>NC_143192.1:37605000-38805000 GCF_051530095.1 Phoenix dactylifera
CCTCTGGACCTCCTGGACATGGTCCAACGGACTCATCGTCTTCGCCCCTAGCGGGCATATCATCATGCTCTGACTCAGGAGAGTCCGATGGCATATGAGCAGGCTCGGGAGAAGCAATCCTAGCACGACGTCTCCTAGCTGACGCCGTAGGTCTAACTCTGGCGGGACGGGGATCCATATCTGAAAATATAGAAATTCAATGTTAGGCTATATCAAAGAAAATAATTCAATTGTATACATAAATGTTCGGCACAAAATTCAGCACGGCACGCGATTTGGCACCAGAAGCCTTCTGTTCGGCTGCACAGTGCCGAACAGAAGGCTTCTGTTCGGCTGCACAGAGCCGAACAGAAGGCTTCTGTTCGGTTGAGGGTTGCCGAACAGAGGGCTTCTGTTCGGCACTGTTCAGCCGAACAGAAGGGTTCTGTTCGGCGATCCAGTGCCGAACGGAGCACTGGAGGCGGGGGGGGGGGGGGGAGCTACCTCGAGGTGGTCGTGGAGGCGCCGGCGAGGTGCTCGTTGCTCGGGAGATGGCCGGGGAGGTGGTTCCGGGAGAAGCCGGCGAGGTGGTCGGAGATCGGGAGAATGCCGGCGACGAGAGGGAGAAGGGGGAACGGGGGGGTTTTGAGCGTTGGCGAGGTGCACTGCACCGACCGGCGACGAGAGGGAGAAGGGGGAGACGGAGGGGGTTTGGCCGCCGGCGAGGTTTTTTGGGCGGAAGGGTTACGGGTGTTTTGGAGGGGAAGAGCGGGGGGGGGGGGGGGGGGGGGGGGTTTGGGGGGTATAGAGAGCAATTTAGGTGAGGGGGTGGGGAGGGTGGGGGGTAATTTAGGTATTTTTAATTTTTTAGGGGTGTTCTTAGCAAATGGGGGGGTGTAGAGAGTATTTAATTTTTTTTTAATTTTTGGGGGGTGTCCTGAGCAATAGGGGGGGTGTATATAGAACCACCCTGCAAGGGGCTGGGCAGAAGGTCAGGCATTCGGGGGCCGGCAGGCCAATCATCACCTTTTTATGCAAACCGGACTGATGACCCCACTTCTTCACGTGCCTTCGTTGAAGATGGGCCCGCCGAGCGTGTTTGCGCGAGACTGGCGCCGTGATTGGTTTGCCATAGTGGTCCCATTACTGGTCTCGTAATGATGGGTCCATCTCTATGCAAGTCTTTTTTTTTTTCTTTTTAATATAGAAAACATCACTATGAGTGCCAGGACTAGAAACCATCTAATGACATTTTATTATATCAGTTGCATCAACTGCTACTATGAACCGGGCCTGGACTAAAAATGGACAAAGGTGGTGGACGTCCACTGGCTGGGGCTGATGAAGAAGGACCCAACGGTCGTCGTATCCAAGGCCAAATTCAAATCTGGGAGCCTAACGTGTTTTGTACTGATGATGATGTGGCATGTGAGTCCCACAAATAGTTAATGGAGGTCTCCTCTTCTTTACCCGGACATCTTAGAGATGTCCTGATGATTGATGCGACTGGACGTATTTGCTCGAACTGTGTAAAGGCAGCCCGTCCAAACAAAATAAATAGCAAGGAAAAAAAACCGTGGTATCAGCTCTAAGCACATAGGATCTCTCGATCTCTCTCTCTCTCTCTCTCTCTCTCTCTCTCTCTCTCTCTCTCTATCTATCTATATATATATATATATAAATAGCAAGGAAAAAAAAACCGTGGTATCAGCTCTAAGCACATAGGATCTCTCTCTCTCTCTCTCTCTCTCTCTCTCTCTCTCTCTCTCTCTCTCTCTCTCTCTCTCTCTATATATATATATATATATATATTTGTCAAAATAGTATTTCATTTCATATACCTCTAACGTGAATACAGCCAGACATATCAAAAAACAGTAAACAAAATAAGGTGTGTGGAATGCCATCTAAACTAGACCAGAAGACCTTCCTAATGTGTCGAGCAACATAAGAGGTGACCCAGTCTGCTGCACTATTCACCTCTCAGTAAGCATGGGTGATCTGACAGGAGATCAGCTCCCGCACCAAACTACGAGTGTCCCGTATCAGAGGGTGTCCGTCTCCATACGTATCCACACCTCGTATCCAATCAATCACTGTAGAATAGTCACCCTCGAGAACAAGTCTGTCGCCCCCCAACACTCGTCTCATATACAAAACGCCCTTCCAAGCAGCCTGCAGCTCTGCTCCCACAGCCGAACAGCCAAATATGCTCCGTCCCTCAGCAGCAATAAAACTACCCCTATGGTCCCTGATCACGAAACCCACGCCCCCAGAGGCGTCCTCCTCCGCCATGCCACCATCGAAATTCACCTTAAGATAACCAGGGGGTGGGGGTACCCAAGTGAAATAACTGAACCTGGACGTTGAAACAGCAGTGCAGGTACCCCAGATATCCCTGATCATCCCAGGTAGTGTCGACGTGGCCATCATAGCTGTCTTCGCTGCCTGCCTAAGAGCATTTTCCATCACAGCCCGTGGGGACGACCGCCCACCCTCGAATAGACGGTCGTTTCTGGCCAGCCATATGTGATAGGCTAGGTAAGCCACTATAGAACCTGTCTCAGCATCACTCGGCCTCCGAATCGACTCACTCAGATACCGGAGCATGTCCTCCAACGACTCCCACAAAGGAGGGAGTAGCGTCGAGACCAATCTCCAACACTGCATGGCTGTAGGACATCGAAGGAGTACATGGCTGATAGCCTCCTCAGCATCCAAGCAAACCTCGCATAGTGGACCCATCCTCGTCCTCCGTATGGCCAACATACTCCTGGTCGGAAGGCAGCCCCAGGCCACCTTCCAGAGAAAAAGCGCCACCTAGGAGTGCACCCTCATCCTCCATATCTATCCACCATCAATCCGCCTCTCCGGCTCCCTACTAGTCCACGCATGAATATCTCTCTCTTTCTCTCTCTGGCCCGGTGCGAGAGTTAAAGTTGCCTCCAATGGCCGTTATTTAACGCTCATATTGTTTTAAGGTTTTCATATCATTCTTATAAATGATATGAAAGATATGCCAAGAAAAATATCATATAAAAAGATGATGAATTATATACAAAATAGATATTGTTTAGATACTATTTGGAAACCATAATGAAGTGATGTCTTAAACATAAACACATAATTGCGTCACACCATGAGCCAAATTTTGGTTTAATTATGCAAGGTTGGTGTATCAAGACCGCGACAGACCAGTTCTGAACTGTGCATGGGCTCAAGGCTCCATTATTTGGATGAAGGTCACATGTAAGCTAGAGAGAACATGACAGACCATTTAGACTGCTGGAAATTGGACGCACTAAACAAACCGCGCCTAAAACATTAAAAGTACGCCTTTATCCACGCCGAACTTGCAAAATCTGATCTCTTGCATCTCTTGCAAAATTACCAGCATGGGAGCTCGGGTTTCCAAGAAAAACATGAGATCTCCCCCAGGCTGAGACAGGGTGCCGACTTTGAGGCTCTTGCTACCCTAACTTCTAGCTAATAAGTCCATCTTCAACCTTTATTCTTAAATATCATAAAACCTGATGCGATCTGCCGCTGTAATGCTGGCTAACCGCACCATAAGATGATCACCTTTTCTATTTTCTGAAAAAAAAGAGATGCGCATTAATATCCACAGACACACAATCGATTACTTGCAGTTTTGGCTCAAATGCATCACATTTGCCCATTGTATGATGCCCAATTGTGCATCAACTTTATTTTAGCATGAGCTCGTTCATAGACTCACGAGGCAAGACACAAGGAAAAATTGGACGACGACTTTGAGCTCTAACAAAGAGTTCCATATGCTTTAGAATGGGAGAGCATCGTCCACTCATATATTCGAAGGATTTCGGATGCTTCGGTCCCTGGGGATTTCAAGAAGAAAATGAAAAGGAGAAAAAGTGGAAGCACAACATAATGCAGAAAATGGCCTGATATGTCGCTTTCTAGGATCTTATGATGCTGATATTTTAAACACATTATAATCTTATAGAACTCGCAAACGTTGTACTGCGGGAAACGGGCAGCATGGGGCAAAGGAGGCAGGTGACGGTCGGAATGTGGAAATCGTATCAGTTGTTACCTATCATTTAGGTTCAAATACAGCTACTACGGCAAAAACTAAACCTAGGACACTGACTACATTGCAAACCCCTATTGCTGGATTATCTAGATGTCGCCATCGACCTTAACCACAGGAACTCTGAAAGTTCCAGAAACTTCCACGAATCCTCCTAGTCCATTGCAAAGGGCACTATCCAACTCAAAAAACAGCAGCATCCCATTAAAAAACATGATCCACTACACAGATTGTAATTGTGAAGGACCGAAATGCACTGACAGATCTGATGCAGATGAGTCAAAACATGTGAAGTGGATTTCAGTTAAACCATGCAGCCTTCAGAGAGACGCATGAGATTTGTGGAAGCTAACAACAGAATCATCCATCACAAAAATTTTGGCTCTTCCAGTAATTTGGAAACATTGATAAAAAAACAAAAAAGTTGCATCATATCCACACCGATAGCGTCACATTCATAAAGGTTGCACAAGGCATTTTTATTTCAAGGTTTTAGGATGGAGTTAATCAACTGCTGGAGAGTAGTGCTCTGATTCCTCCTACAGCCTTTGACTGTCAAAATACAGCATTGTTCCTATCAGCCTTGTATATTTCCAATTAATTCTAAATTTCTTCTATGACAAACTTTAGACATGTTGCTACTGCATCTAAAACAGTTACCAATATCCTCACTGCTTTCGCACTCTTATGAAAGCAAAAGATACCAGGCATGCTCAAGCGCCCCTAACTTCAACAAAGACTGATGTTGTTCTCCGAGGAATGGTGAAACACCCGGACGCAGCCTCGTATGATGATTCTTTAACTAGTTCGTCTGCCGATTTCAACTGCACAAGTCCCCATTAGTCAGGACTCATAATCAGAATTTTCTCCCTTATCAAAATTTTTTTAAAAAAAACCGATCACTTCAAAAAATTAACTACCTGTACAGGATGCAACTGAAGCATTCTTGATTTCAATGCAGGAATTTGTAATGAGATTTTAGTCGGGCATGCATTAAAGACAATAACGATATACGAATAGCTGCAGCAAGTGATAAAACAATTAACATCATGTAAAATTGCATGATCTGCTGCACATCATTGCCTAAGAAGGGTTAGGGGGGGCACATTTACATTACATTGGATCTAGCTGAGCCATGCCAGGTCTTCCTTCATGTCCATCTTCAACACTCATAACAATGGCTCCTGGGACCCATGAGGGTCCTGTATTATGAAAACGAACTCTTTCCTAACAAAACATGACAGTCAACAGTTGAGAATTGAGACAATATAACCACTATACGATAAGATTCAAAGGAGATGACAGTGTCATGCAATTGCAAGTGCAAGTCTGCTTTGATGAATATTATCACTCAGCTTGAATCAAAAACTGGCTGCATAGGACTAACTCAGAACCAGAAATTCATGGCCCACTGGTTACACGAATTATACCATGCGTTTGTTTCCCACTTCCTTGTAGGCATGAATACAGAAGTCCAGATCACTTGGATCCACTGCATGTTGCTGACATGATTCAAGGGAACGAGCTCTCTAATTCACTGTATACGTGCACACATGTATATAGAGATATGCTATTTTGTGCTCAGGTGGACCAGAAAATTGGTCCGCCCACCTTCAAATCAATGATAGGTCACTCAAATTCAAGATCCAAACTGTTGAACATGATTTACACGACGAAAAGGCCTGAAACCAAAATTCACGTATTTTGGTGGTCTCTAATCTAATTATCAAATAGGTATCAAAATGGATGGTTTTTTATAATGTAGGTCAAGTTCAACGGTTTGGATCTCTCTCTCTCTCTCTCTCTCTCTCTCTCTGTGAATAAATATATGTATATACGTCCATGTTTCAATCCAAAGCATTAATTGAAAAAAAGAAACAACAAAAAATGTTTTTTGGTAATTAAACACCAAACAATGTTTAGGTCAAGAGTTTCTATAGAATGATTCTAGTTTATAATAACTTTTAATTTGCATCAATCAATTAGTATGATACTTTTTACAGCTTTGATTGCCGTCCCCAGTATATTAATACCTGAATGGCATTTGTTGTCATCAGACGGAATAGAGGTGAAGAGTATCTAATCTTCAAAAGATCTACAAAATTGTCAACTGCAGCAAGAATGTGATGTTTATGAGGCTTGAAGGATGGATTTGCTAACCGTGGCTTAATCCTGGCAAAAATAAATTTTCAATATATCAAATTGACACTAAACATAAAAAAGAAAAACCTAATGTTCATATACTGCTGCACTGACCTCGATAAACACAAAATATGTATGTCTTCAAAGAAAAGAAATAAAACTATTACTTGTTTGAGGTAAAGAAAACCATATATTGATACACTAGTTAGTCAAACAAAAGGCAGACGCATACTTACAGAGGCCAATTCTTTTCATTCTTTTCTCTTGGAGGAAGTCCAACACCCCAATTGTTTGATTCAAAGCTAAAGTCAAGCCTTAATATATGGGAAGAAAAACACAAAGTTAAAATTAGGTCAATACAAACAGCAACACGTGTACCAATAAGTAATTGTTTCCCCTAATATGGTGATGCTACACATCATCTGAAAGATTGATAGGGAAAACAAACATGCTTCATCAAGAGAACGTCCGAGTTAATGGAGCATATCCATTCCCACATTAATAAAAATAGCAAAGCTAACCTGTTGAACCAATCACCAGAGTCATACGAGTCACGATCAAGGGATTTTGACCGCAACAATTCATCACCAGAATGGAAAAATGGTATTCCCTAATGAATGAAAAATAATATAGTTCATACTGATGATCTTAATTCCAAGATATTAGACACAAGGCATTGTTACATAGTATCACCATCAAATGAAAATTGGTAGAAAAAAATAAAAGTTAAGCAACAGAGTATGGAAGGTACAAGGCTTCAAAATCATACGTTGGTGCAAAATTATACATGTTTCAATTTAAAAGAGACCTCCATCTTTGTTTTGGTCTAATTAAAATTACTCTATGACCAGCAGATTGTACTATCATATGCACAATTCTTTTAGAATCACATAGAAGATATGATGTTCGCAGTTTACAGCATTAGGCAGGGTTGCATCAAAACATTGGGAATTAGTATTATAATTGATGAAGGGCAGTATAAATTTTGGATACCAGTTCTTGTCAATCAAGGCAATGATAAGGATTGTTTAAGTTTCTTATTGGTACTATTGCATGGGTCATCATTATCCTATAGAAACAACATTAATACACAATAGCAACATATGACCAAGTAAAGGATCATTTAAGCTTTCTATTTTTATACATCTATTTAAATGACAATATAAGTTGACATTTATTAAATAGATGCTCATGATTTTAAAAGACTAGCTTATGTTTTCAATGCTTTTCTTTCCCCGATTCTTCTTTGAGTGTCTTCTGTCTTTTCGAAGAAACTTGTTTGATCTGGTTGTCAAGATATCAACTCTTCATGAAGAAATCATGGACCAAGTGCAGATAATACTAAGATCTAGATTCTGTTTCTAAATTAACTTGATAGGACATCTTCTAAGAATCCCATATTAAAAGACTAAACTAAACTTTAACTATATTGTGGCATCGGTGGCTTAGGGAGATATCATGAAAGAAGTATGACACAAAAATATTGGCCTTTATCATTGGTAGTTCTTTACCTTACTGAGGAGATGATGGTTGGTCTTTACAACTATTCACTTGGTGTATCCTTTGCCACACAATTGGTTGAAAGTTGAAACAAAAATAAGTAGGATAAGTGTTCATGTTTTAATTATGTCCTACCACATTATTTGCTCTTCAAATGACAGTTTTATGTAATGGTGCTTATAAAAGAAAAGTTATTACATGAACAACTTTTTTTATTACATGTTGGAACTTAGATCATTGCAAACTTGACTTAATATTGAGACAATGGGTCTGCATCACCATGGACCAGATGTCTGGATAACACACACAGAGAGAGAGAGAGAGAGAGAGAGAGAGAGAGAGAGAGAGAGAGTTTAGTGCAAGCTTTTAACTACCGATACTAAACCATGTAGCCTTTTTCCATCAGCAAAGTATGGTACCACCGAATGCAGCTAAACTGATAGCAATAGAAAAAGAAAAACCATTGGTATAAACCGGTATGGTTGGTATGGTGCCTTTTGTATGCACGAGTACAGCTGGTATGTATTGGTACACAAAGTTTGTGTGTCTTGACACCTATACCACTACTGGTTTTGCATCGGAATGACACGATACCAGTTGTGCCCAGCCTTCCCCTTCCAGTGGCTTTTTGAGTTCATGGTTTAGTGTTTTAAATGGCATCCCCAATACGCGGCTGGTCAAGAGATCACATGATGTATATGTGGTACATAGGCACATAAGCATTTTGTATCTTTTAAATATTAAGAAAGCACAAAAAAGTACAATAGTAACAGCAATAACATTAAAACAAATTAACAATATACTAAGAAAGATAATTATAACATTATTGTTAATATAATTAGTAATTGATACTACAGTATTATTAACAAATTAATTATATTAACAATAATAAGAGTATGAGTAGCAAATTAGCAATTAAACAACATAGCAATAGATTAACACATTAATAATAACAGTGACAACAACGGCAATGGCAGCACATTGATAACAACACAATGACATTCATAACATCAACACCTTTCTTCAAAAAAGAAAAAGGAAACAAGAAAATTAACACAGGATATCTAACCATCTATTGCCGTCTATCCATTGTCATTTACCAATGTCATAGCTTCCAGTGACCGGTGACATAACTGTGATTTGTAGTGCCATAGCTACCATCCAACAATCTCAAAAGTCAAAACCATCTACCTCTCCTCCAGTCCTCACTTGAGTTTAGGAGATTAGGGCCTAGGATTCAGGGTCTTAAAGGATAGGAGTGAGGTTAGCGGCCAGGTGAAGTCCTCCTTCGCTTAGTGCTCAAAACTCGCACCCAATTTGCATGAACCCACCCTACCTGCATGAGCTAGAATAAGAGTGGGTAGCATATGCGGTTGCATAATACTAAGTATGCCACCTATCTTGCCCATATGTAGTTTGGTCAAGTAAAATAACTGCATAGAGGGATCATGGTGTTGTTAGGGGACCAAACTTGCATATGTAGCCACATATGCAGTCGCTACATTGATTTTAAAACAATGAGGGAAACCTAGCTGGGTGATAATGTGTGGCGGGTGAGAGGGAGCTCAGGAAAGGGGGAATTGTTGGATGTTGTTGCACTTGTTGCATCCTTAGTGCATTCCATCTCATGTACTTTTCCTTTTTCTTTCGCTGCCATGCCATCTGCCCCCATCAATGATGACCTGGTTCCGCTTCCTTGAATTGGAGACAAGATTGTCATGATGGTGTAGGCAAGTGTTAGATCGGAATGCCCTTAAATCGATCTAATTACCTCCACACATGGAGAGAGGAGGATAAGGAGAAAGGTTGGGCCATAGAGTGGTTCATTGCGAGGGGGATGATTCAAATAAAGGTAAAGGGGGTTCATGGAGCTATGTTAGACAGAGAGATTTCATTGGAGAAGACATAGAGTAGGCAATTTTTCAAGTGTTCTTATTTTAGATTATTATTTCTTAAATGATTTATTATATTGACCAGGTTGATTAGAATATAGTTGGGACCGCAACACTCTAGGCTAATCAAATTCTGATTAGATTTGGGTCAGGAAGTTTCTGACCCAATTGAAGTTGACTGACCTGACCATTGACCCTATGCGGAGGTTTGGGAATTCAAACTAGGGCTGTAATGGATGGATCAGAAGACATCGTCGATCCAATTTGGCATCACATGATCATAGGAATTTTGTTTTTGTTAATAGTTTCCTAATGAATGTTAGAACATGGGATATAAGGGGTCTTCATGAAGAGGTTTGAAAGTTGCTAAATAGGCATAATACACTAAAGCTATAAAATATGTAGACAAAAGTGGCAAACAAAGCAATGATCAATCTCATTCTACTGCTTTCAAAAAATAGACTTGCTGTATGAACAGAACAGAGGATGACACAGTAAAGAGGCTTAGGACTACCAAATGTGAAACGCGAGTCTACATGAAAGATGACAAAACAGAAAAGCTTCTACTGTACAGTAAGTAATCATAATGTATTCGACCTGTCAATATCTTGTTTCTTGGTAGCTCAGAAGATGAAGAAACCACCAAAGAAGGATATAAAATCTAGCAACTGGTACATTGATCAATCACTAACCCAATCAGCACTGATAAGTATCAAAGGAAGCATAATCAGCTACATTGTGAACATAGAAAGAAATATTGGCCGACTACACATGCGCAAAAAGTGCATTACAAGTTTTCTTTATTTTGTTTTTTAGGCAGAGGGGAACTCTTGAACAAATAAGACCAGCTGACAACTCCCATTACCAAATGAGATTTGAAAAGACCTTGTTATCAACAGGAAAAGGTAATATTGGAGCATAATCCCTGAGTATGGGGTGAACACAAGCCTAAACATATGCAGCAGCGAGCATCCTCAAGGCTATAGGTAACCACAAGACTTGTAAAACAGTTAACAGGCTTGTGATTGATTTAAGTACTGATACAATAATCACATTCTTCAATTCTTCAACATGCGGAATGAGCTAATGCCACCTACAGTGTTTAAAGAAGGCATTATTCTGATCTGATCATCTGAGAGCTAATAAGATCGAAAGACAAAGATAACATGCTTCCAGGTCCGCCGTACCGGTACCGGTCGGCGTACCAGTGGCCGGCCGGACCGGTACGGTACGTACCGGCCGGTACCGGTGGTTTCAAGAACCACAGCGCGAGGCGCTGTGGTTCTTTAAAAAAAAAAAAATCGTACCGGTGCGAACCGGCCGGTTCGCACCGGTACGAGGCCGGTACGGGCTCTGAACCGGCTGGTACGCACCCGTACCGGCCGGTTCGGCTAAAAAACTGAAAAATACCGGTTTTTTAGTGGTTCCAGTACCGGTCTAGGACCGGACCGGTACGTACCGGCCCGTACCAGCCGGTACAGGCCGGTACGGCATTCCATGATGGGAAGCGCTCAAACTAGGAAAGAGAGGCCAAAAAAGGTGCCAAAACTTGTGGGAAGAGTGCAGAAAAGGCCAAGAAGAGGCTACATGAAGACCTTAATAAGGAGATCAATCAAGGAACTTTCATGCTTGTATCTAACAAAAAGGGGTCAATTCATAACAAAGATGATCACCAGGAAAATGGACAAGGTTGTCATTCGAGTATAAATGAAGGTCATTCATCCTTGGTATCATATTTTGTTAAACCCAGATGTCAAAGCAAATCTTGTCTTCATGAATGGCTTACACTTGGTTGGAACCTCACTTGTAGGGAGGGAAATAGAATTCGAGAGTTGTTAGAAAAAGCCGAACCATCTTAGATGCTAACAATATTGGATGCTGGTCACCATGACATTTGAGCTTTCATGAATATGATTGGCTTTAAAGTAAACTAAACTGCAGACAGCATGGGCAGGTCAGAAAACACAAGCACGAAGTTAGTGCCCTATGTGTGCACTAAGATGAAATTCCTAATATATTAACGTAGAAGAGAAAGTGGGAAAATTGGTGCTAATGAGCATCAACAAAGGACAACTTTCTATAGAGACATTGGGATTAGAGGGGTCACAAGATCTCTGGGGCAAATAATGGAAGCTCCTACACAAGAAACACATTCTCGCCGCAGTTGATTGGCACCAGATAGAATTTTAGCAGTATAAACTACTTGTTACAGACTGAGAGATTCTATAGGAATTAAAACTAGGACAACTAGCAAGGTCTCATTTTGTTCTTACTCCAGTATTTGGGTCAGTGTAGCCAATATATCCATTATTGAGGTCAAAGTCATGCATCAATACTCTTTATCTCTAGCAAAATTTCACCATCTGATTTCATGGTAGATTTTTAAAATATATTTAGCCATAGTTAAGCTATATATCATAATTCTAAGGAATTTATTGCATATCCAACATTTCTATTCCTTTTCGATTAATCCTAGCAAGCTTGCAATCTTGTGTCTTTCAATGCCCTCATGTAAGAAATAATGGGGTTAATATGTAAATTTTCCCCTTATATCAGTTAAGATGCATAGAAATCTAAGGATGAATGCACATGGCATTTAGGAAACCAATCACCAAATTACCTGAGGTAGAAACAAAAAGTTAGTTTGAAATTGAATAATCAGTAAATTACCAATCACCCGTAAAGGTTGCAAACTTATGATGGATTTTATATTTTTTGGTCATGGTCCTTTTGAATTGCAACAAAAATTTAAATTGCCGGGTTTAATAGCTATATGTCAGAACAGTGATTAATGACAAGAGGGATTCTGATGGAGATGATCAATTTAGTATATTTGATAAGCAATACAAAACTGGCCTCCAAAGGTTTTGTCTGCTTTGTATGGACACCTTTAGCGAATCTTAGAAATTGGTGATAAATTTGAAATGTCTAGATTAAGGTGCATTATCTCGGTACCGATCTCCATACCAGTGCCACACAATCACTATATCAGTACGGTACGGTATGAGCTGGTTCGGCATACTGAGTGTCAGTATGCCCCCCGTATTATGTACCGGTACTGAACCAATATGATACGGTATGCCTCGTACTGCCCGGTTCAGTACGGGATGGTGAACCTTGGTCTAAATATAATATAATGAGGCATACATAGTTTAAGGTCTAATTCATGCATCGGAAACTAATTTCTGCTTCAACAACCCAAACAAACTTACCACTGTTATATTTTATAATATTCAGTTGTTTTGGTCGTGGCTAAAACTAAAGCTTGACACTCTTATGGAATAAAATATTAGGAGTAATGATTCTAAAATCTTAATATTTTCCAACTTTTTGCTATTGTTCTATTCTATCACAATGATGTAGGCAGCATTCTACTATTTCATGACTAAAACACCATCATTTTTATCTATTTATTTATTTGGCCCTACATAAGGGACTTCTGATCTTTCTTGATTGAGAAAGAAAGATCAGATCTCTGATCATCTAGGTAGACCCATCTTGAGACAAAAGATAATGCTATTTGCCATTTTACTGGTGAAACATAACTTTTTATCATGCATGCTACAAATTACAACGTTCACTACTCATTCCTTGTCATTTCATGGAGCTGAAAAATGCTGAAAATCCCTATCAACCCAGAGTAGCATACTACATGATTCAGTCAACAAATGCTTATTTCTAATACCAGTGGCGAAACTCAAAAAAGCAGATGACATAATAAAAAGAAAAAAAAGTACCTCCCGCATTTACCATATGTATGAAATCTTTAAGGAAAATATCAACAAAAAAAAGCAAGATTATATGTAGAATACAATGTATGCATGACTAATAAGCACAAGACAGACCTGTGAAAGAGCTACAAGACTGGAGGCCAAATGATTTATCCTACATCTGTCATCTACTGAGAGTTCCAGTGCAGTCTGCAAACAAAATAACCAGATTCTATGTAAGCAGAAAAGGAAACTATTTGAAGCGACAAGCACAATGGCCTGCACGATGCATGCTCTCATTGCATGAAAAATAAAGAGGTGAGATTGGAGGCTAATGATGATTTGAACATATAATCTAACTACACAAGAATTTAAAAAAAGATAATTATGAGGAGAGGCATGATAAGAACGAATTAGTGACCAAGAATTTTTTCAGCACCATGGACCACCTGTACCATCCATCAGGATTATGCACCACCAGAACAATTGGTTATAGGTATTCTATGTTGAGACTGATATTCATTGCTGAATGCTGACCATTAAAGTGAGGACCTTAGGACATGTTTAATCTCACATTGGTTGTGCATTGGAAAGATTTTGGGTTACTTAAAAAGGACCAAAGACCCCATATTATAACTTTTGGCTAGCCTTTTTGGGAGATCATGGGTCATTACAAATGGCATCAGCATGGATACAAGACACGACCCATGTGTGACTAGATAATACTGTAGCTAAGGTTCGTGGTCTCGATATCGGACCCCGTACCGGTGTCATACTAGCACAATATTGGTACAATATACTATAGGATCTTTTCGCCATACAGGTGTCGATTCACCTCTTTTACCATATACGGATACCGATCGGTATGATACACCTTGTACTGCACAGTTCAGGCCGGTACGACAAACCATGACTGCATCATGAGCCCTTTTAGGGCTAACCATGAGCTGGTTGTAATATTTGGATTGAATTTGTAATAAGACCCTTTCTATGGCAAGGGCGCTGAGGCCTAAACAAGAGGTGTGGGAGGATCTATGTCGACATGTCTTTGCTCCCATATAGGTTAATCATTATGTAGATATTAGGTACTTAAACAGGAACAAGGATCCCGAATTATAACTTTTGGTTAGCCTTTTTAGTTCAAATATCGTTTTATTTATCATCTTAAGCTTTCAATCAATTGGTTAATTAACATAGTATTAGAGCTTAGCAAGGTTTTAAATACTGGTAGGATGCTAGGACGTCCCACTATCCACAGTTTCAAGATAGGATGAGTTAGGAAATGAACCTGTATGGGAGAATACATGGGGCATCCCATTTTATGAAAAATCTGGGGTGGCCTCGTCCCACAGTATTCAAAACCTTGGTGCTCAAGTTCTTTGAAGGTCAGGGGATTGAATCCCCTCCAACTCGATTGCATATTTAGTTTTTCTTGATTATTTGTTATTGACTCTTATCTCGACTCGATTAACCTTCCATGTGTATGGTCTGGGCCGCATGTGAGGGGCCAGGTGTTAAGCCTAATACTCTTTGTTGACCCTTTCCTTATGACTTACACTTTTGGATTCAGTTGGTTAGTTACATTGTATACCATATGAGGACTAGTGTGACCATATGTGCCACATCTGTTATGCATTGGTGAGATCATGGGTATTTATATAGGGCAAAGAAACCTAAATAATACCTTCTAGCTAACCTTTTTGGATAAGGTCTTAGGTTGTTACAAATTGTATCAGAGTAAACCCAGCCCGTAGCCCATGTAGATTAGAAGATGCTGCAGCATAGGCCTTTTTGTTACTGACCATGGAATGATCGTGGTGATTGTAACTAGATTTATAACCTTAGTCCAACGAGGATGCCCAAGCTTAAACAAAGGTAGTATGTGATGACTCGTGCACTGAGAAAATTTTAGGTTCTCATATAGGCCAGAAACCTAGATAATATCTCTTAGCTAGCCTTTTTGGGCGAGGTTTTAGATCATTACATGAGCCATCACTACTACACCATCTTCACAATCTTTTGCCACAACTCAGAATTCTTTGGAGATAATTGAGCTCTTACTTGCCAGAATTAAGATAAGAAAAGGTGTAGGAATGAAATCTCCAATGAAATCTCTCTTGATCTTGATTCGACCTCTCCTCTCTTTCTCTATCACCTCTGTCGATCCATCCCCTCGTCTGCCGATCCTAATCCCCTCACCTGACTTGACGTTAACCCCGTCAGTGGCTCTCAACCTTGAAGCCAACATTGCAACTTGCTAGCCCACCATCGCCCTTGATGTTCTCTTCCGCAATTCATCCACCGCTTCCACCATCGCCATCTTCTCTGCCAGTATCAGTAGAATGTCAGGATAGTACATCCCTCCCACTCCCCCTGACTCTCTCTCTCTCTCTCTCTCTCAATTTAAGGATAAAGCTTAGGGTTTTGGATAAACTAGCACCCGACATACCAATATGAGTATCATGTGTCGGTACAATATGGTACGGTACCGATGATGTACCTGGCCGATATGACTCATGATATCGGTTTTGCGAACCTTGGCCAAAGTTGCATTTAGAACAAGAGCATTAGATGCAAGCAGCGATGATAGGAGGCAACTCAGATAGCTAGATAGTAATAAGACCTATAGCTTGCTCTAGGTCACAAAATTTGGGTAAGAATGACTTGGTGGGTAGCATCTTTTATGTTGGCAATGAGTGCGGGGACAACTATTTAGTGTTAGGGAAGTCGATGATTCTAAATTGAGAATAGTCTAACATTACATTCAAGTAATGGATGGAAACGACACTCATTGATGGAGGATATGGTATGATTTAGGATTTGGTGGCCAAGGCGCAACCCCGAGATGCTCTTAAAGTAGATTTGGGTCATGGATTTAGAAGCTGCTGCTATTGCGGCAAAAATCGTTATAATGGAGGTGTACATTTGATTGGCTTTCTTTCGACCCATATTAGCATTGTAAGTTATGTGACCAAGGATTTGAGGCTTCTAGTCCAGCTAGAATAAAGGGCTCGTTTGGTTCACAGGAAAAGGAGGGGGGAAAGTGTGGTCAACGGGAAAGTAATGAAATGCCTCTTGTTTGGTTGGAGTTTTCAAAGGAGAGAGATGGGAAAGTTGTATTCCCATGGGAATATGATTCCCACATTTCATGGGAAAGTCTTTCCCATCAGAAACATGGGAAAGTTACTTTCCCATGAGGTGGGAATCACTCCTTTTTTATTTTTTCCCAAAAAGACCCTTCAGCATTAAAGAAGCATTAAAGAGGCATTAAAGACCTAATTTTTATTAAGGGCATAATAGGAATTATACTTAACTTTCCTAGGAAAGTGGATGGTCAACCAAACATAAGCACTTTGGAAATTTGTCACTTTCCCATGGTTAACCAAACATGCCAAAAGTACTTTCCTAGGTATCCTCTTCCTAGGAATCTGATTCCCAGGAATCATATTCCTAGGAGGGAAAATACTTCCCGCGAACCAAACGAGCCCAAAAGGGAAAGGGGGAAAGAAAATTAGAGATGATCTTTCCTTTTTAAATTTTCTTTATGTTCTTTTTTTTGTTTCAAATAAAAAATCTCTCCATTCCTAAAACCAAAATAGTAAAAACATCTATAACTTGAGAAAATGGAAGGCTAATAGGCAGTATGTTATGTTGTAAGGCATGTGTTTAGTCCCATACTGGTTATACAAGGCTAATGAACCTTAAAAAAAAACCTTCTAGCTTAGCCTCTTTGGGAGAAGTCCTAGACTATTACAAATAGTACTAGAGTAGACTAACCCACGATCCATCTAGACTAGGAGATGCTATAGCATTGGCCCTTTTGGATCTGACCATGAGCTGATTGTGGTATGCGATTGTGTTTGACATGTGATTCTACTTGAGATTGAACCCTTAGCCTGGCAAGAATACTAGGGTTTAAACAAGGGGAGTATGAGAGAACCCATGCAAGCATGTGTTTAGTTCGAAATCGGCTATGTAGCATGAAGATCTTGAATACTTATACATGGTTAAGGAACTCAAAGAAATACCTTCTGGCTAGCTAGTTTGTGTGAGGTCCTGATTTGATACATCTTATGTACCAATCCTTTTTAGTTAAAAATCTCTCATGTACATTTTTGGTAGTGAAGAGTGGGAGTTTAAGAGTGAAGAGGGTCACTTATGAATTAAGAGTGCAGAAGAGAAGCAACAAATTTTTTTTTATAATGTATCCATGTAATCTTTGTCTGTTTTTTCTTGCTCCTATTTATCTAATATGCTATTAAACTCAATCTATTATTTCCCCTTCACTTATTATCAAAGATCTTCTAATAGAATTTATCATCATATATCTTCAATTTACTCACGTAGATGAGAGGGGAAAGTGCAACGGAGCTCAGGGCATTCTTAGGCAAGAATGGTAGAGGCTGGAGGGCAGGGTCTGCTGAACCGACCTGTACCGGTCGGTTCAGCCCGAACCGGACCGGTACCGACTGGAACCGGTCCGGTTCCAGTGTGTAAATCGGTTCCGACCCAATATGGGTCGGAACCGATGGTTTCGAGCACCATACCGGTGCGAACCGAGGCGGTTCGCACCGGTACATGCTCGAACCGGTGCGAACCGCTCGGTTCGCACCGGTACATGATCGAACCGGTGCGAACCGAGCCGGTTCGGTGCTGGCAATGAGGTGCCAGCGCTGTGGCACTATGATAGTGCCACAACGCTGGTTCAAAGTGCCTCTGGCAGAGGCACTTTGAAAGTGCCGCACTTTCAGGCACTTTGAAAGTGCCACAGTGGCACTTTCAAAGTGCCGTTTTGTGCGGCACTTTGAGCTTTCAAAGTGCCGTTTTGTGCGGCACTTTGAGCTTTCAAAGTGCCGTTTTATGCGGCACTTTGAAAGCGGGAGGTTTAAATTGCCGCTTTGTGCGGCAATGCGACCGAAAGTGCCGCTTTGTGCGGCACTTCGCGCGGCACTTCGAAAGTGCCGCGCTGTGGCTCACAGTGGCACTTTTCAAAGTGCCACAGTGACCCAACGGTTGGCTATAAAAGCCAACCGAATGCTGAAGGCTGAAGCCACAAGTGCATCAGCTTAAGTGAAGGAAAGGCAAAGAGAAAGGAGGAGGAAAAGAAGAGAAAGGAAAAGACAAAGGCATGAAAAAAAATTAGAAAGGTCGGAGAGCGTCGTTTTTCTTGAAGAAAAATCCAGCAAAAACAAAATAAGGTAAAATTCCCCTACATTGTTTTTTTAATATTTCATTTAAATTGCTTTAAAAAATTAAGTCAAAAATTGCCAAAAATTAGGAAATGATTCAATGATTCCATTTCATTTTGAAATTTTTATATGTTGTTGATATATAATTTAATTTAATTGTCAAAAATTAGGAAATGATTCAATGATTCAATGACATTAACTTTTTTTTACAGAATTTATATAATTTATAATTTAATTAATAAATTTAAAAATTAATTTTTAATTACAAAAAAATAAAAATTGAAAAAAATTAATGTGGTCGTAGGAATGGAGCCATCAAGGAGAGGGCAACCCCAAGAGCGTAATATTGGCTGGGAGCATGGGAAGATGCTCGGTGAACGTCACCAGTTTCAGTGCAATTACTGCCACAAGTGCTTCAAAGGAGGAGGAGTAATCAGATTAAAGCAGCACTTAGCCGGTAATTCTCGTGAGATATCTGCATGCTCGGAGTGCCCACCGACCATCCGTCAGCTGATGAGGAAAAACCTCGCTGAGATCAAAGCAGCCAAGGAGAGGGCTGCCAAGCAGAAAGCGGAGGTGGAACGCCAAGCTGCAGAAGCACCTTCCTATCACTTGATGGAGTCACAGGAGGCCGAGGGTCCAGATGAGGAGGAGGCACAGATCCAGGCTGCCATGCGGGCGAGTCTGGATGATCGATGGCAGCAGGAGGAGGTGGCGAGGCATCGGGCTCAATTTGGCCCTCGTTTTTTGAGTCGGGCGCCGATTCTGGTGGAAGCAGACAAGATCCAGAGTTTCAAAGGACAACATCAGTCAGGGAGGGCGAGGGCAGAGGACGTAGCCGGATTGCATCTATCCTGGATGGTTTTGGTAGCCGAAAGAAGTCTTCCGGAGGGATTCCACCAGGTGCGTCAATCCATGATGTAGATCCGCATGCCTTCCCCAGAAGAGATTCGAAGCAGCAAAGAGTAGACACAATGTGGAAGAAAGAGAAGAAGAAGGATATGTGGCGAGCTATTGGATCCTGATTCCACTTCAGCCACATTCCAGCAAATGCTGCAGACAATACATACTACAAGTCTGCCATTTCTGCCATACAGACTGCCGGTCCCGGTGTTGATCCTCCAGGTCCGAGGGACATCTACGGTGAGCTTCTTGACAACAATAAGGAAGAGCTAGAGAATTGGATTGGTTCATATAAAAGCAAGTGGCCCACATATGGGCTCACTCTGATGTGTGATGGTTGGACCGGTCCGACAAAGCGGGCCATCATCAACTTTCTGACATACTGTGATACGAAGACCTTCTTCCACAAGTCAGTTGATGCTTCGGATAAGGTGCACAACGCCTCATACATCCTCAGACTTATGGAGGAGGTGATTGATCAGATTGGAGAGGAGAATATCGTGCAGGTCGTCACTGATAACGGACCGCAATATAAGTTGGCCGGGCAGGTCTTGATGGAGCGGCGACCACAAATTTTCTGGACCCCATGTGCTGCACATTGCATCGACCTCATCCTGATGGATATTGGAAAGATCCGTAGGGTGCAACATACGGTGGAGATAGCCCAATGCATCACCAGGTATATTTATAGCCATACTTGGGTTCTTTCATTAATGAGAAGGTATGCAGGGGGAGAAATTCTTAGACCAGGAGTCACACGGTTTGCTACGAATTACATTGCACTTGATAGCCTTATCGAGAAGAAAGGAGCCCTACGTCAGATGTTTGTTAGTCCCGAGTGGCAGGAAAGTAGATATGCCCAGGCCGGCACTGAAGGAAGCAGGATGGAAGACTTGGTAAGCAGGCAGTCATTCTGGCAGCGGGCCAATGCGATAGTCAAGGCTATCAAACCATTATATGAAGTGCTGCGGGCCGTGGATAGCGAGAGGTATCCCCAGATGGGCTTTTTGTATCACATGATGGAGAAGGCAAAGGCTCAGATCATGGAGGCAGATGTAGCCCATGCCCAGGAGTACATCGACATCATTGAGCGGCGGTGGGGAGCCCAAATGGGTAGGAAATTGCATCTAGCAGGTAAGCGATAATATTGATAATTATACTGATTGATATATTTGTATAGTTATACTAAGATGGTGTCATCTATGTGCAGCATACTATCTGAATCCCCGGTTTCAGTACGAGAGTGGAATTGGTATGGATGATGAACTTCTTCATGCTCTGCGTAATGTTATTTATAAGATGGAGCCTGATCCAGAAGTCGCCGCGTTATGTATAGAAGAGGTAACTATGATTTAGTAACATATGTAAATATATCAGATCTTATATTATTGACATACTACAACAAGCTTCTTTCCACAGACCAAATTATTTAGAGAGGGTAGCCACAGCTTTGGACAGCGACCAGCTGTCGTGAGCAAGACAACTATGAATCCAGGTACAATACAAATCTGCAAGACATTTTTGCATCTGAATTATCTTCAACTATGAGGCCATCATATATATAAAATGTAATTATCTTTAATATTTTTGCAGCTGAATGGTGGATTCATTTTGGCGGATCCGCAAAAAATCTTAAGCGGATAGCTATCCGGATTCTCTCCCAAACGGTCTCCTCGACTGGCTGTGAGCGCAACTGGTCCACCTTCGGCCTCATCCACAGCAAAGGAACCGTTTGACACAAAAGCGCCTCAACGACTTAGTTTATGTGCACTACAATCTACGGTTGAGGCTAAAATGCATTCAAGAGAAAGTGGAGCTCAAGTATGCAGATCCCATCTATAGAACTTTTACAGATGATGATGATAATCCTATGCTCGACTGGCTTGCGGCCCAGCAGCAGGAGCCCGAGCTTGATGAGCCGGGATCACCTCGACGACCAGCCAGTATCATAGCCACCGAGGCTATAGTCGATCCACAGCAATGGGTTGAGCGCAACATTCCACGCACTCCTACAGCTGATATGACGTGGCTAGAGGGGAGCCAGTCACCGCATGACTGGTCCGATGCTCCCGTTCAGAGAGATGATCCTCTCATGCGAGGACGAGGACGCTCTACTACCCAGTCGACTCGATCAGGAGGGCGTCAATCCCAACAAACAAGAAAAGGAAAGGAAAGAGCCCCAATGGAGAGTGTCGAGGAGACTTGGACCAGCAGCGATGAAGATTCTGGTGGTGATGGATCTACTAGCCATGGAGGAAGTGGAGGACAGTATGGTACTAGTTATGAGACACAGCCGGAGGGAGGTTTTCGATACACCGGTGAGTCTCAGTTTACACATACTACACAAGATACGGACCACGGTAGGCCGTCTGATATAGGCCGGTCAGATACCATTGCATATCGAAGAAGAGCTCCTCGAGGTCGTTCAAGAGGCCAGGATGCAGCTGCAGATGACCTTCCATATGGAGTCGAATCCATTGATGTATCAAGTTCCGAGTCTTCCTATTATCCGCGGCCTCAGCCAGTCTATGGATATGGTGCATCAGAGTCATCTTCCGGTAGCTACTATCCTGCGCAGCCCGGAGGATCTTACGGATCGGATTTTAGTGCCGGCATATTCGGATGGGCCCCTTATCAAGACACCTCTCAGAGCCAGAGCTTCAGTGAGAGATCCGAGAGTTCTTATGATCCAACGCGCATTCCTCGAGGATTGAGCATACAAGACTACAATGCCGCTTGGTTAGAGAAATGGGTTGATCTGCCTCCATATTATGCTGATGATCCAGATATTGACGAGAAGCATCGCCATTCGACCCAATTTTAGATATTCGAGAGTGATTTAAACGTATGTAATTGATTGTATCTTAATTTGAAATTTTTTTATGTTCTTCATCTCATTATTTGAATCATTTGGAAGTAATAAGTTGCATCATCTAGTTTTAACCTTAAACCTAAACATAAAAACATCCAAAAAACTCCAAAAAAAAAAAAAACGACGATGGGTCGCTAAATGTACCCTATCGGTACGGTATCGGTTCGGCTCGGTTCGGCAACGGTACCATACCGATACCGGAGCCGACCGGTACGTCGGTACGATCGGTACCGCGAACCTTGCTGGAGGGTGACAAAAATGTGCTGACCTGGTGCCAACATGATAAAGTGTGGATCTAGAGAAGGATATTGTGCTAAGTAAAATTGGAAGACAATGATTTAATCTTATAAAATACTTCAAGGAAAATGACCAATACTTGATCATTTTAAGTGGCAAAAAATTTGAAATATATGGAATGAATAATGTGAGAATAGAGAACTATATATCAGAAAAATATAGTTTGAGTATACCTTCAAACTGATTATGTCGAACAAAGTTTCATTGTCATGTGCAGACACATAGTTGACCTGTTAACAAGCATAAGCCATATAAAGAGCTTTTAATTTTTAACATATTGATATTATTTCATTAATAGTGAACAGCATAAAATCCAAATCTTACCATAAATCCGTCGAGTATAGTTCAATATAACATTCAAATAGAAAAATTTATTCGATGCCCAAGATTAAGTGCATTCTTGACTCTTCCAGGAAATTATCAACAAGTGCAAACTGGAAGTACATCCTGCCTTTATGCTAATGGGTGATATCTGCTTGTGTCACTGTACAAGCTAACAATAGAGTACTTATAGTTCTTACTGTTTCTGTGGGGCTTAAAGCATATCCAACTGGTACTCCATCATGAGTCAGAACTTCAGATCCTTTCATCTGTTAACAGAAACTACCATATAAATAGAATGATTATATAAGGCCCCCTCCACTCTGTGGGTCAAAGACTACAGTTGCCACAAATATCCATAGAATGCAAAATGTACAAAGCAAATGAGAATCTTATTTAGAAACAGAACTTGTGAAGCCAACAAGCAAAGATTCTGGATTGAAGATAATTCTAATAAATCTACTAAAAACCATAAGGTAAAATAGTAGAAAGACAAAGGCACCCATCAATAATCAAATATTAAGGTGATGGAATTGATAACATATACAGTTTTAGTGCATAAATCACATTCTCATGTATTGGTGCCACTTGCATCTGACTGGTGTAATCTATTCTTGATGTATTGCAAGCTGATATAACTTTTTACACCCAGCTGTCCTGTTCAGACTCCTGAACAGCATCCAAAGCGGATCGTGCTAGTTACTCGCCATCTGGGAGTACAAGAGCATAACATGCAGGGTCCTTTATTTATGGGTCATTTCCACCCCACAAAACAACAATATCATCAGAGAGAAAGCCATGCATGTAATTTGGGACTTCAATTCTTGGTAGACACGCCTAAAGGATCTCAGCAAATTTTGCAGCTTGTTTGTATTTGCTTCAATGTAAAATGAAAAAAGAGATTGCACATATTATACAGTGCATGTTTTTAATCCATTTTGGAGCTGGTGGATCATCAGGTCGAATCTTCTTAGTAGGGTGCTCATAAGGTTCTGTGAGTTACTATCAGCTCAGGGTCGCTATTCTCTATTCAAGCTTTAGCTAATCAAACCAATGTTTAGTTTGTCTTCTTTTCTTTTTTTTTTTGCGCTTTACTTAGCTATATTTAAGACCTTTTAGGCAATTACTCAAATCTTACACATGCTAATAATTTAATATCATCTTTTTGCTGGATCATTATCGATATTTAGAACTATGCTTTTCTTCATCATACTCATCTCCCTAACATATATATTTCGCTCCCTGTATTGAGTGACTACTATCAGTCAACACTCAAGCCTTGAATCTTGAGGAATAACAGACAGCGATGTATGAATGGATCATCTTGAGCACCTACATGTACCACCACATCAGCTCCTTCAGGAGATTCAACTATGTATTTGGTTGAATTCTTGTCTATTTCAATGTCTTCAATGCAGATACACACATAGCTAATGGATGATGACATCGAATGTAATGATATCTTTCGAGTCTTCTCTTTGCCCTATGATTTATCATGCTTACACTGCTTACAACATTTGGTTTTCTCCAGATGGTGCAATTGCTAGACCATGAAACATGTAATTCTCCCATCTTTTATCCAAGCATCAATTTTTTATAATTTCAAGGTCATTTGGTTACATAACTGCATTTCCCCTTTTTAAACTACAATTCACCTCCTTAGACTAAAATTGTGATATTTTTTTGATCCTTGAAAAGATAAAAGGTCTGATTCCTACAGAGAAGGTTCGCCGAACCAGTACCAAAGGGCATTCTAGCAAACAACCGATTTGGCACGATAGATCCATATCGTACCATTCCAAGGTGTACCAACAAACAGAGAGCCAGAGAGGGAGGAGAGAGAGGAAAAGAGAGAGGGAGAGAGAGGGGAAAGAGAGAGGCCGAGAGAGAGGGAGGGAGGGCTCGGAAGGCCTCGTCGGAACAAGGCTCCCCCTTCCTCCCTCTATCTCTCTCTCAACCTCTCTCCCCCCTCCTCTGCCACAATCTCCCTCTCCCTCTCTCTCTTTCTTTTCCTCTCTCTCCATCTCCCTCTCCCTCCTATTCAAACCAAGGTAATCAACTATCTTGGTAACCGATCGGTTTAATTCGATACACCCCAAAGGCCCAAACCAACCAATTCAATATTGATGCAGAACAATATTCAAAATGGCAACTCAACCCGCGGAATCCACCAACGGGGTGTTGGAATCCACCAACAAAGACAATATGGAAGAAAAGTTCTATTCATTCAACAACCAATTGTTAACAAGCCCTACTAGCCTTTATATAGGCAGCATAACAAGAGCAAATCCCCAAAATACCCCTACAGAAGAAAAGACCCAAGTACCCCACAAATAAGCTCTCTCTCTCTCTCTCTTAATCTATCACCCAGCCAAAGTGTCATCGAGTGAGCTGCCCTCCTGCATCTGCGACTGTACACGTGCCTGAATGAAGATCTAGGACTAGTGTCTGTACCAACTCTCTCGGGGTGAGAGAAACTCGACTCCATCAAGCGAGACAGCGGGCGGCTCTGGTAGTGCTCCAAGAGATCTGGATCGATCTATTGTAGCTCCTCACGAGTAATCCACGTGCTATCAGACTCTGGACGGTTCCTCCATCGGACTAGGAAACATTGAATGCCTCTGTCAATAGTAGATATTATCTGTTCATCCAAAATAATATCTATCTTGTCCTTCCATGTGGGTTGAAAAGGAGAAGTGTGAGGATCAAAGGCAGGCATATCGGGTGGAGGCGGAGTTGGTGTGTCAAATGGGGCATCAGGGACAGGCAAAGGAGGTATGTAAGCAACTAAGTCCTCAATATCAAAAGTAGAACTAATGCCGTAATCAGGAGGGAGATCAATGACATATGCATTTGGGCCTACCCGTTTCAAGATTTGAAAAGATCCTGCACTATGAATCATAACATAGTCGCCAACATGAAATTCTTTAGCACGTTTATACAAATCAGCTTGTAGTTTATAACGAAGATTACTAGATTCAATTAGCCTACTGATCTCTTGATGCAATGAATGGACATGATGTGCAAATGCTTCGGCTGGCTCAGAGACTCTAGCATGCGGTGACATGGGAAGAAGGTGCAAAGATTTTCAAGCTCGAAATCTTTGAACAACCTCAAATGGTCTCATACCAATAGACCGATTAATGGAATTGTTGTATGCAAACTGAGCAATAGGAAGAACAAAGTCCCAGTTTCTGTTATGATCACCCACCAAATAGCGTAAAAGATTTTCCAAACTACGATTGACAACCTCCGTCTGACCGTCAGTTTGAGGGTGATAGGTGGTCGAGAAATTTAATTTCGTGCCCACCATGTGCCAAAGAGTTTTTCAGAAGTAGCTCATGAATCGAACATCTCGATCTGACACGATAGTTTTCAGCAAGCCATACAGCTTGACTATATGCTCAAAATATAACTTTGCAACATTTGAAGCGTCAGAGATTTTGGAACAGGAAATAAAGTGCGCCATTTTGGAAAAACGATTGCAACCACAAAGAGTCATGCTTGCGAAAGGTACGTGGCAAACCAAGTACAAAATCTATGCTCACGTCTTGCCAGAGGCAATCAGGCATTGGTAGTGGGGTACACAAGCCAGTGTTTTCCTTGCGATGCTTAGCCAACTAACATGTTCTACATTGTCCAATTAACTTGGCTACATCACATTTCAGACTCGGCTAGTAAAACTGGCGTTCAAATTTCTCGATGGTTTTATCCCGTCCAAAGTGACCAGAAAGGCCACCAACATGAATTTCCTATACAAGGAAGACACATATGGATGTACGAGGTATGCAGAGTTTGTTGGCCTTAAATTAGTATCCATCGCGAAGGGAATAGCTGTCAAGTGAGACATCAGTGTCATTTGATAAGGCGAGGTAAACTTCTCCAAAGTCAGGGCAGGACACGTAATCTTCCTAGCCTATCAAACCTAGTGACTTTAACACTTATGAGGGAGAGAAGATTAACCCGTTGGCTTAGCGCATCAGCTACTTTATTTTCGGACCCAGCTCGATTTCGGAGAACAAAAGTGTTTTTGTAAGAATTCAATCAAACGACCGTGTCGGGCATTGAGTTTCTTTTGACAATTGAGATACCGGAGGGCTTCATGGTCTAAGTACGAATTCATGTGGAAGCAAATAATGATGCCAATAGCGTAAAGTTTAATGACCGCATAGAACTCTTTGTCATACGTGGAATATCTTTATTAAGCGGCATTTAGCTTCTCGCTAAAGTAGGCGATAGGATGATGCTCTTGGCTGAGGATGCCACCTATCCCAATCCCTGAGGCGTCACACTCGACCTCGAATGCCTTAGAAAAATCAGGAAGGCGCATCACAGGGGCTTCCGTCATTCTTTTCTTGATTTCCGCAAATGCTCTAGTGGCCGACCGCGTCCACTAGAAGTTTCCCTTTTTGAGGCAGCCAGTAATCGAGGACATAATGGTACTGAACCCACAGACAAAACGCCGATAAAAAAAAGCAATCCATGAAAACTGTGGGCCTCATGGATGCTCGTCGGTTCAGGCCAATCAACAATCGCTTTGACCTTGTGGAGGTCAGCGCAGACTCCTTCAGATGATATAACAAAACCCAGAAAGATGACTGGATCGACAAGGAATGAGCACTTTTTCCTGTTGGCGTAGAGGTTGGCAGAACGGTGTGACAAACTTGTCAGAGGTAGTCCATGTGTTGCTCTCTCGACTAACTATAAATCAAGATGTCATCAAAATACACTACTAAGAACGTACCCGTGAATGGCCGGAGTACCTGTGTCATGACCCGCATAAATGTAATAGGGGCATTAGAAATCCCAAAAGGCATCACCCAACCATTCATACAATCCATCCTTAGTCTTGAATGCAGTTTTCCATTCATCGCCTGGTCGGATTCGAATTTGATGGTAGCCAATTTTTAAGTCAATCTTGGAAAAACTGTGGCTCCGGCCATCATATCTAGCATGTCGTCAAGCCGAGAAACTGGAAAACGATATTTAACCGTTATTCGATTTATAGCTCGACTATAAATACATATGACCCGTGCGCTGGCCTTGGACTTGTTTGACCGAATCTTCCTAAGTGACTTTTGGAAGGAGATGTTCTCACTTCAAGGCACCAATCTCAAGGCAAGCTCTTCATACCACCCCCAGACTGATGGACAAACGGAGGTTGTCAACCGTACCTTGGAGCAATATTTCGCTGTTTTTGCCACAACAAACAAAACCTTTGGTCAGAATTCCTGGTGTGGGCCAAATATTGGTACAACACTTCCTACCATTCGGCCATCAAAACAAGCCCCTACCAACTTGTCTACGGCCGCCCGCCACCAACCATGACTACCTACGAACCTGGCACAGCAAGGACTCATGAAGTGGAGCAACAACTGATCACTCGAGATGAGATGCTCGGCCATGCAAAGAGGGAACTCCAGATGGTTCCATCTTTCTTAGGTGTGAGCAATGCCGGAATAGCACAAGGACTCAAGCTTTCATGAATAAATTCTTTCTTTAATAACTCCTGTACCTGGCATTGCAACTCGACATGTTCGGTCGGACTCATCATATAGTGCGGCAAATTGGGAAGAGATGCTCCTGGGACTAGGTCAATAGCGTGTTGGATCTCACGCATAGGTGGTAGGTGGTCTAGAAGGTCCCGAGGGAAAACATCATGAAATTCGTCCAGTAACGGAACCACGTCTCCAGAAGGCTGGTCAATGCTGGTGCTTTCAACCTCGCGTGCGAACAAGGCAAACACAATGGACTCTTGGTTTGCCTCCCTTTCAAATTTCTTTGGACTTATGATATATAAACTTCTCTTACCAGATGCTTGTTTCTTGTTATCCTTGTTGGGTAGCCTAGGACGTAAGGGATTTAACGTGATTTTTGTGCCTTCAAAAATGAATGAGCATGAGTTCGAGCGTCCGAAGATGGTTGCATCGCGATCATAAAGCCAAGGGCGGCCCAAGATAATATGTCCGACGTCCATTGGAACAATGTCACACCAAATGTCCTCTGTAGACGAAAGAAAGCGGATAGGGACCGACACCGTTCGTTGATGGCGATTGAAGAAGTATCAACCCAAGATACCTTGTAAGAATTTGGATGAGGAACTGTTTTCAACCCCAGGCGGGACACAATGCTAGATGAAACCGCATTGATACAACTACCGCTATCGATAATCACTTTACAATTCTTGGTCCCGCACTTGATGTAGGTGTGGAAAATTGTATTGCGACACCAGTCATCGATCACGTTAGGTTGGGTTAAAGCACATCGGACGACTCCTAGAGTGGGCCGAATGCATTCGTCAGGATGGGCCCGCTGAGTATCGTCGTCGTCGCTTTCCTGCTCGTCATCGGGATCGGGTTCATAGACTTGTTCTTCGATGACATCGTCATCAAGTATGTTCTCCTATTCCCCAAGATAGAGTGTCTTGCGCAGGTAGTTTAATGCCACGTGCCCCACTTGTTTACATCTGTAACATTGTCGGGGTCGGTTGATGGCATGTTGTCAGGCATTGGTCCTTTGCCTTTATCTCGGGTAGTAGGCAACACATTTTTATTGGGCTTATGGAATGTCATTGTGGTTTGAGGTCTGGCTCCAGATGGAACAAAGGGTGAAGGAGTCCGACTAGCAGGTCGTCGTGCCAGTTGTTGTTTTGTCATCAATTCATAATTTAGGACAAAAGAGTAGGCCTAGTCTAACGAAGTTCTCACGAAGAACCAACTCTCGCCTAATGTCCTCATTAATACTGCGCCGGAAACGACTCAATGTCATTCTTTTGTCTTCGACGACATCGCACCTCATCATGAATTCCTCAAACTGGATGGCCCGCGTCCCGGGCGGACAGGGCACGCGGCCTAGGCGCCACGCGCGGACAGGGGTGCGGCCTGGGCGCCGCGCGGGCCATCCAGGGCCGCGCGCAGTCAGGGCGCCTACAAAAATGAGTATCTTTTATTACTTTATAGATTTTCAATAATTAAAGGTTATATTTTAGACATCTTGGTGTTTCGTCCCATAATGGAAGTTCTTCAACCCCTAAAAACATGGTGCAGATAATTTTTATTTTGAATAAGGCTTTACAAGTTTATGTTTTCCAATCCCTAAATTTTTAGAATTATCCTCCACTATTTCCCTTCTAAGGACCAAAAACCTCATAAAAAGATTTCAACTCTCAATATTTAGAACTATTGAATGAAGAAAATGGTCAAAACATGATTTTGAAATGAAAACCTGTAGACACAGCTTTAAAATCAATAAGAACATTTTTATTAAGTATATTATGAACCAAATGCATACAAATGTTGTAGTTCTTTAACTTGGTGATGGTTTATATGGGTTAGCATCGCCTTCATTAAACCTGTCCGATAGTAACTTATGGCAATCAACTTAAGGAGGAACTTATTCATGTTCTAAGGCAGGAAGATAGACTTGCAGCATCATTACCTTTTCCTTGTTCCACGAAACATTAGCTATGATTTGTTATTCATACCACAGGTGAACCTCACCCAAGTTTCTAGTGGAGTAACTGGAAAAAGTTCAAAGAATAAGCAATGAGTTTGCAATTGAATTTTGAAATTCAAGTGATGCCAAAAGTCTAGATTTCTTGAATCTCGTAGAAGAGGTCAGAAGTCATGTATCAATCTTTATAAATCTAATCTTATATCCTTTCATATACTGCCACAAAGATATCACGTATCCTCCTCTCTGTCATCCATAGAAACTTTTCCTAGTTGATTCCATGCGGTCTAGAAGAATGTGGCATTTTAAGAGACGGAAATTCATAAACCATGACAAAAGAATGTAGGAAACAGAATATAGCACTCTTCCATGAGAGAAACATGCCAATGAGTGCACAAATGTAGATTCTCAAACAGTTGCTTGACGAAGCTGTTGGAACACTGAAGCACCCTTTATGGTAACAAATGTCAAGCACAAAGATATAGCATTTAACTATTTTTAGACCTTTTCTACTATGTCTATGCTTAATTCCCTTCAAGCCATGATCTCAACTAATGCTAATTTGAATTGGCCACTGTACTACCTAAACTTAAAGAATGATCTAAGCACCCTTTGTAGCAAGACTCATGCATAAAGTCCATGAACAATTAGAATTTAACAATTTTGAAACATTTTCAAATATGACTATGCTTAATTCCATGAGTTATGATCCCAAGTTCCCAACCATGGTTCGCCATACTAGCCCGAACCGGGCGGTATGGGGCACACCGGTACGGGCCAATACGGGGCATATCGTACCATACCGCTTCGGTACTGGTACCCGATACGGGTGGGTACATACATTCAATACGCCAAAAGGATCCCATACCATACCATACTGACACAGTGCTAATGTGGCACCAGTACGGGGTCCGGTACCGAGACGACGAACCTTGATACTAACTGAAGCTAATTTGAGTTGGTCATTATGATTGGTGTTCTGCAGGAGATTTATTAAAAGGATTTATATGATACACCTCCTAGGTTTTGTTGTTGTGGAGTTACAGTAAGTTGAAGAGTTCAATCCATGGATTAGAAAACCTGAGGTCTTGAGAAGAGACATAACAAGATCAAGGAGTTGAAGGTGTTTCTTGGAAAGCACTTTAATATTATCATTTAGGTAATGGAAATAACATATAGAAGTGGCTCCCATTAATGACCCAACGACAAACTAGGCACTTAATACATGTCTCAGCCCACATACATCTTTAGCAAAGTTGTCTGTAAATGCATGAATATGTAACTTATGCAACTATGATTTTACTAGTACATCCATTAATGACCAGCAGGATTTTGCTGGGTCAGTACTGAGGTCACCACAACGCCCATTCATTTTTTCTTACATGCGCATCAACACCTGAAGTTAAATCCTTGTTCAGGAACAAGAAAGACAAGTTTATTTAAATTTAAATTTAGAAAAAGAAAAAAGAGAGATTATTTCTTTTATCATAAAAACTTTTGTACCATCTTCTATTTGATGTCATCTTTGATTCATTTAAATTTATCAAACTCAACCATACGTAAAAGAGTCTGTTGAAGAAATTTGATGGCAAGGATGGCTTTAACAAATCCATAGATGAAATGTAGGTTTACCATTGTAATATTTGACATAATGTACATACTACATATTGTCAAATAGTAATTCCGAATTCGTAGCATGGAACAATGCCATTATGTATCCTAGCAGGCCAGCATAGAAAACAGTTTCCGCAATGAAAATAGAAGGTAGGCATTTTATGTCAACCGTTTGATTAGAAAATGGTACACCCTATCTTGCATTGCCTGTCATTTGGCTATATAATTGCTGAGGCTGGACTTCTTTTAGATCTTACTGCTACAATTCTCTTTGATGTATCCTCAATTAGACATTTTGTTTGCTTATAATTTAGATCTTTGCTGCATAAACACATTTCATGATTTATCACTATTTATGACTTCAATCCACAAAATCTGTTTTCCAGATTTATAGCCTTTACTCACGACTGTTCATATTATCAAGACTCAAGAGTCGTATCATGACATGAAGTTGCCAGTTGTCCAAATTACCAGGTTCCTATTGGCTACAGGAAGGTCAAAACTTGCTGCAATGATCACTATTTTAAAAGACAGCCTGCCCAAAGCTGGTGCTTCAGCAATTTGCCTCATGTTTGAGTACACAAGATGAGATCGATTTATAATTAAATTGGATGTTGCCAAGTTGATATTTACGATTCATTTCGTATGTCTTATTTGGTATATCATCTTTCCAAAATATAATCATTAATTTTTATAACTTATTTCTTGAGCTGCTTGACCTCTGAGCATCCACCTCAGCACTAGATGCCCCCCAGGAGCCCATCTGCCACTTGTAGTCTTTTAAAACAATGGTAATGGCTTTGTTAAGAGTTAAAAACTTAAAATGCTCCTCAGTTTTCTACAGACTACACAAACTCACTTTTATGTAAGATGGCTGTTATTTGGTCTCTATATCATATGGATATCTGGACAATTTCTCTCCATGAAAGCTTTGAAAGTCTCAGTACAAATTCTTGGTCTTCAACTATGATGAGATTCCTGCTTTGCATTATGCAATTCTAAAACGCATATCCTAATGCATCACAACTGAGCTTTTGGAAGCCAGAGGAGAAAAGAGACAGGCAAGAGAAAGGGATCTTATTTCAGGAACAATAACTTTTATGTCCCTTATAATTTGAAGTGGCACAAGGTATCCTTGTGCGAAGAGGGAGTGGCTGGGGAATGGGTTAGACATTGTGATTGATGATCACTTTTTATCAGCCTCGGTCATTTATGGAGAATGTCTGATCTCATAGTTGGGGTATCTAAACCTATACTTAGATCATTGATATTCAAAGTGATATTTGTATGTGAGCAACATACGATTTTCCACAAACAAATGAAATATATTAGTATTGATGGACACTATTTATAATCATTTCCTATTAATGGTTCTGACTAGAGCTGATCACGGGCCTTCTGGCCCGCCCAGCCCGGCCCGAAATTTTTCGGGCTTGGGCATTAAAAAAAGGCCCATGGGTCGGGCCTGGGCAAGAAAAGCGGCCCGACCAAAAAAATCGGGCCGGGCCTGGTCGGGCCATTCTGGCCCATTTCCAGATTCCAAACAAAGAAAAAATCGGGCATGTCGGGTCGGGCCTATCGGATCGGGCTGGGCTAGATGGGCCTAGAACCAAATTTATAAAGTCGGATCAGGCCTGGACAAAAATTTAAGCCCGACAGTCGGGCCGGGCCAGGCCTGGGCATAGCCATCGGGCCTAATTTCTGCTGTAGAGCCCGGCTCGAGCCCGGCCCGGCCCGGGTTTTGATCAGCTCTGGCTCTGACAGACCTGCATCTATTTGATTGACAAGAAAGCAAACTCCAGTAGAAGTTTCACACTATCTCACACTCTCAGTTTTCATGGGCAGACCATAATGTAAAAAGTATCGATTTCTAATAAGCTTGATAGATTCAAATCAAAAGTTTGTAGTGGACACAAATAACATACATTGTATTATCATGAATAAGTGCATTATAACTTATAGAAGCAGTAAATGTAGGAAATCACACCCTAGCTGTGAAGTTTGTTTGTGTTGCATTCATACAACATATTTTCCTCATGGTTCAACTAGGAAAAAGATAGGACAAAAAAGGGTTTTCTTCTTGTGTATCCTCATAAATATCTGAAATTACGTGTATACCCTTGCAAATTTACTATTTATATATATACCCTTCAATTTTTTTCTTCTTTTGCATGTGTACTGTTATAAATATCTGAAATTACATAGCAAATTTACTATTTATACGTATATCTTTATAAATTATTTCTTTTTGCGTGTATAGCCTTATATATATTTTTTGCATGTATACCCTTAATAAGGGAAGACGTGCAAAAAGAAATAATTTATAAAGGTATACATGCCAATAGTAAATTTGCAAGGGTATACATGTAATTTCAAATATTTATATGGATATATATGCAAAAAGAAATAATTATAGAAGGTATACATGCAAAATGTAAATTTGAGAAGATATACACACAATTTCATATATTTATAAGGATATACATGTTAGCCCGCCTCCCAAGGAAAGGAAGGGTTTCAGTAAAGATTGCACAGAAAAAAGAACAAAATAAAGTTTATCAAAAGAATCTACTGCATCAGCTCTTACAGCTTTTCCTTCATGATTTGTAAGAACAAAGTCTCTCAAATTAGCTGCTAATCCAACCTGAAACATTAGCAATTAATAATTTCCAGTCAACAATAACTTATAAAAACTAAAATAGATAGCAAAATGGGAAATGCAGTCAACAAAATGCTGGTAACCATAAGCATAAACATAATTATTATTCCTTTATCCCATACATAGGACACATAAATCTGATTTAGAAATCATTTTCTATCATTCCTTCCAGGTAAGGGTTATATCCATTGCAATGCAACTCGCTATAAAGCAATTCTCTCAAGTTTCAACCATTGTTTGTTGTACTATAGTTCAGTACTGGTACTCGATACATGTGGCATACCGACACTTATTACACCAAAAAAATTCTATACCATACCGTACTGACACTGTGCTAGTGTAGCACCGATACAAGGTCCGGTACCGAAACGGCGAACCTTGCTTCAATATGTGTTTCGTACCGGTTTTCTTTCGGTATGGTACAGTACGGCACATATGGGGCGGTACGGCAGATCTTGACTTAAATCCTTAGCAAGATAGATTTCCAATCTTTATCATTCTCTAATACCAAGATTGTGCCCAAAAGGTGTTCAACTTTTCTTCTTGGTAAATAAAGCTTGAATGTATTTGGAAAAGGTACCAAGCATTTCATCAGTAGGAATCTAGTATTATTTCAATTGTTAATTCTAAGATATATGCTTTAAGTAGATCATTGATTCTAACTTGTCTAGCTCGTGTTAGAAATATGCATGTCCTTGACCTTAGCATGAATAGAAAACCACAACTCAAACACTAAAATCAGTTCTCTTGCCTTGTTTTTTGCAAAAGCATTGCACTAGGAAAAGAAAACATAATTAAAAAAAAAATCTAAAACTAGAATTTGGGGGCTAAAATATGCGATATAGAGGGCATCTTTGGTGTATCTATGTACACCCATCGATAACCTTTGTCAGTAGGATACTTGGTAACACATGCATTATACCCATCCTTAATCGGTACAAGTGAAATTCAAATCCAACTTGTATTTATTTGTATGCTTCTTAGTTTTTCTAGGATTTCGCCCAAAGAACAACCAAAAAGGCATTTGGGCCACTAAATCTTCTCCGACGGATCTCCAGATTGTCAATAAAGAAAGCATAACTCTACTTAATGATCAGAATATAGATCTTATAACACATTATCAAGCTAAATGTTCTCAAGATTTATATATCAAGCATGATAAAAAATTGTGAATGTATAACTTTACTAGAAGGCAACATTTTTCAAAGATAGCTTGCATGTAACACCTGAGTTGGACCAATAATAATAGATTAAATCTACACCTTTCTCCAATTTTGCAAATGCCTCCTAGGGATTTCAACATCAATATTTCCCCCTACATGCCTCATCTCTTTAGTTGAAAATATTTATCAAAAAACTAGTAAATGAACGCTATTGGTGTTTTTCTCATGAATCAAAAGACTTACATATTCAATTCTAATTATTCGAATATATGTAGATTAAGAAAATGATTTATTATTTGGTTGAACATTTATTCTTTTATTGTTGTCATCTCTATTATGATTGCTGTTTTCTCATGCATCTGTATACAAAATGATCTTATTTTTATTCAAAGACAGCCAAAAGTTCATGCAAGCATAAGAGATGTTGCCAAAGTTGCAAAACTATCCTCTGCTTATTCCACCAACTTCGGGTTTGTTCATGATTGACATCGATCACCACCACCATATATGCAAACCCGGGTGAGGAGCTTGAAAAGAGGCAAGCGAAAAGAAAGACTAAATGTAAGTGGCTCTCGAGAATATGTATATTGGTTCTTATGATTGTTGAAACAAAATTTGTAAAACTAACCATAAAGATATTGATCTTTTAGTATATAAAAACACTTCAAATTTTTGAATAAGGTAATTATTCTTTGGCAATATCCATATCTAGCAAGAATTGACAAGTATTTCCTTATATAGTTTCAAAATGTAGTTCAAGAAGATAAAGTTAAAAAATTCAACTCTGCAGTCAATGGTATAATGTTGCACTCAAACCATAGGACCCTTTTATCTTTTAATTAGCAAAATTTTAACTGCAATCTTTTATTGAACATGTGCAATTATAATGAAAAGTGAATTTTATATTTAAACAGAAAATACCATGTGTTTCAGCATTTCATGGCAGTGTTTTGGTTGATGTCTTGCAAATAGCAACTTGGAAAACACCTATCGTCGGTTTCCTCCAATAAGGTGATGATATTTCTTATTTGAAGAAAATTTGTTCGCCAATATTTATTAAAAAGTGGAGATTTTGTGTCATTATCAATACTGAAAGCATTAAGCTAATCAAAGGAAAGTATGGTAGTATTATTAGTTAGATTGAAATAAAAATGAAGGACAATGCTACTTTCTGGATGCTCATATAGAAATTTTGTGCAGGCTATGAATCTTCAATTTTCAAGCTCATATGGCAATCACTTTTCTTGGGTCTGACGCCATACAACAGCAGATGGCATGACCTTATGAAGTTAATGCTTTACGGAAGATCCATTTCCTGCATAGAAATTTCTAAGCAAGTTTTCAGAAGAAAACATTGTCTAAGAGTTAATATTCAAAAGTTACAGGACTTCAAAACTATCAAAGCAAGCAACCTGGATGTGGTCTGCTGATGCTGAAAGCATTCTGTCTGTGACAGATTTATCACCATGGTCATACCCATTAGGCTACATAAAAAGAAAAGAAAAAACATTAGGTTTTAAATGATCTAGATGAAAGCATTCTTTCTGTGACAGATTTATTACCATGATCATACCCCTTGGGCAACAGAAAAAGAAAATAAAGAAACATCGGATTGTAAATGATCTAGTAAAAAGCTATCCTTCAAATATATTTGACATTATGAATACGTAAGTGTTTGAGTACTCCAAGAAACAAATGTTTGAACGTAAATCATTCACAGACATAAAATAAAAACAAATGTGAGATATCTGCACAAGATGCTTCATACATTACAAATTTTGATATTGGTGTGTCTACGTAACCAAGTCTTCTGAAATGGGAACAGTCAAATCCCTTAATGGTGTTGGACTGCATGTATATATGGTCTACCACTCTACCTTCTTTAGCTTTTCATCCCCAATAAGATGTCCTTACTATTACAGCACTAGCTTCTCAATTTCCCAACAAAACAAGTCCCAGATTGTTGTCCATGACCCTCGTACACGAATCTTGAGATATCAACACAAAAATTTATTGAAAGCCATCTTGACAAGTAGATTTTCACCAAAGAAAAACTAGAACACAACTTGAGCACCATAGTAACTTGAAAGCCCACTGGAATCCACCAAAACCTTGCAGCCATTTATGAAGCATGGACACAAATATGGGATATGGATACGACATAATAGGGATTAGTTAATATGACAAATCTGAAAAAAATACGATATGATACAACTAGGATGTGCCAATGAATATACATGTTCTTTATGCATAACTGCACATATACATATACACATATATATACATATTTATGTACATAACAAGCATCCATAAAGCATAGTAAAACACATATATTTACAAACATATGTATATAAAAAGCATCTATAAAGCATAATAGGTTATCAAAATAACATAGTCCATACTTTATATCATAGCATCAATTTTTGCAGGCTCATCATTCAATCATCATTCACATCCATAGACCCCAATGCATACTTTATATATCAACATCATCGACTTCAAAATTTGCAATTTACTATGAAAAAGTTTAGCACTAGAAAAGAAAGAAAACACCTTCCCTTTCATTTTGGATGTACTAGAGAAGTATCTCGAGTGTATCCACAATGCTACTTCCCGCACCGCTCATTTCTCTGCTTATAGCACCAATTCCCCTATGGCAGTCAGGGATTGTAGTACATGCTTGTCATGTGGGTGACAGGTGGGTCCTATGTACCAGCCCACCAATCACCATTCATGGAGACTAGACTTGAGAAATGAGTGGTGTTGCAAAGCTTTTTCCATCCAGGAAGTATCTAAAGCAAGGTCGGCGAAACCATTCCGAACCGCCTAATTCGAGGCATCCCGAGCCGTACTGGCCACAGGACGGTTCCAGTGACGAAAACAAGACCGGTGCCGGAGGGGGAGAAGATGAAAGAAAAAGATGAAAAGAGGGCGGGGGAGGGAGGGAGAGGGAGAGGAAGGAAGAGAGAGAAAGGTCGAGGCCGGCCGATGGAGGTTAGGGAGCCGACGTGCAGAGGAGGGAGCCATGAAAGAGGGGCTCGCTCCGATCTGCTGTTTTGTTCCCATTGGCCTTGTCCCATCTAGTTGCCAAATATGTTTGACTAGTCAATGCCATATGCCATAGCTACAGAACGTATATGTCTTTCCCACATACATAATCGTGCACCTATAGAACTCAATAGGATTTTTTTGGCACATATAGAGCTCAGAGTTTGGAACATGGTCTCCTAAACCGGGCCGAACCATCCGATTCACTTCGTACTACCAAATCATCCGATTCACTCCATAGTCCATACCGAATCGGACCGCCACGGTTCGGCCGGTATTTTCAGAAAATGTTGTGAGCTTAGAGTTTGAAGCATGGTCCGGCTCAGAGTGGAACCAGTTCGAGCCACTCGGTTCGCCCTCCTTCCCTCTCTTTCCAAAAGGCTTAAATTCAAGGCCAGAAGAACCAGTATCGGAAACCGTCCCAATTTTAAGGGCACGGTACCGTGGAAGAGAGAAAAAGAGCGAGAAGGGAGAGAAGAAAGAGGAGAGAGGCTAGCGAAGAGTAGCGGATGCCAACGGAGGGCTGTCGGGGGCCTCCCTCTCCCTCCCTCCCCTGCTCGCTGTCTTTTCTTCTCCTTCTCCGGCTCTGGCAATGGGTCTCGTTTTCGTTGTCAGAACCGTACCGGTGAACCGCCAGAATCATAGCGGTGAGCCACCGGTACGGCTCGGAATGGACGGAACCGTCCGGCTCGGAACAGTTCCGCTGACCTTGCTTGAATTTATGGTCTGCTAAACCGGGGTGAACCATCCAGTTAACCCCGTACCGAACCGGTATCGTACCAAATCGAACCGAATTAGTAGCCGACCGATATGATCATGGTGCCAATTCGGCTAACCTTGGTTTGAAGTCTCATCATTATTGGTAAGACTCAATTAAATGTGAACCAATAAGAGACCATGATCTAACAATATGACACCAAAGATATATATGAACATAATATAACATGACTTCACTTATTTCTCATATTAGAGAGGTGTGCACAGAGATATTGTAACATCTGGTCCCATGGCCTAGGCCATCATTAGGCCTACTTGCAAGGTAGGCCCTTCCCTACCTTAAAGACCAAAAATAAGGGAAGAAGTCCCATGTTTCACACATGACCGTGCCCGGCCCCTTTGTCTCTCTTTCACTCCTCACCTCTATCTCATCAGCTCTTTGCAATGACCTCTTCGTCAGATTTCCACTGCTCGACTGGTGCTCACTGCCTCCCTAATTTCTCTACTTCTCATCTCTTCTTCCGGTTCCATAGCCTGATTTCGACCAGTCACCACTTCCTCCTTGTTGGCCCTCACCAGAAACAACACCATCGACGCGAAGTGATCCCTGACCCCACTACCACTCACGTTCCTACCCTCGATTCTCTCGCCTCCACCACCTCTCATGCCTCCTCTCTCTCTCCCCCCCACTTACTCTCACTCTCTCTTCCCCCTTCTCCCTCTCCCTGTGTGTAGAGGAGGCATGTCAAAGGGTACCGTGCCCTCCCTTCCACCCCTCACTCACTCTCTTTTTCACTCCCTTTCTCTCTTTGTTACTCTCTCACACCTTTCTCTGAGCAAATCCCCAAAGGGGCCCCCACCGTGTTGCCTCTCGTCTCTCACCCTATAGACAAAAACAAGCAAGGTTACTGGCCTACTTGTTAGGAAAGCGGTCATTTCCTCTGTTACATGATCATTATTTGAGAAATTAAAATTTTACCGAATTTTTAGAAAATATTTTAAAATATTAGTGGGGCATTGATTCGAAAGAAGAGTGATTTTTGGGTTATTAGGTCTCGAAGGATCCTTGTAAGGTGAATAATTTACTTAGTTGTTGGTGTCTGTAAGGTAAGTAACATCCTACACTTTGCAGGATTTTATTAAAATTATTTGAAAAAAATAAAACTCCTATCGATTTTGTTATGATTTCAATTTAATTGCATAAGAAATTTCTGCAATTCCATCAATCTGATTATTGATTGTGTTGCTCTTAATTAGATGAATGGTTTTCATCCATCATGTACAATTTTACTATATTTATATAATCGGATCAAGCAAGGAAAATTATATTTATTGAATGTTCTATTGTAAAACCAAGACATTGCAAGGAGAACCACCTTGTGCGGTGGAGGGCTTGTGAACATTAGAATCTGATTGATGTGAGGAGTAAAGGCTTGAAGCTGGATCGTCCAAAGCCTGTGTTTTCAACTTCATGATCACCCACAAGTAAACAAGGGATATTGTCCTAGTTTCGTCATTGTTTTTGGCTTATGTTTGCATAATATTGTAAATTTTGCAGTTGAATTTTGGAAAAATTCATTTATTTTATAAATGGCTGGATTGTCTTAGAAATTTTAAATGTTCGAAAAAGAATATTTTCAATTGAATGTATATATATGTATCTTCTGATTATCATTGTAACTATGTTATAGACCCTAACAATGTGGGTTACACATTGGCATGTTGATTGTTCTAGAAATTGACTATGGACCTACCTCATTAATACACTCTCGTGGCCCATGTTATAGGGGTTAAATATGGTCTTGCGACCTATGCTGTAGAGGTAAAATGCGGTCTCGTGACCTATACTGCAGAGGTTAAATGCGGTCTCATGACTTAGACCACAGGAGTTAAATGTGATCTTGTGACCCAGTCGCCGGGGTTAAATGCAGCCGTAGTCTTTGGCTGTAGAGTTAAAATGGATTTGAAATTAGATATTGTGATTGAACATTTGAATGCAAGTATAGTTTGAATATGAAATTGGATATTGTATTTTATCCTGGTAGAAACACATTATTTCACTGTGGACCATGGTATGCTGAACCCATGGCATGCTGAACCGGCCCTTACCAGCCGGTTCAGCCCGTATGGGACTGGTCAGGGACCTGACCGGTCCGGTACAGTGGTAAAAAAGGGTACCGGCCTATACCGGTCCGAATCGGTCCGAACCGGCCTCCGTACCGGTCTGTACCGACCGGTATCAGCCCGTACCGGCGAGGTCAATTTTTTTGGCTTTTGGAGGCTGAACCAGTGGTATCAGTTCGTTACCGGATCGAACCGATCCGAACTGATCCGGTGGCCGACCGGTATGCCTCCCGATACCAGTTTGGCGATTCTTGGCTGAACCGATCCGTACCGACCAGTTCAACCCGTATCAGACCGGTCCAGTCCCTGACCGATACGGTTCATGACCGGTACGGTTCATGACCGAAACCGAGCAATACAAATCCGGTACCAGTGCGAACCAAACCGGTTCGCACCGGTTCCCGCACGAGGGGAGGAGCGCCCGCACGCAGGGCAACGCACCTGCATGCAGTTTCGTGCGTGATTCTCCTGATTAGTGCGCCTGCGCAGGCACGTTTAATGCCACAAAGTGGCATTTAATGGGGCTAGAGCGCGTGTTGGCGTGGTCAGCTATGCACGGTCCAAGAGTCCCACGCCAATGATCCTACGCTTGAGGGATTGTCGATGTCGATTATGTTGGATTGATTTGTGGGTAATGTGACTATCTTTTGCTGCTTTGAACTCTCACCTATTCGCCTAGAATTCTATTCTAGCACTCGGCTTAAAACACACACCAGCAATGAACTGGATAGAAAAAAAGAATGTGGCTTCGAATTCTAATAACAACGAAAGACAAGGAGATGCTAGTAAGGTCGAAAAGGGACCACCTAGCATTTACAATCTATAGAGGATTAATTTATCCTAGTCTAGCCCAAGCCTTGCGGCCGACTCCCTAAAGGACTTACAACTTAAAAGAGCTAAATGACAATTCATCAAAGATTCTATGCCTCACAAAAGGCCTAGGACTCCCTTATATAGACCAAAGACTCATGTGCCATACATGGCTTATTGGTGAGATAATTGAAACTACTTCCTAATCAGCCGCATGGAGGAGAAATTCAAATTCAAATTCAAACTTCTACATACAGGTCACATGTTGAAAATCATATGGAAAAGGTGAGCATGAAATAAGTTCCTAATCAGCCGAATGGGAAAAAAATTCAAATTCAAATTCAAACTTCTTCCATGCAAGTCACATGCTGAAAATGCAAAGGAGAAAAGCTCTCGGGATGCGCGTGATCTTCTTAGGCCGTGATGTGTCCTTCACGTGGATTGCTGATGTGTCGCGCTTAGGAGAAATCCTTCGGTTGCACTTGGGTGCATGAAGATTTTCTTTCCTGTTTGGCGCATGCTCTTGGTTGGCATCTCGCAGATCCTTTCTTGTTTGAAATCTCCCATGTGCTGCACATGGGCGTTGATCTTTGGCCCGCTGAATCTGAGCCCTTGCTCTCCCAGATCGAATGGCCATGGAAGACTTCTGGGACTCCGCGCATTACTGATGTGGGCATTCCCAAAATGGGAGGCTTTCCCGTTATGCCCCTACACATGGGGCCTTCTGATGGTTGCACTTGATTCAGCTTGCTGCCGCCTGCAGCTGGCCTTGATGCACACTGCGACAAGTGTCCTCGTTCCTTGTTTGGCCATGCACACGGATTGCTGAAGTGGCACATGCATGGCTTGATGATCATTGGCCTACTGAATCCAAGGCCTTGCAATTCCCGGGTTGCATAGATATGGAAGAGCCCTTGCTTGACAGGGACTCCACAGTTTGGCTGCTTGACCCATGTCCAATCCTTCTTTGGAAGAAATTTTGCAGCTGCATTTGCGGCTCCTTGTAGGACGCCCTTGAGGCTCGCCATGTGGCACATGAATGGCCTGATGTCTCCTAGTCCTGTGGGGGTTCTAGGGCCATTGGATGGCTACCACTTGTCTTGGCCTTTGGGCATGCTTGCTGGCCATGTGTTGGATGTCGGCGCATGCATTCAGGTGTGCACGGGCTGATGGACTCGGCCCTGTTGGTCAGGTCCCTCCACTCGCACCCAAGTGTGAATAGGCTTCATTGGATGCGCTCGAGTGTGAATAGGCTTGGCCGGACGCGGTCGGGTGTGGACGGGCTCGGTTCGATGTGCACAAGTGTGAAAAGGTTTTGTCCCGTTGTCACACGTTGTTGCAGTGCTCGCCCGAGGTGCACGCTCTTGGCACGCCTCCAAGCAATGGATTTGGCCCATCCTTGGGCCGCAGCCGATGTTGGGTTCCACCGACGTGTCAAGGTTATGGCTCAACGGCGTGGGGGTCTCAACATTCCCCCTCTCTTGGAGAATTTTCTTGTCCCTAAGGCTATGGTGTGGGCACCGTTGACCCACATCAACATAGGTCTTCCATATGTCATCTTCCTTAGGCCTTCTCCCCCAAAAGATCAGCACTTGCCATGACTTCATTTTTTTCGAAACCTTCCTCCAATAAAGAGAAAGATTCACATGAATACATGTGTGAAGCCACCACGGAAGACATCTTTCCCTGTTACCGAGGAAGTGCCCAAACACAATCCTCTAGTATAAAATCAGATTATCCTGTCGTCGAATACGTGCGGCAACTCCCTCTACAAGTGCATCAAATCCTCCTCCAATCTGCTGATCTTGGATATTCAACCATGCTGCATCTCGATGGTTGTCCCATGTCAGCCCTTTGGCACCATCTAGTGCCACAGATTTCTGTTGTTTGGCCTCTTCGGCCATCCCCAGAAATTGACTCCCTTCTTCGCTAGACAGTGCATCAACCACCCAATCATCTTTGTTTGGCTGGTACATAAGTCTGAACTCAAACCGTTGCAGCATTGCTTGGAACTTCAGCTGCTCTTCTGCACCTTTAGCACCATTAGCATCATCCTCTTTGCTGCAAAATGCTACCGTAAGCTTTGCTTCAGCCTCCTCCATCGTGTTGCCAATGATTTCAGCAGCATCTCCTTTGCTGCAGTTGGTTTCGGCAATGTTATCTTCGCTGCAATTAGCATCAGCACACTCGGTCTTGCTGCAGATGAGTGCTTGGTTGTCCTCCCGCTGCTCGGACTTGCAGCTGCTGGGATCTGAAACTGCAGCAACTTCATCATCCCTCCGAGTAGCCCTCGGTTGCAAGGTGGTGCTGCCCTCATTGCTGGATTTTAGGAAGCCAGTTGTAGGATTTCTTGGCCCCCTCTCTTGAAGCCGTGAACCCCCAAAAACTTCCTTACCATATTCATCACCAATCAGCCCTTTCCTCCTATCCATGTTCCCTCTCCGACCTTCAAGCCTTCGAGCACGGAAAGGTTCCTCCTTGGACTCGGTCTCCTCTTCATACAAGCCCTTATGTCTCCCATCATACTGGTCCTTTTCTAACCATCTTTCTAACACAACTCTTCAGCCCTCTATTCTTCCTTCTCGACTCATGTTCTTCCTCATGTTTTTCCTCATGTTTTTCCTAGGGCATCATCATCATCACTTTCACTCTCATACCATACCCGGTTTCTTCTCCTCCGATCCTCTTGTTCTCTTCGGCCAAAAGGCCTCTGAGCGTGAGGATTCCTCTCGGGTTCACTCTCATCCTCATACAAACCTGGTGCGGACACGAGTAATGGACTGATTATTTTGCAGGATCATGGTTGTCGCAGGAAGACGGTCCAGCCACTTTCGTTGTGGCTGGATTGATTGATGTCATTTTATTATTTATTTTATGTGGGTGGGATTAGTTTGCATATTGTCTTTTGAGGGCTTCTTTCAAATTGTTTTCTTCATAGGGACTTATTTGTTATTTGGTGGCCCTACATATATAGGGCAAGCATTTGCTTAATTTTTTTAATGAATTAATGAATGAAAATTGGTCTTCTTCTTCCTCCTCCTCTTCTCCTCTTTCCCTTCTTCTTCCCCTCTTCCTCTCCTCTTTCTCTCTATATTTCAATCCGTACTTCCGTCCTGCATCAGCTTTGGTATCAGAGCAGGGCTAACTTTGCCTCTGTTGCTGAAGTCGAAGGATCCGGTTTATGGACGGACCCCCGCCGATTCCTTTTCGGCCTTTTCCTCATCTGTATTTTGCTAGATCATTTGCACCGCAAACGCCGGAACGCACGGAAGGCCGTCACACGGCACGTACTCCGAAGAAGAAGGGTCGCTCCCTTTCCTCCTTATTTTCTTCCCTGTTCATCACCTCACCCACTGTGAAGAAAGAAAAAGCAAAACCCTCCCGTCGGTCGACTGCTACCCGGCATCAATCCACAGATCGCCTTCGCAAGACGCCGTCGCCGCCCTCACTTCCCACCGCCGCTGCCTCCGACGCTCTCGCCCTTTCTTTCCCTCCTCTCGGATCTCACGCAGGGAAGAAAGGCACTGTCGCCGGAAAACCCCAAGGCAACCCGGGAGGCAAATAAGCCGGCTTCCTCGTCAATTTCTCCTCCGATTGTCACTGTGCAAGCATCATCCACCGCATCCGTTTCGCCGCGCCGCCGATTCGCCTTCGGTCGCCGCCGTGCTTTCCCGGGGTTTCGGCAGCATCTTGCTGCCACCGACCGTGGCCGGAACCAAGTGAAGGACGTCGCCGCCCCGTTCACTGCCGCACCAGCACCCCGCTCCACCGGCGCAACGTCACCCCGCACCCACCGCCGCAAAACCAGGCGAGATCCGGCGGAAGCGGACGGGCGGTCGAAGGTGGAAGAAGATCCACAGTACGGGTAAGATCTAGACCCGTTAACCCATCACCCGTTAGCCCGAACCAATTCAAAAAAAAAAAAAAAAAAAAAAATCAAAAATCAAAATTCAAAATTCAAAATTGCGGATCGGATTGTCTTAACGGGTTGGGTCTGTTAACCCGATAACCCGAGTCCATTTGGGTTAAAAAAAAAATAAAAAAAAAATAAAAAAATTGCCGCACGTGACGCATAAGTCACGCACGTGCGGGAGCTTCTTCTTTCCCTTCTTATTTTCCCGATTTCTTCTTGGGTTTTCCGACCACCGTTTCTGCCATCCCACGCCGCTCCTTCTCAGCCGTCACCACTTACGCCCACCTCCTCCGCCACCCACTCTGCCGTCCACTGCTATCTGCGCTCCCGCCCGTTTCCACAGCCGCTGCTATCTCTGCTGCGTGCACCACCGCGCCGCGCGCCGCCCCCGCTCTTCCGTGCCGCCGCTCGCCGCTGTTAGTCGCCGCCGCGCCGCCGCCTGCTAGTTGCTGCCGCACTGCCGCGCCGCCGGGTTGCTCTCACCGCCGCGCCGCCGCGTTGCCGCCGCTCACCGCTGTTAGTCGCCGCCGCGCCGCCGCCTGCTAGTTGCTGCCGCACTGCCGCGCCGCAGGGTTGCTCTCACCGCCGCGCCGCCGCGTTGCCGTCGCCTGCTGCACCACCACTGCCGGCTCTGACAGCCATCACCACAGACCGCTCCACCGTCCCTGCCATCAGTTGCTCCGACCACCACCACCGGGCCCTGTAACGCTGTGACCTTCTTCCCAGCATCATCTCAGCTTGGACGTCTTCTGCAAGCACAGGCCACTATCTGGTTTGGGTCAACTCTGTTTCCCCTCCCCGCAGGTTACATCTGTTCATTTAAGTTGGCATTAATTATTAAATTTTGTGCTTGGTGATTCGTTCCACATATTCCGATACATGCAACCACATACATCCATAAAACAACCAGACACCCTAGTGGTCACATTTCTTTAATATTAACTGTGGAGCTAGATCAAATCGAGGAGACATATGTGGCTCCGTGACAACTTGCATAGTCCGAGAACTTGGTACTACTTGTTTGCAGCTACTTGTTGGCCTGCGTATTATATTAATTTTCAGTTTGCAATAACTATTTGCTAGGGAGTAGTTTTAGTTTATATTGAGCATTTACTTTGCAATTGTGAATTCATTTCATGCATTAGGTCTACTTAGGCACCTTTATAGTTGGTCGGCTCATACATTTGGTCATTCATTTTATGCATCTACGTAGTGGTCGTGTCGCATCTCATCTTGAGTTTCCCCTAGACATGGATTCCAAAATTGAAGCCCTATTAAAAGCTATCCACGACACTAATGATCAAGTCCAAAACACTAATGCCCAAGTTCAAAAAACTAATATTCAAGTCCAAAATACGAATGCCCAAGTCCAAGCAAACAACGCCCAAATTCATGACCTAACCACAATGTCCACCCAGGTTAATGCTCGACTCGATTCAATTGAGGCTTCACTTCAAAGGGTTATTGAATCCCAAAAGGTTAGTACTCCCCATTTACCGGATCTTGATGAGGACGATACCCTCGAACAAATCCTAGAACAACAAGGTTCGGTTCGGCAGGGCAACTTTGATCATAGGTCTGTTCCAGGTCACCATTATGCCTATCCTCGCCCTAGAGGACCTGGTCCCATTCCTCCTGTTGATAGAGGTCACCGACATACCGTAGAATCTAGAGAGCCTCGTGACCCTGATGAAGATGTAACGCGAGGCATTAGGATTAAAGCCCCCACTTTCGATGGTCGTCTTGATCCAAAGGTCTTCTCCGATTGGCTACACGAAATGGATCACTTCTTTGAGTGGTACAATCTGTCGGAGGAGAAAAAGGTCCGATTCGCTAGAATGAAACTCCTTGGTCGAGCTAAGTTGTTTTGGCAAAACACCGAACAACTGTTAGCCAGGAGACATCAACCTGCTATTACCGATTGGGTAGAGATGAAAGAAAAATTAAAAGAAAAATACCTTCCATTAAGTTATCAATCTGACCTCTTAGATCGATGGAACAATTTAAGACAAGGTAGTCGCACAGCTACTGAATACATCGCCCAATTTGATGAATTTATGATGCGTAGTAATGTAGCTGAAGATGAACGTATGATCTTGAGCCGATTTCGACGAGGCCTAAATGATGAGCTTAGGAAAGAACTTGTCCTTCGTGAAGTGTCCACCTTAGACCAAGCCTATACATTTGTGCAAAATTATGAACAATTCTCCAAATCTATGTTTGCTAGGCGCCCTGACACCAGGCGGGTCCCCACTAGTGCCCAACCATCTGGACCCAGACCCCCAGTCGGTTCTGTCCCTCCTAAACCCTTTTCTTCTCCACCTATCCAAAACCGAGATATTAAAGGCAAAGGAATTTTAGGTGAACCTCCAAAACCAAGCTCACGAATTCAGTGCTTTAAATGCCAAGGGTTTGGTCATGTTGCCTCCCAATGTGCAAATCCGACCCTAGTTATTGACACACATGAACAGAAGGATGACATAGATAATTTGGAGGAACAAATTTATGAGCCTAATTTAGATGATATTCACGATGTCGAAGACGAAACTGAGGAAGAATCACAATTTTTAGGCTGTCTCCGACCTAACCCCCAGAAAATTGCCCACGAACCTGATCAATCCACTATAAATGTAGTAAGGTGTGCAATTACCCAGCCTAAAGAGACTGATGACTGGAGACGAACCTCAATTTTCCACACTTACATTAAATGCGGCGAAAAAGATTGTAAAGTTATCATTGATAGCAGGAGCTGCATTAATGCGATATCTTCCAGCATTGTCGCCCGCTTGGGTCTGACTCCTGTGTTCCAACCTCAACCTTATAAGGTCTACTGGATCGACACGTCGTCCATTCACATTAAGGAACGGTGTCTTGTACCTATTCAAATCCTCTCTTATAAAGACACTGTCTGGTGTGACGTACTCCCAATGGACGTAGGTCATCTGATATTAGGTAGGCCTTGGTTGTTCGATCTCGATGTCACCATCTACGGTCGAACTAACTCTTGCTCCTTTGTATTCCAGGGTAAAAAGATTAAGCTTAATCCTTTACGGCCCAAAACGCTAAATAAGAGTACGGACAAGAGTAACTCAAAGGGGAAGGAACTGCATATCCTTAACCCCACGGAATTTGAGAGGAACGTCTTTAAGGACTCTCCGGTGTTTGCCCTGCTAGTTAAAGAACTTCAGCCACATCTTAAAAGCACATTATCGGCTGAATCCCTCGCTATCCTCGAGGAGTTCAAAGAAGTTTTTCCTGAAGACCTTCCAGATCATTTACCCCCTTTGCGTGATATTCAGCACGCCATTGATCTAGTCCCGGGAGCTACCCTTCCTAACCTGCCCCATTATCGGATGAACCCTTCTGATCATGCAGAGCTCCTAAAGCAAATTAACGAGCTTCTACAAAAGGGATTTATTCGAGAGAGTCTAAGTCCTTGTGCCGTACCTGCCCTTCTTACTCCAAAAAAGGATGGGACTTGGAGAATGTGTGTAGACAGTCGGGCTATTAATAGAATCACGGTCAAATACCGTTTTCCTAATCCCCGGCTCGACGATATGCTGGATATGATGGCAGGTGCCTCGATTTTCTCCAAGATTGACTTAAAAAGTGGCTACCATCAAATCCGGATTCGTCCAGGAGATGAATGGAAGACAGCCTTCAAGACAAAAGATGGCCTCTATGAGTGGCTGGTAATGCCTTTCGGCCTCTCAAACGCTCCAAGTACATTTATGCGAGTGATGACTCAAGTACTCCGACCTTTTATGGGCAAATTTTTAGTCGTGTACTTTGACGATATCCTTATTTATAGTCAAACTAAGGAGCAACATTTAGGCCATTTAAGGCAAGTTTGTACGACTTTACGCAACGAGAGCCTCTATACTAACCTTAAGAAGTGTTCATTTTTCACTACTCACGTAAACTTCTTAGGGTATATAGTCTCCTCAGAGGGTTTATCTGCTGACCCTGCGAAAATCACCGCAATTGTTGAATGGCCTGAACCTAAGAATATTACTGACATCCGTAGTTTTCACGGCCTGGCCACATTTTACCGTCGTTTCATTAAGGGCTTCAGTACACTTATGTCACCTATCACTGATTGTCTTAAACGAGGTGATTTTCAGTGGACACGCGCAGCCGCTAAAGCATTTAATGATATTAAGAAAAAAATGACGGAAGCGCCAGTTATGCGACTCCCTGATTTTAACAAAGTTTTTGAGGTGGAATGTGATGCATCTGGCTTAGGAATAGGTGGTGTGCTTAGTCAAGAACGTCATCCTATAGCCTATTTTAGTGAAAAGCTGAATGAGGCTAGACAAAGATATTCCACCTATGACAAAGAATTTTATGCCATAGTCCAGGCCCTACGGTATTGGCGACATTATCTCCTTCCTAATGAATTTGTTCTCTATTCTGACCACGAAGCACTTCGTTTTCTTAATTCCCAGAAAAAACTTAATCATCGACATGCCAAGTGGGTTCAGTTCCTCCAGGATTACACTTTTGTCCTCAAGCATATGTCAGGTGCTGCGAACAAAGCTGCTGATGCGTTAAGTCGTCGAGTAACTCTGTTGTCCGCCATGTCTGTTTCCATCACCGGTTTTGATAGACTTAAGCTCGATTACTTGTCTTGCCCAGATTTTGGCCAACTCTATAATGCCCTTGCTGATGGACAAGGACTTTTGATTGATGGTGTTTATCTACAAGACGGGTACTTGTTCAAAGCTTCCAAGCTCTGCATTCCGCGCACTTCCGTGCGCGATTTCTTGATATGGGAAGTACATGCCGGTGGTCTCGCTGGACATTTTGGCCGTGATAAGACCATAGAAGAAGTTGAACGTCAATTTTTTTGGCCAAGTTTGAAACGGGATGTTGCTAAAATTGTGGGACAGTGTCGCACGTGTCAACTAGCTAAGCACAAAAAACAAAATACTGGCCTATACACTCCGTTACCTGTCCCAGATCGCCCTTGGCTTGACCTTAGTATCGACTTCGTACTCGGCCTTCCTCGCACATTTCGGAAACATGACTCCATTTTTGTGGTTGTGGATCGTTTTTCTAAAATGGCCCACTTCCTTCCTTGTTCCAAAACTTCTGATGCCTCTCGAGTAGCCAAGATATTTTTTGATGAGATTGTTAAGTTATACGGTTTACCAAAAACCATTGTCTCCGATAGGGATGTCCGTTTCATGAGCTATTTTTGGAAAACCTTGTGGCATCTGGTTGGCACCAAACTTAAATTTTCTACGGCTTATCATCCTCAAACCGATGGCCAAACCGAAGTCGTCAACCGAAGTCTAGATAACCTTCTGCGTAGTCTAGTCGAGGATCACAATCGTAACTGGGATTCTATTCTGCCTGTCGTCCAATTTGCATATAATTCGTCAGTCAATAGATCTATCGGGATGAGTCCATTCGAAGTGGTCCATGGTTATAAAGCTCGCAAACCTGTAGATCTCCTACCTATGTCCCCCCATATTCGCATTTCTGAGTCTGCACATGCATTTGCACAGCACATTCATAATCTGCATCAGGAAATTAGCAAGCGCATTCATATGAGTAATGCTCAATATAAGCTACAAGCTGATTCTCATAAGCGAGATAAATCATTTCAAACTGGGGATTATGTTATGATACGTATTCGGCCTGAGCGGTTTCCATCTGGAACCGTCAAGAAACTGCAGGCTCGTAGTGCTGGGCCCTTCCGGGTATTGCAACGAGTGGGTACTAATGCTTACGTTCTTGATCTTCCCTCTGATTTTGGTATTAGCTCCACTTTTAATATTGAGGATTTGGTTGCTTACAAGGGCCCCCTTTCTATTCCTACTGATCCTTTCGCTCTGCCATCACTTGAGCTTGATGATACTCCTATTCTTGATTCCATCCCATCCCCGACCACTCTAGTTTTACCACCAGCACAAAAAGAACATATTGATGCCATTTTAGATGAGCAGACTGTTTCTACCAGTGATGGGGGTGTTCAGCGTTTTCTGGTTCGTTGGCGAGGACGCCCGGAGTCTGATACTACATGGATTACACGTGCGGAGTTACAGCGCATTGACCCAGATCTTTTGGAGTACTACCAGAGTCATTCGTCGGGGTCGACTTCTTCTTACCCGGGGGGAGTTGGTGCGGACACGAGTAATGGACTGATTATTTTGCAAGATCATGGTTGTCGCAGGAAGACGGTCCAGCCACTTTCGTTGTGGCTGGATTGATTGATGTCATTTTATTATTTATTTTATGTGGGTGGGATTAGTTTGCATATTGTCTTTTGAGGGCTTCTTTCAAATTGTTTTCTTCATAGGGACTTATTTGTTATTTGGTGGCCCTACATATATAGGGCAAGCATTTGCTTAATTTTTTTAATGAATTAATGAATGAAAATTGGTCTTCTTCTTCCTCCTCCTCTTCTCCTCTTTCCCTTCTTCTTCCCCTCTTCCTCTCCTCTTTCTCTCTGTATTTCAATCCGTACTTCCGTCCTGCATCAAAACCCCTGCACCAATCCTCCTCAGGGATACCATTGGCCCATCTATCAACTATTTCTTCTCCTCTTTCTACTCTTCCTCCTCTCTTTTTTGTCTCCCTCATATTTTTCCTCAACCCATCACTCGCATCACTCTCTCTTTCAGTAAATCTTCTTTCCAATCTCTCGGTATTGGCATTACTCCCCCTTCTCATATCGGCCAAAGTATTCATCACATTTTCAAACACTCGGCCGAGTTGGGCATTACTACTCTCTAAGGCTTCAACTAGCCTTTGTTGGGTATTAGAGTCTCCACCCGACTCCATGATCTAACTATGTAACTTCAGCCACAACAAACACAAAACCCAATCCTCCTGTGGCCATCACCCAAAGGATGATGTGACCCTCCTCTTTTAAAAGATATTACACCACTCAATCAATCGCCAATATCCCATGTATGGGTTGTACAAAATAAAGAATGCAAGATGAAAGATCTCTCAACCCAAAGAGGTCATTAATGCACTACTTGTTCTCTGAAGCACTGTAGTTGGGAAAGGCGCACAAGGTACTACCAGTAGCCTTCCTTTATGCGGCCCCTAATATGCCTTACAGCGAACAGTTGGATCAAATAACACTGGGTATACCCAGTAGCCTCCCCGTTGTGTTATCCCTACATTAACAAAATAGTGACAAATAGAACTCTTTTCTCCTTGCAAAGAAAAGTGCTCACAATACATCAATAGACCAATATTCCCCAAAATATTCAGATCTCTCCAAAGAAAATGATAAAAATGCAGATCTGAATTTAAATTTCGGATCTCATAAACATATACAAAGAAAACTCAGATCTGAAAATTAATTACGTAAAGGAATTGATTAGTGCATTAGCTCTTTAGATCGCCCTTCCTTGGACCTCAACCTAGTCGAGTGCCCGACGATCTCAATGAAATCTCGAAGTAGAGTCTTTGACGGAGCTTCTCTTGGAACTTCTCCCGACGAAGATCTCAATGAAAGCACCAGTGTTGGCGTGGTCGGCTATGCACGGTCCAAGAGCCCCACGCCAATGATCCTACGCTTGAGGGATTGTCGATGTCGATTATGTTGGATTGATTTGTGGGTAATGCAACTATCTCTTGCTGCTTGGAACTCTCACCAATTCGCCTAGAATTCTATTCTAGCACTCGGCTTAAAACACACACCAGCAATGAACTCGGATAGAAAAAAAGGATGTGGCTTCGAATTCTAATAACAACGAAAGACAAGGAGATGCTAGTAAGGTCGAAAAGGGACCACCTAGCATTTACAATCTATAGAGGATTAATTTATCCTAGTCTAGCCCAAGCCTTGCGGCCGACTCCCTAAGGGACTTGCAACTTAAAAGAGCTAAATGACAATTCATCAAAGATTCTATGCCTCACAAAAGGCCTAGGACTCCCTTATATAGACCAAAGACTCATGTGCCATACATGGCTTATTAGTGAGATAATTGAAACTACTTCCTAATCAGCCGCATGGAGGAGAAATTCAAATTCAAATTCAAACTTCTACCATACAGGTCACATGTTGAAAATCAAACGGAAAAGGTGAGCATGAAATAAGTTCCTAATCAGCCGCATGGACAAAAAATTAAAATTGAAATTCAAACTTCTTCCATGCGAGTCACATGCTGAAAATGCAAAAGAGAAAAGTGCTCTCAGGATGCGCGCGATCTTCTTAGGCCGTGACATGTGTCCTCCTTCATGCGGATTGCTGATGTGTCACGCTTAGGAGAAATCCTTCGTTTGCACTTGGGTGCATGAAGATTTTCTTTCTTGTTTGGCGCATGCTCTTGGTTGGAATCTCACAGATCATTTCTTGTTTGAAATCTCCCATGTGCTGCACATGGGCGTTGATCTTTGGCCCGCTGAATCTGGGCCCTTGCTCTCCCAGATCGAATGGCCATGGAAGAGTCCTGGGACTCCTCCATGCATTACTGATGTGGGCATTCCCGAAATGGGAGGCTTTCCCGTTATGCCCCCACACATGGGGCCTTCCGATGGTTGCCACTTGACTCAGCTTGCTGCTGCCCGCAGCTGGCCTTGATGCACACTGCGACAAGTGTCCTCGTTCCTTGTTTGGCCATGCACGCAGATTGCTAAAGTGGCGCATGCATGGCTTAATAATCATTGGCCTATTGAATCCAGGCGCTTGCAATTCCCGGGTCGCATAGATATGAAAGAGCCCTTACATGGCAGGGACGACTCCACGATTTGGCTGCTTGACCCTTGTCCAATCCTTCTTTGGAAGGAATTTTGCTGCTGCATTTGCGCCTCCTTGTTGGACGCCCTTGATGCTCGCCATGTGGCACACGGATGGCCTGATGTATCCTAGTCCCGTGGAGGTTCTAGGGTCGTTGGATGGCTGCCACTTTCTTGGCCTTTCAGGATGCTTGCTGGCCGTGTGCTGGATGTGGGCGCATGCATTCAAGTGTGCACAGGCTGATGGACCCGGCCCTGTTGGTCAGGTCCCTCCACTCGCACCCAAGTGTGAATAGGCTTCATTGGATGCGCTCGAGTGTGAATAGGCTTGGCCAAACATGCTTGTGTGTGGACGGGCTCGGTCAGATGTGCACAAGTGTGAATTGGCTTGGTCCCTTTGTTGCCTGTTGCTGCGGTGCTCGCCCAAGGTGCGCGCTCTTGGCACGCCTCCAAGCAATGGATTTGGCCCATCCTTGGGCCGCAGCCGGTGTTGGGTTCTGCCGACGTGTCAAGATTTTGGCTCAGCGGAGCGGGAGTCTCAACAGCGCATCCCCGTGCGCCCGCGCGCGTTTTTTCACGTGCGCTACCCGTTGGCCGGTTCGGTACTGATTCAAAACGGTCCGAACCGAAACCATACCAGTCCGGTAGGCAACCAGTATATCTATCGGTACCGGTACAGCGTACCTTGATGTGGACATTTTTGAAAATAAATATTTGTGATCCCTACTTTATAAAAATACATTATTTCTTTATATGATTTTGCTGAGTTAAATTATTTATTATGGGTTGATCTAGTTATATCAAGAGGATGGTTACTGAGCCACCAGACTCATTAATTTCACTTATTTCTTTTCAAATCCAAGGACTAAAGACTAGTATGATAATAGCTTTAGGGGAGAGCATATTGATCAAGGATGTCATCGAAGTTAAGTTAGACCTAGTTTTGATCATTGTATATATTAAAATGTTGCTTGAGGATTATGTATGAATAAATTAAATACTAAGAAGTTGTGAGCTGTGAATTTGGTGAAGTACTTGGTCTATAACTTTTAGTGGTATGTATAAATATATGTGATTTTTTATTTTGAGAGTTTAGTTATTCCGATAATCGTTACAGGTTACAGCCTCTGTATGAATTATACTGTTACCAGATAATGTTAAATTCAAGGTACGCCATACCGGCCCAAACCAGAAGGTACAGTACTAGTATCCGGTACAGATAGTGTACGACACTAGGTACACCAAAAGAACCCGTACTATACCATACCGACCCTATGCTAGCGTGGCACCAGTACGGTGCGGTACCGAGACGGCAAACGGGCGAACCTTAGTTAAATTCATAAACATGTGAAAAGCATTGCTTGCTGATAGGGCGAACCCTGGTGAGTATGCAGTGGTTATCATGCCCTTGAATTATGATTTTTGGATTGGGGGTGTGACAGATATATTGATAATATTGATTTTCTATAGCAGAATGGGGAAAAGAAAATATAATAGATACAGAATAAATATCAAAGATTTTAAAAGATTAAAAGAAAGGTTTAAATTGTATGATGTGGATTGTGGAAAAACTTTCAGCTCTAGAAATATCATTTGAAACTTCAGCTTAATAATACTTTAATAACAATGAAATCAGATAGCTATTTTAGAATTAAATTTGAGCCATTTTCCTTGACATGTTTATAAAAATTAAAAAAAAGTGAAAATGCAATTGTAATTAAAACATTACGGCTACCTCCAAAGATAGACCTGTAACAAAGCCTTGTTGAAGTGGATGACCAAAAGGTGATCCACCTAGAACCGCATCTCGTATTCGATCATTGAAACTGGTCCAAAAAAGAAAAGTCCAGAAATAAGCAAAAAATGGTGAGAGAAGCCTATAACTTACTTAAGGCTTTTATTTCTTGAAATATTGTAATTCAAGCTTTCATGTCAAATAATCTAATTTTTACTTTTCACTTGTCAATTACTTGTAATTCACGCACATGATATTAGCACAAGTTTAAAAGATTATGACCTAGTTTCTCATATTGAATCTCTTTCAGCTGTATGTCACATGGTGATAAATAATTATTGGGAAAAGAGAAATACTACCTCTGCCCGTTATAAACAGCTATGATGGTCTAAAATCTGAAATAGAAATGCGAAAAAGTACTCTGTACGTGAGGAGCCATTCAGGTGTGTGTGTGTTGGGGAGATCTAGGGTACTTATACAAGGTAAAGAAACCTAAATAGAAACTTTTGGCTAGCCTTCTTGGACAAGGTCCCGGGTGGTTACAAATGGTTACAGAGCAATCACGGCCCATGGCTCATATATCCTAAGGGGACACTACAGCACAAGCCCTTTTGGGGATGACCACAAACCAATCATGTAGTCCAATTGTGTTTGAGATTAGACCTTCAATCTAGAAAGGATGCTAATGCTTAATCAGGGGGAGTATGTGAGGACCCCTACATGTGTGTACTTAGTCCCACATGGGTTATGCACTAGGGAGATCTTAGATACTTATACAAGGCCAAGGAACCCCAATAATACTAGCTAGCCATTATGGGCAAGGTCTTGGGTTGTTACACTACAATTACCCACAAAATATAATAAGATAACATTCACAGACACAATCTACCACACACCATAATGCATTAGTCACTAGCATAATCATCTATAGTTCTATTATCTAGGATAGAAACTTAGAAATCAGCATTCATACATATTTGCGAGCATAGTGACAAAGGATCTAGAATTTATTGGTTAGTGGGAAGATTTAATTGGCATAGAAGACATTGATAAAATTATTAATCATAGAGACTATAAGAAAAAGACAAATTCATAGTGAACGACAAATGCAACATCACGAACACTAAATTTAACAACTTTAGTAGATTCCAAGTTTCATTATGAGTAATAAACTTTTCATGGGTCACTCACAAAAATATTACTATATTCCAAACAGCATTATTTTGATTAACTTTCATAAAAAAGGAAAATTTCTGCTGAGAAACTTGGAAATCATTATGGGCATGATTCTGACTTTAGATACTTCTAATGCCAAGGTGGAGAGAGACAAATGGAGATACAAAGACCAAAAAAGATTAACTTATGTACACTTTACGGCTTAAAATATTGCATGGTACCTCTTACATATTGCATGGTAGTATTAAGGCTTAGAATACTACTGCAATGTACCTCTTACATATTGCATGGTATGTACTATTATATACTATACATCAAGGTCTGCTGAACCATCTCGAAGTGGGCGACTTGGGATGTAATGAAATGAACCGGCCCAGAACTAGGCTCAGCATTTGAAAGCTGAAAACTTGGCTTGTGGACAAAAATCAAGGTTTGGAACTAAAGTTGGGAAATCTACATTTAATTCTTAAGGAATTGGAACTTCCAAGTATTTTTCTTCAATTCAAATAAGAGGGATACTTACAACCTGCCCATCCAAATGCGGTACCCTTTCGCATTATAACCTACTGCCCTTTCTTTCCTCCCATCCCTTCATGCATGAAGATCGTCGTATGTATGTTCGACTTCGGTTGCCAAGGCAAACTAGTTCACTTCTTTCAAGGAACCAGTAAACCAATTCAAGAGTGAGCAGTGATATGAGGCCTCTTCTCCTCGGACCTACTAACGTGGTGGGGGAACCGATCGAGAGAAGGGAGGAAGGGTTGCATGGGGAGAGGAAAAGACGAAGAAGAAGATGGGGAGGAGGAGGATTCCAATTCCACAATAATTAGGCAATACCTTTTTCCATGGTTTTGGAATTAAGTTTATAGAACTAGTACTTTTCTTTTGAATCTCTTGGTAAGTTCATGCATGGTCTTGAAATTCTAAGCTGCACTATCCTTTTTAAAATATGTGTTTTTCCTTCTAAGTAGCATCCTTGTGTTCTTCAATTCAATTTTTGTACTTTTAAGTTTTGAGATCAATATTGAGTTTATGTATTTGATTTCCCTATAAAAAAGCCTCCTCCTTGCCTTTGAATTCATTAGTGCTTTTGAATCCCATAATCACTTCTAAAGTTATTAATGGATTTGAAATTCTTTTGAAACCCTAGAGTAAAAATATGATGTTGCATTTGGATTTTGAGATAATCAATTATTAAGTCTTTTCAGATCAAGTAATATTTTGATACCTTGGACCCTTACCCACCTTTCAAAGCTAGGATTTTCTTGAATTGGGGACTTTATAATTGATTTAGTTTCAAAAGCCGTATTCTAGTTTGATGATTTTGAATTGTTCATGGTTCTATGCTACCTTCAAATCATGTTTTAAATTCTATGTAAACTTATTAAATTGTACGAATCCCCTAACTAATATTTTAAACTCATTTTTTCCTCGACATTCTGTTCTCATCAGAAGCTCTTCCACGTCTATTTGTTTGAAGCTTTCTAATAAATGTTTCATCCGATATTGACAATGTTTTCAAGTATAAGATAAATGCCATAATTAAAGAACATGACTGAGCCCTAGCCAGTTGGTATATGAGTGGCCTCATTCAAATTTTGATGAGGAACCTCTGTCTAGGTAGTATTTATGATTTCTTGATTACCGATGAGAATATAAATGGACCCTAGCCAGGTGGTATATAAGTGGCCTTACTCGAATTTTTATGAGGAACCTCTACTTAAGTGGTAATATGTGGCCCTTAGCCAAGTGGTATGAGCGAACCCAAAGGATATGAGTGGCCTCATGTGCACTAGAGGAGCTGGTAATGTTTGGCATGTGAGCTTAGAGCAAGGCCCTAGACATAGTGTGACACAATCCTCCTACCTTAGTTTCTGCTTTTGGAAGCCTTCTGTTAATGCGGTTGTTTGTACAACTCATCAAACCTTGGAGTATTTTGTGGACTTGTTTTGATGGTTAGCTTGTGCTACAGTTAATTGTGTTTATTTTGGGATTGGCATGTGGCCAATTCAAGTTATTAGATATATAAATGGTTTGAAAATCTACCTCTGCAAATGTTTGTTGGATAGTTGTTGGAATTGGTTTATAATTGCTGTTTAGCATGCTTGTGGCCTTACATGCTCGTGGACCCAAGCCTTATGCATGTGAGGTAGTTGCTACGTGCCTACGTCCCTTGGCATGCGCCATCAGGTTAGGGGCATCATGAACAAAATGAACTCCTAAATTGATCAATCTATTTTAGAAAGAAAACAGAAGATATGGCTAAGAGACCAACTTTTAGTTGACTATGCGCATGGCATGTGATTGTTTTTCTATATTTCTACATTTTGTTGTGACTTGTCAGTAGCTGGCACCAGGAATGAAGACTATGTTAAAGTACAATTGTCAAAAAAAGATAAAGTCTCAAATTAAATCTTGAAAATTAATGCAAATTCTAGAACATCTATATAAATGTTGAAGATTTAGTGAAATGTTTGTTCAATTTAAAATGATAACATTTTTCAGATCAATGACAAAAAGAGAAGCAAGAATAAAACCTGCTATAGCTATAAATCTATCATCATAGATAACTATTTTTAAGGAACTCCTTTCTTGATACAACATTATAGCTGTAAAACTTTCTCAAGATACCCACAACTTGCAAATATATTGGAGTATAATAGAAGATATTACCTCCCGATGCCAGTTCCACAGATATTAAATTGTGATGCATTTATCCCACGTTTGTTTTTCGCAACTTCACCAAAATCCCATCCTTCACCATATCTGAGGTAATAGGAATATAATAATTTGAACTTGGAGTTATTTGTCATTAACATACAGTCAAAACAATAATTCCAAAACAAATCATATAATTCCGTATAGAAAACTATATTGATTAACAAGAATGTCCAACCACAACCATTACATGTAGATTTTTGGACCATCCACTCCATCTTTTTCTTTTGACAAGCTTTGAAGAGTAGATCTTGCCTTCACCTAGACTCCAAAAAAAGAAAAACTTTGTCACATGGTTTACACATAAGGTAGAAATATGCTTTAGTACAACATATAGCTATAGCAAAAAATTATGCTGGATATCATATGCTTCAAGTTCCACTATTAGGTTGTTTTACATTCAACACTAAATATTGAGTAAATTATTTAAACAGAATAAAATACAAAATTTAGACTAGAAATAGCATTTTGACAATCTTAATCGTTATAATCTGGACCATCTTTATGTATCTTTCATCATTCTTTCCAATTAAAGGCTACTTCATTAACCAATAGCTCAAAGCAAGCATTTTCAAGTCCTTTAGCACAACTTCCCCTAAAACGTATACGTCGGAATACCCTTATCAATCTTGACCCTTCACAAATTGAGCCCCCATACATATAGTGGCCTCCTCATATATACTTTTTCCATACATCTCAAACAATTCTCCACCACATAATTCCCAATCACTACATATCCTCTTTTCAAAATGCTCTCAATTCTAAATTATTCCAATGCTTTTACAAAAAGTCCATGTGAACATTCTCATATCTATACTACATTACTATCATACTATGTGTTTCAACCATCTTTACTGAATAAAATTATAAATTTACATAGAACAATATCTTTGTAAATAATACATGTATTATGTGCTTCAACCATCTTTATTGAATAAAATTATTATATATAGAACAAATGAAGGCTCCACACAACCTTAGATTATCTTTTTTCCTAGGGTCAAAGCCTTGTGGCAACTTACAAAACCACCAGTAGGCCTCTCCCATTCATCTACTCCGCTCTAATTCTAATGAATTGACAAATGCAAGCATTTTCCACTATACTCACATAACACTGACTCATCTTCAAAGGATGTAACCAAGTCGGCAGAACCGTTCCGAACCGGGTGGTTCCAGTCATACCGAGTTGTCCCAGCGGTGGATCGGGACGGTTCCGGCAATAGAAATGACACTTGTTGTCAGAGGGGGAGAAGGAGAAGGAAAGAGAAAAAAAGAGAACGAGCGGAGGAGGGAGGGAGGGAGGGAGGGAAGAGGGTGGCAGAGGCGGCAGAAGTCGGACCCCTGTTTCAAATGAAATAGGGGACCAGGCCACGGCCTCCACCTCCTGCCCGGGCATGAGCCCTCCTCCGGCCTCTGCCACCCTCCTCTCTCCCTCCCTCTCTCCCCCTTTTCTCTCTCCTTTTCTCTCTTCCGTTCGTTTGCCCTCTCCTCCGCCTCCTCTACTGTGTCGGTACAAGCCACGCAAGGCACGGCGCAAGCCTGTACCAACCCATGCCACCGGATAACCGATCCGATGCCCGGTACCGGCATAACAGACCATAGATGTAACATATTATCATGAAAAATGCAGCAAACAAAGTAGAAATCTTCCTTTTCCATCTTCAAGAGTACATATTAAAATTAGAACTAAAATTAAGGGATTGTGCTCTCCCAGAAACACAAAAATAAAAGGCTGTAACAACCACTTAGATGACAAGATATCACGTATCATAAACATAGACCTCAATAAAGACCTGGAGAACATTTCTAGATTCCACTTGGGAAGAATAGACTAACTTATATAGAATTTGTTGTACAATAAGCATCCAGGTATGGACAAGTGTGTGGAAATATTCTTGACAGCTTTCATTATAGGTTCACATGTCTAACAATTTCAACAATCAAGAGATTGCAAGATATATATAATTCACTAACCATGATTAAAAATATGTTTCTACAATGTAAAAGACATTGTGAAAAGGAAATCACATCTTGAATTTAAGTGAAAAGTCACCAGTAACAAGAAAACTACTGATATCAGAGTGCATTCGAAAAAAAAAAAAAACAGAAACTATTGATATCAGAAGGTGAAAAGCAAGAACCTCTGACAAGTTGTAGTATAATCACAAATAGTATCATCTAATTGTTAAATTCAAAGTACTATTTCCATATTCTTGCATGAACCAATCAGCTATCTAAAAGCACACAGATAAAGGTGGGCAACTGGGCATAATTCCCGCATCTAATATCAAGGAAAAGAGTTAGATGGTATAAAATCAGACAATTTCTATTGTTACAACCAGCTTGTATAAGCAGCCAAGTCAACTGCAAGTCAAGTTTGCTTACCATGGTCCTCTTCATAATGTGTCCCATGAGATCAAACCGGAAACCATCAACCTACCACAGCAACTATAGTAAGTATCTTATAAAAAATTCTAATTTCATATGTGTTCATGCACAAAAAGTAGAGACAAAAGGGATATCACTTAGCAAGGCAAAATAGCATGGACTGCTTTTACTATGGACTTAAATAAATGCAATTTGTGAAGGGGGGACAGAATATGGGAAACTGACTTTACTATCAGCTAAGCGTATGCAATTTGTGAAGGGAGAAAAAAGCTGTGTATAAAGTTCCCATGTACTATTCAGCTAATCAAATATGTCCAGAAATAAATAGAAATTATAGAACGGTCATAACAATAAAGCAGATATATTTTTTTATAACAAGTACTCTTAAGTGGAAGATTATGTGACTGAAAAAGATACCATAGCTAGAAAAATTTAAAACAGATTGCTAAAACAAAGAAAACTTTGAAAGGACAGTATCATAAGTTGAAATAGTTCATGCTCTTAGGGTTAAAAGGGCAGAATTGACTTGGAGTCTAGGACCTAGAAGATAATGGAAGCAAAGTGTTATTCATGTATGGTTCTCTGTAAAGAAGCTCATGATCTGCTAAGTAAATACAAGGAAGCAACAGTGTACAAAGATACTAGTCCCAAAGAAAGTGCTATTGATTGGGATGTGCTTACACTCATGAAAAGTCAGAAGACCACCCAAAATATATGAGCAAGTGAATATTCCATTTCTTGCTCTTTCGATGTGTAAAAAAAATTTCAGCAAGAATGAAAAGATACAAAGGTGATCAGCAAAGTCTGCAATCTCAGTACCGGATACCGTATCGGTCCCTTATCGGTTCAATATGGTACGGTACACCTCTATGCCGAAATGGCTCTCTAACCATTTTTCTTAATTTTCATCTCAGTACGCCTCAGTACAGGCTAGTACGCACCTTGGTACGGATAGTATGGAGCTTGAACCGACTTGAAGGTATATTTTGTACCAATTTTCTTTCAGTACGATACAGTACGCTCGGTACCTAGCGGTACGGCAAACCTGGTGATCAGCATAATCAATCATCTCAGTAGAGATGCATATTGGCTTTTATGATATTGAATGTTAAGAGAGGTGGATGGAAAAAAGGAGCAAAAGGAAGATGATCTCTAGGGCATATTCTAAAATGCAGTGCATTTAAAATAAACTGAATACTAAAGAGAGCCACAACCAAAAATGTGTTAATTGGATGAACAATGTGCATGATGTGATGCGGGCAATGGTCAAGCGGACAAGACCATACACCAACTAATGCTGCCAATACAACAGAAACCTAGAGGGATTAAAGAGATGAAGCCTTATCGAAGCTCCGAGGATCAAGGTATGCCAAACCGGTCTGAATTGCCCGGTTCACCTTGTACCAACCTGAACCGCCTGGTTCACCTCGTAAAAACCCGAACCGGTGCAGATCCAAGTCAGGTCATCCCTGTTTTTCAGAAAATATCGTGAACCGCTCCAAACCGTCCGATTCGCACCGGTTTTGAACTAGTCTGAGCCGTCTGATTCGCTTCGATTTAAGAAAAGCTGAACCGACCCATACCGGCCGGTTCAGCCCGAACCGAGCCGACCCGACCCAATCTCCGACCGGATCGGTTTGGGCTAAGAAAACGGCTCCGGCCCCTACGAGGCTGGAATCGGCCCGGTTTCGTTTGCTTCGACTCAGTTCGAACCGGTACCTTCGGTTCCGTCCGCTTTGACTCGGTTCAAACCGGTACCATTTCGTACGGAACTACCGACTTGAGTTGCCATGATCTTTGGCTCTTGATCGTGAGCTCAACAATTAATATTAGAGCACCTACTCTGATACCACTTGTTGCCCAAGGTGACAACCCAAGAGGGAGGGTGAATTGCATTTTTTAAATTTTATGACTTCAAATTAATTTGTAAATGAATACCCAATCTGGCCTATGTGGAGAGTATAAGTGCAGTGGAAGCAAGAGTAATTAAGCTCTAGGCAATTACAATTAAATCACTTTAAGAAATCAAGCTAGAGCAACTACTCAATATAATAAAGAAAATAAAGCAAGTGGCATAAAGTAAACACAATGCAAACACAAGCACGTATAGTGGTTCGGTGCACTCCAAGGCACCTACGTCCACTCTCCAAGCGTTTTCTTGGAAATTCATTGTAACCCCTTGGATTACAGTTGGATTATTTTACCGGGCTCACAATCCAAAAACCCACACAGTTGGTTTTACGGGTTCACCAACAAAAATTTAACCGTTGGTTTTACGGGCTCACCAACAAACCTACACAGTTGGTTTTACGGGTTCACCAACAAAAACCTAACCGTTGGTTTTACGGGCTCACCAACAAACCTACTCAGTTGGTTTTATGGGCTCACCAACAAACCTTACAAGAAGAATAAGTGAATCAAAGTATAAAGCTCCTTAATAAGCAAGTAAATCAAATATGCACTAAGGAGAACAAATGAGAAATGTTATCGCGTTGAAGGTGCTTTTCTTTTTTTCGCTGAGATTGCTTCACTCCTTAATGAATTGGTTGAGCTCTTGAAGGCACTTAAATTCTATTCAACATCCTTCTTTTGGATTTGAACTGAAGCAATGAATGAAACTCTCATGAATATCTTTTTTTCTTAAATGCTTACTTAAATTCTCAAAAAGATAGTTTTTCTGATGAATAGCGGCTCTTAAACACTTCTCCAATCTCCAAAAATCAGTTTCTAACCATTGGATTGAAGAAACTAGCCGTTTATAGCCGTTGGAGCCTTAAAAAGTACATCTGCAGAACTAGCCGTTAGGCTGTCAGTCAAGATCGGGTCGACTCAAGCAGATTTGGTGTCGACTCGAGTTGTCCTGAGGTCGACTCAAGCTTTAGTGGAGTCAGTTCTGACAGGAATTCCAGAGAATAGATTTCTGATGATACAAGCTGGGGTCAACTCGAATTTTGATGGGGTCGACTCCAACATAACTAGGGTCGACTCGAGCTTTGGTAGAGTCGGCTCTGACAAAAATTCCAGAGAGCAAATTTCTGTCTTAACTGTTGGGGTCGACCCGAATCCTGTGCCAAATATGCCAAATGTGCCAAGGTCGGCTCCAAACTTTTTGGGGTCGACTCTAATTCTGATTTTCTGCAACTTTAGGTTAGATTTGCACATTTAAGTCATAAAAAACATAGCAAGTCATTTACTTTCATTTAGGATGCTTGGCACAAGAAAGTTTCATCTCTTTAAGCATGAAAAAGACAGAATTGCACTTTAACATAGGAAACTTGACTCTTAAGTCTATCAAACTGAAATTTAGGTTTTTTCTCAAGTTCTTTCAATAAATTTGTCTTCAGATGAGTTCTTGAGAGTTGTTTTAATTGTATATATAGAGCCATGGTTTCCGTACCGGTCCGTACCGGCCGGTACGTACCGGTCTGGCCTGGGACCGATACCAGATCAGCGTGGAATCCAATACCGGTACTTTATTGTTGGAGAACCGGTACAGGACCGGTTCGGCCCCGGTTCGGACCGGTACGGGCCCGGTCCGGACCGGTACGCGACCGGTACGCGACCGGTTCGTACCGGTCCGAGCCGCCACCGGTACGCCGATCGGTACCGGTACGGCGGACCTTATATAGAGCGTATCAAGAATGTATCATTTCTTTCTTAACCATTTATGTACTTGATTAATTGAATTAAAAGCATTAGTACTACTATATGACCTCAATAACTTTGTAAACATCAAAATCGCACTAGGGTCAACAGTTATGCTCTATTCAATTATATGATTTGTTTAAAGGATGGCTCAATATTGATTACTTTTAATCAACTACTATAGCCACACGATGTTTTTGAAAGAAACATCAAATTTATCTCAATTAGAGATTGATACCGAAAAACTGAATATCAATTTATCTTGGCCGAGATAATCCAATGACCGAAAAAGATGATCTGATTATCATTTTTTAATAACGAAGATATAACAATATCTCGGGCAATATATCTCATCTCAAATATCAGAACATTGGCCAAAATTGGAGTTTGATTTATTTATTTTCTTAAGTGATATCTACATATAACATAAACATACATAGATTATGAAATAACAAATACCAAATAATGGAAAACAACAAAAATAATTATTTCGTTTATATTACTTAGTAAATAAAATGTTATTTGAGTAAATATATAATAAACTAAATTACTATAAAATGACTAATTCCAATCTTAGAAATAAATTAAAAGTTTTAATAATGAAGATTAAATCAATTTTCAAGATGCAAAGTGGACTAAAATGTTATAATTCTTAATTTTTTGAAATACAATATTTTGGATCAATTAGTTTATATAAAAAAAGTTGTTATTTTATTAATTATAAATTTCCTGTCAATTAATCATGTTAGAAACAAAAATAACTAATAATATAAATAATTATGTAGGCCAGTTTTAGTCTAGGTTGAGACTTGAGATATTGAGGTATTTAATTATCCAATTGTCTAGGCTCACTCGATATCTTCATACTGTCTTGGCCAATAATCGGAGTTTATCCGTTCATATGATTCAAGAGTTTTAGGAACCAATAATTTTTATATCTCGTATTGAAAACCTTGAATCACACCTCACGGTTCAAATAAATCTCAAGTCTAAAGGCACGACAACACCAAAATTCTTGGCAACTAGCAAATTATACATTGATTGCATAATGTTTGGCAAAGAGCTAGAAAGCTATAAAAGGTCACAACATAATCTAAAATATGACTTTTTTTACTTTTTCTATTTCTCCTTGCTTTCTAGATCTTTAGGAATACTAGGTAGTAGGTACCTTGAATGCTAGCCACTTAAGAAACTGGGCAAACCGGTGGCCACCTAAGTTTTTTCTCACAAGAAAAAAAAAAGATAATGCTAGCTCAATATGGTACCTATTACTACATCAATTGTTAAACAAGGTGATTATGCCACCAATTAATAGAAAATGTTTTTGGTAGAGCCACAAATAGAATTCTAAAACTAGAAGGAACTTGAATAATTAAATGTTGAAGGAATTTATAAACCGTCTCAATAACATTTTGAAATGTAGAATTTCATGGTTAAGCTACAGATGTCAGATGCCAAAGGCCATTTTCTGTGAAGTTTTGTTCCAAGATTCTAGTAAAGATTGGGTTGAGACGTGATCAAGCCAAGGAAATTTGAAACAGGAGTGCCCATTCAAAATACAAGTTCAAGCTGGCTATTGTGTAAGCGAAAACATTAGCTCTTAAGATCAAAAGAAATAAAAGTTACTGTGTTCGGGGCTATAATCTATGTAGTTGTAAGTTTTTTGAAAAAAGATGGTAGACTCTAGAGAGTTAACATTTTCAAAATTCTTCCAATATGATTTTGCTGACGATGAGGCTCGTATGGAATGCAGCAGCACCTCAAAAAAAGTTCAAGCCATAGGATGTCCTAGTTGAAAAGATAGGAACAATGTCTAAGTGTCTAAACTCTACATCGTATTGTTTATAAAAAAGAATGAAATGAATGGCATGTCGCATGTCCATAATCTTTTATCAGAGTTGTACTGCCCCTGGGCACTTTCTTGTTCTTCTTGTTTGTTTGTTCATTTGTTGTTGTGCATGTGTGAGTCTTCGCATGTGTTGTTCGAGGTTGGGGGTTACTTACCGAGTCCCCTAACGTTTAAGGATTTTGCCTATAACAATTAGACTGAAGGTAAGATAAATCATCTTTTTATTAATTAATAAAATTAAATATGCTTTCTCCCACTTTGCTCTGAGATACACAATTCAAGACTTGAAAAGATTAAATTACAAGGGTAAATCAGTAGCAAAACTAGCTCATAAAATTGAATAGAATTCTTTAATCATATAAAGTAGAGAATAAATTACTTGATAAGAGTTACAAGACTAGCTAGCAGAATCTTTTAGAATTTGATAATAGTATTGATGACAAATGAGGGCAGCATTAATAAGTGCATACAAGTAACTGTGAGATGTAGCTATTAAAAAATCACCTTATAAGCCACCGCCCAGTTTAGGAGATCATCAAGAATTAAATGCTCAACCATAAAGTGCTCGCTAGCTGTATTATTCATGCAAGCACTATTCTCGATGACTCCATCAGTGTTCCTACGAAGATAGTATCCAGGAACAACCTACAAAGCAAATTTTTAACTTGCTGAAAGAGGCAAAAGATACAATTTTACTACGTATAAATAAGAAGGAAGAATAAGCTCCCTCGTGCTTTTAGTTCTTACTTCTTACTAACTTATAAAATGAAACTAAAATTGCATTTCAGCATAAGCACTCATGCGTTCATAAGTCCCATTTAAATTAAAAAATTCCACCTATTAAATTCATCATGTGTCCCTCTACCTTCATATTATCCTTATGTCATCTGCAGCCTCCTTCTATTATTCGAATTTGTCTTCCATATGTGAATGTGTGAATGCAAGCGTATTATGATAGCTGCATTAAAAAAAAAAAAAGAAAGAAAAAGAACTCACTTTTTCTGTTAGTATTTTTTTCTTTTTTTTGTTAGCAATCAGATTTACATATGGACTTAGATACAGGATATATATATATATAAACACACACACATGTCGATACAATCAGACAAAAATTATCAAATAAACTATCAAACTCACTATTACTTCTTTCAGCACCCATATTAACCTAAGTGTGCATCCAATTTGTCTTGTTTTATTAAGAGGTGCCTCTAACATGAGAGAGTCCACTTAAATGAGCATGTCCACATTTTTATCTCAACAAAATTATGACAGAATATTCACCTTATAACTCGTTGTCATTTCATGAAAAGTGTACTAAAAAACTAGTATACAGATAAAATTAGACAAACTACTGACCATGTCCTTTATTACGTGGGTGTGAAAGCATACTTAAAATCAATGACCTTATCAAGAACAGAGTTCTCATCTAAGGGGCCGCTTGCTGCCAAATGATTGTAGACAACATCCAACACAACACGAAGACCAATTCGATTGACTGCCTGAAATGCAGCATCACCATTAAAAAAATATTATTGTATTGGCCTATTAAGTATGTTGGATAGAACATTGAACCCAAAGACTTGCACCTGAATCATCTTTCGGAATTCAAGAATACGACTTGGTCCATTTGGGTTGCCAGAATAGCTTCCCTTTGGAACTCCCCAGAGCACAGGATTGTATCTTCCATTGTAAATCAACATATATAAGCAGAATATCCAACTACAAAATCTTACAACATACTAGTTGACTGGAAAACATAGTAAACATGTACCCCCAATTATAGCCATCTTCATCCTGAATGGCTGTAACTACAGCTTGTTGCTTATCTGAGTCTGCGGGCAACTTAGCCATCTCTCCATCATCTGTTTAAGCAATACAAAAGAAATATAAATTAACCACATGGGAAAAGCCTACCATAAGCACCAGTGGAGGTACAGGAGTTTACTGGCAAAGGATCAGAGTAATTTGAAATAAATTAACAAAAAGACAATCATCATCATTTGAATTGTGACACTAAGGCTACTAAAAAACACCTCAGATGAAGAAAGAAACAACCTAACTTGAAGAGAGGAACAGTGTTATGGATTCTACTTAATTTTTATCCTGTCAAGGGCAATAGCCTCCAATGCAAGCGCTCTCAACTCTACTACCAAAATATATAACAGAAGTTCTGTTGATGTCAGTCATAATCCTGCACTCAAACACTTGTAAATTGTAATATTAACATTACATTGACTAAAATGCTCTTGCTCTATTACAAGTTAAATCTAAGTAGCAACATTTTGCACTGGATGACTCTGCCCAACATGAAAGAATTAAATTGAATAAGAGGGTTTGCGGGTCGGGCCAGTACAATCATCAAAATCGTTATTACAGGCTGGGCTAGGCCTATATGCATAAATATCCAGGAGTCGCTTTAAAGTGGGCCAGCTTGAAGAAGAAAATTCCATAGCATTTTCAACCCAATCATCCAAACAGGCCCTTATCGGTGGTTAACCTATAATGTCCCGCTGGCGATGCCCCACAGATTCTCATAATGACTGTTGTGTTGGCAGGATGTTGGAGAATTAATATTGCTCCCCAGCCATCCTGCCATTACACTGTAAAGAACTAAATTATAGCAAGGATTTAAATATCAAGGTCAGGACCAGACCTGTCACCAGACAGCACAGTACCTCAATACAGGGGGTGGTGCAGGGTCAGTTTACCTCAGTAGGAGCAAAAAGCAAAATGGTCTACCAAGCAGTACATGGTCGATCGATATGCGGTAGTTTGCTCCCAGTTAGTACATCTCAATACCACTGAATGTCTTGCACCTCGACTATGTGAGAAGCAGCCAGAATATTTATCAGTGTGCGTACCATCATAAAATAAACCCTAGGGGGCAGCCAAAAATATATTTGGTGGAAATTTTGTTTAAAGCATTTGCTAACAGTTTTCTTTACATAGTAGAGCCTAGTGAATAAATATAAAGTCCCTAGCCCCCATATATCATAACATAAAGGGGCTCAACTAAAATAACATTACAAGATAACTAATCAAATCACTAGTAGTTGACAAACTAAAGACTCACCATCATTTAAAATATTGTCATCTTCTGTCCAGAAACAAGGTTCTTTTCCGCACCTTTGGTAGGTTCGGACAGCCCATCGATCCCCATCACCTCTCCTTGGCTTGGAAGATTCGCCTTCAGCAACTGAAGGCTCTGGTACAGCTCATACAACTCCAGGTTAATCTTCCGAAGCTCTCTCCTATGTGATCCATGTACGGTCATCCATAGGTTAACCTCACCATTTTACAAGAAGCTGTTTATATGCACTATTATGAGTGGAAATATCCGATCATTTAAAATATCCTCAATGTCCTCTCTTTTTAGGAAATAGTGGTGGTGGTATGACAGAATAGGCAAAGTGGGAGATAGTTATGGAATTGCGAAAGAAGTAAAGGGGTCAGAAATAATTTGTGCACCTAACAGAACAACATATCCTTTCCGGTAAAAAACAAGGTCTTCGACATTAAAAGTTGGACTGATTCCCACATCAGTAGGTAGGTCTGAGAAATAGGTGTTAGTACTGATTCTCTTAATGATCTTGTTGTATGGGCCAGAATTCATGGCATGGAGCTTCTTCATGGAACTATTGGGAAACCTCTCAGAATGAATATGTATCATTACCATGTCACCTACCTGAAATTCTTAGTTCTAGACTCAACTGGTAAGGGAATGAAGTCCGTAGGTTTCCCAGGTTTAAGGCTTGTGACAAATGACAACCTCTAGAGGCATATAACTGGTGGAGAGATTAACTAGCTATTATGTAAAAACTCAACCATAGGCAAAATCTAATCCAAAATGTTACATCATCACACCCACCAAGCATCAAAGAAGATCACCCAAACCCCCATTAACAATCTTCATTTGCTCATCAGTTTGCGAATGGCGAGACGAAAATTTGTAATTTCGTGTTCAGCAATTTTTCCACAAACTTTTCCAAAAAAAATACTCACAAACTTAAGGTCCCTAAGGACCATAATCAAGGTCTGCAATCTCAGTACCAGCTATCATAACGATATGTTACTGGTTCTGCACGGCACAAGTTGGTACAGAACGACATGCACCCCATACCGAAATAGCTCTTGAGCCATTTTTCTTGCTTTTTATCTCGGTACGCTTTGGTACAAGTTGGTACGCACCTCGATATGCTTTGTTATGGGTCAGTATGGGACCTGTAGTGACCCAAACATGACTTTCGTACCAGTTCCAACTTGATACGGTATGGTACGACCCATACTATGCAGTTAGAGGTGGAACGGCAGTCCATGACCCTAACAATGACAATACTCTAAGGAAGACCGTGTGACCTGCCAACTCCCTAACAAACAACTAAGCTACATGCAATACATCAGCCATCATGTTGCAGGGTATAAAATGTGTCATCTTAGAAAACCTATCCATACAAGAATCAAGTCATGAATACTAGCTATCCTAGGCGAACCTAAAACAATTCATGCTTAATTTTGGGCATGGGGTATGTGGCACAGCAATAGCACGTACAGCCCCGCCTTACACTTTCCACCCTTGGCCGACTGACAAGCACGACCCATGAAACAATATGAAACTAGGCAAATATAACCTATCTTCGAGGATGGCAATTGTTTTGTCATGCCCACAATGACCAGCAGCACCCCAAATCCTATTCTATTTTGGGATACCAAAATCCTATTCTAACTCAAATAACCCTAACTACTAACTTTCCTAATAATATCAAAAGTTCTAAAAAAAGAAAGTTCACAAAAAATTAAAACTTTCTAAAATTAACTAACATCAACTTTCCTAACTAAGATACGAAAATAATTAATCATCGAAAACTAGTTGACCCATGCATATGGGATCCACGACCAGTGCAGCCAGGATCCGCAAGCTATGCGGTCAGGACTCGCGATCAATGCGTCACATGCGTCTTAGGCACTCCAGCGTCATTCATACAGTCCAAAAATATCATATGGCTGCTCAAACTAAGCATGTTGGTATGGTAGCAATAATTCCTTAATCTAAATGTTCTATTATTGTCCAATCTCCTTTCCATATGCATGCATCAAGACATATATGCATATTTACAAGATACAGGTGTGTCCCCATGTCAGATTTCCTGAAATTTCTCATTTTGGATTGGTCTATGGACTTGGATATTTTGATGTCTGTATCATGTTTCCCAGCAATTTTGCCTTTAAGAAGCAATAGGCAATAGCAGTGCTGCAAATGGACCAAGCTGTTCATGAACAGCTTGTGATGGGGCCTTTATCAGGTTTGCTTGATTAGGAAATAAGCCAAGCTTAAACATCATTCGGATATGTAATCATAAACAACCCAATCCTGAACATTTGGAGTTTGCAAAATATAAATAGAACACTGGGCTGCAACCATGAACAAGCATGGTCAATGAACAAATACGCCAAACTTGAACTGCTTTTGTCAAGCTTCTCCTGAACTTAAATCCCCCTTTCATGTGGCAAGCTGAGACTATGCAGTTCAGCATGTTTGACTTAATAAGAATGGAAGGGAAAGTACATTCAATGAGCAGATGTACTTTGGTTCTGGAACACATGAAAATTAGAAGCTATAGAATAGGACATGGACAAGGCAAACATATTGCATAATTGATACATACAATGATGGAGATGAAAATTTAGTAGGAAACCTGATAAACAGATGCAAGAACATGATTGAAGCATGCAGGCATGCTAATAAGTTAAGGGCAAAGTGGAATTTATGGGTTTTAAACCTTTACCAAGATATTTCCAATTACTTTTATCATCATCAACACCAGCAAAATGAAAGCTTGGAAGCAAATGTACATGAGTCAAACCAGCATTTGACAATTTCTTCAGATGGTAAATACCAGCTGATTCCTGCAGCAGAATGTATTGCAATTATCACAATTAGAATACATATCCACGCAAGAGTAGAATTTACTGAAAGATGGACCAAAAGTATACAGTTCGAACTTCGAATTACATAATTCCTGCTTAATTTAGAAAAAATGAAGAAGAAAGATAATACGAGGAAGAACCGAAGATATCAGCAGAGAAATGCAATATCCATGCCGGCCATCTTTAATATTATATGGGAATTAAACAAAAGATATAACCTTACATGCCGCTGAAATACAGAAATGTTGCATATCAACAATATCATGGTTTAACTAGCTGAATCAATATAACATATATTTTCTATAAACATAAAAAACTCCAACTTGAGCTAGATCATAAGCTTATAGATGCCCAGAATTCATTAAGTGGAAAGTTTCTAATTGCTCTTTCGATTACATCCACTAACTAATTTTGTGAGCATGTGAAGTTACTACTTTCTTGACTGCCTGATCACTCAAAAAGTAGCAACCCCCAATTCTATGTTTTTCTGGTTCTCTCGTGGAAGACAGGATTGTTAAATGTCTAATGCAGGAATCTCAACTTTGGCTCCCAAATTTCCATGCAAATGACAAACTCATCACAATGATCCTGTTAAAGAAATCATGGCATTTATATTTTGTTTATGTTCATTTTATTTGAATCTCAATAGGCTGCAAGATACATATTTCTTGAAGCCTTATTTCCCATTTATAGCCTCCTTGGAAACCTTATAGGCAACTTTTCTTCATTTTTTCTTTCAAAATTTGGCCATTAAACTCAATTTTTGTCATGGTGATCATATTGAGCATGGACCATCACATTACACTGCAATTTACAATAAATTTTAGTTAATAAGATATGGAAAAGGAGAAAAAATGGGACAGTCAGATTATGCATATTATTCCCAAAAAGTAAATAGAAAACTAAGAGACTATTAACAAAACAGCATCTTAAACATCACATTTTGTGAAAAGAAGGGAAAAGTTCCTAAAATCAGGTTGGGGATTCTAGACTGGGATCTTTAATGATGTAGTAGGATAATATTTACAGGCTATCAAAATTAATATCTAGAGTTTCAAACTAGGGTTGATGCTTAGTTTCCTGAACCAGAAGCATTGAAGAGCATGTTCAGGTGCCCAAGGAAGGAAGCAGAGCTTTCATAAGATTCTTATAATATTAAATATTGAAGTTGTATTCATTCTATTGTTGCAATACAAGAATTAAACTGTTCTAGGTCATAAAATGACAAATAAAACATAACTTTAGCAGTTAAGGTTACAACAATTTCGATTAATGATTAAATATGATAGCAATAAAAAGTTGTCACTATGAGGAGTGAAGCATTAATAAGCACTGGAGAGAGTAAGAGCAAGGTGCTATGAGCAATTCTAGCACAGGAATAGAGGACCGAGGTTCGTCAAACTGATACCAAAGGAGATATCAAACGGCAACCAATTCGGCATGGTACGGATCCGTACCATGTTGCTCCGGGGCATACCAACAAAGCAAGAGCCAGAGAGGGAGGGGGAGAGGAAGAAGGAGAGAGAGGAAGAGATAAAGGGAGGGAGGGGCAGGAAGATGAAGGGGGGGAGAGAGGGGGGACAGAGATGCTAAGAGAAAGAGAGGGCTCGAAAGCCCTCACTGAAACAAGAACCTCCTATTTTGTTTCGAAAAAGGAGATCCATATTCTGTTGCTGATTTCGAGTTGAAATCAGCAAATGGTTTGCCGACTTCACTCAAGTGATAAAAAAATGCATATCCCTTGTTTTGAAATGAAATAGGATATTCCTATTTCTCCTATTCTGTTAAGGGCATTCAAACCCCCTTCTCTCTCTCCCCCCTCCCTTCCTCTCCCTCTCCCTCCCTCCCTCTCCCTTTTTCTCTCTACTTCTCCCCTCTCCCTCCATTTCGAACCAAGGGAATGAACCGAGGTCCGCCGAACCAGTATCGGGACCCATACCAGTCGGCAAACGGGCCGGTATAGTACGTTTTAGTAGCGTACCAACACACGATATGCTTGGAAGTGCCAATTCAATACTGGCACACCCATCTTTTTTTTGAAGTTTTTCGAGTTGATTTAATTGGTAATCAATTTTTTCAAACTTTTTCAATGATTTTACGTCTAATTTGATTTTTTTTTGATGTTTTTTGATATTTTTTGATGTTTCTATGATCTCGGTTTAACCTAAATGATGCATCTTGTTGTTTTAAAATGACACAAAACATCAAATAATTAGTGAGATGTTGCATGCTATAAGAAGCAACATAAAATATTCTTAAATCAAGTAATGAGGTTAATAATCTAAAATAATAATCAATTACATATATTTAAAGTACAACATATATGCCAATATCTAAAATCTCGTCGAGTGGTGATACCTCTCCTCTCATAGATATCCGGATCAACATAGTCAGAAGGTACATCAGGCCACCCCTCTAACTAAGTAGGATTGTAGTCTTGTATGTTCATTCCATAAGGAACGTGCTCCGAATTATAAATACTCTCGAATCTCTTGCTGAAGCTTAGCTCTGAGAGGTGCCCTATGGTTGATAAACTGGCTGATAAAACGACTGTGAAGAGGCCCATCCGAATAAATCGGCAACAAAATCCGACCCATAAGATGCTCCAGACTACGTAGGGCAGTTGCCACCGGAAGATGCCTTAGATGCACCATATCCATATCCATTTGCGGTGATTACTATCTTACGCAGTCTGGAGCATCTTATGGGTCGAATTTTGATGCTGGCTTATTCAGATAGACCTCTTGACGGCCATTTTATCAGCCAAAGAACACCACTCAGAGCCAAAGCTTCAGCGAGATATCCAAGAATGCTTATAACCCAAAGCATATTTCTTATAGGATGAACATACAAGATTATAAGTCTACAACACTGCTTGGTTAGAGAGGTGGGATGATGTGCCTCTGATTATGCTAATGATTCAGATATCTACAAGAGGTATCGCCACTCGACGAAATTTTAGATATCGCTATGTATGTTGTACTTTAAATATATGTAATTGATTGTATTAGTTTATATTTTTTACCTCACTAGTTGATTTTAGGATATTTCATGTTACTTCTTGTAGCATGCAACATCTCATTAATCATTGTATGTTTTGTATCACTTTAAAACAATAAGATGCTTTATTTAGGTTCAAAGAAGATCATAGAAACATCAAAAAATATCAAATTAGACTTAAAATCATTAAAAAAGTTGAAAAAGATTGCTTGCCAATTAATTGAACTTAAAAAACTCAAAACAAAAGGTGTGCCGGTTCCGAATCCGGCACGCCCAAGCATAACGTGTCAGTAAGGTCCGAACCGGTACCATATCGACTAGTCCACCAACTGGTACAGAATCCGGTACCGGTTTGGCGGACCTTGATTCCAACTACTAAGAATTAATGCAAAATAATTTATGTTCAAGAGTAATTTGACTTATGGGCTTGGTAGAAAAAGTGATGTTTAATTTGCAGGGCAATGCGTAAGACAATTTTTTGAGCTAAAGAGTTGGATGGAGATGATACTAAGCTAATGCCACCAAATAAATCAATTGAGACAGAAACACAAATATAAGGATGGGGAAATCTATTCATCATAAGGAATAGTAGAATAAAAATTAAACAGAATAAATAGAATAAAAAATTAAGTTGACTAAAGATTCACCATAAATAAGCCAAAGAATTACCACGTAAGGATTATAGGGGTCATGTTTCCAACTAGGAATTCCACCATTGGCATATAGTTTATCCAACCTAAACCACAGTGAACATTGTCCCAGATATATTGGGTTCAGCTTTAAGGATCAAGAAAAGCTCTCAACATCCCTCCCAAAAACTTAAAGCAGCTAGCACAAATTGAGACCCAATTCATGGTTATGCAATTTATGCATGCAATGGGAGAGCCGGAGAGTTCTAATTTAGGAAACTACAGTCGTATCTGCAGCATAAATCATAGGCCCCATTGGTGCAAAAATCTCATTAGGAAAAACTCTTAATTTGAACTTTCATGTAAATCGATAAATATCAACGAAATGGACAAGTAGACCTAGAATATTTTAGGCAGAATACCATCATAGTAAAATGCAACCGACCTAATATAGACCCCAATAGGGTTCTTTTGTTTATCAAAATAGGAGTCAATTACAAGCACAAAAACTATGTCATGGCAAAGAAAAAAATTGCATTACTAACTAGTAGTCACATAACAGCCTAAACATCAAATAATAAGTCACTGAAAATTGACCTAAAAAATCAATCTGATTTTTTGACCACAAACACAATGACCCTCAAAATCTGTTTGAAGGAAACATGTGCAATAAAACACCTTTCTAAACTATGTGGTCAAATAATAATCATTCCATTAAGATATGTTAACTAATATATATTTTATAGCTTGATACAGTATTTTACAAACATTTGTGACCATCAAAAGGCTCAAACTGGCTAACTTTTATCTTGATCTAGTATGATACCCATTAATTTTCTTGCAACTTTGAAATAAGATTATGTGTTTATCTGATCTGACTCAATGTCTGGATAATTGGAAACTTTTTATCAATTTAAATTTTCCCTATTAAAAAAACAATATAAGCAACAGAATGTAGAAAGCAAAAGAATGACTTCTTTAGTATCCTTCTACTGTGTTAGCCATTTAAACCTATTGGATCTGCATATCTTAATAAATGCTACTTTGCTCTTACAACTAGAAATATTCACACCACTACACTAAATTCACACAAGCATTCCCTTCCAACATCTCCCAAAGGCAACTGATCTGCAAGCCAAGCTTCAGCTATGCTAATCAAGAGGGCAAAAGGAACAAACTGCTTTTAAAACAAAAGATACAGGTATGAATATCTAGAATAAACAACTAGAAAGAATTCTAGATGCATAACAGATATTAAAAATTTCATTCATTAGCATGAACAGTACCTGAGAAGTAAAAGCAAGATAACCTCCTCGAATATCGCAATTCACAGTGTAGTCACTGGCACTGCAAATGAATTATACAATCAGAGCAACATCAATAGTTTCATTCAATTCGTATGTATGAAATAATGAAGGCATTAAAAAGAAGCCAATTGCAAGCAGACATAATCTTGAAGGCATCAAAAAGCAGCCAATTGCAAGCGAACTCATTTTACAACCGGAAGTACTAGCTTAATAATTTCTTAAAAAAGCAAAAGAGCAACTATTCAGGACAAGAGAATGCATATGGAATGCAGATATTTTATGTAATTTCAATTTTTTATGCATATCCTTATCTCTAAAGATTTTTATGTGCAAATGCATTTTGAAGGATAGCACTTTATATTATAAAAAATTAGGCATACATTGGATATCCAACAACAGTCTGTTGAATACTTGCATGCATGTTAAATAGACTCAATAATACATGCATGGATGGACAATTGAAGAAGCAACAAAAGTAGGGCATGGGCAATAGTTCTTAAAGAACAGCATGTCCTTCTTGAAATAATTATATAACGAGGAAAATTGGTGAGCCAATCAAGCTTTTCAAACCTAAGTGCCCCATCTTTTAATTGATCACTTCCAAATGAATTCCATATTGTAAGAAGGAAAAGTAGAATGTAAAGTTATTTTTTAAACTACACGTCCTTAGATGAAGCAGATCCCTCCATGCTCATTGCCTTGCTTTATGTGTGCCCTCCTCTCGTTCTCTTTCACAAATTCCCCCATCTCCATTTGCTTACATTTGTCAGAAAACAATGAGGGGGGGGGGGGGGGGGGAAGGTGGGGGTGGAAGAAAAGCTGGGAAACTGCCCAAATAAATGTTAGGAAGCCCCCTAGTGAGGGGTCAGAAGGGAGGGGCGCAATGAGGAAGGGTAGTTTAGGCAATCACTGCTGTGAGAGAATTGTGAAGCAGGCATGAAGCATTGAAGATGGTAGCCTAACAAAGTTATGATATGAGATACATCTTAGGGCATTAGTGCTGTTAATTTATTCATTTTTCAATACATATGTTTGAGTTATTTAACTGGCATGTCGGATAAGTATAGCATAACTAAGGAAATTGTAGAAGACTCTCAGTCAGTTGCTTTAGGTAATTGAGAGAGAACCTAGGTTTCAGCTCCTTGTTCCTTGAGCTGATCACTGATATGGTTGGGAGACCTAATTCATATGATTTCGGTAGCTGTGGATGGTGAATCTAAGAGGCGGCAATCTTTCTAAATTGTTGAAGTAGTAACATTACATCATACTTGAATATCTCATGACATATTGACAAGCTTACTTGACAATATGTCTCAACCGAATAACATTGCTAAGGAAAAACATATATCTCAACCGGAGCTGAAGAAGAAGAAGAGAGAGAGCAGGGGAGGGCCACCCGGGGGGGGGGGGGGCGCAAGGCAAAGGCCACCGCTCGCTCTCTCTTTCTCTTCTCCTTCTCCGGCTCCGGCAGCGAGCCGTTTTCAATGGCAGAACCGTGCTCACCGGTACGGCTCGGAACGGGCGGAACCGGCCGGTTCAGCTCGGTTCCACATTCCTTGGTTTACACTACTATCATTTTTGGACATCGAATCACAATACTTCGAAGTGTATTTCAGTATGTGAGACCTGAAGATGCAAAATACAGGTATTTTAAATGCACAAATGCAGCATAATAATCTGCTCGCTCAAGAAAAATGAAACTAAGCAGTTATCAGGAGATTTTGGAACAAAGCGAAATGACCTGAAATCCCGTATGTGCAGCTCATAGATACTGATGTCTGAAAATGAAAGAAGACCTGGCTTTTCATCTGCCAACTTATCCCAGCCCTCTGGTTTTAAATTTTCACTATCAAGATTTACCAACCACGTCCTCTTCCCATTTGATGAAAGTCTATTCCAACAATTAGAAAAGAATAAAATATAAAAAGTCAGAACATGCATAAACATATCTACAAGGTTCTATGTTTAATATATCAAAATTTTCTGATGTAGATCCATCATAACCAAATTCTTCATATGACAACATGCATACCCTCTAGCGTAAGGATCATTTACTGTGCTTTTCTCAATTCGTGAAGTGCTCGGATGGTAGACTGAAACTTCATAAACATAATAACAACCTTCCCAACTTCTTGGTCCAACAGCACTCCAGACACCACCAAACTCCTCAAGTTGGACACTTTCCACTGGTTCCCCACCTAATGGATCCTCATAGACACATACACTCACCTCCTACTCTTGTAGGCAAACAACGGAAATCATTAAATATATGGAAATACAAGAATGACTCGAAACATGTTTATAAATGAATGCATATTATATGTATGGGACCAACTTAATTATGCCTTGCAGCTACACTATGTGCTCAGAGATCCAAAACGATGATCCACATTGTTCATCATAACTTAAAATGTACAAAATGTTGATAAATAATTTCACAGATGAACAAAAACCTCATTACTTAAATATCAAATGATTAATAAATAGCTGATTTCTCAATGATCAAAAGAAGGTTTTGTTTGAAGTTATGGTTGAGAACTATCCAAATTCCAAGCTACTAAAATTCTGGTCTAAATGCGTTTTAGAAAATGTAGAACCAAATGCATGGTGTGAAGCATCAACTCAATGGCCCATCATATAATTTCCCATGGCAAAACTAAATTATGCCCTGAGAACACTAAACTAATTTATATATAAATGCATATGTTATATGTACATTGTGTATGCATATGGATGTGCATGGATATGTAATATACACATATATACATATATATAAATATATAAAATTATAAATATATATATGTGTGTGTGTGTGTATGGATGTAAGATAAGATCTCATACTTGAGCTGTAGGAGCCCAAAGATAAAGTGTAACAGCTGCCTTACTAAACACAGCTCCAAGAGGGCCATTGTATGCAAATAAGTCATCTAAGACACCAGGCAATTGCAGACCAGTAGCATTCTCGCATTTCCCGTCGACTGTTTAAAAAGGGGAATAAGCATTTATAATGGCACATTAACAGATTTCGGTTAGTTACTGATAAAGCTTTCATATCAGAAATCTAATGCATGGCATTAAAAAATAAATTAATAGATATCAACCAGGTAGTTTAAAAACTAATGAAGAACTTTCATTCAGGAAAATGTTCATGACAGAGGCCTTGCAAATCCAACTCTTCATTGAGCCTGGTTTTGCTTCAGTACATTACATTCTCTTTCCAAGCACCGTCCATAGCTTTCAAGTGAACAGCCGAGATTTATTATTCTTCCAAGATAGTCAGCAGCGATACCTCGGCCAAAAAGGGCAAATTATCTATAGTTATTAAGAACTTCAGGGTTTCTCAGGTGATTAGAGCATAATCTTGTATTCTCTCTCTCTCTCTCTCTCTCTCTCTCTCTCTCTCTCTCGCACGCCCCCACACTCTCTTAATCTTTCTGCCCTCTCTCATGTGGGACCCACTCAAATCAGGGCCTACACAATACATGATCGGCCCCGATTGCTGGAGAGAATCCAATATCTCTCTCATTCCACCTCTCTCACCAAAACTTCTCTCTCATAAGCATGCTCTCTGCTCCCTCTCTCATCATCCTATAAGCTCTCTCATTCTATCGTTCTTGCATGATCTCTCTCGCAATCTATCAATGGTAAGATCTCAATTCTCTGTCACTCTTCCCAATCTATCAATGGTAAGATCTTGGTTATCGATCATATAGCCAGAGAGGCTAGCTTTCTTTGAGAAAGGGAATGGAATAGAAAACCAGAATCTCATGAGATAGATTATGTGAGGCTACATGACCAAAAGATACTGGAGAGTGAGATACTGGAGAGTGAGAGCTAATCCAATCTTCCTAGTGTTAACAAGCTGAAGTGATTTATGGGTTAAATACCCATTTTATCCTTAAGGGCTGGAATTTGATTAATATGCACCGAAGCAAAACTCTTCCCATGTTCTGAGTCATTCATCCATTGAGAGTTGGAAAAGCCCTACATTATATTATGTAAGCAATTGAGGTATCCAGAAAGACTTTAATTGTGTTTTCCATGCTAGACCATGAGATCAGCACAATGAGGGCATGTTCTAGTAGACTTTACTACCTTAGGAAATTAGAAAATAATACGAATGCAAAGGAACAGTCTGTTCATGTTGGAATATTACATATTTGACCATAATTTAAGCTTTCCAATAAGAAACTCAAAAAATTAAGAATATATAATTATAAAGAAACCATTCCTCTTGTGTTCTCATAACACAAAATTCTAAATCTAGACAAGCAAAACGAAGAAGAATTAAGGAATTAAAGAATACATGGAATTCAACTTTAGTGGAATATAGGTGGAATCAATGATGCAATAACTTGTGCGAGAGATTTGTTCTATTAAACAAGAGAGTGAAGAAATGGTTAAAAAAGGTAATGAAAGCATTACAGGGGAAGAAAAGGCTTTCTCTAGCACCATATGACTGTCAAATATCTTTGCTATGACAAGGACCCACAAAACAAGAGGATCTTAGCAGAATGAGAATCTTTAGGATGAAAATTAAAAGGATACATTTCACTGATGATCTAGTTTATGTATGCTGATGATATCATGCTTCTGAATACAATATGATGGAAGTTAAATTCTTCAAGGGAAGATTACAGAACTTTCCCTAATATAAGGTCATATGGCTATTATGATAAAGTTACAATTCAGAGCTATACCTAGTTTCACTAAATATGATAAGCACAATTCAGTTCAGAGCCTGTTTCTACAAACAAAAATGTGGCACAGGCATCTAGTTCATCAAACACTTTTCACTAAATGTCATTAGACAGACTTTGAAGTTTGAACATTCCTTTGCCATTAAATCTTAAAAAAACCATTCCAATATGCGCTCTAAGCAAAAGCATTCTCACCACAGAGCCTACATATCATATTTTTCAAGCATTTGAATCAGGGTCGACGGAATCGGTACCGGGCACCGTATCAGTTGCCTTGCGGGACGAGTCGGTACGGACCCGCGTTGTGTCGTGTCAAACCTGTACCGACATAGTAGAAGAGGTGGAGGAGAGGAAGAACGAGAGAGAAAAAGAAAGAGAGAGGGGGGAGGCTAAGGGAGGGCGGCGGAGGGCCAGAGAGCCGCCGCGCGGAGGAGACATAGGCCAAAGAGCCGCCCCACGGAGGAGGCGAAGGCCGGAGAGTCGCTGGAAAGTTGGCAAGAAGAAGGGCTTTTAAAAAAGATTAAGTGAAGTCGGCAATTAGTTTGCCGACTTTCACTTAAAAATCTGAAAAATAAAAGAAGCCCCTCCGACCCCTGTTTCGAACGAAACAGGAGACCGAAGCGAGCCCCTCTTCCGCAGCTCCCTCCTCTGCGCGGCGGCTCCCTGGCCTCCGCCAGCCGGCCGCAGAGGCCAGCCTCGATCTTCTCTCTCTTCCTTCCTCTCTCTCTCTCTCCCTCCCTCCCCCGCTCTCTCTCTTCCTCTTTTTCCTTCGTCTTCTCCCTCTTCGGCGAGAGTCTCATTTTCGTCATCGGAATCGTCCTGGTCCGCGGCCGATACGGCTCAGGATGCCACAAACTGAGCGGTTCGAGATGGTTCCGCCGACCTTAATTTGAATGATGAGATGCATGCAATGTTTCAAAAAAGCCAACCTATGTTGGTCAATACAGGTGACAATGTATCGTACCAGCCCATGCTAGTCAGCATGTTCAATGCGAGGTCAATACCAGCCAACAGATTAGCATGGCACCCTTTGTTCTTTTTTATTTTTAATTATAAAAGGATGAAGTGATTTTTTCTCAATTTTTATTTCAACACCACCTTAGTTGGCTAACCCGCCTCTTACCCATCAATATAATGTGTTGGATTAAATGGGATAACTGAAAGGGTCTTGAACCAAGGTTTTAAATACCAATAGGATGACAGGATGTCCCACCTATTACTAGTGTCGGAAAATGGAACGTCCCATTCCACAGAAAGACCAGCATAGTCCCATTCCCCACCCTTAGCATGAAAGAGCTAGCTCCAAAGTAAACAACAACAAAGAACCACTATCATGGAGCAATAGTTTCCCTCTCCATTGATACTAACACATTCTACAAAAATTACGGGGGAAAAATGTGATTTCATTGAAAGCTCATAAAGATCTGAACAAAATTATTAAGCCTATGTACTTTTAAAATTCAATTTTCTCAAAATACCTTGCTAATAGAGATTACTAAAAAACAATGCACTTCTAATACTTATAATCGAACTTATTCAACTCAATCATGAATATCAGGAGCAAAGTTGATATAAGCCTCCAAGATGTAACTAAGTTTGTGTTCATGCATATCAACAACAAAGTTATCTTATTATTTTCGATAAGTCTGATGAGCTAACATAGTAATTGACTAGAGACTTTCAAGTTGTCCATTAAGTTTATACCATATAGGCATAAATAGTTTATGACTTACCATAGAAGGCAGCTGCTAACTGGCATTTGAGAAGGTTTCCAATATCCACAGATTGTGAAATCTTGAAAGCTCTATAGTTTACAATATGAGGAAACTTCTCGGTTACCTGAAATTATGACAAAAGTAGAGTTAGAGACAGATGAAGTTGCTGTCATTAGTATAAAATGCTTCCTGTAGTTGGGAGGTGATCAACAGGAATCAGGTCATAAAAAATCTTGACAAGAACATTTATCTATCAGGTCTACCAAGTGATTGCTAGCTCACATTTGCTGGAAGCCCATTGTATTCTGGTTCAAGCAAAATTTTCACATCGTACCCTGCCAACAAGGGAAGGAAACAGTGCATTATACATGATATAAAGTCAATCTCCAAGCAAGTAAGGCACATCAAAAATATTGCCTAATAAAGAGGGTTTAAAATCCATAGAGAATTATATTTATAAAGCATGGGAAGATGACCTCCCATGTATTTTATTAAAAAAATGCAATAGAAGAAAAAGCTTTCTGGAAGAGATATCTTGGATATGGATAATAAATATTATGACACATTTCGTTGGAGTCTCCAATGCTGAAAATCATGAATGAAGAAAGCAGACTAATGTGGTAATGTTTACCACCTTCAATGCCCTCATCTGTAAGGAATATGCTTGCCTTTCTACTAGCATAGAGATAAACACAAGCATCATCGTCATCATTGATATTCCAAGCAATCAAAAATCTAGCAACCCAGTAAGCCCTTGCATATGATAGGAGGTCCTGCACATGCAACCTCTAAAAGTGAGTATTCCATTATCAATAAATTAAGTTCAAGAAGCATCACTAAGCCAAAATATGATATTAATGTTTAAGTAAGAGATTCCATATATGTAACCTTTATAAGAGAAATTAGATTTTATTAAACTGAACTAGTTAATATTTCTAGGAGACAATCCAGTTCAAAAATTGAACCCAATAAACCAACTAAATAAAAAACATGAGAAACAAACTAGATAAAATCTTGATTAGAGAAGGCTTTGTCCTAGACAAATTATTCAGGAATATATTTGGCTACTGGTTAGCGGCTCAAGAGCATTGAAATAATTGAAGGCAAAAATCCTGTATAATTTCATCATTTCCAGCTAAACAGCATGCATTTCAACTGTTTTGGATACTTTTAGACTGAGAAGCCTAGAAAAGAATGGGTATTCCCTACAGATTTTTCAAAAGAAAGAGCAGTAAATTTTTTTCTTGAATATACTTGTACAACATAGTGGTCAGGAATGTTGTAAAGGGGAAGAAATGATCTAAAAGCACTCCATCGATAGTAAAATCTTATAGGATAGGCATTTTATATTGGTGAAAAAGGTTCTGCCATCATAACATTACCTTCATGACAGAACAGACAGCATAAGAAGGTTTCAGTAATTTGTGAATAAGAAACAATACTTTGATCACATGTACTTACTGAAAGAACATAAAGAATGAGAATTTTTTAATTATTTTTAGTCAACAAAGAACAAATATTTGCGTCCTTGGTGAATAAAAAAATGAAATCCTTAAGATTCATCCCATTCTCTTGAATGTCAGGTTTGGTTTTATTTCATGTCAAAGAAATCACACAAAATTACTAATTACTAAATCCTCCTAACGTTACCTTTGCTGAACATATGGTTGACATATAAAATTGCCTTAACTATTCATATATTTTTTGCAATTAATATGTGTAGCGTTTTCTCTTTAGAACATTTCCTTTTTCTCATTGAGAGAGTAAATATATTAAAAACACAGCAAGCAACATGGCAAAAGAAAAAAAAAATGCTTACATTAAATTGCTTTTCCTAAAGTAACAGAAGAATATAGTAATGCTTAACAGAGAACTCTTCAGAGGTAAAATTTGCCATTGCTCATATTTTCCTTAATACACTTAGCAAAACATAATCTCCAAAAGCACCAGCAAAAAGCAAATTTAATTGTCTTGTGTTCTACTAATGTGGAGACTGATTGGGTCAGAAGTTTGATTTCTGAAATTCTTCTAGAAGTAAACCTATTACTGTCATTCTTTATTGTGATTATAAAGTTAATATTGATTTGATACACCCAGCAGCACAGATAAGAAAATGAATAACTACATGAAGTAGACATAAAGTTGTGAAACACTCACCATAATCGACGTGTGATAAAATTCGATGATCTGAAATATGAATATATATGATTAACAGCCAAGAATCTTTCTAAGAGGTACAGTCCTAAATCTATAAAGGAGAATAGTGTTGAAGCCCATAAGAAAGTCACTCAAGGTGGAAACCTAGATTTTGTGATTGGAGATCTCATGGAAAGGGTTTAATGAGCAGAAAATAGCAATTCAAAGAATGAGTTCAACTTTTAATGAATCAGAGGAAAACATTTGAATGTTGCTGCATCACATGCATTGATGGAGACCCACCTACATAATAGTATTCATGAGGCTGAAACTATGGGAATTGAGCAGCCTCCTATAGTTCTAAGAAACAATATCAAGGTATCCACATATCGCCATTGATTGCACTAACCCTCTTGGAGTTTGGTTCACCAATAACAAATATTTAACTTAACGTAGTTCTGATAAAAGTACAAGTAAAAAATCTAGTTCACTGTAGCAACTCAGATTAAGCCCAGAAACATTAAGCACACATTCAGGTTCTGAAAAGACCTAATATCATTGCACCAAATAATGTTGCTTTCCCATAAAACATTTATCACCAAATATCATTAAACTACCGTTATTTAAGGCTTTTGTCTAAATATTTATGTTCTTCAGATTTTTCAATGATTCATTTAGTGGTTTATTTTAGTCTGTAATACACTGATTCCTTAAATTTGGCAAAGCTTCAAAACTTTGATTTCCTTTTGTCAATAATTTTCAGTCCCATATTGGCAAGGAAAACTTCCTTTTGACATTGATATGTTAATTCTCCTCCAGAATCTAAATCATGTGTGTGAAATTTTGTTCTAAAACCCACAGAGATGCTCATTTATTTGGCCGGTTGTGTATGCCTAGCTGCAACAAGGGTTTGGTTCTGGGTTGGTCTTACCTGGCTTTCTATACTTTAATAGTTTTTAACTCAGACTATAAGTTTTCATAATCATTGAGAAAAAAAAATCTCTCGTACAGATGTGCCTCAAGTGAAAAATATCTGCTTTCCAGTTGTGATACCATTAAGCTTCCATGAAAGGGTGCCTGTACACTCTTTGGCTCACAATCGAAAAAGGCCTAGTATGACACATAAGATCATGCATACTCTCCAAAGCAAAAACCCTCAACAAAGAGCACCAAAGATTAAAACAGAGCAAAGTATTGTTGTTTATGATTTTGCATCTAGATGCTCCAAAAAAAATTCAAAAGATATTTCTTTACTTCTTTTATCATCTTGTTTTCATTGGTCAACAAGACCACATGATTCATCTGACCTCCTATATACAAACACGTCGAGGAGGCGACTATAATCTTAGGGCAATCTTTCCATACCTTGATCTCGAGCCATTAACCCTCTAGCTTACTCATTTATTTCTTTCTTAAAGATAAAAATTATTTGAACAGAATATATTTTTAAATAAAGACATTTTGAGAAGAAAATCCATCAATTGAACACCCAAATCATAAAACAGAAGCTTCTCCAAAACCATTAATTGGAAATTATGCAAGCAACTATCACAAAACTAATGAAGTTATGATCAATGAAATATGAAAAAAAACACAAATAAAATAATAATTCTGGTTTGGGCTCAAGGCACATATTCAGTGCCCTAAAACCGCCGATTCCTTGATATAAGCAGGTATTCTTGGCATTCAGTATGTCCCTAGGGAGAAGATGGAAACCAACTCTGGTCTCTAAGCAACTCAAAGTATAACGGGAAAGGGGAAGAAATGAGAGAGGTGGAAAAGTTTTTCTCTTATATGAGAAAGTGGGAAGAAATAAAAGGAGCCAATTGGGAAGGGAAGTAGAGAGTTTCGTAGCATTCTGTGTGTTGGTTGCCTTAGTCACATAAGAACTCATTCTACATCCCACATCAAGGGTTTAGGATTTAGAAGGCCTCAACGACACAAAGGGGGATTCCTTTAGCCAATCCTATATCCCACAAAGTGCCACATAAACATCTCAGAAGACAGGCCTTGCGATATTAAAGAGAATTTAAAAAATAATAATAAAAAGAAAGTTTTGCAAGGAATTAATCTTGAAAAAATTCAGAAAAACAGAATTCTATTCTAACAAGCAAGCTTTTCTATTTGACCATGGTCACCCACGCTCATAACGTTTTTTTTTCCCCCACAATACATCGGAAGCGGTTAAATTCTATAAACACTAGCCATTAAAATATAATGATCAAGTTATAACATCAAGTCATGGTTCATGTTGTGGTTCAAATTTGGCCCGAGGGTGACCACACCGGAGGAGCCGGGGGGATCTGGTGGACGGGACGGAGAAGGGGGTCGCTTCCTGCACGCCGGCAGACCTGCACAAAGCCTCACCAGTGGGGTTCCGGTGAGGGCCCTTCGATGATGAAGTTAGAGCAGATTTTAGGTGGTCCAGCCAAAAAAAGTTCTTAGGCATTACCTGATGGGGCTATTTATAGTCCCCGCGGAGGTGCCCAGGTGGCGTGCAGTCAGAGCTTGCTTGAGGCATACGGTATAGGCCATCCTTGTGAACGGTATAGCGTCAACAGAGGTGGCAGGGTATGGTCCCTGGTTGACATGTCGTGGAGTAGCTAGCAAGCAAAGCATGTCTCTTTCCTCGGATGATGCTGAAACTGCCCCGGCGCTGACCCTTGCCCGGGAGGAATTCTTAAACCTGGCAAGCTAACTAATTAGAAGATTCTCATGGTGCAGTGAGGTTGTAATGTACGGCCACGTATACGGACATAGGGGCGTGCGTAGATGCGTACGTGGATGTGGCCGCGGGCGAGGTCGAGCTCGCTTAGAGGCTGCAGCCTTTACTTGGTGAAGTCAGCTTGATGAGCACTGAAGTCGAGCTCGCTTGGGGCATCGCAACATATATTAGGTAAGGTCGGCGGACACAGAGGTCGGCCCGACGGACACAGAGGTCGGCCCAGCCTCCTCAGCTCTAAAGTCAGCTCGGTAGGGAGCCCCGAGCTCAGACCGGGGCGTTATTACGGATACCTGCGGTCGACAGGGCCTCTTCGGCTCTCAGTCGATCCTGCAGAGCGCTCCGAGCCCGGCTGATAGACACCTCAGCCCGCCAAGCCAAGATCTAGCAAGCATGGCCGAGGCCAACCTCGGCCAAGACCAACGCCCGGGCCAAATCCACTACTTGGAGGTCTGCCCAAGCAGTGGCCAGCACTATCAGCCAACGGCACAGCCCCACGCAGGCCCAGACCAGCACCTGCGCGAGGTTCTGCGCCCACTGCAGCAGCGCGCGGCCAACCGCGCGCCCAGACAGCCCACGGCACGCGCAGCCCCCTGCGCGCGCCCACTGCAGCAGCACGGCCACAGGCGCACACGCCAGCAGGGGCGCACGCCCACGCGCCAGCCCGTGCGCCTGCCTGCGCGCGGCCACCAGCCAGGGCGCCCGCCCGCGCGCCCGTCCACGCGCCCGCCCGGCGCGCACCGGCCTGCGCCCGGCGCACCTAGCACCCGCGCCGCCTGGCGCGCCCGAACCTCGCGGAACCAGGAGTCGGCCAGTGCACAGCAAGGCCGCCTCCCCGCCCCTCGCCAGCACTTGGCGCCCGCGCAACAGTGGGTTGCGCGCACGCCAGACATGGGCATGGGCACGAGCGGCAACCAAGGGCACCAGCCCGTGTGTGCGCACTTGGGCGCACACGCACAAGGGAGCACAGCAAGCACAAGGCCCGGCCAAGACTGCATTCGGCCGAGCGCACCCAAGCCAGACCAGCCCAAGGACAGCGCACGGGTCGAGCCCAGCCAAAGACACAGCAAGGCAACCGAGCCCGCATGCATTGGACCCGGACCAGCCAGCGCGCGCACGCCCGAGAGCCAAACAAGGAAAGCCACGGTCAGCCCGACCAAGAGCGCGACCCAAGGACAAGTGGCAGCCATCCGCACGCAAGGCCAAACAAGGAAAGCCGTCGTCAGCCCAACCGAGAGCGCACCTAAGGACAAGTGGCAACCATCCGTGCGCAAGGCCAAACAAGGAAAACCATCAGCAGATTGCGCCCGGCCAAAGCCAACCAACAGGAACACATGGCAAGCATCCCAGCATCAGCGCCGAGCCCAACATGGAAAGCGCACGCGCAGAATCAAAGGAGGAGCCTGCGGGCTCTTCCATAAGGATCCAGCAGGAGAAGACACAGGCGGCCAGGATGCAGCAGGCCGAAAGTTGGACGCACAGGGGACAGCCACGCCAGCAATCCGTGGGAGCCAAGGCAACAGCGGCGCATCCCTGCAAATCAAGAAGCGCAGCCCAGCCAACCAAAACATCAGCCAAATCAGGCTCCGCCCGGACACATGGCAGCATCCACACAAGACTTGCGCCCGAGCCAACCATGCAGCCAATCCCGAGCGCCCACCTCAATGCAACACATGGCCAAGAGAGAACCAAGTTTAGTCAGCCCCTTGCGGCCGAATTAGAAGTCTTTTGTCATTTGAATTAAGTCCAAAATAAGCCAAGACAATCGGCCTATAAGAGGAGCCATTAGGGCCCTTAGGCAATCATCTTCTAGCTTTTGAATTTCCAGCAAAGTGTCAACGGTTGTATCCCTTTTGTTTGTCGGCCGAAAGGCTTGGGCTAAGGAGGAGAACATCACTCCCCTTAGATTGTTTAGGCGTCGCAAGGTTCCTTCCGGATCTTGCTAAGAGTCCTTGTAATTCGTTGCTAATTGGAATAGAGTCAAGTTCTTTTCATCATTGAGCCCCGAACCATCTTGATTCATTCCCACCGCCGGCAGCCAAAGGCAATAGCACACGGCGTGGTTCCAAGGCAGCAAGAAGGAAGAGCGATACCCACAAGCAAGTCGGTCCCAACACATAGCAAAATCCCTCAGGGCCTCAACCTTGGCGCGGGGTTTGGGACCGCAAGGCCCCGCGAGCCAACACCGGCTCGAGGGGCGTCATTGTAGATACCTGCGGTCGACGGGGCCTCTTCAGCTCTTGGTCGACCCTGCAGGGCGTTCCAAGCGGACAGGTCCGGGCAAGGTCTACCCGGCCTTTTGTAGGGTCCGAGGTCGGACTAATGTTCGACAAGACTCAGGTCTGGCCTGCTTCGGTGCTGATGTCTATCTGGCTGAAATTGGGTGGTCCCATGTTGTGAACAAGACAATCCATTTTGCCCCCCATCATTTGCCCTCCGACTTCCGAGGTCGAGTCGCTCTTCGACTCGGGCGAAGAAAATAGCTGGACAGTTAGTCGCCCTGTCATAACCAAGTGCTTATGAGGGCGTGGACACTGAGCTAAGTATACTCGACATAATTAGGGGCTGGTTACTTCAGGCCGAGTTCCGCAAGCCAAGCTTGAATGGATCAGGCTGCCACGTCAATTGAAGTGGGAGCGGCCGCAGGAGTTCTTTGAAGTGTTGCGTGTACGCTCCTTCTCAAGGCATCGCTGGGTGAAACACAAGGGGTCAGTCATTAATGCCCCGTTCTCCGAAGCGGCTCTCATGACCGTTTCGGTCTTCAATGTTATGATCCAGGAGGATACACCAAGGGAGCTTCTGGACCAGCCACGTGACGAGATCCGGCTGCTTGGATGTTTGGTTAACCCAATCTGAGCCGTTGAGGTAGGCTATATAAGATCTTGGGGGGATCTTAGGGCCTTCACTCAATTTCTTTTACTTCCGTCTTCTTCCCTGGCTGCCATCTTCGTTGTGAGGAGTTACAGAGATGATCTTCAGCAATAAGACCCCGATGGCTCGACATAACAAGGTGGTTGCGTCAGATGGAGCTCGGTCTGAGAAGAGGTCGAAGAATCTCATCATCAGCGTCACCAAGGGCTTCCGCTACAAGATGCGCTTCGTCTACGCCCACAAACGCCAGGGTGGATGATGTCCGGGGCGAACGAGCTCGTCGAGGTGCGCGAGCTTGTCGCCGAGGTGACGGTCTGGGACGCTGCAGAGGTCATCACTGTGGTCGGGTCAGAAGCTGCTCAAGCTGACAGTTCTTTTCTACTTGTTTTCTTTTTCCTCTTGCTCTTGCTAGATTGGCCACTTAGGCCTTTTTGTATTTAGCCCGACCTCAAGGTCGGCTATTTTTTTACTCGGCCCTTGGCCTTTCAACATAAATAAAGTGCATTTTCTTCACTACTTTGTGTCTTGAAATCCGGCATGGTGTTTGAACTCGTTTCACTTGGAGCTTTATGCTTAGCTAGCAAGATCCGAGCTGCATAGTTTAGATAATGGTTTAGCCTCCATGCTGCCAGATAGCCTTGCAGAGTCGGCAAAGAGCTCGTCGAGGCCGAGACGGAGGCCGCTCCCGAGGTCGGGGCAGAGGCTGCTCCCGAGGTCGAGACCAAGGCCGTTCGAGCTAACTGAGCTTTCTTCCGCCTATCCCCCCTTTTCTTTTATTCTTGTAAAGTCGGCCACCTAGGCTTTTGTGGTTTACCTTCGTATTCGTGCCGACTTCAAGGTTGGCTTCAAGGTGGGCTTCCCGAGCCGAGCTCAGGTGATACTGTCACATCACTCGAAGCGAAAACGGCTACGAGGGCCCTTTAATGTGTGGCGTGTGCACTCCCTTTCGAAGAGTTGCTTTGCGGAATACGATGGGCCAATCATTAATGCCCCCATCTCCCGAAGCGTTCGCTATAATGATCGGCTTTTAGTACCGCAATCTGAGAAGATCTGCTGAGGTAGCTCCTGGGCCCGCCACGCGGCGAGATCTGACTGCCTCGCCGCTTGGTTAAGCCGGTCTGAGCCGTCGAGGGAGGCTATATAAGGCCTTAGAAAGATCCCCGGGCCCAACGTTCGCCGTACCAGCACTGAATCCAATACCAGTGCCGCACTAGCATAGGCGTACCGAGTGTCGGTACAGTACGATATGAGGTATGCCTGGCATACCGATAGCGGTACCCACCGGTACCGGTACGGTACGTCCGGTACCGACCAGTACTGCATACCATGCCCGGGCCCTTATTTGATCTCGTTTCCTTCCTTTGCGGCCGCCATTGTCGCTCCTGAGCTCTCTGGAAGGCTTCTGAAGTATTTTGGAGCCTCTCAGCGAACTTCGCGGCGAGCTCTGCTCTCAGTCTCCAGCGGCCCTCTTTTCTTGCTTTCTTCTCCAGTGAGACCTTAGGTAGGTGTCTTCATCTTCCTCGATCGCTCGGAGAAGCTTTTTCTATTTTCTGTTATTTAGATTCTCCGTGAGCAAGGCAATGGGATCGCCCTCGAGAGCCCTCGTGCTTAGAATGGGTCCATCCTGAGCTCGGGTTTCTTTGGATGCAGAGGAGGCCGAGCTCGAGGTGAATCATGGTCCGTATGGGACTAGCTCGAACATAAATGAAGAGGAGCTGGGCCCAATTCGGGCTCGGCTCTTCTTTCCTCAGGAGTTTACCCTTGAGTTCCCAGAGCTCGGGGTTCGAGTCACCGACCCTTCCAAAGGTCGGATCGAAGTGTAAGTAGAAACACTCCGAGCGGAGTTGAGGTTTCCCATTCACGAGTTCATGAACGAGCTGCTGGCGACTTATCGCCTTGTCCCTGCGCAGCTCACTCCAAACTCTTGGAGGATGATCATCGACTTCCTTGCCCTCTGCCTTGCCCACGGTCTTTGCACTTCGGTGAATGTCTTCCGGGGTTGCTTCGTACTGAAAGCCAACCCCGCAGACAAAGAGTGGTGGTACTTCTCTCCTCGAGGGGGCCGCACTCTTTTCCGAGATGCTTCTTCCTCCATTCATAGGTGGAAAGACAAATTCTTTTTTATTTCCTCCAAGCGGTCGTGGGGGTTTGACCCGACCTAGGGCTTGCCACGCGCTACAGTAAATAACAAATCTCCCAAGTTGTAGTGATTCGGGCAGAAAATTTTGGACGAGCTGCTCGAGCTCGGAGGGGATCTAAATCTTCCTGACCTGCTAAACGAGGAAGCTCAACGTTGGTCTGAGTTCAGCTCATCCTGAGGGTAAGGGCAGCATAGCCATCCTTCTTTTCTCCTCTTTTTACATTTAATTCCCATTAAGGCTTCTGTTATCAGAGATTGCAGGGCTGCTTCTCGATACCGAGACTTTAATGGCTAGAGGCCATAAGAGGGTGGCTGTCTCGGATGGAGCTCGGCCCGAGCGGGGGCTGAAGAAAGTTAGGGTTGCATCTTCTGGTGTCGCGCGGGACGAGCCCGCTCAGGTTGACACCGCTGAACTTGCCCGAGCTGGGTTCGAGCAAGCCTTACTCATTGAGGCCGAGGTGCCCCCATCGATGGTAGAAGGGGACGCAATAGAGCCTGCGAGAGCGCCTGCCGGCGATGCTCGGAGGGTCCACAAAGCCGTCCGCCAGCGTGGATAGGACCCTGAGCCAAGGAGCGGGCTCGAGGTCCCGACTTCTTCGAAGTTCCCGTCCACTTCTGGGGTCCCCGTCTCTGCTGGGGTCGCGCGCTTTTTCGGGGCCAGGCCCTCATCCAAGGTGCCGACCTCCGCTGGGGGCGCGAGTTCTTCCGGGGCCAGGCCCTCATCTGGGGTGCCGACCTCAACTGAGGCCGAGCCCACTCCCTCTGAATCCGGGAGGAGGCCATTCCGGCCTGGGTGTCGTCTATTCGAGGACGACATGGCCCTCGAGTCCGGCGACATTGCTCGCAAGCTCGTCCGCTGCGCCATCCTTCCACGCGATCGAGCTCGGATGGAAGAGCAGGACCTTGACGACTACGCCGGTCAAGCCTACTCTGCCAGCATTATGGTGAGTAAAATAACCCTCCCCCTTTTCATTTAGTGCTTCACCTCGGCTGATATTTTATCTTCTGTGCCAGTTCCTCCACATAGTCGACATGCTAGTGTCTGGCATGCTCGGCTACCAGGCGCAGATGAGGGTACTCCGGCCGAGGATGGAGCACGCTGTGTTCCGGAGGTGGGAGGCCGAGGCTCGAGCAACGGCCGCCGAGCAATAGCGGCAGGAGGCCAAAGAGCGGGCGGCGGCTGCCGAGCAGCTGCAGCGCGAGGCCGAGGAGAGGGCGGTGGCTGCCGAAGTTCTGATCGAAGCCGGGCTCGTCTGGATTCATGACATAGAGGTCGAGCATGCCCGGGCTTGTTCAGTTGTCGAGGCCCGTATTTCCGAGCTTGAAGCTGCACTGGGCGGTCAGAGGCATGGTGCCAAGGTTATAAGGCTAAGGGTCGAGCAACTCGAAAGGCTCACGGAGGAGCAGGTTTGGGAGGTCATCCAGAACTTCCGCCAATCCGAGGAATACGTGAGCGAGCTGGCGGAGGGGGCAACTGACGCTCTGATCCGGGGCTTTGAAAACTACCGAGATCAGGCTCAGCAACTTTGCCCTGGAGTGGATCTCAGCGGCCTTCATCCAAATCTATGTAGGGCCGCCGAGGAAACGATTTTGGAGGAGGTGAGCGAGCCAACCGAGGCAGGCGAGCTCGTCACCGATGCTGCGGGTGAAGACGTCGCAGGAGCTACTTCCAAGGTCGGAGCTGGAGTCGATCCTGAAGTCGCCGTTGGGACCGAGGCCGTTACTGGAGTCGAGCCCGAGGCTGCCCAAGGCAACTGAGCTTTGTCCCATTTTTCTTCTTTTTTGTGTATTCCATCCGGCCTCAAGGTCGGTTTCTTTTGTATTCGGCCTTCGGTCTTTAACCATTAATAGAACACGCGGCTTTAGCATCTCGTGTTTTTGAAATTTGGTCAAGTACTTGGACTTGCCTTGCTTTGCGCCGTGTGTCGAATCACTGTGCTCGGCTAACAGAACCCGAGCTACATAACGGGTGCTGACTTAGCTTTTACGCTGCCTGGTGACTTTGGCCAAGTTGCTAAGCTCGACCCTTACTACCGACTTAGCCGTAACCTTGGAAAGTTGGTGAAGAGCCAGCTGCTCCCAGGCTTGCCCACTGGGGCACTTTGGGCACCCCAGTCGAGCATTAGGTCTGCCTCAGACCCTCCTATAAGAACCGAGATTAGGGTCCTATCACTCCTGGACAACAGTGTGCCAGAGGGCCTTTTAGGTAGGAGGTCGTCATAAGCTTTCTTGCCTTGTAGATTTTCGTAGGCTTTAACCGGGGCGCTCGACCTATGGTCGGGTCGCCCTTGAATATTTTTCTTGAAGTCGAGGGAGTCTTGTTGACTTACGGCAGTTACGGCAGGGCGCCCGACTTTGAGCTCGAAACATCCTTTCCTGCGATCAATGGGGCCTCTTCAGCTCTTAGTACCTACGATCATAGGAGCTTTTTGGCTCGCGATCGACACAACGCAGGGCGCTCCGAACTCAAGTCGGGGCGCGCTGTCGAAGAATACTTGGTGCTCCGAGCTCAGGTCGGGGCGCATTGTCGAAGAATAGTTGGCGCTCCGAGCTCGAGTCGGGGCGCGTTATCGTAAATGGGCGCCCCGGCCAACCCGAACTTGGCCGGGGCGCATCGTCGTAGGTGGGCGCCCCGAACTTGGCCGGGGAGCGTTGTCGTAAGTGGGCCTCTTCGGCTCTTGGTACCTGCAGTCGCGGGAGCTCTTTGGCTCACGATCGACACAACATAGGGCGCCCTGTGCTCAGGTCGGGGCGCGTCTTCGATGATGGGCCTCTTCGGCTCTTAGTTAACTTTGCAGGACGCCCCCACTAAGATCAGGATGCCTGTGTTGATAGGCCTCTTCGGTTCTTACTTGATTTTGCAGAACGCCCCCACTCAAATTAGGGCGTCTGTGTTGATGGGCCTCTTCAGCTCTTAGTTGATTTTGCAGAACGCCCCCACTCAAATCAGGGCGCCTGTGTTAATGGGCCTCTTCGGCTCTTAGTTGAGATCGTCGTATGTCGTAGAATGTCGTCGAGATAGCGTAGAATGTCGTCGAGATAATCCTGTGGCCGCGGGAGCTCTTTGGCTCGCAATCGACACAACGCAGGGCGCCCTGAGCTCGGGTCAAGGCGCATCGTCGAAGATATTTGGCGCCCCAAGCTCAGGTCGGGGTGCATTTGTCGATAATATTTGGTGTCATTATATCGCAATTGTGGGCTCATGCCGTGGAAACAACCGAGTCGTGTCGAATTCATTAAAGCATTTCAGAGAGACATTTTTCAAGGCCTAAAAGATGACTTTCATTGATAATAGAGTTTTGGGATTAGAGTTCTAACCTAGAGGAGCTAAAGTCCTGTCCAGGCATGGCAGCTTGTGGGCCCCGGGTTGCTAGGCCCGGGCTGGTGGGGATGAGGCCTTCGCCACTGCCCCCCAAGGTCAAGGAGCTGCCAGCACGTGGGATACATGGCTACGGCATTGATGGTGCCCGCAATGGGGCGGGGTGGTTCTGCCCTTCGCGTGGCTCTGGGCTCTATTTCTCGGGCTCCCACAGGTCGGCTTGGGTATGGACAAACCGACTCAACATGCCTCGGCGGATAAGTTCTTCGATCCTATCTCGGAGCTGGTAGCAGTCATTCGTGTCATGGCCGTGAGCCCGTGATCTTTGTGGAAGCGGCAATATTTGCACGAGCGCTTTCGCGGCTCGGATGGTCGCATCCTCGGTGGTGGTCGGAGGTAAGCTTGACCCTTGATCTCCATGAGAATCTCGACTCGGGTAGAGGTGAGGGAGTGTATTTTTCGAATTTCTAGAGAGACCTCGGACAAGCCGAGCTCTTAGGCCGAGAAAAATTTTTCTCAAGCCGGAGAGATCTACTCCTTTGTCAATTGCATTCCCTTTCATCGACCGTTATATGCTGCGTGACAAGGGAGTAATGTTGCGAGCACTGTCCTGAGGGCTCGCGCCCGCGAAAAGGAAGTGTAGACTGGGCTACCGTCTGTTGCAGGCCTTGAATGGCCGTGGCTAGCGTTTGACTTGTTGGATCAGCAGATTGAACTGCTCTGACTGGACCTGAGGAGTTTGGCCTGCCGGTGTAGGTGCTGCAGAGGGTGAACTTTGAAGCGAGTTGCCGAGAGTTGGTGTCTGACTCCTCGATGTGTTTGAAGCTCTGTGGCTCCTCAATCTCATGATCACGACTCAGGCCCTTCCTCTAGCGCCAAATATTATGGTTCAAATTCGGTCCGAGGATGACCATGCCGGAGGAGTCGGAGGGATCTGGTGGACGGGATAGAGAAGGGGGTCGCTTTCTATTCGCCGGCAGACCTGCACAAAGCCTCACCGGTGGAGTTTCGGTGAGGGCCCTCCGATGATGAAGTTAGAGTAGATTTTATGTGGTCCAGCCAAAAAAAGTTCTTAGGCATTACCTGATGGAGCTATTTATAGTCCCCGCGGAGGTGCTCAGGTGGCGTACAGCCAGAGCTTGCTTGAGGCATACGGTGTAGGCCGTCCTTCTGAACGGTATGGCGTCGACAGAGGTGGCAGGGTATGGTCCCTGGTTGACATATGGTGGAGTGGCCAGCAAGCAAAACATGGCGCGGTGAGGTTGTAATGTACGGCCACATATGTAGACATAGAGGCACGCGTCGGTTATAAAAACCTCACCGCGCCATGTAATGTATGACATAGAGCAAGCAAAACATGGCGCGGTGAGGTTGCAAAACATGGCTTCTCGGCCACTTCTTCCTCACTCATGCCTCGTTCGGTTATAAAAACCGAACGAGAAGATTTGAGAGATAGCCAGACTCTAGAGGCCAGAGTAACTAAAATCCAGGAGTGAGCCTCTGAAGAGTAATCAGAGACGGGAAGATTTGAGAGATAGCCCACAAATTGAGGAGGAGGTCCTGCCCAAAAAATCCAGCGGAGACTATTTAAGGTGCGGTTTTTTTGTCCTATGTTATTTCATTAATTTTGTTAATAAGTAACTTAAAAAAAATAGTTTATAAATTACTTAAATAATAAGATAATGCAAAAATTTACTTTATTAGCTTAATTTTTTGATAAGTTGTCCTTTTATGATAGAAATGGAGCCATCAAGAAAAACGAACCCTGCAAAGCATGATATTGGCTGGTCTTATGGGCGAAGACTTGGAAGTGAGGGGCAACGACACCAGTTTCAATGCAAGTTTTGCGACAAAGTTTTCAAGGGAGGAGGGGTAACCAGGTTGAAGCAACACTTAGCCGGAAATTTCGGTGAGGTTGCTACGTGCCGAAATTGTCCTAGCGAGATTCGTGTGCTGATGAGGCAGAATCTCGCGGAGGTCAAAGAAGCGAAGGAGATGGCTTCCAAGAAGAGGGCGGAGGTCGATCGCCGAGCGGCAGAGCCACCTTCCTATCACTCTAGGAAGTCAGAGGAGGTCGAGAATCTAGATGAGGAGGCAGATATTCAGGCGGCCATGCATGCAAGCCTGGATGATCAGTGGCAGCAAGAGGAGGTGGCCAGGCATAGGGCTCGATTTGGGCCCTCAGCATACGAGTCGGGCGGCGGTTCTGGGAGCACTAGACAAGATCCAGAGTTCTTGAGGACAACTTCAGTCAGGGAGGGCGTCGGCAAAGAACGTGGCCGGATTGCATCTATGCTGGATAGTTTGGGTAGCTGAAAAAAGTCATCTAGAGGAATTCCACAAGGAGCGATAATTCATGATGTAGATCCGCATGCTCTCCCCAGTAGAGATTCAAGGCAGCAGAGGGTAGACACAATGTAGATGAAAAATAAGAAGAAAACTATATGGCGAGCTATTGGATCCTGGTTTCACTTCAGCCACATCCCAGCGAATGTGGCAGACAATACACACTACAGGTCTGTCATTGCCACCATACAAGCTGCCGGTCCCGGTGTAGCTCCTCTAGGCCCGAAGGACATATACGGTGAGCTTCTTGACAACAATAAGGAGGAGCTGGAGAATTGGATTGACTGCCACAAGAGCAAGTGGCCCATATATGGACTAACCATCATGTGCGATGGTTGGACCGGTCCGACCAGGCGGAGCATCATCAACTTTCTGACTACTGTGATGCTAAGACCTTCTTCCACAAGTCGGTTGATGCTTCGGCTTATGTGCACAACACCTCGTACATACTGAAACTTATGGAGGATGTGATTGATCTGGTAGGAGAGGAGAATGTCGTGCAGGTCGACACTGATAATGGGCCGCAATATAAGGCTGTCGGGCAGGTCTTGATGGAGCGGCGACCACATATTTTCTGGACCCCATGTGCTGCACATTGTATCGATCTTATGTTGATAGACATTGGAAAGATCCGTAGGGTGCAACAAACGGTGGAGACAGCCCAACGCATTACCAGGTATATTTATAACCATAACTGGATTCTTTCACTGATGAGAAAGTATGCAGGAGGAGAGATTCTGAGACCAGAAGTCACACGGTTTGCTACCAACTTCATCGCACTTGATAGCATACTCGAGAAGAGAGGAGCCCTACGTCAGATGTTTGCCAGTCCCGAGTGGTATGGTAGTAGATATTCTTATGCCGGTACTGAAGGAAGCAAGATAGAAGACTTGGTGACGAGACAGCCATTCTGGCAGCGGGCTACTACAATAGTCAAGGCTATCAAACCATTATATGAAGTGCTGCGGGCCGTAGATAGTGAGATCTACCCCCAGATGGGGTTTTTTATCACATGATGGTCAAGGCAAAAGATCAGATTATGGAGGCAGATCCAGCACATGGCCGGTCGTACATCAATATCATTGAGCAACGGTGGGGAGCGCAAATGGGTACGGAATTACATCTAGCAGGTAAGCTAAGATATAATTATAGTGACAATTATAGTGATGTTATTATATAATTATGCTAAGATAGTCTCGTATATGTGCAGCATACTACCTAAACCCCCGGTTTCAGTACAGCATAGATGGAATTGGTATGGATGAAACACTTCTGGATGCTTTGCGTAATGTGATTTACAAGATGGAGCATGATCCAGAAAAAGCGGCCCTATGTCTTGAAGAGGTAATTATGATTTAGTAATTACCAGCATGTGTAAGTATATCGGCATCTTCAATTATTAACATGGTTTTCTTATGCTTATTTTTCACAGAGCAAATTATTTAGAGAGGGCAGCTACAATTTTGGCCAACGAGCGGCTGTCGTCAGCAAACACAATATGAATCCAGGTACGTGATACATCAGGAAAACATTCACCTGGTGTTACTTAGTTACTATTATGGAACTATCATATATGTAATTTTCATAAATAATTTTTGCAGCTGAATGGTGGATGCATTTTGGCGGATCCGCGAGAAATCTAAAGCGGATAGCTATCCGGATCCTCTCCCAAACAGTTTTCTCTAGTGGATGTGAGCGCAATTGGTCCACCTTCGCCCTTATCCACAGCAAACAAAGAAACCGTTTGACGCAACAGCGCCTCAACGACCTTGTTTATGTGCATTACAATTTGCGGTTGAGGCTAAAGTGCATCCAAGAGGAAGTGGAGCTCAAGTATACAGATCCGATTTACGGAACCTTCACCGCTGATGACGATGATCCATTACTCGGCTGGCTTGTAGGCCAGCAGCAGGAGCCCGAGCTTGACGAGCCAGGATCGCCTCCACGACCAGCTACCTTCATAGCCACCGAAGCTGGGGTCGATCCAGAGCAATGGGCTGAGTACAATATTCCACGCACTCCCAGAGCTGATCAGCCGCAGGCACAGAGAAGCCAGACAGAGAGGGCCAGAAAAGGAAAACAAAGGGTCCCAATGGAGAGTGTCGAGGAAGAGACTTGGACTAGCAGCGATGAAGGTTCTGGTAGTGATGGATCTTCTAGCCATGGAGGGAGCGGAGGACAGTATGGTACTAATGAGACACAGCCGGATGGTGGTCTTTATTTCACCGGTGAGTCCCAATTTACGGGTGCTACACAGGATACGGACCACGGTCGACCACCTGATAGATTTTGTGAGGATATCATTGGATATAGAAGACGGGCTCCTCGAGGTCGTTCAGGAAGACAGGATACGACTGCAGATCCGACAACATACGGATACGGATTCTATTATCCACAGCCTCAGCCTGACGAATATGGATATGATGCATTGGATTTTGCTTCCACCATATTTGGATGGGCCCCTACACAATCAGAGGACACCTCTCAGAGCCAGAGCGTGAGCGAGACAGTTCTTCTAATTGGGTTGATTTGCCTCCTCCTGATTATACTTATGATCCGGATATCTACGAGAGCCATCGGCACTCGTCCCGATTTTAGATATCCTAGAGTACTTTAAATGTATGTAAATGATTTATCTTAATTTGAAAATATTTTATGTGTATCATTTTATCATTTGGAACGGGAGGAAAACATAACATGCATCATCTATGTTTCAAATTTGAATCCTAAATTTAAATATAAAAAATCAAAAATCATGAAAAAAGTAATAAAAAAACATCAATCTTCACTTAATTTAAGATCCAACAGAGACAATATTTAAAAAAAAAAAATCAAAATGTTTGGCTCGCGGTACCAGCCGGTACCGACCGGTACGTAACAGTTCGGATTGGTACCGTACCGGTCCGGCCGGCCACCGGTACGCCGACCGGTACCGGTACGGCGGACCTTGGTTCTGACCCTCAACTCACATTCATGGATAAACACAGAGGTCTCTGCAAGAAATAACCCTTTTTCTATTTTTTCCGTTGCTTTTTGTCAAGATTTCTTTTTTGCGGGCAAGCTTCGTCAAGATTCTTTATGAGCGGTGAATTAAAGCTAAACAACCCTATGAAGCAAATGCGAGAAAAGAAACGCGAAATCACAAAGTGGTAGGGAGGAGAGAGGGCACCTGAGGAAGAGAGACCTCGGCGATGGAAGTTCTTTCCATGGGGGCGGGCTCGAGGGAGCAAGAAGAGATGGTTCTGCCGCGGCTCCGGCGAGAAAGTCGAGCTCCGGCCCGGGCCGAAGGCGGAGGAGAGGAGGGCTTTGGAATCGCGGGGGAGATGTGCCGGAGGGGAGGAGAGGGGGCGAAGACGAGAGGGCGGTGGAGGAGAAGAGGTGAGGGGGAGGAGAGAGACGACATGCTCAGCCCGGGGATGTCGGGCGAGTGACGCTTCCGGGCCTCCGTTTTATAAGGTCCGCCATGAGTCGACACGTGCGCGGCGCGTGTGAAGAAGGAAGGCCGTTGAGGTGCCTTTCTGGGTCCTCCTTTTTCTTGTAACTTCTTCCTCCTTTTATTGTTCCCAGGAGGACTACCCCTTGGGGACCATCAAACTCCCTTCACATGATGCATGACAATTTCTTTTTCTTGGTAAAGAGATGGGCTAATCACAGTTACAGAAAGAGAACTTACGTCCGCAACATCAACGTGTAACACATCATAGGGGAAGTCATGAGATACTATACAAGCCGTATTGGCAAAACAATCAACAACTTAATTGCCCTCTCTTGGAATGAAAGAAGCTTTGAAGTTACCAACTAGATGCTGAAAACATAAAAAGTAATCACTTATCCAAATTAGTGTCCCTTCATACACAAAACTTTTGTGTTCATATGAGAGGTCTTGGGTTGAATTTTTATGAGAGGTCTTGGGTTGAATTTAGAGAATATTTTTATAAGTACTAAAAATCTTCTTGGTAAATAATTGATGTGGAACTAAACATCAACAAAACCTTCATCCAAGGCAGGGATGACAAGGGGTCAAGACTGACTTCAAAACTGTCAATTCTTGATTGACTTTAAAGCTGACATTTGGCATGCAAGCAAGATTCATTCCCATGTAAACTAGTTAGCTTCAGAAATTTCTAGATCAAAGTTTATTGAGAAATAGGATAAGAGGACTCTGACTAGGAATCGAATGAAGGTAGGACTTAAACCTAAGTTCTTGGTATTAACATCTATAAACTTTACCAACTACAGTAGGTCGCACCTTTAATATTTAGATGAAGGTTGAACATGGCTACTTAGCCCAATATATTGGATAGATGAAATCACTCAGCGCAATTCAAGATCCTTCTGGACAAAATATAATGAGACATGGATAAAAACATTCCAAAAAGTATCCACCATCTCCTCTAGGATCTTTTGTTTCCTACGTCTCATGGTGACTCAAAAATGTGAGCCACATTTTTTATTTCTTGTACTACGGCAACATTTTTTTTGGATGCTAGAACAATCAAAACATTGAACACCTAGCAGGATAGTCTCTTGTTTATCAAGCATTTCTGGAACTGCAGTCTGAGCACCTGTTAGTGACAATGTGTGTTGAGGGAAATACGAGTCCCTCCAAAGCACGTGAACGCGTCGCCAGCACGTGATCGGAAGCACCCCACCTCGGACGCCCGACCAAGCACCCGACCTCGGACGACCGACCTAACGCCCGACCAGGCGCCCGACCTGGGAGCTCCCGACCTTAGAAACTTGACCTCGCCATCCACTCGCCGTGATCACATCCTTCTGCGGCTCGACCAGAGACCATCCCCTGCCACTGCCGTCAATAATTAATGCGCATGGTCTCTGCAGACCTCTGGCTTACTCAACAATTAATGCGCATGGCTCCTGCTGTCTACGGATCTCAAGTCCTCCACGGCAAATTAGCTCGGCTGCCTCTGACCAGCCGTGACAACTCCTTGGCCCCGGCCTAACCTCCTACGGCAAGACATTAATGCACACGATCCTGCATTGATTCAACCGACATACTCAATCATACGGTAAACTCTGCCTCGTCACATCACAGGTAACCCAATGCCCCTCTATAAAAGGAGAATCCTCCCACCTTAGAGGGGATGGAACGCTGAGACCCTGGACATTTTTCCTCCATATATCTTTCCCCCTTTGACTTAGGCATCGGAGGCCCGGCGCCAGAAACCCTGGCCACCGGCTTTTTACAGGTCCTACGGAGGACGCCGCCCGCCGACGGAACGCCACTCACCGACTTTCACCGAAGCTCCACCTTCTCAGTCGACGGTCACCCCCGAGTCCAATTTCCAGCAACAATGTGGAAATGGATATTAGACCTCATTTCACAGCCATTTCAAAGGATCGACACCTGAGAGTATAACAACTAGTGGCAAAATTTAGAAGTCATTATTGGTATTTTAGATCTCATTTACATTCATCTAACTTAACTCCCTAATCCATTGTCTCCTGCAATCTTGTTCCGATACATTTTAGGCATTGGCTATAAGACCAATCTATACATTAGTTGAGCATGAGACTTTCGTACTTGTCCAACAGAAATAGCTAATATTTAGCAATCAAACTTTGACTTAGAAAAAGAAAAAAAACTATATATACATACCCTTCTAAATATTAAAGTTTACATAAACACCCTTCCAAATTGATAGTTCTATGTATGTCCTTATAAAATATTTATTTTATATGTATACCCTTATTTTTTTCTTTTCTTTTGCATATATATCTATGCCATCTAATGCCGTTAAAAAGTTAATAGTTTAAAATTGAAAATAATGAAAATACTCTTAACGGAAAAATATATAAAAAGAAATGTTTACAAAGGTATACATGTAAATAACAATTTTAAAAGGTATTCATGCAATTTTACATATTTAGAAGGATGTACGTGCAAAAAAAAAAATGAAATTTTGTATAAATATCCTCCTCAGTATTAAAATTTGCTTGAATACCCTTCCAAATTACGTGCGTGCCCTCACAAAACACTATTTATATATGAATACCTTTGACATAGAGATTCGGTAACCTAATTAGCCAAAATCATATTTATTTAATTAAATTTATAAAATTATTTTTTTATCTCTGAAGTGGGTTTTTGAAAAATCTAAAAAAAAGGTCACATTGCTTATGTTGCGAGCGAAACCAAACTATTGGTCTAAATAATTTCGAATTTTTTTTTCAAAATCTAAGACTTCTGCGAGCGCTTAACTGAAATCTCTGGTGGGCATTATGAGCCAGGGTTGTTGGATGCCAAGAGAAGAAGAAGAAAGAAATCGATTGTAGTTTAGCGATAGCGATTAGCAAAACCTGTTGGCAATAAGGTTGTAACACCCAACCCAGCTAATAAGAAACTGAACCTAGTTTACTTGACTAGATCAAATGTGAGAGTTAAAATAGGAGACAAAAAAAAGATAGAGCCTTATCTAACTTGGAGTAGGAGATTGAAAAAAAAAAAGATAGAGCCATATTTGATTTGGAGTAGGCTACCAAAGAAAGATAGAGGGTTGTTCAACTTAGAGTGGGACATAAAAAAAATAGATAGAGCCCTGTTCGATTTGGAGGAGATGGACTTCTCCATCATCCCAATTTCCTATGAGAGCTAGAAAATCTAAACTTCAACGGCTATTTAAAAATTTTCACACTCCCTTTTGCCTCACCACCGACAGATTTTGCTAATCACCACCGCTAGACCACTATTGGTTCCTTCTTCTTGTCCTCTTAACTTCCAACAGTCTTGGCTCATGGTGCTCATCGGAGATTGTGGTTAAGTACTTACCAGAGTCTTAGGTTCTAAGGGGATTGTTGAAATTATTTGGACCTATAATTTAGTTTCACTCACAAGATAAGTAATGATTTACCTTTTTTAGATTTTTTTAATTTATATAATACCATTTTTCCATCGAATAAATTGTTAATTGATTTATGTGTGATTTATGAATTTTACAAAATATTGATTCAAATAAAAAAAAATATATGTAATTTGGAGTAATATTTTTTGAACTATTATTATATTATTTACTGATATTACATCATATATGCATATTTTGATTGGATTATGATATATATGTTATTTTGTAAAAGAAGTTTGATATGTATCAGATTTAGACTCTCAGATTGATTATGTTCTAAACCCTACTAATTAGAAACTATATATTAGCACTTCGATTATTATTAAGCTCATCGATTCTATTTCTAGCCTTGCCACAGAATATAAATGTGATATTCTGGCCCACTTTGTAGGGTATAAAAATAGTATTCTGGTCCACTCCATAGAATATAAGTACAAGTGTGGTCATAATTAAAGGTTGTTGAGTTGAATGTAATTTATTTCAAATTATTTATGATTATATACATAGATATTTGAAATATATAGATTTTAATGGATTTGTGTTTTAGAACGGAATTGGTTATGCCTTTATACTGATTCATGATAAATTTGTATTTTACTGTTGTATCTTATGTTATTACATGAATTATTTAGTTAGGGTACTCGTTACTTATTAGGCTGTCTAGTTCATCATATGATTTCTTTTTTTTTTTTATAGATTCAGAGTGACCGGGGTTCAATATGGAAGAGTGACTAGCAGAACTTTAGCATACATTATCTTAGATTAGAGTTTATTTAGATTAATATATTACCATAAAATTATTGTTAGAATTGTGAAATATTTAAATTTTGAGTTAGTTATTGAAATAAAATTTGAATATTATTACTTAAAGTTATTTCGCTATATATTTATGATATCGTGATAAGATGCCTTACATGCTTGTATGAAGAGTTCCCTATAAGTATGCGGCAGTTACCGTGACCTTTGCCTCACGATCTCCGGTCGGAATGTGACAGAGGTGAAAGAGGGTGTGGGGTGTTTATGATATCGTGATGAGATGCTTTGCATATTTATATGGAGAGTTTTCTATGAGTATACGGCGGTTGCCGTGGCTTCTGACTCACGATTTCAAGTTGGAGGAGGTGAAAGGAGATGCGGGGTCTTTCTATAGCTTTTGAAAGGAGACCTGTACGTAATAATATGCTGTGGTGTTTTGAAATTATCTTTTGTTAACATAATCTGCATGCCCAGAATGCAAATGCTGACAGGTTACCAGGTCACCAGACACCCAGCCCGAGTTTAGCTGAGTCTAACCCAGCACGCATGAGTCCAAACTCGACGCAACAAATGATCTCAGGTTGAAATCGGGCCGGTCCAAATAAGTAACAAATCAAGATTCGAAAAATGCCACTCTCATTTCCCATCATATTTATGATTCCAATTCTCTGTCAATAAATTTAAATACAATCCTTTATTACAAAAACGATTTCTTAAATGACTAATATTTTTACCTACAGAATTGATATTTTTTAATATTATCTTTTTACTAAAAAGCATCAGACCAAGCTGGAATGAGTTAATCGAGCTCATAAATCACTGGTCCAAGCGCGGCCGGATTTTTTAATTAGGAGAAAAAATTTTGACCTGGCTTAGACCAACCCATGAGAATATCGACCCATCCTTTCTATAATGCAGGCTTGGTTAAGCAGGCCATGGGTGGTCCGGCCAAATGTGCATCTTGAGGCTGTTCCCACTAAATTACTCAAACAAGTCCTAAGTAAATTAAATAATCTACCATTTTAACAAATTACCTTAAACATGTCCTGAAATTTTCTATAACCTTGTGAAATCTAGAATTTTAACATACTAGTGGATAAGATAAAAATAAGATGCAAAGATGCAAATTCAGAACTTTACGTCTTTCTCCATATTTCAACAAATCAACCTACCATCTTAGTTTTAACATGAAATTTAAGTATTATCTCTACCCTTTTCCCAACCTAAGCTTTTACCAGTCTTTCTATCCTGAAATGCCCATACAAATCTATCACATCATCACATAGATATGATTTTAGTAAGTTAGTATATGTCTCAAGTTTGCACATTGCTAGCCCTTGATCTCAGACATCTGCTCTGCATCACTCATTCTAAAATCCTAATATGCCTCCCAACTGATTACAGCTCTTTACGAAGTTTCTAGTTTGCCAACTAGGATTTGTCATATGGCAAGCCTAAGAAGTACGCAAGCAACCTTTTGAATCTCAAAATCTCCCATAGCTGACGGCACCTCAGCATGATTCCGATGGTTTCCTAAAATGCACCTACAAAATATGCAGGACGTCATGCGTGTGCGAAATGTTCGCACATAATCCTCAGAATGTGCGGTGGCCTGCCAATCATAGCCAACTCACGTGTCCGCATCCTTCGGTGATGGGTGTTGGTCCTCGCCTATACAATCCACTCTCAAGAGGACCTTCCAAGTAAATGCTCTCGTGCTCTGGTAGACCATTGCGCTATCACCTCCGAAAACCTTCTTTGTTCCCTAAGCATCGTTTTGACAGAGGCAACGAAGGATTCTTCATCATACACTCTTCAGCAAGAGGACTTTTCATCTTTGCTATTTCAGGTTAGAGCCCGGTTATGGACCAAAATCCTAAACGCAATCAGAGTTTCTCAAGACAGCTCCAAACAAACTACAGCTTCGCACAACTCAAGGAGCTCATCGTCGAGCCCTCCAGCATCCTCTTTCGCTTAGCACTTGGTCAAATCAATCCTCAACGGCAACGCATCCTATTCAAAAGTTTCAAATATTAAAATAGCTCTAAGTAAACAAAGATATTGGGTGACGCTCGACACCATCATCATCGTTTGCCACCATGACCATCATCATTATTAATTTGTTTAAAAGACACTTTCATTATAAACTATTGTGGTTCCTCTAATATGGATACTTTACTATGACTAATTATATCTATGCTCATATATCATATGTAATTCATCTCCTATTTTGTCTTGCAATGTTTTACTATTTTAACATCATTGTAAAGATTGTTGCCGATGGAACAAATAGGAGTCTTTTTTTCCATTCTTTGAACAACAATTCTCACAAAGATAAATAGTGCAACATTGTATTCAACCTAAGAAACAAGATAAACCCGATCGCTTAGACGCTAAATCTGCCAGGTAGCCGCAGGACACGGACGCTAGGAGCAGGGAGGAGAGGCTAGGTTGCAGATCCGTTCACCTTGACCTCGTCAACTATGGTAATGGCGACAGAGCGCTCTCACACACACACACTGAAACAGAGCAGTTAAAAAAGAGAACTATAATGTCATGTCTCGTGATTGGATCGTTGCCTTCTATCGATTCTAAATAACGGGGAGGTTGTCCAATCCAAATTATAGCTGTTCATAGAGCTTATCTGTCGAGCAAATAGGTTTTAATTAAGTTGATGTAGTTATCATTAGATAGTTACAATTGGACTGAAGAATTGCATCAATTATTAGCCATGGAAACAATATTTGGATGTGACAACCAGTAGGCATCTTTCCTTCCAGTGATCAGATAACCAATAAATAGCTGTTCATAGAGCTTATCCGTCGAGCAAATAGGTTTTAATTAAGTTGATGTAGTTATCATTACACAGTTACGATTGGACTGAAGAATTGCATCAATTATTAGCCATGGAAACAATATTTGGATGTGACAACCAGTAGGCATCTTTCCTTCCAGTGATCAGATAACCAATAAAGAGCATCTTTAGTCAGTGGAGTGATCGAAATTGATCTTATCTTCTTATTTCTTAGACTTAGAATATGAGGTGAAAAGGCTTTCAGTTTTTACTTTTTCCTCCCCCACTTTCAGTTTTCATACTTGCTAATGCTTGGTGTAAGATAATGTTATCTTCAATCTCTACTCATATAATTGAGCAATGCTCCTTTAAGTCATTATCACTCTCCCCACATGCCTATAAATGCCTGCAAGCAAATATGTTGGATAGCATTGCGCGCGCATTGGCACACATGCAAATATAGGAGTGATTTCATTGATTAAATATCATTGTTATATCATCTAACACAGCATCAATTACAAACATGGTCATGACATGAGATCGCATAGCAGATCATTAAACACCAAGCTCAAAAGATAAAACTTCTCTTACCGAAATAGTGATCTTAACTCTTAATCTATGAAGTCTTGTACTGAATTTGAGGAATTATCTTCCTTTTAAAGGTCCTTAAACTTCTCATAAAAAAAAGGTCCTTAAGCTCATTTGAACATTGCTACACAAAGATCTGGGAGAATGAGATATATTATACTGAAAAGGCATGAAACGAACCTCCATCTAAGAAACGCAAGAAGCATCTCATTATTTACTTTTAAAGCTGACTTTGTAATACAAGCAAAATTTATTCAACAGGTGTTGGAAAAACAGCAAACACAAAGATCTGGGAGAATGAGATATATTATACTGAAAAGGCATGAAACAACCTCCATCTAAGAAACGCAAGAAGCATCTCATTATTTACTTTTAAAGCTGACTTTGTAATACAAGCAAAATTTATTCAACAGGTGTTGGAAAAACAGCAACACCAAAAGCTAATTAACCTTAGAATTCACAGGCCAGAGCTGAACCGATCAGCTTATCCCATTAACTGGACAGATGAGAGATTTTTGGCACAAACACTAACCCCATGTTGAAAGAGAATGCGGCCCCGAGGAGTATACATTCAAAAGAACATCTACTTCCTCGACTGAAGACAATTCTTTGCCCTGCACCTAGTCTCGTGATGATCAAAAGATGTAAATCCCATTTTTGCGTTTTTCTTGAACAGCAATAGCATTCCTGGTGATGCATCACTCAAATGGTCGAGCACCTAGCGGGACCACCTCTCGTCTGTCTGGTATTGTAGGAATTACAGCCTGGACACTTGTGAGCTACAATGTGGAAATGGACATTGGACCTCATTCCACAATCGTTGCAAAGGATCCACACCTGAAAAATACCAGTTGACAGTAGAATATAAGAACCTATTGGCACTACTTTTTTTGTTCCAGTCACATTCACTTTTCAAAAAATTAGCTCTCTCTCTCTCTCTCTCTCTCTCTCGATTGTTTTGGAATTAGTTCGATCTTTCTTACCATCTTGTTCTCGTACATTTCAGGCATTGGTGTTGAAGCAACCTGTAATTGGTTGGCAGGACATTTGAGTACTTGTCCAACAAGAGTTGCTAGTAATTAGTGATCGCATCATGATGTGAGCAGAATAGACATTACCTCCTGATCAAGCTTTTCCCACACACTGGACATGTCACAAACTGATCTCGAGCAAACAGGGCATGAGAATCTGCCACATAATAAACCATGAAAAATCCAAAGCATTACAAGTAATAATCATGTAGAATTTATAGAAATAAGCATAAAATTTTGCAAAGGCTTGTCCACTTGAGAAGCTATCAGCTAATACATTCTTCATGTTTACTTACTGGAAATGCAGCCTCATCTCCTTCAAGCATTCCAAATGTATCGTGTGACCACAAGGCATTACACTGATGTCCTTTATTGACTCAAAAAGATACTGATACACAGAGAGAAAACATCACATTTGTGAAATATTAGTAACAGCTGATTGCAGTATTATTAAATAATTGATCAAGAAAGCATACCTCAAAGCAGATCGGGCAGTTGTGGTGCATTGCTCTTTCCACACAATGGTGTGAATCCTTCAGTGACTTGGTATAGCAACATCCTGAAATAGATATCATAAGCCGTAAAAAGTAAATTTACTCAACCAAAGATCCAAGATACCAATTACAAAGAATACATGCAGAAAAAAACAACATACCGCAACGGTAGCAGTGGAAGAAGTTCTCCTCACCCGCAGTTCTGTGAAAAAAATAAATACAGAAAGAGTGTAAGGACCAGCCAAATAATATAATAACTAAAACATGGCTTCAGAATAGAGATATGCAATGTGGGTTGAAAAATCCTAACCTGCATATCCCACATCCATCACAATGGTATTGATTCTTAGAAACCTGGAAAAAGAAGTGAATCGTGTCAATAACAAAGTAGATCGACACAAAAATTTCTCGCCTACATAAGACAAAAAAAATTTATAATAAATTTACTCCCAATAAGAGTTGTTGAGAATAATTATCCTTACATCGTCATCAAAGAACTTGCACTTGCCACAAAAGTATTTTCCCATGCAAACCCCACAGTTTGAGCAATATTGCTGAACCTGATTATGAGAAACACCAAAAAAAGGTAAGTTCCAATCCAGCAGCACTTCACAGCCTCAAAACTGTGAGCAAAGAGGGTGATGATAAAGTAGTCCAGAGTTTGATTTTAAAACTTACATCTTGCTCCGTGTCACAGAGGGAGCAGATAACCTGAGACATACAGCACAAAGAGAAATGATTAGTGCAAATAATGATTTGTTAACTTGAAATATTATGATTCCTTCTTTGAGGAATTAAGAAAATTAAAAGAGAAGATAAACAGTTCAAAGGAAAAGGAAGATGGTGGGTCTCTCCAAAAAGTTAAGACCTTAGCCAAAACAAGCATCTTTTCAACAAAGTCACAATTTCTAAAAAATACTCCCAGAAAACTACAGAAACAAAGTTCTCCCAACACCATAAAATTTTTAAAAAAGTATGTAAAATTCAAGGAGAAGAAATGAGAACCACAAAGAAAAAAAGACAGATAATGATTGTGCACAACAGTTGCATATAATGTCAAATATATCTATCAATCAGAAGTTAAAAAGCACAACCCAATCCACAAACTAGCATCTTTTCTTAAAAGAAATTTTTTTAAAAAAAACTAAACTTTATCAACATATTCCCCACAATGAAACAGACCCCTTCCTCCAAACTATCAACAGATAAGGAGAAGGGAAAAAATGGAATATTAGGTACGGGCAAAACCATGTAAAATTACAAATAAATATCCCAAATGGATTAAAAGCCCCACCATTTTCACTTCTTGGCGAGGAATCTCGTGCCGTTCTCGCAGGTCAATTTCCAGGGAGTTCTGCTCAAATTCATCGAATAAAAATTAGATTTTTTTCATCTTTATGCAAGAAAATTTATATTTATCAAAACAAAATATCGTATTAAAACCTTAAAAGAAAAAAAAGGATCAAGAATCTCACCTTCACTTCGTTGTGGCAATGCCTGCAATCAAAGATCTCGCCACAGCAGGGCGCCCTTATCTTGCATCTCCTCCTATAATGGGAGCACCTAATGCAATCAAACGACAGCACCGCAGTCAAAATCAAAGCCTAATTTTCATATATAAAGTTCAAACAAAAATACGGAAATGGTAACATACCCGTACTGCCCGGATCCCGAATCCATCTCGTTCGATGTCATTTCCAACCGATCTGTGGAATTCAACCGATCTGTGGAATTCGGACAGCAGCAGAACACCCACTTTATTCCACCAAAAATATCTTCTTTTTATCTCTCTTGAGATCCAAAAACACCCCTCAAATCACCTGAAAAAACCCCCATAAATTAATCCAAAAATCAATCAAAAAAACATTTTTTCCCCTTCACCTCTCAATCCATCTCCATCCTCCGGCCATCCATTCTCACCTCTCGTCGCCCGCCGACGACGAGACGATGAGATACCCTTCCCCCGATCACTCGGCAGAGCCACGGAGGCCGGAGAGAGAGGAAGAGATCGCAGGGTCGGCAGAGACCAATTAATGGCCTCCTCGGCGCCCTTCTCCACAACTACACGTCATCACCCCAAGCACAGGAATTTCAAATCAACGCTTCACAGGAAAAAGACGGTGCGGTAACGTTACCGATTTCCGAGGCGATGAGCCGGAGCGCGCGCGGGCCGCGGAGAGGAAAACATGAACGGCTCGAGGGTGCCGAGGGAAATCGCGATCGGGGTTTTATGCTGGGGCGGTGGTGCGGCTACGATACACGGGTAAGACAGCGTGCACCGCGCCACCCGTGCACGCAACCAAGAGTCGTTACTGTATACTCCAGCGCTAATCTCGGTGCACTACTATAAACGAGCGGTTGATATATGGCTTGCGCGGCCACGTGGTGCCACGACAGCGAGATGTCGGTCGCGCCACGCGGGCCTCACATGCCGTGGCCGGATTCGGGGTCGGAGGGATGGCGATGGAATGGATGGAATTAAATTAATGGAATGGGGGGGCGATAAAGATGGGTCGCGGAAGGAAGGGACACGTTGGATACACGTAGGAAGGAGGGCGGTTGGCGGGTCGGCTACGACTTTGCGGACGGCACGGGTTTGGGTAGGGGACAGATGACGAATCATCATCATCTTTGGATTTAGTGATGACGGTGATGAGATATTTATCGGCAACGATTGGGATATAAACTGGGTGCGTTCGGTGGTGGCGCTTGAAAATATCTTGGACTGAGATACAGTGCCAGTTCTTGATGAGCAACGCGTACCCGTCCACGTGGAGATTTTGATTCTGGAATGGAATCTGTCTGCAGCTGCTTGCCATGTAGACACTGATCGGCAGGAAAAGTTTCCTCGGATCCGCGTGATGCTCGCATGGAAAGTCAGGTAAATTACACCCAATTTTGACAATAGGATTGATTTTTTTGCCACGTGGCAAATCATCGTTTCTCAAAATCCATGTAAGATGGTTAGATGGTCCCAAAAAAAATTGGAAATCAGGAGCCTGAATGTTGGTGTTGACATATCTCAAAATCGATCACTACTTACATCGCAAACAAGCCAACAACAATTTATCGTATAGCTGCATGACGTGCGGAGAATTTTTACATTTCAAACTCTCTTTCCACCTAGCAGCAGCAGCTCGGCCATGACTGCAATTTGTTTTCAAACAAACGCGATGCATGAGTAATCCATGTAGTCGAGGAGTGCGGACGTAGTTCATTGTTAAGACATGTGGACTGTTATGATAACGACAAACACACACGTTTCCGAATTACTGAACGGTAGATTCCAGCCTTCGCCTGTATATTGCCAAAGCCAGCTTAATTCTTAAGCGACTAAGGTGGATGCCTAAGGCTCAGCCTCAAGACTCTTAGCTATAAATGCATTGAGGCTTCCAAAAGACTCTTAGCTATAAATGCACCGAGACTCCCAAATAATGTTCAAATGTATTTATTATTATTATTAGTGAGTTCGTCTTAGGCTTCCAAATGTATTGAGCCGCTCCTGTACATTGCATTCTCGAAGACTCTTTAGGTAATTTTTTTTTTTGACTCTCTTACATTGTCTCTCTATCACTCTAAGCTTGTCTTTTGTTTCCTTAGAGTCGTAATTGATTCGGCATTCGATATTTCCTGTCGGATATGCTTGGTGGATGGATTTTTTGTCTTCGTGATTTCAAGTTGGATCCAGCATTGGAGCAATGACCTAGCAAAAACCTTCATCATCCAACGCCAAGTCGGAGACATATGGCATCAAATTCATCACCATTGGAGTATGATAGCCGCCGGATCATTATCATGGATTTATGCAGCGATCCCTAGTTGATCTTTTTGATCTAAATGGTGGATAAGCCGAAAACTCCAGCGATTCCATCAACTCAGCATCTTAGTCGAACCGGTTCTCTATGACACAAATGTTTTAATAAAGAGCAGACAAAATGGAAATAAAGGAAGGATTAACCATGCAGTCAAAACCTCTGGTTTTGATGGAGTAGGGTGCTTTGCCTGTAGTATGCAATCGTACATGATCATATCGGCACAAAAGCCCCAGAACCTAGCTTCTGATATTGTGCTTGAAAGCCAAGACCGATTGCTAATCGCATCCAATTGCCCTAATGAGATTATTGTTTCGAAGCATTGATGCTCCATTTATGTAGAAAGCTTGCTTTGTTCGCGAATACTGCTTTCTAATTACAAATATAGACATATCTTGCAAATCCAGTATGATGCTAGCTGAATCTTGTCGAGAACTTGACATGCTCCCTGATTTGTTAATGCGACTGGTGAAGTATTGGTGGAGGCATTCATGATGGGGTGACCCACAATATTAAGGCTCATGCAAGTGGCGCTTTAGGCCCACTTACCTGACAATAATTGGTGCTTCCAGTTAACAAGCTAGATCAGGGGCCTTTTATAATTCTAGTTGACAGTTGTGTTGAACTGATGGGTCCCAGCCAGAGAGAGAGTGAGAGCAAGGGAGAAGGAGACATGGAATAGGATGGGATAAAGGAATGCTTATATTAATAGGGCTCTACTTGGGATGAGAGCAACCCATTACACTCGAAATAAACAAGAGAAAAACCACCCTGAATCTTCCCTCCTCCCCTCCTTTAATTCCTACATGATGCCTTGATAACTCACCGACAAAAAGATAGGCTATCCCATCGGTGAATTGTTCCCCGTTACCTACGTCGCAGGGTCGAAACCGTGTGCATGGCTCTCAATGAGGTTTGCCTTCTGTGAGGACCCGTGTGGGCGTGTGTTTAGTCTCACATCGGTTATTCGCTGGGTAGATATTGGGTACTTATACAGGATCAAGGAACCCAAATAATAACTTCCGGCTAACCATTTTGGGTAAGGTCCTGGGTTGTTACGAATGGTATCAGAGCGGACCCGACCCATAACCTATGTGGACTAGGGGACACAGCAGCACGGATCCATTGGGGCTGACCACGGGCCAATCGTGATGTTTGTGATTTGATTTGAATAGATATGAACCCTTAGCCTGACGAGGACGTCAGAGCTTGAACGGGGGGAGTATGTGAGGACCCGTGCGGGCGTGTGTTTAGTCCCACATCGGTTATTCGCTGGGTAGATCTTGGGTACTTATACAGGATCAAGGAACCCAAATAATAACTTCCGGCTAGCCATTTTGGGTGAGGTCCTGGGTTGTTACACCTTCCGCTCCCAGCTTCGAAGCTCTGAATGTCCTTTCGCTCCCTCCGTCTTTGCATCATGGCCATTGGCCAAGTCTCCCTTCCTCGCCCAACTTCATTGTGGCAGCCTTCATTTTCTCCTGCGAACCCGTGGCTGAGTCCCACGTGTTGAAGACTTGGTCGATGGCGACCAAGTAACGGGGGTTTGGCCTTCGGACTCGTTGAGGCCTGGTGAGAGGCTTTTCATCACCCCTTCCTTCCGCCAATACCTTGTCCTCAAGGTTTGCTTTCGAATATTGTTCCCTCAGCTGAGCGTAGTCTTCCCAAGTGGCGTCCTCTTTTGGCAGAGAACACCATTGCACCCGAATTTCTTCAATGAGCTTTCCTCCGTTCTTGACTCAGCGGTAGTCGCGGATGGTCTCTGATTCCATCTCTAAACTTTCATCCTCACATATGGGTGGTGGACCTGCACATGAAACTTGCCCCTCTCCAAGCTTCCTCTTGAGGAGTGATATATGAAATACTGGGTGAACTCTAGCGATCTCCGGTGATGCCAGCCAATAAGCTACCAGACCAATTTGCTCGATGATGCGATAAGGTTCGAAGTACTTTTGGGCGAGCTTCTGATGAGCTTGACGGAAGATGGACTGCTGCAGGTAAGAGGAAAGTTTCAAAAACACCCGCTCTCCTTCTGTAAAAGAGACTTCTTTCCTCCTCTCATCCGCATGCTGTTTCATACGACATTGTGCTTTTTTTAGATTGTTCTTTAGCTCCCTCATTAGCTGGTTGCGGTCGATCAGGTTCCTGTCCACTTCATCGACGGCAGTGATGCCTTCCACATACCAGGTGATGGAGGGTGGCACCCGCCCATACAATGCTTGGAAGGGTGTCATCCTAGCAGCTGAATGAAAAGTGGTGTTATACCAGTATTCTGCCCAAGCTAGGTTCGTTTCCCATGTCTTCGGAAACTGGCTACACAAGCACCTTAAGTACTGCTCCACGCATCTATTTACTATTTCCGTTTGGCCATCAAATTGCAGATGGTATGCCGTACTTATGTTAAGGGAGGTGCCTTGAAGCTTGAAAAGCTCTCACCAGAAGGTGCTCATGAACACAGGGTCCCCGTCACTAACGATCGACCGTGGGATCCCATGTAATCGGGCCACTTGGTTTACGAACAGTTCCGCCACTCCCTTGGCCGCATACGGATGAGAAAGAGATAGGAAATGTGTATACTTGGTTAGTCGACCTACGCCAACCAGTATCACATTCTTCCCTCTGGACCAGGGTAGGCCCTCGACGAAGTCTAGGGAGATGTCCTCCAAACCTGAGTAGGCACCAGCAGTGGTTGCAATAGCCCCGCTGGAGCTTGGGTTTCATATTTATGTTGCTGACATACCATGCACTCGGCCACAAACTTCCTTATACCTTTCTTCATTGATCCCTAGTGAAAAGCTTGAGAGATGCATTTGTACATCCTCAACACTCTTGAGTGTCCACCGATCTTGGTATTATGGTATTCGCCCATTAGCTTGTTTCTTAGTGGAGATCCAGATGGAATCACGATCTTGTCTTTGTAATATGATATTCCTCCCTTGAGTTGGTAGTTCTTCAAGCATTCGGGCTCGGTTGCCAATTGCTGGATCTTCTGTCGCAAGTAAGGGTCTTTGTTGTGGGCAGCTCGTATCTCCTCCTAGTTGTCGAAGATCGGACGACTGATGGCATTGAGCTCCGTGGCATCGGGTAGGTGAGATAGGACGTCCGCTACCGTATTTTCCTTCCCAGGTTTATATATGATTTCATATTCATATCCCAGGAGCTTGGCCACCCACTTCTACTGCTCCGATGTACTCACACGTTGCTCCAAAAAGTGCCCCAAACTCTTTTGATCCGTTTTTATTTGGAATCTCTTTCCCAGCACGTAGGGCCTCCATAGTCGCACTGTCTCCATGATCGCCAGCGTCTCCTTAGCGTAGGTTGACTACTCCTTTTTTGCCACACACCCAGCGCCTTACTCATGTAAGCTATGGTCTCCCATTTTGTGTGAGTGCCGCCTCGATTCCTTTATCTGTAGCATCCTCTTCAATCACGAACGTATTTGAAAAATTTGGAATGGCAAGCACCGGAGTTGTCGTCATGGCTTGCTTCAATAGGTGGAATACTTGTTCAGCCTGGGAACTCCACTGAAACCGCCCCTTCCTCAACAACAATATCAACAGTGCAGCGATGATTCTGTAATCCTTGACGAACTTCCAGTAGTACCCCGTCAGGTTGAGAAAGCCCCGTAACTCCATCACGATCGCCAGTCATGGCTACTCCTGCATAGCTTTAATATTTGTTGCATCGACCTGTACCCCGTTAGCTAAAACAATGTGGCCAAGGTGCTCAACTTGTCGTTGCCCAAACAAACACTTAGAAGGCTTAAGATAAAATTGATGTTTAGCGAGAATCTTGAGTGTTATATCCAGATGAGTTAGATGATGAGGCACTATAAACTAAGATATCGTCGAAGAAAACCAGCACAAACTTACATAAATATCTCCAAAAGATAGAGTTCATGGCCGCTTGAAATGTGGACGAGGCATTGCACAGCCCAAAGGGCATTACCAGGTATTCGAAATGACCATTATGGGTGCAAAAAGTCGTCTTTGGAATGTCTTCAGGATGAATACAATTTGGTGATAGCCCGACCTGAGATCGAGTTTGGAGAAGTAGCATGCTCCGTGGAGTTCATCGAGCATATCATCAATGATTAGAATGAAAAATCTATCCTTGTTGGTGGTTGTGTTGAGTGCTCGATAGTCCATGCAAAACCTCCAAGTACCGTCCTTTTTCTTCATGAGCAGCACTGGGGAAGAGAAGGGGCTCCGACTCTCCCGAATGATCTCCATTCCCAGCATGTCAGTCACGTGGCATGCAATTTCATTCTTTTGGAAATAGGCATACCGATATGGTCGCACGTTGATCGTCGAAGTTCCTTCTTGTAGGGGTATTCGGTGGACAAATGCCCGCCCCGGAGGCAGCCCCCGTAGTTCTTCAAAGAGTGCAGAGTACCGATCCAGGAGATGCCGAAGTTCCGAGGACTGTTCCTCAACCTCAATTGTAGGTGGATGTCCGTCCCCTCCCGTGACGAATACAGCAAACAGTTGCATTTTCCTTTTATTCTCCGTTGCATCTCTTGGGAACCTATCGCTTGGGCAAGTCTATGCGGCTGCCCCGATAGCTCACACTCTCGGCTGTCCCACCAGAACTTCATCATCGGCCGTTTCCAATTGTAGAGCATTGGACCAAGTATTTCCAGCCATTGTATGCCTAGAACGACATCCAATCATACTAACGGCAGAGTGTAGAAGGTCACCAGGAACTTCTAACCTTGCAACTCCACCTCTACTGAATGGTACATCTCCTGATAGTGGAGAGTTTTTGCAATGCGGACTCCAAACTTCTCGGTGGCATCAACAAGTAGTTGGAGCAGCCGGGCCATGCATTCGCTCACAAAGTTGTGGGTCGACCCACTATCTATCAGGATGGTTAATGGGTGTCCCCGGATGTGAGCTGTTACTTGCATCATTTTCGGTCCGCTCCAATGCTCCCGTTCTCCGTCAACTCCTTCCGGATACTCCTCGTAGTTTGCTTTTATCAAGTGAACCTGCAGGGTCTTGCATCGATGCCCCAGAGTGAACCGTTTGTTACACTTGAAACAAAGCTTGCATTCCCGTTGTTGTCGCATCTCCTCCCAGGTGATGCGACGGATTGGCACAAAAGCTGGAAGGCATGGTGCAATGGTGGACGCGGATGGAATTCTTGGCCCGGTGGAAGTGCGCAGTCCAATGCTTCAGGAGGCATTCCGCTTCTGCTCTAGCCTTTCCTCCCTCATGCGAGCAACCGTGATGGCCTCCCGCATGGAATGAGGTTGCCTCATGCGCACCTCCTTTGCTAGCTCTTCCTTGAGCCCTCTGACGAAGGTTCCAATCAACGTGTCTTACAGCCACCCACGGACTCGGTTCGCTAGCTTTTCAAACTCCTGTTGGTACTCCCTTACCGTCCCCTTCTACTTAATACGTGACAACTTCTCATTGAAGTTTACGTATTCATTGGGTCCAAACCGGGCTAGCAGCTCCTTCTCGAACGATCTTCATGTAATCACCAACCCCTCGTCTCGGTATGCCCATCGTAACCACCGCCACCAGTGGTTAGCTTCCTCGTCCAAATAGAATGAAGCTGTGGATACTCGCCGGTTAGCCGAAGTACCCCGGCTGTCGAATTGCTCCACTCCGTCGAGCCACACGATCGGATCATCCTCGGTGAACCACGGAAAATCCATTCTCGGGCATCGCTGGCTCTCGATGTTGTCCTCCAAGCGCCCATGACCCCCCTCCCATGGCGAAGGGGGAAACGAAGTTGGCGTCTCCAGCAATGGTTGTTATTGACCGAGATCTGGAGGTTTCAAATGGCCTCCAGGATGTTAGTGAAGCACCCCTCCACTCGCAGGTCCAAGCCGCGAAGCTCCTCTTGTACAACGCACATTTTAGCTTCCGACCGCTCGATCAATTCTTTGTTCGACATCTTCTGTCTCTGATACTAATTGATAGGTCCCAACCAAAGAGAGAGAGTGAGAGCGAGGGAGAAGGAGACGTCGAATGGGATGGGATAAAGGAATGCTTATATTAATAGGGCTCTACTTCGGGTGAGAGCAACACATTACACTCAAAATAAACAAGAGAAAAACCATCCTGAACCTTCCCTCCTCCCCTCCTTTAATTCCCTATGTGATGCCTTGATAACTGATTGATGAAAAGATAGGCTATCCCATCGGCGAACTGTTCCTTGCTACCTACGTCGCAACGTTGAAACTGTGTGCATAGCTCCCAACGAGGTTTGCCTTCTGCTCCCAGCTCGGAAGCTCCGAACGTCCTTCCACTCCCTCCGTCTTCGCATCGTGGCCATCGGCGAAGCCCCGTCTTTCTTCCTCACCCAGCTTTGTCGTTTCAGCCTTCATTTCCTCCTGCGAATCTGTGGCTGAGTCCCACGTATCGAAGACTTTGTCGATGGCGACCAAATAATGGGGGTTTTGCTTCCGGGCTCGTTGAAGCCTGGCGAGAGGCTTATCATGAACCCTTGAATCAACTAATCTGCCTATTAAACCAATTGCACCCCACATATGTGTGTGTTTGTGTTTTGGAAAAAAAAAATGGGAGAAGGTTGGGGTACCACTGAACAAGAGCTCAAATGGTATCATTTTTTGCTGCTTGGGCAAGAGAATAGGGTTCAGTTCTGGGTAATATCAGCTCGTGGAATGGTATAGATTAGAAGGTGGGGATTAGTTTCTCTCGGTCTTAAATTTTTTAAAAAAAGAAAAAGGGTGTAGGTTGAATTGCATATTTTTATAGGATTCAATTTAAATTTAAGTTAATGTTTGCCATCCCAGCTCCTTACAAATAAAATAATGAAATAAATTATCCAAGCAAACTCAATGCGCATGGGATATTCAGCTTTGCATTAATGAAATATGAGCTCCTTCCCTAACCACTGCATAAATGTTATTTAGTTTGGTCATGGAACTTGGGCTATTATGGCTCGCTCGCTAATAGCGGCAATCCATTTTATGAAATCATCGATTGGCTCAAAATTGTATTTACATACTAGAAATATATGAGCTAATTGTAAGCAGGTTATTATTGCCCAACCATATCTTTAATAACTTGCATAACTTACTAACTTCCCTCTCCTTACTTGAAAAATATCTCTGGTTTTTGAAAATCTATGCAACTTGCTTGGCATATCTTTTTTTATCTTCTTGAATATATGGTGATTTACATATAACCTGTAAACAATTGTATTTTATGCTAATTCTTAAACTATATAAAAGCATCTTAATTTCTCTATATTTAAATTCTAAAAAGACCCTCATTATATTTCTCTTTCAGGCTACAAAACGGTAATAGGATTTTCTTTTAAAAATGCTTAAAATATACTATACTTTTATAACATAATGAACTCCAAAAACTTTTAGAAATATGTTATAAAATATTTCAATTCTAAAATTTCAAAGGATAAATAAAAGAGATACATTTGAACCAAGAGAAGAAGGCATGAAGCTGATATATAATACATTAAAAAATAGTTATAGCTGGTACCTTTAACAGACGTTCATGCATCATAACTAGTAAGATAAAAAATATAAAAATTTTCAATAGAATCTCAGCATAGTGCAGAAAATGCTAAAATTTTCAATAGAATCTCAGCATAGTCCCCTTAAATTCGGTTCAAGGTCGTAATCTGGCCTGTTTAAACATGTGGGCCGCCAGCGGGTCGGGTCAACTCAGGCTGGGTTTGTCCAACGCAATGAAGGGCCCAAGCCATGATCGGGCAACCCTAGTCGAAAAGAAGGCCAAGCGGTGGGGTTTTGAAACCCTTTCTCTTGCTGGGCACCAGAGGAAAGGCGAGAAGAGGAACGGCGAGAGGCGAGACGAGATAGATGGCCGTTCCGGGGAGGCGCAACGGTCTGATGGACGATGGAGAGGATGAGGAGGGGCCTTTCGACGAGGTGGAAGGAGAGGCCTGGGACGATCTCGACCGCGACGTCCCTCCCCATCTCCGCGCCCTCGTCGACGCCGCCCAGCGCGGCAACGTCGACGCCCTCCGCCTCGCCCTCGGTACCATTCCCAAAACCTCTCTCTCATCTATTCCTCCGAAGAAATTGATTTTGTTCTATTCTCTGATGTCCTAACATGATTTTAGCTTTCGTTTGATGTAGTTTGATGTGTTTTGGTTCTCAGTGCTATTTAAATCGATTACCGTCCTCTTTTTTCATGGAAAGATCTATTGAGCATGACATTTCGGGGAATAACCTTATCCATTACAATGCCAAATGGGCAAGTCCTGTTCTGAATTGAAATTTGGTTGCTCTTGGAAAATCAAACCGTTTAATTGCTTATGTCTTGTGGACGCTTGGCGATACGTGGATTGATGTATGAAACGGAGTACTATTAATTGTGTGAATAAGGATGTGCTTTGTTTTGTGTCTATTTGGAACTGTAGAGGAGGTATATCAGCTGAAAAATTTAACTTCTGCGTAGGGTTCCTTCACTTGCATATGCTGTTATTTCATCATATATTCCTTCCAGCTTCAAATGCTAGGATAATAGTGAGTTTGATATAACCTCCTAGTCGTTAATGTTAGCATTCATTTGTTTTAGTCGCCAATATCGGGGTAAAAGAACATAGGATGTTAAGCAAGAAAAAAAGTGGGCACAGATTACCATAGAGGAGCCTTTTAGGAGGTTGAAATTTTTATTTTTATTTGTAACTAATTGTGTTCTGTTAGCAATACCATGTGATGCGTCGATTTGCTTGATTTTTGCATGTTCTTTGTATGCTTTAAGAAAGAAATATCAAGGTACCTAGGAAAATTAGAATGATAAATAATGTTAGTAACCTGAGTGTGAGCAGGTATAGGAGCAGATTCAAATGTGGGTTTGGGGAAGCACATTTCCCTGAAAAATTAGAATAAGAAGTGCTTACATAATCGGTGCAGAGTGAATTTTTTGCGAGATTCAAAAGTGGGGGCAGTGTCCTAGACAGAATTTTCCCATTAGTAGGTAAACAACTAGTCATATTTCCTGAAAAGCAACTTGTGATTACTTTTAAAATCTCTTTTCATGAGATAGAAGCTGGGAAGCTAACTGAGTTGGACTTGTACCTTTAAAGTACAAAAGGAAAACAAGTTAGTGTGCCCATGATTGGGCTAGGTAAAGCTATTCAGTATTAAGAGTAGAATGCTTTCACATTTCATTTTTCTATTTTTCATTCTTACTTACAGCATCTTTATTTTTATAGGTTTGTTAAACCGAACCTTTCGATTCATCCTTGAATACATGCACCTGAAAATTAGATGCAAGAATTAGGACGACACTTAAGTATTGGACTGTAAGAAGAAAATATTTTATATATTGGAAGGATTCAAACACTTAGACATGCACTTGCACTTGACAGATGTACCCAAGTTCATGTAGCATAGGTTTGCCTTCATGCTATATTATTATTATTTTTTGTTCCCTCTTTGGCTTAGCAACTATATTTTATTATACTTTTCAGCTATTTCGATTGATCTATTTTTTTGTCCTAAAAGCCTTTATTTGAGAAGTTTTGGAATAAAGATGCCCACAGGATAAAAATTCTCTTTTCCTTGTCTAACAGATGCCGTTCTCTATTCCAAGTCCATGAAAATAAATGATCTAGTGAACTACTGATAATGTAAATTTTGGCTTCAAGGGGACTAGAAGTCACATATGTGTTATCAGTCTCATCATATCAATTACTCAAGCTACATTGATGAGGCAATACTTTGTCCGATAAGATATCTTTTTGTGTGTGCATTTTAATGTGGTTGAAAAGAAAACCTATAACTCAAAAGAGGACTTAGCTCGTTTTTTATCTTTTTGTAAGCAAAGGCTTTATCTCTAGCGACTAGGATTGTTCAGTGAAATTCAGCTTGAGACATTACAATGTAGAAGCTCTTGTAGTTGGGTTTTAGTTGCTCCTAGAGATACCTGTAGCTTGCTTGATGGCTAGATACCAGCTAACTGTTCAGCTAGTTGGTTTGCTTCCTTGTGGACATGTTTAGCCTTGAACTGTAGAAGATACTTCTTTGGATAAATCTCCTTCCAACCCAAGGTTCTGCTGGTGGAGGAATTGCAGGTTGGAGCAGCCTCCTTAGCTCTCCTTGTCAATGTAAGATAGTCACATCATCCGTTTTCCCTATTCTCTTCAAACGGAGAAGCTAGCATCAACCTTTCTCCCTATGGGGTAGAATAGAAATTTATATTTAATTTATATTTATAGTATTAACTTGTGGGGTAACACCTAAATGCCATAGGATGTAACTTGGGTTGGGCTCAACCCAAACCTGAACGGCCCGACCCATTAGTTGGGTTAGGTTAGGCCTATGCTTCATGAACTTGTGTTGCACTTGATGCAAAAGATCCAATATGATCAATCCCATGTTTTGTGGTGTTAGGATTGAGCTTAAACCCAACTTGTACCTGAATCTAATGCAACATGACCCAAACCAGCCCGGTACATCCTATTTGGATAAATAGATTTATACTATGTTTTGCAAAATATACTTATATATTTCACATAACTATATCTTTGGTTTTATCAAGTCATATAATTGCATACAGGCTCTCAAAAAAGATCCTAGCTAATCCAGTATCTAACCTAATAAGGATTTCTAAATCCTTTCCCTAATCTTAAATTACCTATATTATTTGACTTAGCCTGGTGTTGGGCAACTCAACACAACACAAGCCAAACCAATACTAAAGCGACCCAACTGAACTTTGCTAAGGTGGTGGTCTTTCGGGTTAGATTGGAGAAATCTCAACCCAAGGAAGAATTGGGTTAGTGTTGGAGATATAGAGGTGCGTTGGGGAAATCCCAGTTCAAGGTAGAGATGGGTACTTGGTTTAGGGTTGGCAGATCTAGGGTTGGCAGATCATTAAATTTATTAAAGATGACCTGCAAGTAGTTTATTGTACTTCTGTTAGTAGGATACCATCTTAAAGCCCCTGCATTCTCTTTATGGATCAATATATGATCAACTGAAGTTTGAGAATGTGTTTCATCTGTTCTCAACATGAAGCTTCTCTCTTTGTATTGGCATTGAATTTCTGGCCAACCTAAAATTGAGCATGAAGGGTATGAAATCTGAATTGCTTTTTGGAAGATGGGATGACAGCCTTATTGGCTATCTGGTTTAAGCTCTTGCAGTCATTGGCAATCGCCTTAGACTCCTAGGTTCTTTTAGACTTGGGAAGTGTTTTAACTTTGAACGAGGATGGTGAAAATAAAGGGTCAGTAATCAGTCTAGAGATCCTCATCTGTCTTTTATGCATAACTTGTTAGCCAAAGAGCCAAATCAGAACGCAGAACCCACTTAATGCGACAGGATAATGGTAAAAAGTACTTGTTTACTGTCACCGTGATCCCTTTGTTACTAACTGTAAATGTAATCTGGTTGTTAGGTCACAGTAATCAATTATTTGATATGCAATCGACTATACTTCTAATTTTTGTAAATTATGCTCATTAAATTCTTTGAAGCTTCTAACATATACTTGATCTTGTTGTGCTATGGTGTGCTATTTTGTATCCTCATTATGGCAAGTATTTTTCGTGGCCTATGAGTTAAAGTTGGAACCGGTTATGCTTTTCATGCTTTGATCTATTATTTATCATAACTACTGCCTGATTTTATTGTGCTTCTGCACATGAAATACAGATAATCACAGTGGCAGCATTGACGATCCAGTTGAAGATGGTGATACCGTCCTTCACTTGTCTTGTCTCTATGGCTATCTTCCATGTGTACAGGTTGGCAATCTAATGTTTGATTGGTTCTCAGTTTTTGTTTGCTTCTTGATTGATCATAGAAGTGACATATGCTAAATCTTCCTCTCAGCTACTGTTGCAACGGGGTGCTAACTTAGAGTCCAAAGATGAGGAAGGGGCAATTCCTCTTCATGATGCTTGTGCTGGAGGTAGGTATCACATGATCTGGGGTTTAGGCCCATGACCCAGCAGACTACTTTCTGACCTTTTAGGTCATGAGATCCAACCCTGATACACATCAACAGTCGAAATAGTAAACCAAGAAAGATCAATGTGCTTTTTTTTGGGGGGGTTCCTCACATTAAACATTTGTGCAGGATTTACCGACATTGTTCAATATATAATCAACTTTGCTGGTAGCCCTGATTGTGTTGAGCGAATGCTGAATATCACTGACGCTGAAGGAGATACTGTAATTTAGCTTAAATTCTAACCCACTTTTCTTATATGCCTATCTCGTTTTCATGTTCCGAGATTTGAATAGTCTTGATTTGTTGTATGTCCAGCCTCTTCATCATGCAGCCAGAGGTGAACATCTGGATGTCATACGGTTGTTGCTTGCAGCTGGGGCTTCTCCTAAGAAGACAAATGTATATGGAAAGGTTCATATAACAAGACTTTTTATGCTATTAGTCATTTTTTATGTAGTCCAATCACTATTTACTAGATTTACCAGTTCTTTTCTCCAATCACAACTATTTATATTTAATTTACTAACTATTGACCTTAACAGACTCCTGCTGAGCTTGCGGATCCAGATACAGAAGTTTGGAGTGTTTTAACAGCAGCAGCGGCTTCTGTCCCAGATGCTGTTCGCTGCCAGTAGGATTGGCAGAACATTTGAAAGCCAGTCGTAAGTACAGCCTCCTTTTTTCCACTTCTACGGTAAACTGAAGCTTTCTATAGGAATGATTTGGTAAGTTGAAATGTATCAGGATGGAGATTGTTTTTGGTTTACTTGGTTAGAATGGTTTCATTATAAACATATTGCTTACAATTAAAACTTTTGATTTGGGTATAAGCACTGTTTGCTTTTGGTATACCCAGGGTCATAATGTGTACTCTCAAATTTCTAGTAGATTATTTAATGAATCAGTTCCTTGATTAGATCTCTTCATATTCTGTAAATGGTTATTTATAAAGTTTGATCATTTTTCTTTTCTTTCTTACTAATAAATAACTGAAGTGACAGACTTGTTTGGATGGTTTTTTGCTAGTGCGACATATATATATTCCATGTGATGCATCAACCTGGTTAGAGAAAACTAGATATGCCCATTGCATGACCAATGATTTTCCGTGTTATTTGGCTAGCCCTAATGTTATAAGGCACGTGAATGCATTCCTAAATTCTATCTCTACTTCCTTCACTGCTTCCTGAAACTGACCTGCTTACACTGCACTGCTTCTTCCAACAATACTGGAAGTGGGGCTACCCTATATGGTCAAGCCAAGCAAAAAGGAGTCAGATCTTGGGATAATAATAAAGTGAAGATGGCACTTTTGAACTTCTTGCACTTGTCGCACATTCACAATTCTTTTGTGGACTTTTTGGATTTTCAACATGTCAGTGAGGATATTATGGTATCTACTAGTTGTGTGGTGTATATTTTGAGGGCAGTAGTTATATGCTTTACTATCTATTTTGTGCCTACAGTAGAGGGCCATAGCCCATAAGTAGATTACTTGGAGCAAGTATTAAGGATGAACTTTGGTCCTATATGGACGTCCCTCTTTCTTCTCAAAGGCAACAGACTCAAAACTGTATTTCAGGCATGGAAGTGGAAAGAACTTGCTTTTGCAGTGTGAATCGCTCTTCTTCAGTTGGTACTTACTAGTGTTCCTCTTTATCTAATGATCAACTCCCCTGATTCACTAACACTATTGGATGATATGGGAAAAAAATCTTCAGACCGTTCCTCTGGGTCTTCTACTGAACATTGAAAGTTTCACTTGGTTGAGTGGGAACATGTTTGCCAATCAAAATCTAGTGGAGTTTTAGGTAGACCTTGCAGGCTTGTTTTAATGGCTAAAGCAGCAGGCGATATAATCCTCCATCCTAACTCATTGTCCTCTTGGGTTATTTGGACCAAATATCATTATGATGCTTCATGGTCTTCTTACACTCAGGGAAGTGGTGTATCCAATATTTTTTTAGGAGGTTTGGGAAGGAGCCCGACTTCTTATCACAAGACCAGATGGATTATTGGCAATGGAAGCCTTATTCGGGTTTTTGCTGACCCCTGGTTTGACATCACATTGCTTGACCTATATTGCCTTCAGCCTTTAATGCAGAAGGATACAAGGATGATCTCAGGGTGGCAGACCTTATAACGAACGATGAACAGTTGAATTCTTAGCTTTTGACTAATCTTTTCCCCCCTCATCTTGCTACTTGAGCGGCTGATTTGCAAATACCCAGAAGTGATTGGAATGATGGACTGATATGGGGTGCCAAACACTGCTATATCAAGGTGATTCTTGAGGGGGCTTACAGGATGACTCTCATTGTCCCGAGAGGGATGTAAGCTTCGCCTGGGTGAAAGTTTTCATAAGAAATATCAGCATATTTATATAGCTGTAAGGATGATCAGTTTGCTCAATATTGTAATTCTGATATTATCTTTTATTTTTTCTGTAAGTTCTACTATAATCATTAAATTAAGGCCATTTAATTACATCACACAACCAATATTGGTAGTTCATCACCATCACATTGTCAAAGTGACTTAAATCAGTTGACTTAACTTACCATTACCTACTTTCCGTAAAATAAAAATCATTACCTTTTTTTGTATAGGTGAATGATAAACTTACTGAGTATCAATTAGTAGCATGTCAAGATTTACAAATCATGATGGTGATATTTGCCAAAAGTAAGTTGATGAAATTGGATTAACCTCCCATTCTTTGACATCATAAACCAACCTATCACCTTGCTTCATACAAAAATCCGCCCCTAAATTACCTATCTTGAAGCTTAGCTAATGAGCGCCCTATATGTCTAGAAAATTCCAAAATACTTTCATGTCGTTTTGTAACAAATCTTCATTCCTTATATTTCAAGATAAGTTCCTTGTCTGTCATGATGTTTGCCATATATCTAGTTGCTATATAATCATTTGTTCTTACAAGCGAAAAGTTCATGTTCTTGACTTAAAAGTGAATAAATTTCTTCTCCATCGAGTGTTGTGGTGTTAGGATATACCATGTTTGCAGATGAGATTCTGGGTGGAAACTCTATTCTGGTAGCGTAACTTTCTGTCAACATTTTTTTTAATTGTTTCCGAGTAACATCCCAAGCTCATGACATTTTTCTTTTCAATCTCTCTATTCTTTATTTTCATTTCATCTGTATTTATTACATGTGAGTTATTATTTTCATTATACTCATTTAGAAGCCTTGCTCTCTTCACATATATTATAAATGACCATGACTGTGTGCGGTTGCCAAATAGCTTCCTCACATGTAACTAGAGCATGAATGCTATATCAATTTATTTACTCAAGATTTTGTTAATAGAAAATTATATCATCACTTAAATAAATAGTGGATGCATTGTTCTCTCATATAAGAGATTCATTGACACTTGACTGAGAAGTAAATACGAGTCGATATGCTGACACAAACAAGGTTCAAAAAAATCAATCTGGCTAACAAGTTTCTCAGTCATAATTTTCCATATTAGTGCCAAGATGCCTCACTAACACCCATTTTGTAGCTCTTGTATACAACCACCTTATGTTTTGTTAAAAAGAACTAGCTTCCTAGATGTATGCATTGTTCTGTGTGCTTTCGCTGATTTTGATTATAAACACCAATGCTTGCTTCATATCTGAGGAGATAAATTGTTGCTAATTCAGAAAGTAGCAACATTTGACATTCTTCCTATTAGTGATTTGTGTTAACCATTAGCTCATCATAGAAGTAGTGGTATCTGTTATTTTTTCTATCTAAAACTTGTCATTCTATCGATGAATGATTTATTTTAATCATTTATTTGAGTGGTGTAGGTGGACTCATAATTGAATTCATCCTTCCATTTTAATCTCAATTAATTAAAGGACTGTTATAGTGGGTTTAAAGAGGAAAAAGGATTAATGATAAAAATGTGTATCGTATAATTTTAAATAATAAAAAAAAATTAATTGGTATGTAATTTTCGTATTACGTCTAATATGCTAATTTAGAAGTTAAACTTTGCTTCTGTTTTTAAAAAATTAACTCTGATAAGAGTCAATGATTCGTGCAGACCCTTTTTTTCCTGAGAAATGTGTAAATAAACTTTTGTAGGATAGTATGCTAGAAAATAATGCCAGTAGGCTCACTAGTATAGATGGCCCAAAACGGGGTCTTACATAACTTATTGTTGGAATATGGATCTTATGCAGATTGCCCTGAAATGCTCACTCTGTACCTAGAGCACATAAGTTTAGAATGATTGACAGTCTCGTAGCTGCTATTAGTTTCAAAGTAAAATAGCTACAAGTGAGTTTTTATGCATATATTCATATCTTCCAGCGAGCTTTGCAACTCTTAAAACATCTCCCAGTGGTCAAGAAAGTTGGGTTGCCATATTAATAAAACGTATTTCAGTTAGTTTCCTTTAAGTTAAGGAATTCTTGGGTCAATTCTTCTATTGCGATTTTTGTGGGAAAATCATCTGAAATTTGGCACCACAGATGAGCTAATGCACCATCCTTAGGCTACAGTACCAATGCGAACCTTGGCTTGTGCTGGCTTCTATCCTGTCCTTACTGGTGGTTTCATGGATCTGCCTGGCTCTCGGGAGGGTTATTTTAGAAGGGCCAGGTTAGCATGGTGACTCAGTTTGAATGGAACTAAGCTACCATAGTTTGGTTCAAGCAAGTGGAAGTAGCATGGTTTTCAGGTTAATGGAGGAGGACTTGATAATTATATCAAATTACATGAGGAAATTAAGTTAGTAGAGAAATTGAAAGGATAACTATACTATGAGGGAACTTATAGACGCAGGAAAGTACATTTTCATTTTCATAAAAAGATAGGGATGACCTCCTTTGTGGATTACAAGAAGTTTAATGCCAGACTAATGATGAATTGATATTTGTTCTTTTATGGAGGTTTTTTTGGGTTTTGATAATATACAGAAAAGAAGTTACTTTTTTTTCCAAAAAATGTTTGGCAGCGAAAAGAAAATTTTGGAAAGATGAGAGAGACGGAGAATAAAAAAGGGTTGATTTTGACCAACCCAAGTGGCTGGAAAAACTTTTGCAACTGTATCAAATAATTTTCAGAGAACATTAATAATTTCTAGTTCATTAGACTAAATCCATATCATGATTACTTTCTCTAAAATTTTCTTTGCAAGTTTCCTATTAAACAACGTAGGTGATATTGTTGTGATTATTTTTATCTTCTTGCATATCAGATTGTCTTTCTGTTATTTAATTTGCGAAAAACACATGGTTTTTTGTTCTCTGTAAGAAATGGAGAACAATAATAAAGGAAAACTTCCTCTCAAAAAATAATAAAGAGAAGTAACTGTTCGTAGTTTACATTTTTTTTTTTAATGTGAAGCGCTGCACAAGCCCGCTGTCCCAGTAGATCTAGTAGAAAGATTTCAAAGGAACAGGAAGACAAGAAGAATTGCGTCATAAATTCCAAAAGTGAGATGCTGCTGCTGCTTTAGCCTTACCTAGAAATATACACACAAACATGCATTTATGTGGGCTTCACCTGTTGATAAAGGAGAGAGATCTATCCATGGACAAAAGTGGGGAGTAGCTTACACTTAAGAGTGTTAAAGTCTCATGAGGCCTGCGTGAAGTGGGAGTGGGATCAGTAGGTGTTGAGTGAAGAGTAGTGCTGAACTTATGGGTGGGAGTAGGTCTGAGGCCACTGTCGTCAGAGCGGCTTCTGAGGCGGCTTGTCTCTTTTCTTACATCACTCAAATAACAACCATAACACTATCCGGCCACTATCAACTCCCCTTCTTTCCACCATCCACTAGTAAATAGCTACCCCCACCCCAAGCGTCTCTAGCGCTGTGGTCATCACATGCTCCTCTTCTTATCTCCACACTACCTAACAGCCTTATTGACAAAATAATGTGGACACCAGTGCCAGGTCAGCCATCACTCGAGTTTACGGTCGCTACAGAATCCAGCCAGTTCAGTCAGCTTGATTTTATTTTGGATTGATTTTATGTTGTGGATCTATTTGCATATTGTCATTTTAGAGCTTTATGGAATTGTTTTCTTTGGAGGATTTTTTTTGTTATTTTATGACGTTATATATATGGGTCCGTACATTGTTTATGGGGATGCTATGATGAATGAAAATTGATTCTCTTTTTTTGAGCTCTGGCGTGTGAAACCCTGAGTGGAGTCAGGTGAGAAGCCTGGTTCATCCTCCTCCCCCTCCCTCCTCTCTCCTTCTTTTCTATTTCTCCTCTCGCCCTTTTCTCTCTTCCTTTCTCTCCCTGCTGTCGTGCGTCACAAAATGGATGGCGACATCTTTGCAAGGTATCCATGCGAGTACATGTGGCAGCACATGAATGGCCATGCTCGCCATGCTGGTCCATTTAGAACGCAGCCTTGCGTAGCCATGGTCTTTTTCCTTCTATTCATTTGGGCGAGCTGACACATGGGATGACATAGAGGAGTAGAATTAATTACCATTCAATCAAGGGGGTGGCGACTACTGGTGATTGCCCATTAGGAAAGCTAAGAGTTTCTTTAAAATTAAGAAGGGAAGGAGTGGGGGGCATTGACTCTCATCACACTGCCACTCCACGCCGCTGCTAAGTTAAAAAGCCAAAACAGTGACACAAGAGGGAGCTGGAAAGGCCAACAAGTGGTTTTAGCTGGTATTTGGTGGATGCGTTGTTTTCTATCATGCTGTGGGCTCATCGCCAATTGTGTTTCGGCCGATAACGGTGGATGTCTTGTTTGGATGGAGATCTCACAAAGTATGCTCGTAGACGTAGTCGGCAACCGCACACTGACAGCCTATCAGTCTAGTCCTTCGGCTCCTCGGCTATGTCACCTACTGAAGGAAATTGTCACATTAGGAATGGTTGGATAAAAATGCCGGTCTGTTTGAGAACAGGTCGTTGACTTCGAGGATGGTGATAGATAGAGCTATGCTACATGCGGAGGAGATCATCGGTGCTGCTGCATTGTTCTCTTTCGAAATGGCTAAGGACATATGGGATGCTCTTTCCACTATTATAGCGCTCAGATTTGCCTTAGTTTCTTGGGTGCCTCCATCTTTTGGTCATCTCAAAGTAAATTTTGACGGCAGCATATCGGTGGATGGTGTGTCTGGAGGTATCGGGTTTGTAATCAGAGATTCCTTTGGCACACTAGTAGTAGCTGGCGGTCGCCGTACGCCAGGATTTACCGTTGTTGGGGCAGAGCTCCAGGTAGCGTGGGAGGGATTATCTTATGCAAAGTAGGTACTTGATGCTGAGCAGATGCATCTGGAGGGGGATTCATTAGTGGTGATCGACTGGATACGGGGAGCGGATAGGTATGGCGATGGTCATCCTCCATCCGTGAGACCCGCAAATTGGCTCAGGAGATGGACGATTTTCAGGCAGCACATGTGTTTAGGGAGGCGAACCGGCCTGCAGACTGGATCGCCTCCTTTGCTGCCCGGCATGCCGGGAAGGTCATTTGGACTTCAGCAGTAGACGCTCCCTCTTCTCTATGTTCTTTACTTTTTTGTGATTTAGCAGGTTGGATTCACGTTAGAGCTTTATAAATTGCCGTCTTTACTAAAAAAAAAAAAAGAAAATTGTCACAAAGTATTGCTGTGACTGGTTAGCGGTAAACTTGTAGAAGTCGGCAATGAAGTTTAGTGTGACAAAGAATTTTGCTGAGAAGCAAAACTTAACGAATGTTTAGGATCCAAGATGTGGCATTATCTTGGGGCTCCGATTTTGGGGAGGAAGTGATTCTATCTTGCTGGTACATAGAGTGCAGGCAAGATTGGTAGAAGGTTGGAAACAAAAGTTTCTTTTGGTGATGGGCAGAGCTGTTCTAATCAAGTCGGCACTTTGTGCGATCGATAAAATTTCATACAAATGAAAGCTATAGGGTTGATAAATGATAGTTTCATTAGCCCATTGACTCGTAATCTGGGTACCAATCTACGTTTGACATCATAACTAGGCATTAAAAAGATGATTAATATATAAAAATCAATCTATGTTTGGTACCATACTAGACAATAGTGAAATGACTAAAATGCAAAAAAATCATGTAGTCTTTTCGCGTGAGATTTGTTGAGAGAACAAGATATCAAGTGCGGTAGAATTTGATATACATGTTGAAATCTTACTCCGCTTAAAAATTCATTTGTGCTTCCTTGGTGATGTCAGGCGTAAGATGTCTGATTGGGGATGAAAATTCCATCAAATGTATTTAGGGACCCATGGATCTTGCATCTACCTTTAAATCAAACCCATGTTCTCTTGAATAGCTTTGCTCTGGAGAATTCAAGGTAAAAAGATCGGATCGTAAATGAAGAAAGGAGATGGGATGAAACTCTTATCAAGCAGGTTTTTGGAGAAGAGAGCTCAGCAAGTCCCCTCTCTCTTGCTTTGTCGAGGTTTAAGGAGCATTATAAGCTTGGATGGGATGGTTTTGTATCTTCCAAAGACATGGTTAAGGATTTGTATAAACTTCGTTGTTGCAGAACCCTGGCTAGCAGGAATGTGGCATAGATAAGTGTAAGAAAATATAAAATATATAAATAAATCTATCTTATTTTATTAGCTTAAGCTTTTAGGATAAGTGGTGATTTTAACATGGTATCTATGAGACCCTGGAACTGGGCCCGGTCCACCCCAGTCCCAACGCAGCAACGGGATGGATTCTTTCCATCCCGAAGAAGAAGGAAGAGCCCTATTTTAGGGCTTTCTTCTCCTTCTCCTTCTCCTTTGAGCCCACCGAAGGAGAGCCGCCGCAAAGGGGGGAGGGTCTTCTTCGCGTTGCCGCCGAAAGTGAGAGGGAGAGAGAGGGCTATTGGGTTCGTACGGGGGGTCTTCTTCCTCTTCATTGCCGTCGGAGAGGGGGAGGCGCCGGTCTTCGTCGGGGCGGAGGTAAGAATCCTTAGCCTTTTTCTCCTCTTCTTTCACTGCTTGGCCATGACGTGTGGTGGGTTGGAACCGGCCGATCGCCGGATTTGGGTCCAAAACGGCTTGCTCTAGCCGTCGGCGTGTTCGCCGCCGCCAGTCGCCGGGGGTGGCCGGATTTGCTCCGCCACCCGCTGCCGCTGCCAAGGCCGGCCACCGCGGCCGCCTTGGGTTCGACCGGGAGGAAAGAAGAGGGGGCGGCGGCAGGGGGTCATGGATCCCCTGTTTCGCCGAAGGAGAAGAAGGGAGTCGGGAGAGGAAAGAAGAAAGAAGAAAAAGAAAAGAAGGAAAAAGAAAAGAAAAGAAAAAGAAAAGAAAAGAAAAGAAAGAAAAAAAATAATAATAATAATAAAAGGAGGGTGGTTTACGGGTATGAACCCGGATCCGATCCCGAACCCGGGGTGCTAGATACTTCGGCAGGGTCGGCCCTGGGAGAATGTTAAAATTTAGGTTTTATATATATATTGTGATGAATTTTAAAAGAAAATATGGTTTTTGAATATTAGGTTCTGCGAGGAATTTGCGGAATTAATTGGATTTGTTGTGGATCGCGTTCGCAAGGTAAGTGATGTAACCTCTTTTCTAGATTTATCGGCAAACTATATATATGTTTCACGAATCGAATTATTCGTGATTTCCAATTTGATGCATGGATTATATGTGTATTTTAGAGTATTATATAATTATAATTGAACGTATTTGCTTCTGATTTGAATTGTGTTTAATTGCTCTGACATTGTACCTTTTGGCTTGGAACACTAAACATAATGTAAGAAAAGATTATGACTTGAAATAGATTCAGACTTGCAGTCGGTCTATGTTGAGGACCCTACCAATGGGGGCTAATACATTGGTACCGCAAGAAGAATAGTCGGTGATATGATCCTACCACAGGGAACATGTGGTCATAGTTCCTGGCTGTTGAGTTGAATCTAATAAATTGAAAGAAATTAAGATATGAACGACATTTGGTTTTGACATTGTATGTTTTTTTTTATATATAACTGAAATATGAAATAGAGAACAAATCGAACTATCGACCTGGCTATGTTGAGGACCCCGCCAATGGGGGCAGATACGTTGGCAATTGACTGTCCTGAAGGACTCACCGCAAGAAGATTAGTCGGTGTTGATGACCCTGCCACAGGGAATATGTGGTCATAGTCCAGGATCGACATGATAAATTGAATATGTGAAAGAATCTTGAAACCGCGAAAAGAATCTTTTGAATTTAAGAAATACTTGACTTATACTTTGGAACTGCATATTTATTTATTTTCCACATATTATTTGCTTGATTTACCTAGCTAGAGTGTTCATTAACAACTGGGCTGTCTCGCTCATTATACTATCTCTTGTTGTTTTACAAATTTCGAGAACTAGTTTATTGGAGATTCAAAATGGGAGAGCGACTAAAAGGATTGTGGCACAAGTTATCTTAGATTAGGGTTATTTAAGTTGATTTGTTATTATGGACATTTATTATGATTGGCGGACTTTTGTTATTTAAGAATTTGGTTTCTGCATGTTGGTCAATTATTGTTCCGCTGCGTATTTAGAACTGTGAGACATTATGACTTGAATCAGTCAATGGAATAAGATTGCATTTATTCAGTTAAATTAATTAGATTTATAAAATTGAGATGTTTGGTGAAGATGCCTTGCATGCTCGTGGGGAGAGTTTCCTACGGGTGTATGGCGGTTGGCGCGACCCCCGGTTCGCAATCTCGGGTCGGGGGCGTGACAGTATCAGAGAAGAGGTTCTAAGTTCGAACCCTGTCTCCACACTTTATGCCCAATGCAGTGCTTATCTCTAGTCTTTCTTTAGACATGCAAAGCTCAATTCGAGGCCACATCGAGGTATATTCTGTCTAACCATACTATTTTTAAGCGCTACATTCCTTATCATATTTGGTTGGAATAGCTGAGTCTTTGAGAACGTCATGATTAGCCCCCAGCCGATCCTTATGAAGGCATCCATCCATGCAAATGAATTTAGCCATTCTAATGCCTCAAGAGAGATCTTTGACAGCAAAAGAAACCTTGTCTGTATCTTCTCATGTGATTTACTTCATGTGGGAGCCTCTCCTCCTCTCCAGCTTCCTCAAGATCGACTTTAATGCTAGTGTATGAATGGTGGAACCAATGTGAGGCTGGTTTTGTGATTAGAGGATCCGGTTATTCTTTACTAGTGTTAGGTAGTGCTTATACGATATTACCGCACCGCTTCCGGTGTTGAAGGCAGCATGAGAAGGATCAGTGTATGCCACTATGATTTTGGAGGCTAAAAGAGGACTCCAGGATGGTCATAGGTCAGCATATGATTCAGACTGGTGGAGCCCACCCACTTTTAATGGATATTTGGAGAATTGGATCTTCCTTGGCATCTTTTGAAGCCACTTATATTTATGAAGAAGCCTATTCTGTGGCTGATTGAACGGCCTGCATTCATGGCTCATCATCCTGACTCGATGATCTGGGAGTCTTGGGATTTAATCCCCATTCATCTTCGTGACAAGTTTGATCTCCGATGCTTCTGCTTGTAGTATTTATTCAAGGGCTGTGCAATCTGCAGCTCCAAAATCATAAAGTCATGATAAGAGGACAAAAGATCTTAATGATATAAATGCTATGAGAAGAAATCACCATGAATTAACAGCTTCTAGAGCGACATATCACAGTTATCTCCGATCTAATTTTTCCTTAATTAATGATATAAATACAAAGTGAAAGTTATCTTAGTGATTTAATTTTCCGTGCAAGTTTCATAACTTCTGAAAAGAACATAGAGGGCGTTTTACAATAAATGCAATTCCATTTTCATCATAACATGGAGTAGCTTGTGTGCATCACCCACTGTGTAGACTATGGACATATTGTTGCACATCAAGGCCACAGCAGATTTTGCACCTAACCCAAACCCTTGCTGTCGAACATGCAGGGTACTTAAAAGAGTTGGGGTTCTCCATATGTCAAGCAGTAGGAACCAAATGCTTTTATAATTAACAGAGATTTCAACTCTCAGATGTTAAGAAAAATCTATGATGTTCATAAACTATAGAAGAAGAAGAAAAAAAAGTAATTTGATATTGGAGGAGAGGAAAGGTGAGAAGGGAAGCCATCTCAGTGATCAACTGGATGCCTTCCTTGCACCACCACCTAATAGAGAAATTATATCCTACACGGCATGTACTATGTGGCCATTCACGCTACTGATCACAGCCTCTTGTTCCTGTGAGCTCTATGCATCAAGCGCTCGTCTCAGTGCACCGTTATAGAAACGAGCGGTTGTAATGCACGCTGTGCGGGATTTGATTTCTCCACCTAATGATGGTAACAAGTGCAGGCAAGTCAAGAACCGGTTAGGCCAAGAATCTATCTCCCTCGTTCCGCACACGCATTGACTTGCTTCCGAGAGACCCACATTCCACACACCCCATTGTCATATTTAATACCACCATCTTAAACCGTCCATTTGATACAAGCCATAATCCTATTGCTAATAATAGTAAATAAACCTTGTTATTAGCTACCAAATCCAACCCAATCCAATCATTCAAGAGAGCATCATGGGGTTTGCATGGGTTGGGTTGGGTGACATGTAGTATAACCAACCCAATAGTGCATAAAATTACCCAAGTCAAGCCCTCACACCTACTTTAAGCTTTCTTTATGCATGATATGCATGCATTATACAATTCCATTATAAAATCCAAGCCAACAATTAGCTAATTTTGTAGTCAAATTTTAAATTAGTGTCTTCCTGTTATAACGGGCCGGCAGAAGATATCTATGGTCCATGTAAACCACTAAACACATGCATCATATATACATTATATAAGGTATGTATGCTAATGGCACTACAAGAATATATTTATTGGTCTCTACTTTATAATATGGGAAAAGCAGCAGAAAAAATCGGTCCTTACATTATAAAGAGTGACATCCATTGGTACATGATTTAGAGGGTTTCACAGCCTATCTTTTTTATTTTATCTTCTTTTTTGTGTAGGCCAGCTCTTAAGGCAGACACTCTTTTTCTTACTCCTCTTTGACAAGGGCAAACCCATCACCCATCTGTATCACCCTCATCTTTTGTTGAATTTTAAATTAATCATTTTATTATCAGAATTATGCGCATCTATATTTATACTTTTTTATAATGCAAATTTGTCCATACATTTGCTGAATTTTAATGCCATGGACTCAATTATGAGAAATCTTTAAATGATGACATAATTAAAAATAATCTTCACAAACAACCATCAAAAAAAGATTAGGGGCTAAGCGATTGTTTTGGGGAGGTGAAGGGCCTTGAACCGGGATGGTGGCTCCTATAAGCAAATATTTTTTGGCTAACCTTTATTTCTTGGTTGTTCAGGAATTATGCGTTCTTTTAGCAGCCCTTATAAATCTTTTTCTTTTTTTTGGCCTAATATTAAGCATCACAAGCATATATAGTGAAATAATCATCCATTCATCATGTATTCTATATTTTTTTAATTGTATATAAAAACTACTAACTAAATTTTTAGATACCTTGCGAGTGACAGATAATTAAGTTATGTTATAAATTTCACTGCAAGGGAACTCCGCTAGGCCCCTCTTAGTTTCATCAGATGTCATGACTGCAGTAGCTTTGTTAATTGCTTAAATCCAAAATTTCTTTTCTCATAGCTTACCAAAATACACAGCTTGCTATCATCTTCCTAACTCAAGTACACTTATGTATGAAACATATAATAATAATAATAACAACAACAACATCAACAACAACAACAATAATAATAATAATAATAATTAGTGGAACAGAGATATTAAAAGAAGAGGAAGAATAGTGAAATGAATCATTCTAGTAAGAAACAATTGCTATTTCAATTGAAATAATGGATGCAGGCATCTTAGCGAGGGGTCCAAGATGATTTTTCTGTCTAAGCCAATTTCAGACTCGGTCCCTTCTCTTTTATGGATATATGTGCTTAAGCGCATGCAATGAAGATTGTTCAGTTTCTCCTCCAATAGTTATGGGCTTTATATAAATCGACTATAATTAAAGAATAATTTGGAAACTTGTATGGTTCTTTTAAGTTAATGGTAAAATAAAATATTGAAGTCAAATGCTTGGTATCCTTAGTGAGAAGAGCCCATAACCACATCTGCTGTTACTTACTCAAAACTAATTGGGCAGAAATTCTTCATCTCACATATTACCAAAAAACTCACCTATTATGTGTAGAAATATTGGTGTAGAAAAAAATTGCAAAGAGCCAAAGATATAGTAAATAGTCAAAAGAATAATTTTCATTCAGGAAAAAAAGTACTGCTTATTGTCCTATAGAACTGAAACTCTGGAGGGATGCCTCATCAAACTTCCCAATACCAACTCTTCCATGTGCGGATCATATGCCATATTCCGATCCACAAAAGTTAGAGAGAAAGAGGGAGAGACACCACAAAAGAGGTGTTTATGGTAGAGCAGATTTTATTATTAGAAGTGCTAGTAATGCTTTTGTAGTTGCAGGTGGCGTTAGAATTTATGACAACCATTTCAATAGCAGAATTGCATGATGTGTGAAAAAGGCCGTCTTATGCCATTTAAATATTTTGGACTACTCATATTTATAGAGAAGAGATTCTCAGACACTTATTAGATGGCTTTCTGCCGAAATCAGACTTCATTCTCTTCTCTTGGATTGCTGGCGCTTGCTACGTTTGTTGCTCATATTCAAGATTTCTTATATATATATAGGAAAATCAACCGTACAAGTGATTGGATGGTGTGTTATGTGGCTAAACACACAGTATCAACAGTATGAGATTTTAGGACACAGATTTACTTATACTCATTCAATTTAATTTATCTGATTTATCAAAAAGCTTAAAAAAAATCTACAGTAGTGTATTATATATATATATATATATATATATATATATATATATATATGGCAGCTGCTTTACAAGTAGTCCCTACAATCTTTAGTAGTGGAAGTGTGAGGGCGGTGAGCGGGGCCCTCTTTGCTTTTCCATTGAAAGCCAAGCTAGCCACCCATCTACTTCTCCGATAAATAAAGCAAATGTACAGACATGTAAAAGAAGGTAAATAATGTCCACATATTAGAAACTCTAACAGGAAGAACAAAAAAAAATACTTAAAAGAAAACAAAAGAGGGTGAGGAGGAGCGAATTCTCCGTGGTTCTAGGCTTGCACTCCAACTCCCTATCACCGAGAATCCTCGCACTAGAAGTTGACGGTTTTGCTTCAAAGCCAACCGAACCTCTCCACCCCTATTCTTATCCTTCTTGTTTGCCCCCCTCACAATATTACTGACCTCCTCTCTTTTTAGCTAGCCCTTGTTAGAGAAGCAAGGCAAGGACATGCCTTTACCGTGCTCCACTTTTGTTTCATTTTTAGCTATAACTCCCTCTCCTTTCTCTCTAGCTATACCTGTGATTTTTTTGGAGCCAACCCTTTTCTTAACCAACCTTAGCTAAGGGGCCGAGTGCACACAACTCGGTTAGATAGCTCTTCCTCTCTGTCCCTTTCTATTTGTTTCTTCCCACTCCCCCTCTCTTCACTCCACACCTCTCCTATTTCCACCTAATTTCCTATATTTTAACTTCTCTCTCTCTCTCTCTCTCTCTTAGCTATATGTGAGCAAGTGAGCTTGGCAACGGAAGGAATGGCGGACTAATTCACGGTTCTTCGTCACAAGAGGAAAGGGCGGCTTTTGACTCCTCTCGCTATATATAAATAAATAAACTCCCACCCATCCCATCTTTGCTCTGCCTTTCTCTCACTATAAATATATTATCGACACCCTCTTCCACTCCATCCACCTCGCTTCCTCCATCACTCTACCTTGTTTTCTCCTCCTCCTCTTCTCTTTCTCTCTCGTCTTAGCTAGGGGAAGGGGATCGATCGAGATGGAAGCTCCAGAAGAAGCCATGGGCTCCAACAGCACCACCAGCAACGGCATGGGCGGCGAGTGTACTCATGGCGCCTCCGCCACCATCGTCGCGAAAGGAAAGCGCACCAAGCGGCAAAGGATCCACCCGCCGGCCCTGGCGGCTGCCATGGCGGTCACGGACTCCTCGTCGGCCTCCTCGGCTGATGCTTCGGGGAGCATCACCGAGGAGGAGGAGGACATGGCCAATTGCCTCATCCTCCTTGCCCAGGGCCGCGGCCGCTCCCTCGATCCCGGCCCCAAGCCGGAATCGCCGGCCGAAGAGGGCGGCGGGACCGAGAAGTTCACGAGCCGGAGATTCACAGAGGCGGCGGCGACGACTACCGGCGGCAAGGCTGGGTTCTACGTCTACGAGTGCAAGACATGCAACAAATGCTTCCCGTCGTTCCAGGCGCTCGGCGGGCACCGCGCCAGCCACAAGAAGCCTAAGCTGGCGATCCCGGCGGCCGAAGAGAAGAAGAAGATGGTCGAAGAAGATATGCTGCGGATGAGCATGAATTCTTTCCCCAAGGCAGTCGTCGGCGGCAGCAGCAGCAGCACCAAGCCGAGGGTGCACGAGTGCTCGATTTGCGGTTCGGAGTTCAACTCCGGCCAGGCGCTGGGGGGCCACATGCGGCGGCACCGGCCGGCGGTCATCCCGGAGGCCCCAGAAGCCAAGAAGGAGCGGACTATCCTCTCCTTGGATCTAAACCTTCCCGCGCCCTCCGACGACGACCGGCCCGACCTCCAAACACCGTCCTCCCCGGCTTTCTCCTTTGCCACCAAGCCGCCGCTCATCTTCTCGCCGTCGGCGTCAGCCCTGGTGGATTGCCATTACTGAGACCAAAATAATGGAAACAAAGCCATCCATTCTTTCTTTCCTTCTTTTTCATTTCATTTCATTGGCCTTTTATTTTTTTGTTCCAACAGATTAAACTGGGGATTATGTGGGTCATGTGAACTACTTATTCGCAAGTTGCTATTGATATATATCTATATATCTATATATATATGGAGAAGATTCTTTGAATTCTTTTTATCAATATTGATCTTAGTTTTCTTCGATTGAGCTGGTGCCCATATGCCTTCTGCGAAGGGGACGAGGAGAGAGTGCCATTGCGTTCACGTAAAGGGAGTGAGTTCTCTCTCTTTTTCACTCTCTCTCTCTCTCTCTCTCTCTCTCTAAGAGTTAGCTCGGTTTGGTTTCTCCACCACCAAAGAAAAGGCCGTGGATTAGGTTCGTCCTCCCATGAGTTTGTTTCGTTTGTAAGACACCTATCCCCGCCCAATAAATGCCAAAGGCCTAAAAAGAGACGGACAATGTGGCAACTTGGTAACTTTCAAGGCCCTTGGAGCCTACCAATCACCCACTTGGACCATCCGCCACCTCTCTCGCCCTTTTATTTTAAAGGAAATTACTTGTTCGACTCTAGAATTGCATGCACTTGATACTTTTACAGTGGCCAGAGCTTGCAAGTGACTCGCTTCGCTCCCATCAACCATTATATATCCAGCACTGACCATTTACAAAGCACCAAATTCAACAATTTATGCGGTTCTAAAATTCATGTACGCATCAATTATTTTGGCTTTCGTACAGATTTTTATGTGCATCACCGAAAACCACCAGCTACCGAGGGACCAATGGACAGAAGAGGTTGCCTAATATCTAAGCGCCTAGACATATCTCCTATAAACGAGGCCATCCCAACTCATTCCTCGCCTAACATCACGACATCGATGTAACATATCAAGTGCAATGCATGTGAAGCTACCACCGTATAACAACTCCTTCGAAGAACCGAAAAATTTCTTTCGATTAACCTTATATAATACTCCAAGATCTCATCCAAAATAGCTAGTTAGAAGATATTATTTTAATTTTCTGATCCTGTATAAGTACCCAAGACGAATAATCAATGTGGGATAAACACATGGCCGCACGGGTTCTCATAACTTGTGACCCCTAGAAAATTTGGCTATGGAATTACGGAAAATTTCCTTAGGGCTGATTTAGTTCGCGGAAAGCATTTTTCCTTCTAGGAATATGATTTTTGGGAAGTTGATTCCTGAGAAGAGAATGTCTGGAAAAGAACTTTTGGCGTGTTTGATTGACAATAGAAAAGTCATAGATTTTCAGAGTGCTTATGTTTGGTTGACCATCCACTTTCCTGAAAAAATTGTGTAATTCATATTATACTCTTAATAAAAATTAGGTCTTTAATTAATGCCTCTTTAATGTTGAAGGACTTTTTTGAAAAAAAATAAAAATTGAGTGATTTCTGACTCACGGAAAAGTAATTTTACATGATTCTCATGGAAAAGACTTTTTCATAAAACGTGGGAATCATATTTCCATGATAATACAAATTTTCCATCTTTTTTAAAAAAAAATCCAACCAAACAAAAGGCATCCATTATTTTTTCGTTGACCACACTTTTCTTCCTTCTTTTCTCGCGAACAAAACGAGCCCTTAATAAGCTTAGCTTAACGGCATCTTCGCGACTTAATCTAGGCTTATTAGACTTGAGTGCACGTTTTGGCAGTGAAAGGTGTGGGGGTGCATGACGATGCCACATGGGGTTGGGTGGATGCCCTTTTTTTAATCCATCGACTCCACCAGCCCTTTTTTTTATTCTTTGAACTATGAACTGTTTCAAAAGATTTTGATTGGTGGGATTCCTCTCAGCAAGTACAGTTGCCTGCTACTAGCGGAGTGCTTCACACCCTCAGCAAAGTGACGAGCTTTCACCGGCGTTTATGAAGTCAAGGGCTACTCCAGTAGTTACAAGTCGCTGGATGCTACAGCGAGGCCACTTTGCCTTCTGGCTTCTGCCGGATGCTGAGAACTACTTTTTGTGATAGAATTGAATCCATGGATGGTGGTTGGCGAGCCATTGGGTACAGAGATGGCAACACAAAATATAGTTTGAGGGTCGACTTCGTCATCATGGTTACCATCCTTCCACGGTATAAGCTTCCGTGTAATGGCTGGTTTGCTGATGACCGTTCGACTTGGACTTCGCAGGCTCCCGTGGTGGAGTCGGTGCCGCTTGACACTTTCTATGGGCTGTCTCTGGAATAATATCTTAATAGCCTTTCAGGAGCATTCCATGTTGCATGCATAAGAATCTGACTACTAAAATGAAAAATGAATAAATACTCCTTTTTTTGCACTGATTATTTTCAATTAATGAACAATCTGGTTAATTATAACTCTTTTTTTCTGTATGTCGCCGCATGTTAATCAAGAATTAAAACATATAGTGATTTATATAGATCAAAAGGATAAAAGCTTCTTCATATACTTTCTGTATTCAAAAAAAAAAAAAAAATCAAAATATTAAAAATGACTGAAAATAATTTCTATTATTTAAAGGAAGTCAAATTCCAAAAGAAGAAAATAGTGAAGCATACTACTATATTAAATCCATCGGCAATTAATGTCAAGCATTGAAGCATATAGCCATCAAGAAGCACATATATTGTTTCTTAGGATCGATATTGTTAAGGATTAATTTTATTTTTTCTTAAACAAAAGTAATCTTGGATCCCAGGTCATGCTAAGGCCTAGATTGTCGGTTCCTCGTTGTGATGATTGCATCTTTAGCCACCACTTGTGTGCGTGTCAATGAAGATTAATTAGGGAGGCTGTGTAGGACGAGTGTCCTTGCCAACGGCTATGTTCCTTCCTTATTTCCACATCATGTTTGCCATAACCAGTAAGCTTTCGCGATTGAGTTGAAGCTGGATTACATGGATAACAACAGAATGATGGGAAAAAAATCTTATGCAGCTATGCCTTCAAAGTGAGGCAATCCTGTGGAGTCCTCGCCATCATGAATAGCAAAAATGAACTCTATGAGCTGTGGAAAGAGAGAGAGAGAGAGCCGGGAAAACAAAAACGTTATGTGAGTTTAAAGGAGAGAGCCGATTGCAATTAAAGATACAAGAGAGTTTATTTGGATTTTGTGGTAGGATTTGATTTGGCCCGAATGGTTGTTCTCTTGTGATGTACGAGTGACTTATAGTTGCATTGTTTGAGTAATTTGTGGACATCTTGGGATCTATGGGTCTCTCTCGCAGGAGCTATGTATGATGGGAATCGAGGTTGTCACTTGGTCACCCTGTCTCGGAAAACAATGAACGGGATTTGGACAGGCCCATTGGGCATTCAGGCCCTTATGTATATGATTAGTTGCTTCTTAGGCTCGGCATGCGGATACTAATTTCTTGGGATGGATTACAGCCAGGTCAGAAAGGTAGTTGGGATGTTCATGAGAGGTGCATAGCTCCAAACCTATTTACACCGTTATTGGAGTTGAGAGGTATTGGCATTAGGTATTGGGGAAGGAGCAAGATGGTATCGAACAAATGCTGCAGTTGTTATACTCCTCTTGAAGCTGGTTTCAAATAAGGCAGTCACAAAGCAGAAAAAAAGAAAAGAAAAAGAAAAACCAGCGATTTGATGTTATCATTTTTTTTTCTTTTTTTTTATTTTTTGATAGCCGGGTCGAACAAGTAAGAGGGTGTTACCACTCAGCTCGCATTATATGAACATAACAAGATGAAAACGCAATGCAATGTCCAAGTGCAAAAAGATCTGTGTTTTTATGCTTCTACACCCTAAAACTTGTCTCACTTCTATCAAACACATAGATAAATAACATATAAGTATTCAGAGTTTTGGCACCGATTCGGCTAACCTTGCTCTAAACATTAGACACTGTATTTGTGACATCAAGCAGCATGTATCTGATAGTGTTAATAAAATTTTGGTAGGCAATAAGGCTGTCAAGGATGAGAGCAAGCAGGTAAAATCTTTCATAAAACTGTAGCTACAACTCCGTTATTTTCTGGATTCATGATAGTGATCTGGTCTATCTGCTAGGCCGAGCCAACATCACGAGGCCAAATGTTAGATATGAGTACGGCATAATATTTTTTTTCAAGACTTTAAATTGCTTGCATATGATCTGTCTAAATGCTGTCACCTGTAAATTATAGTACCGCTGCTTCAACTTGGATATGTGCAGAGAGGAAAAACGGAGCAGGTTTCATTTACCACTGCCAGGAGAAAAAACAAAGGTTAGCAGAAGTGACTTCAAAGCTGAGGAATGCCACCTAAGACGGTAGGGTCTGAGCGCTGTTCTCAAGCAACCAGTTTACTGTGGTTAACTGAAGAATTATAAGAGATTACTTGGACATCTTATGTGCACTTTGTTTTCAGTTTGCCAAGGTTTTCCATGTGATATCTTTTTTGCACATCTGCTAAATTGCATCTGATGGTCTGTCGGTGGCCATTGTAGCTGTTTCTCACCACTTCAGCTCATGTGATGCCTTTACACAAATTCCTGTTCAAGTGCCTCCTAGCTTCTCTGAATGGAAATTTATACATTTGTACTATCAAGATTATTGCAGTTGCTTTAGTTTTGTGTTCTTAATGACCTGAAATTATGCTCTTTTTTTTCTGAAGGAAAATGACCTGAAATTATGCTAATTAAAGATATATAAATTTCTGAGAATTATTTGTGTACCCTAAGGGTTCACTTAGAAGAAGCTCCAATCATTAATACTGGCACTTGATTTCTAATCTTCTTCAAAATACAAGTTCATTCAACTACTTAATCAGCATGTACCCAAAAAAAAAAAAACTACTAAATCGTCATTTTCTTTTCTTAACTTGCCAATTGTGATGACACTGAAGACAGCCACGGGCAATGAAATCAGTTCTTACCTTGGCACCCTTTGGAAAGATGGTTCAGACCAACCAGGATGTAAATTCTATTGCAAGGAAGCATTGCTCGCAACCTTCTAAAATAAAGGTAGGTAGCACCTTCTCCATGTTTTGAAAAATGAATATAAAGAGACCGGTGCGATAATTTACCTGCATACAAAGCAAAAGTTGCTTTATTTGTGTTTTATGCATTTTTTCATGAAAGCATAAGTTTATTGCTTACCAAAAGGAAAAAAGACAGAAGTTTATTGCCCCATCCCAGTTCTGTCAGCATCCAATTATCACTGATGTGACAATACACTAGCTATGCGAAAATTGCACTCCGAAAATTAGCTGATAATTAATTACAGATCTTGTGTTCATGCCCTGCATTACTAGTCTTGTGTATTGCATATCACTTGGTCTTCTAGTAACCTAAAGCAAAGTTCCAGGATATCAATGCTTGTAGTAATAAAAGTTTCTCTAATACCATGCCCCACGGATCCACAAATAATTTGCTGTTAATCTCCAGCTCCTGCCACCAGAGCTTAAACCCATCACAGCACTAATAAACTGGATTGCCCCTATATAAATCCAAGTTTTATCAATCCAAATGTCATGCCAATAGCATTTTGATGAGTTTTATTTTATTTTTATTGACCTGGCCAATCATAAGTCTTGATGTATTAATATGAGTACAAAAGAAACCAGACTGGCTTAAATTAACTCTGAATCAGGACTCTAAGTCCAACTTTCACTAGGTTACAAGCATTTATAACAAAAGGATTTATTGAAAAGATACTTGAGATTATGCCTAGTTGCCTTCCATATTACTTGTTCCTTGCACCTAACTCCAAAAAACACATTGTCCGCAGCAACTCAAAGTTGACTTCAAAACATCAATAAATCACATAACTGGAGTCAACCCAACAACACCTGCACATACAATACAGTGACGAGAATGAAAAGATGAGAAAAGAAAGGAAAATTATTGATAGCTGAACCTGTAGAAAAGGAATAGTAACTATACACAGAGAAGAGATAATAATTGCAGCTTGACCATGAAATCTAAGTAAAATGTGAATATCTGCACTTGAATTATTATGCCCCTCGGAACCATAACCTTCAGAATTTCGACATTTCTAGAATCAGGTAGGTTTAAAGTTCTGAAATTTACAAAATATTGGACAATTTGCCAAAAGTTTGGAAATAATTCAAATCATTGAAATAAGAAATTAACAAAATAAGTTTAGAATTATCTGTATGTTTATATTTTTAATAAAAATAATAAGCATAGGATAGGTTGGGACAAGAAATAATTGCAAAACAACATCAGCAGCAATAATAGATAGTGCCCTTAGCTTGTATGCTATTAGTTTTCTTGAATCAGTTCATGAACAAAACAACAAAAAAGTCCCCAAGAACTCTTGATTAATTTGACTCAACAATCATTAGGTCAAATGGAAAATATGAATAACTCAAGAAGTTTATATGATTCAGACAGCATTCTTCAAGCTAAGCACAAGAACTTATCCTGTTAGAAAGAGCAAATTATTTTTCCAGTTGGCACTTGGCACCATAGATATCTACAATGTCAATTGAAGTAGTTTTGCAAAATGTTATAATGATGCTTAAAGCAAGAGATTTGTGAAGTGAGCCTACAAAATTATCAGCTCTGATGCACCCATTTTTCCTATCTGTGCTCAAGACTTCAATGCTACCTAGTGATCGGCACTACACATATATTATGTAACCGGGTTAAGTTCATAATCATCTGTAATAAATTAATTATTATGTATACTTGGGCCCATAGCCGCTGTCTACTCTTGTTCACTAGTGTCTAAATATGCAATGCACATGAAGGTAGTACTCATCTGAATTAAAGATTTTATCATTCATGTAACTTGATACATACACTCCTAAATTAGGGTCGTGCAATTTTTTCTCTGATTCACCAACCTGCTAGTTCTTTTTATGAGGCACAAGAACTGAACTATGTGGTATATTTATTTATAATGGATTTGTTATAGTGATGTGGAGACAGGCAGTTCAGAGGTGCATGAGTGCATGATTGAAGTGACAGTCTGGATGATAATAGAATAGATAGAATAAATATACCTTTTTTGTCTTCATATCACCCAATTTTCCTCTCCAAGTTAAAATTGTTTGGAGGCCATCAGAGGCTCAACTTTCTTCTCAAAGTACGTAATTAGTATTCTAAACCATCAACTACAAAAATACATAATTTGTACCTCCCCGTCACATACCAACCTCAAAGATAATTTCCTATCTTCAATGTTCATATAGAGTCATTTACATCTTAACCTAAAATCTCAAGTCATCAAATGAATGCTCAATTGGCTTAATCATTCTATTCATCAGCATTTTCTTTACTGATGCTAATCAAATTCATTGTGAAAAATATAATATAAAAATACATGGCACCATATTTCGCAAAACTCAAATTGCATTGGCAAAACTTTCAGAAGAAAATTATCATTCTCCATATCCTCTTCATTATACAAATGAACTAAAACTTAAAGCATGGTTAAAATCTCACACTTCACAAGAGGATAACAATTAATGCAGCAGAAAGCCATATGAGGCAGATATGCCAATTTTGGTATTCAAAGACACAAGGATTGTTCCAAGCAAACAGCATGCAACGAGACCTTCTCTATACCATATATGGAACACTCAGAGTTAATCTCCACGAAGTACTTGGGATTTAGGAAAGCAATAGCTTATGATTTATATGTGTGTGTGTGTGTGTAGAATGGCTAGCAAAACTAGAAATCCAACAGATTAGCAGAAGAGAGAAAATGTCAAAATAATTTGCATACCACATGCCAATCGCCCTCCCGCATTTCCAGTGGTAAGGCTAAGTTCATGCCCTCCTGCAAACAAACAATGAGAGAAACTAATGTTTGCATCCCAAGAGGTACTTAGAGAAAGAAGGAAAATAGGCAAAAAAAAAAAAAGCAGATTAAATAATTTGATAAATTCTTTAATAGAAAATTCATAAGAAACCATTTGAGACCAAAAGATTCTAAATGACAAATATCCAGATGACAAGATTACCCTTTCCCAGATCATCCTGAAGTTCATGAACCACAAATGCTCTTCCAATAATTGCATTAGGTCCACTCAGTGGAATCTATACATATAACGAAGACAAACAGTCATGATGCAGAATGATCAAGGAAAGAAAGAGAATGAGAAAGTTTCAAAAATAGAGAAAAGTGGAGTAAGAGTGGGAACTAAGAAAGCACTATTATTATGTTATTCGAATAAAAGAGCTAAAGATCAAATTTGAGATTTTAAGCATACCTGGTTATCTACAATTGTTGCCTCAGCCACTCCTATATTTATTTAAAGCAAAAACAACAAGCATATCCATCAATTCCTATCTTAGGTCAAGAAGCAGTTTTATGGAGCTTGCTATTATCATGAGATTACCATCAGAGTTTGCAATTATGTTTCCCAGGTCACCTGCATGACGGATTTGGTCTTCTGGAGCACCATGGGTCATGTTGTTAGGGTTGAAATGCGCCCCTGTGAGGAAGGCCAGAGTTTAATGGAGGAACATCAGAAAACATGATGAATGGTCCAGAAAAAAATGTACGGGTAGATGGGTTTGACACCATCTCATCAGGATCGGCATAACTGACAATATTGAATTCAAAAAAACTACTGCATATTCAAAATTGGGCTAACTGGTTATGCTTTTAGTTCTATATGTTTAACCTTTTTTATAAAAAAAGGGAGAATGTTTCAAATTTACCTGTTGAGATGCACCCATTGGTAGTGTCCCCATGCTCATGCTGCAGGACGGGAAAAAGGCATTATCAATGCATTATCTTAAGGAGATGGTAACAAAGTAACATATCTAAAGCACTCACAAGATGGAAGCCATGAGGTCCAGGTGTGAGTCCAGAAACACAAACTTTTACAGTTGTGGGACCTGTCAAAAAATCCTAGAATTAAAAAATCATGGATAAATTGAAGACAAAAAAACACACACACACATAGGGAGAGAGGATAGGATCGCTAGCAGCACTCACCTCTCTCACTGTCATGTCATAAATTCATGACATTTTACAATGGAACCACATGAAAATAACCCAGATTTAGTTCCACATTGAAATCAATGGTCGAATTATTACCTGACGTTTTAGCTTGTAAAGATGGTGTATAACAGGAGACTACAATTTGTGGCTTATATCAGATTTGCATGCACATGGAAAAGTTGTTGGAGCCATGTAAGGATATATATGCATGTCCATATTAGCAACTGCTATTTGATGTGTCCAAACATAACTGTTGTATTAAACACTATTCATGCAATCTGGAAGTTCCAAAAATCCTGATTTTACTAATATCTAGATTAGATGACTCTGAACAGGGTAAAGGAAGATGAGAAGGATGCCTTTATGATAAACTCTCATCCCAAATGGACTGTATTTCACGCTGAATGCAAATAACAAGTCAAGGATCTTTAGCCCTCAGGTCAAATGGAACAAATCCTACGTTGCTAAAACCAAATAAACTCTAATACCATTACTCTAACAAGGTTAGCATAACCATAGAATTCCAACCTGGGCGAGTGGAGGTTCTGACATTCAAAATCTTGATTCTATCGGCTCTTTGATTATAAAATTACAGACTTGATATGCTCCTCGCAGTTCTTCTCTCCAAATAGAACTCATGATTAAGATTCGATAAAGACAAATAACACGATCAAAGTCTCTTTCCAGTGCACAAAATAAGCGCCATCCCACAAATTAGCCAAAAATTTGTACAGAAAAAAATGGTTAAAACACAGCCACATGTATATTTGTCATAATTGAAGCTTAATTAACAATAATTCATGTAAACACAAGAAAGTAAAAATTAGAAAAAGGCAACCAAGTGTATTCCAGTTTCCATCAGCAGAATGGAAAAGAACAAAGAAAGGCGAATCGGGAGAGTAAGGAGCAAGCAGACCGTTGTCTTCTTGGAGGAGGGTGACGACGCCCTCGACCTGGGAGCTGCCCTTCAGGACGGCGACCGCCTTCTTGGTAGCGGCGACGATGGTCAGTGCCCTCCCGGGGGCGGAGACGGCGAGCCTCGAGGAGGAGAAACGGCGGGGAGAGCGCCCGAGGAGAGTCGAGCGCAATGGTCGAGCAGGGGAGGGCACGAAAGGAGAGCACCGGGCGTGGGGCGGCGACGCGGTCCAGACGGTGCGGGCGGCCATCGCCGGCGAGGTTTCGGGTTGCCCCGGAGAAACCAAGAAGCAAAGGCCGCGAAGGCTGTTTTCTTTGGTCAATCGCCGCCGCTTATATTTAAAACCTTCACAGGCTGCCCAGCCGAAAGGCGACGTGTGATCGTTTCTGGAAATTTCTGCAGGGTGACAGCATGGCCGTGAAGGGTTCATTGAACGGGTCTTGCTGCAAGGACGAGGCAGCATACCATGCCGAGTTACTGGGCCCAGCTTTGCTGCAGGCCTGGCCCGTTTGCCTTGGATTGAAGTGGAGAACATGGAGGCCCTCAATTAAAAAATAAGATTTTTTTTGTGTACGTATGCTCCTAAATATTAAAATTTATATAAATATGATTCTAAAATTAATATTTACATATATATTCTTATAAAATATTTATTTTGCATGTATATCCTTTATTTTTCCTTTTTCTTGCATATGTGTCTACACCATGCTGTCAAAAAATTAGCAGTTTAAAATAAAAAATGACTGAAATATCCGTAATAGGTAGATATACAAAAGAAAATATTTGTAAGGATATATATTTAAATAATACTTTGCGAGAGTATTCAAAAAATTTCATATATTTAGGAGGGTTTACATGCAAAAAATTCTAATTTTTTTTAAGCCTGTTTTAACACTGGGATTTGGTTAATATGGCATGACTTTTAACTACTTAAAAAGTAACAAAATTTACCAACAAACAAAAACTTTGTGTTATGACATTGAAAAAATAATGTTTCAATTAATTTATTATAGCAATTATTTGAAATATTGGATGAAAGCAAAATTTTATTAATAATATATATTTAACAACAAGATATCAAGTTGAGTAAAATGTTTACTTGTAGAAGTAAAAGATTGAAAATTCAACTACAACTCAAAAGTGCGGTCAACGAGAAAGTAAAGAGATGTTTCTTATTTGGTTGGAGTTTTCAAATGAGAGAGACGAAAAAGTTGTATTTCCGTGGAAATATGATTCCTACGTTTCATGGAAAAGTCTTTTCCTTGAGAAACATAGAAAAGTTACTTTTTCGTGATCCGAAAATTGAAATATTTTTATTTTTTTTTCAAAAAGACCCTTAAGCATCAAATCAAGGATTCTTATTTAATCCAAAGCATTAAAAGCCTAATTTTTATTAAGAGTATAATAGAAATTACATATAACTTTTTCAGAAAAATGGATGGTCAACTAAAAATAAGCACTATGGAAATCTGTCACTTCCCATGATCAACCAAACATGCCAAAAGTACTTTTCCGGTCATCTTCTTCTCAAGAATCTATTTCTCATGAATCATATTCCTATGAGAAAAAATGCTTCCCGCGAACCAAATGAGCCCTATATTCTTTTCTTTCTTTCTTTTTTTTTTTTTTTTGGTTTAGGCCAAAAATGGCTGGGCCGGTTTTGTAGACTGGGCCAAGTTTGCTGGGTTTTCTAGTTTCTTTTTCAAACTTTTCTAAGGTCCGTGGGTGGTGAAAGAATAGACCAATGGCAGTTTCTTAATGTTTCCGGCTCATCTGTAGGCATAGTAGTAGGGCGGAGCTCACGATGCGTTAAATGTATCAGAACATGGAGCAAAACATATTCTCTCACAGTCAAGTTGAAGAATCGAATTCTAAACTTCATGCTCCTTCACCACCGTCCATGGTCCAACTGATGGGATGCAGCTCCAAAAGAATTTCTGGCTGGAGCGACTAGAAATTAGAAGCATTTTTTATGGCTGCTTGATAATTGGCGGAGACTTTAATGTCATCACCTTATACCGTAATGAAAGGAAAGGGTAAACCCAAGGTCGAAAAGATTTTGCTGCATTTCAGAAGTTTATTAGAGACCTTTATTTGACAAAATTGCCTTTAAAAAGATCAACAGTTTAATTACATGGTCTAATCTAACAAAAAAACAAACATTAGCAAGGCTAGAGCGTTTACTTATCTTGGTTGAACGGCAAATTATAATGATGAATGCTGCAATGCAAGTTAGCTTTCCAATTGTTTGGCAGGGCTTTATGTAAATCCAATAGATCTTTGGTACATGTAAAAGATCAAAGAATCCAAATAGATTTGTTTGGCTAGATTTTTTCAATAAGATCCTAAATTATTATAAACAATGTCAGAGTGAATCCATGCTGCAATACCTCCTAATCTAAATAAACAGAATTAGGTCTGCTCCGATGCTACTTTAACTGCCATGCCTTCGACCCAAAAGCAAAATTTGAGTATACAAAATAGGGTGGTGATTCTTGAGCAAGAAAACTTCATAACAAAATCAAATTTTTCCAAAAAAAAAAAAGAAGGATCTCTTCGGAGAAGTTCATCTCGCATCTAGGAGTCCTGAAGTCATTACCAGCGTTATGGAATACAACTTCTATCTTGGGTTAGAAAATCAAAATCTATATAGACCAGTGCCGGAACAAGCTGACATAGAGGATAATGTATCGATTTCAAGATTGATTAGCATTTGCATTCAAAATATGCCTCATGAAATTCAGTGGGATGGGGGTGAGTTCTAACTTTCAAGATGCTAAGTTTTATAATTTTATAATGACTCTGGTCTCTTATCTCCTCTTTACAAAATTCTTAGAACGATCAAATATTTTGTCTGGCTTGCTTGCTGTAGCAAACTTAAGATGAAAAAGAACATGAACAGTTAAAAAAAAAAAAGGCTTCTGAGTGATGCCTACTTTCTTCTTTTGTGGTTCATATGAAGAATCCACATGGCACTTCCTTCCGACACATCGATATTCTCAAATTTGATCAATCTTTGAATATCAGAGGAAAACGAAGGAAATGGTCGGCTTTTCCTTAACATGCGAATGGGAAGAAGACGGGTGGGCACAAGATAAAAAAAGATAAGAAATAGTTTCTTCTAACTTAAAAGTATAAAAATAAAAATAAAAATATGTTTGAATATTTCTATAGTATTGGATTGATATTCTTATAAAAAATGGAACCATTTAGTTTATATTTTTTAAAATTTATCCAAACCCAATCCATATTCTAGCTTTAGACTGTATATTTTTTTTAAAAAATTATTGAGGTTCTTTTTTTTCTTTTCATAAGATTAAGGAGAAATAGAGTTTGATTGATAGCGGATCATACTTAAATAGGTGGTCCAATCTATTAATTTTATAGAACTTTTAATCCAAATATGTATATATATAGCTAAAAATATAAACTTCAGAAAGAAAAAAAAAAATACCATATTGGTGCGGATAACGTTACTAAAATCTACAGTCGTCGCTGTAGGTGGATGTTCCGGCCAGCTTGATTTTATTTTGAGAGTCATTATATATTATTGGGCTTATTAGGGTATTTTGCTATTTGATATTTTTTAGGACTTGTTTTGGTAATTCGTTATTTTGAAAAATTTTTATGAGACTAGTTTTTTTTTAGAGATTTATTTGCATATTATTATTTTAGAATCGTTATGAGATTGTTTTTTTAGAAATCTTTTTGTTATTTTTTAATCGAGTCCATGCACTTATTTAAAATTATTAAATAATTTTAAATTATTGAATGATTTAGAATGATTGAACAAAATTGTTTGCTTTCCTTCTCTTTCATTTTAGGACGAGAAGTTGGAAAGCATAAGGATGGTAGTTCCCCATTTTTTTTAAACTATATACATCCCCAATTATGTCTAATCACTGGGGTTGGTGGCGCATGGTCCAATGAACACCCGCATCGGGATACGAGGCCTTTGGGCCCGTCTCAAAGACTCAAACTTACTTTCCCATGGCCATGGATGCCCCCCTCACTTGGGTGGCGAAGGTCAACTTTCATGCTGCCGCCAGGCCGACGCATGCCCACGGAGAAGCTGAGGACTGCTTAGAAGGCCCTCTTCAATAAAGTAGGGCTTTAAGAGGACCCTACAGTCGTCACATCAATATTGTTATAAAAAAAAATATATATTTCTATCTATTTGTTGCAATATACGTGAACAATTTTATATATACTGAAAGATCGATGTAGTTTGATAAAATCGATTAAATTTGACATAATCAATCATCCTAGCCAATCATATGATTTTAATAAATGTGATAGAACATGTACGGATTTATACAGACCTCATTAGGGCTTGTGCCTTAAAGGATAAAAAGTTATATTGTATTATTATATATAATATAATAAATATTCTATTATATTATATTATTATTATATAAATATAAAATAAGGTTGAGGGTTATTTTAGAAATAAAAATAAAAAAAATATTTTACTGATAGAGAAAAAAAATATCCTTTCTTCTCAGACTATTTTATGAATAAATATTGCTTATGAAAAAATAACTTACTTGTCTAAAAAAAAAGCATCAGAATATAAGTAAATTAGTCAATAAAAAAATTAAATAATTTTTTTTATAATATTTATCCACTAAATAATAGAATTATAGAGCTCTCAAGCCTCCCACAAGAGGCAAATTTACCTGTGGATTTTCATGCCCTTTTGCTGTATATGTAGGTTAGGTAGTTCAAGTTTTGCCACATAATGCCGATGCATGAACTGTAGAAAATAAGCTTCATCCAAGAGTAGAATTAGAAAAAAAATAAAAGAAGAAACAATTAAGTTAGATCCACCACTCCAGTTCTCGAATGCATGTAGGGTGTCTTTGGTTGGTGATCGAAATGGGAATCAAAATTGCCATTCTTCCAATGTATTTGGTCCATGGTCGGAATTAGAATGGAATTTAAAAACTTGTGGAGAGCAAGGGTTGTAATTTTGGAAGATTAGCATATTCTTATTTTCTGGAATTGGTATGAAAACAGAATTTTTTTCAACCAAACGGTTGGAATAGAAGTCACTCATTTTTATTTTTATTTCAGAGCCCAACTCATTCCAATCAAATTTGTCCTTGCTTGTTTCGACATTTATTAGGGATCTTTTTTTTGCTTAAAAAAAGGGGTAGGGGGAGGAAGGGATAAGCCCACTCCCGCGTAGCATTCCTCACTGGGCCCCCGTCCCGCTAGGAGAATGTTCGATATGGGTAGATACCGTTTTACTCATACCCTCTCGATCCGAAAGTGAGTACGTCACATCTGGCACCACCAAAACTACCAGTGGACCAATAAGTGCTCATAGACTCCAAGTTCAAGCAGTGTCACCACATTTTAATCGACGCGCGGGTGATGTGGGAATTTATTTCACATATTTTCTTAGTCTTAATTGTTTTGTTTTAAAGTGTTTTGTATGTTCTTAGCTCATTTGTCTAGAATTTAGGTGTCTTCTATATTTATTTAATTCTTGAAAATTCTAGGCATTTTGCAGGTGTTTAATTATTGAATTTGGTTGAAATTGGGCTGGTCTAGTCAACCCAGAATACTGTTCGGTTTTTGGATTCTAACTGGAGCTACATACCTTCGTTTCATATGTTGTTTAGCTTGTTGGAAAGATAAGACATAGACCTAAAACTTTTATGAAGATCACAAAACCATGTTATGCCGTTTTGAAGTCCAAAACTTAGCCGAAACGGAGAAGTCTGAATCTGTCCAGAATTTTACTGCGGCCTAGACCCTATTTCGGTTTTCAGCTTGTATCTAGAGTTATATAAGTTAGAATAATGCAAACCTAGGTGCGTTGGAAATCTGAGAATGAGATCTAAAACTTTCATGAAGGGTCCAACTCCAAAGTATATCGTTTTGGTGCTCTAAATCCAGCTGGGAGTCAAGTCTAAAAATCAGCCTAGATTTTCGGATTTCAGCTAGCAGATAGGGAGGAAATCTGTTTTAAAATTCAAAAAAAGGAAATTCCGAGAAGAGGAGGGGGCCCAGCATATACGAAGAGGAGGACAAGCAGATAAAAAATAAAAAAATGCAGAGAATCTGAAATTCCGAGAGGAGGAAAATCTGAAATTCCGAGAGGAGGAAAAAGCTGGAATTCTGGGAGAAAGAACGGAATAGAGAATTTTTGCAAATACAGAGTTCTTTTCCTTTCTCTTATATATATATTATTATTTTTTTATTTGCTGAATTGTTATTAAGAATGTTGAATGCGAATTTATGTTTGAGAAATAATTAGATTGATTTATTAGTTATGATTTGCAAGTTTTCTTATCCTAGGGCTAGGACGTAGTCATTGAATTTTTGATATGAATTGAGTATGGTTGTATTGAATATCTTTTGTTAATTGCAATTTGATGATTTCGGTTTTCATTCTTGCAATTTACTGGCCATGAATTGCATGCTTAAGATGTTGAATGAAGTAACGAAAGTTGAAGTTCAATATTAGTTGATGAATTTATCAAACATTGGTGGTGTAGTTTAGAAATAAATGCACACCCTTGTGTTGCCCAGATAGACAACCCAAGAGGGGTTGGGTTTTACACTAATTTTGCAATTAAAACGTTTGTGGATAACTAATTAATTCTTTTTGCAGGTTAATTAATTAGATGCTGTGAGCAGTGAATGAAAAGAAAGTGCAAATAACAAGACAATCACAAACACAAGGATTTTATAATGGTTCGGAGCTAACCCTTGCTCCTACGTCCACTCCCCAAGTCTCACTTGGAAATTCACTATAACCCCTCGGATTACAGCCGGTTGTTTTACAAGCTCACAACCAAACTTGTTGTTTTACGAGGTCACAACGAACTCGGTCGGTTTTTCCAGGCTCACCGACTAGAACCACCCCGATTGTTTTTTCGGGATCACAATCGAACCCTTACACCGTTGGTTTCAACCTAGGCTCACCAACAAACCTATACACCCTTGATTCAATTCCCTGATTGAATCAAGTAAAGACCAAATGGAAAGAACAAAGACAAACAGAAAAATAGAGCTTCTAAAAAGCAGATATACATCGATATAACTAAGAGAGAAGTTTAGAGCCCTCAAACACGTTTGAGTTGGAGTAGAGAAGGGCTTCTTGAACTTTCTGTCTCCTCTTGAATGTCTGGAAGACTTGAAGGCTAGAGGAGACTTCTTTAATGCTGGGAAGAGTCGGTTGAATAGAGTTAATGGTGCTCTTCCTTCTTTTTCGTTGAAAAATCGTTTGCAGATGAAGGATTCTTGTTTTCTTTGAGTGGAATGTTTCTTCTCTCCTTTGCTACAGTCCTCTGTGGCTATTTAAGCCATTCCCCACGGAAACTAGCTGTTAGACTCACTTTACTAGCCGTTCTGCACCCTCTGCACATCCTGACAATGTGTCCGTTGGGGTCGGAGTCGACTCGCGCGATCTGGAGTCGACTCGGCTGTAGCGGGAGTCGACTCATGCTTTTCTGGAGTCGGCTCGGCAACTGTTCCGGATTTGAATTAAAGTGAGCTTCTCGACTGGGAGTCGACTCGACTTAACCCGGAGTCGACTCGCCAAAACCTGGAGCTGACCTGGCATTTTTGGAGTCGGCTCATCCCATAAAATCCACAGAGCTATTCTTCAACTTGGCCCACTCGAGTCGACTCAGAAATACTGGGAGTCGACTCGGCGCTCAGAGCCCGAACTCCCGATCTTCTGTCTTTTGGCTCGTCCAGTCTTGGAGTCGACTCGAGCTGTTCCGGAGTCGACTCGGCTCTCAGTTTCCGAAACACAGCCTTCTGTCTTTTTGGTGTAGCGCTGCCTTGGAGTCGACTCGAGCTGTCTTGGAATCGACTCGCGTCTCAGAGACAACAATTCGGTCTTCTGTCTTTTTGGGGTCGCGCTGTCTCGGAGTCGACTCGGGCATTGCGGGAGTCGACTCGGATCTCAGTGTCCGAAAACTGCTCTCTGACTTTTGCCTAGTATAACACTGAGAGTCGACTCTAGCTTTCTTTGGAGTCGACCTGCCAACCATCGGAGTCGACTCGCGTTCCTCAAGAGTCGACTCGGCTCTCAGGGTCGAAAATTGCTCTCTGACTTTTTGTCTATAACTCCCTGGAGTCGACTCATACTACTCCAGAGTCGACTCGGCAAGCTTCGGAGTCGACTCGCGCTCTTCAGGAGTCGACTCGTTGACAGGTTTTGAATTGAGTCTTTCTGTTCATCTGTCTGTTCTCAGTCGGAGTCGACTCGTAATGTTCCGGAGTCGACTCGAGCCTGTGCCAGTGCTTCTGATACGCTTGGAGTCAACTCGTAATATCCCGGAGTCGACTCAAGTCTCAGACTTTGGTTCAACTTGACTTCTTAACTTATCCAAAATATCTTGAACCAAGTCTAGACGCACTTAACCATAAATTTATAAGATTTTCACTGAAACACTAGATTGAATTCATTAGTAAGCATAAGATATACTCAAATGCTTTGATCTCATCAAAATCAAATAGGGTTATGATCAATCACTCCACAATCTCCCCCTTTTTGATGATGACAAAACATTGAGTATATGTACAGTGAATTGCGCAACACACAAGGAAATTTATTGATAAAATTTTGAAATGAATTCAAGTGTCTGGTTATTTAATTTATCCAAACTTGAAAGGTGTGAAATAATAAATTTTGGAGTTAAAGCTCCCCCTTTCATTTGGAATTATATAAGCCTTCATGTCATGCAATCAATTGTTTGGCTTATTTGTCTTTAATGATTTTGCTTTCTTAAAAGTTCAGATTCTCCCCCTCAACATATGCATTCAACTTGTTTTGATTCTCTAAATTTTCTTTTAATGCATTGAAGCTTTTGAACTTAAATTTTTGGTTTTTAGAGGAAAAATCTGTCACTTTGTTCTTGAGTAGGATTCAACTAATCTCCGAATATCCCTTGAATAGATTCTGGAGTTACTCCATTAGGAGCCCCAACAGAGAGATAATGAGCCTCGAGGTATTGAATCCACTTAGAACAAATTATTGTGTGTTTTAAAAGTTTTCCTTTTTATTGATTTTCTTTTTCCTTTTACATATCTATTAAATATATTCTCCCCCTTTTTGTCATCATATAAAAAAGGAAGTGAGTAGAACACACAAGCAAGCAGAGATCAATTTGCACAATATTGAAGAGAATTTGTCTACTCATTGTATTGATGTATATGTAAGTACATTTGTGAATACAATAAGTAAAACAGAAAATACATGTCAAAATAAAACAAAATCAGCTAGGGTCTCCTCGAGGATGTGGCTCCTCCTCTCAATCTGTTTTGCTCCATGAGGAGACCGACCCCGTCCACAACATTCCCTAGCTGGGAGATAATGGCCGAGGTGGCCCTGCTATGTGTCGTGGAGAGCTCGGTCAGAGTCTCCTGAAGTGTGTCCAGCTTGGCGATCAGCACATTCGCCAAGCACTCGGCCCCCTGACTAGTAGTCCTCATATCTTGTTGGATGTCATCGCGCATCTTCCGAGTGTTGCTCGTGACATCGCTCATGTTGGAGAACTGGGCTTGTATCAGGCTCCTGACGTTGAAGATCTCCTCCCTCAGATGAGCCGTCATCTCGGTCACGGCTGATAAGGAGGGAACCAACGCAGAGGAGGGTGCAGAGGCTGGACCTCGGAGCTCCCTCAGCAGGTCGTCATCTCTAACAATCTCCTGCCGCAACTCCTGGAGCTGCTCAGGAGAAATTCGAACCTCCATGGGCTGAGTAGGTGGAGCTGAGGAGGAAGGTCCGGCTGAGGTGGTGGGAGCTGAGGTGGAGGGAAAGGTAGGGAAGTCTGAATCAGGATCTGGACTGGGGGAATGTCTGGTAGTAGGTGTGGAGGAAGATGGTTTCCTGACCCAAGTTCCCTCTACCTTACGAAACCCCATCCTGTGTAGGGTTCCCTCACGCATGCGATCTGTCCATCGCAATGCGCGAGAGGGTTCCCCCTCAGGAATAGGAATCTCAGACTCCCTAAAAATAAGTGTGTACATCATCCCATAAGGAAGGGTGAGCCTAGGTCTATCTAGTGGCTCACATAAGTATCTATAGATCATCTTGGGGAAGTTGATAGGGGTGTCTGGGAGAATGTAGTACATGAGGGCTAGGTCCCTCTCAGACACAAAATCAAATCGGCCGGTCTTAGGGAACAATGACCTAGAAATGATGCTCAGGAAGAGCCGCATCTCAACAGAAAGTGAGCTAGCGGACACCTCATCTAAGGGGGACTGGGGTGGACTCCCTAAAATGGCCATAAGGGCCTCAGTCCTATCCTCGGGGTGTGTAGGAGATACCCCTACTTGGGGAAGGTGGAGGATTTGAGCTATGAAATCCTCGGAAATAAATAATGGGACACCGGCTACGGTTCCCTCTATCCCACCATTTTCCCTACGCACAGTTCCATAAAACTCCCTAACTAGACCTGGGTATGTGGGGAGATCTAAAGAACAAAAGAACTCTAAACCCTGGGCCCTCAACCTCTCCCCTATGGTGAAGCCCTCCCGGGAGAGATAGTCAAAGTCGACGTATCTCCCGGTGGAGACCGCCTTCCCGGCGCACGGTCGCGAGGGAACCGCCCTCGGCGGGGAACGAGCCGGAGGTTGTGGCCTCACGGGATCGTTCCGAGCTTTGGAACGTCGCTCGGCACCGATCGCGGGTTGGGGCCTCTTCCGGCTTGGGACAACTGACTTACGGGGCATGGTTGACCTAGGGATGAGGAAAACACCTAAGGGACGGAAGAAGGTCGACGGAAAAGCCCTAAGGACGGTCGGAGACGTTGTCGGAGTCGGCTCTAGGGTTTGTGAACAGTGGCGGCGGTGAATAGAAGTATTGATTAAACGCTTGGATTAGGGTTAAAAACTCGGATCCCGACCGCGAGTCGACTCCTGTAAGTCTCGAGTCGACTCGACCTCGAGTCGACTCCAAAATATGCACGAGTCGACTCCCTTATGCTGCCATTGATCTCGAGTCGACTCCCGTATATGTGCGAGTCGACTCCCCCTTACGAGCCGACTCTGAAACTTACTCGAGTCGTCTCGAACTCTGGCACGTACCTAAAAATCATGCTCTTTTCGTGCCGAATGAGGGAAAATCTCTAAGTTATGATCTGATTTGATGATCATAGATAAGAAACTCTATATTTTGCACAATCTAATCATCAAAATCAATGAGCTAGAAGAGAATATTACTAGGATGGATCAATCACTCCTAATTCTCTCCTAAGCACACTAAATCTCTCTTCACTCAAGGGTTTTGTGAAGATATCAGCTAATTGATCATTAGTGCAAACAAATTGGAGTGTCACATCACCATTCAGAACATGATCTCTTATGAAGTGATGTCTTATCTCAATATGTTTAGTTTTTGAATGCTGAATTGGATTTTTGGTTAGATTAATTGCACTTGTATTATCACAATTAATGGGAATTTTGTCTTGTTTAATGCCATAGTCTTCAAGTTGTTGTTTAATCCACATAATTTGTTCACAACAACTCCCGGCAGCTACATATTCAGCTTCAGCAGTAGATAATGCAACCGAGTTTTGTTTCTTGCTAAACCATGAAATTAAGTTTTCTCCTAGGAATTGACATGACCCGCTGGTGCTTTTTCTATCAAGTTTACAACCAGCAAAGTCTGAATCTGTGTATCCTATTAAGTTCAGACTAGATTCTTTAGAATACCATAAACCTATACTTTTTGTTCCTATTAGGTATTTAAAGATTCTTTTTACTGCAATTAGATGAGATTCCTTAGGATTAGACTGATATCTAGCACACATGCATACACTAAATATGATATCAAGTCTACTTGCAGTGAGATACAATAAAGATCCTATCATACCTCTATACATCTTTTGATCTACAGATTTACCTGATTCATCTTGGTCTAGTTTGCATGATGAGCTCATGGGTGTGCTGATTGACTTGTTTCCCTCCATATCAAACTTCTTAAGCATCTCCTTGATGTATTTAGCTTGATTGATGAAGATCCCTTCTTTTGATTGTTTGATTTGAAGCCCGAGAAAATAGTTCAGCTCTCCCATCATGCTTATTTCAAACTCACCCTACATCAAGTCAGCAAACTCTTCGCAGAGGCGATTGTTAGTAGCACCGAAAATAATATCATCAACATAAATCTGCACTACTAACATATCTTTGTTTTTCTTCTTTAAAAACAGTGTTGTATCTACATTTCCCCTAAAGAACTCATGATCTAGTAGGAATCTGCTAAGTCTTTCATACCATGCTCTAGGTGCTTATTTCAAACCATAAAGAGCTTTGTTCAGTTTTACACATGATTAGGGTATTGATGATTTTCAAAACCAGGAGGTTTACATACACCTTCTCATTAATATACCCATTCAAAAATGCACTCTTTACATCCATTTGAAATAATTTGAAATCCTTCGAGCATGCAAATACTAATAATAATCTAATTGCCTCTAGTCGAGCTACAGGAGCAAAGGTTTCATCAAAATCTATACCTTCTTCTTGATTATACCCCTTTGCTACTAGTCTAGCCTTATTCCTTATTACAATTCCATTTTCATCAAGTTTGTTTTTATATATCCATTTGGTGCCTATAATTGAATATTCAGAAGGTCGTTCAACTAGATTCCATACCTTGTTTCTAGTAAATTGGTTTAATTCTTCTTGCATTGCATTTATCCAATTTACATCTTTTTCAGCTTCTTCTATGTGTTTGGGCTCAAAATGTGAGACAAAAGCTAGATGATTATTTAAGTTCCTAAGAGATGCTCTAGTCCTAACAGGTTGAGATGGATCATCTAAAATTAATTCCTTAGGATGCCCGTGAGCAAACCTCCACGCCTTAGTCAGTCCATGATCCACAATAGCCTCTTGGCTTGATGATGCATCTCCAATTAATTTTTGATTATCATCTTGTAACGTCATCTCATCTATCTTTTCTTCAAGAATTTTAGCATCATCATCAAGATTAACTCTCTTACTAGAAGAGGTATCACTAGAATCATCAAAAACAACATGTATGGATTCTTCTATAACTAGGGTTCTTTTATTAAAGACTCTATAGGCTTTACTAGTTGTAGAGTACCCTAAGAATATACCCTCATCAGATTTAGAGTCAAATTTTCCTAGATTATCTTTCCCATTATTATGAACAAAACACCTACACCCAAAGACATGAAAATAATTTACCTTTGGTTTTCTGTTTTTCCAAAGTTCATAAGGTGTTTTCTTTATAATGGGTCTCAATAAAACTCTATTTAATATATGACAAGAGGTATTGATGGCTTCTCCCCAAAAGTACTTAGGAAGGTTACTTTCACATAACATGGTTCTAGCCATTTTCTCTAGAGTTCTATTTTTTCTTTCCACAACTCTATTTTGTTGTGGTGTCCTAGGTGCAGAAAAGTTATGAGTTATCCCCTTTTTACTACAAAACTCATCAAATAAGTGATTTTCAAATTCGGTTCCATGGTCACTTCTAATAGCTATGACTGAAGTATCTCTAGCATTTGTTACTTCTTTATGAAATTTCTTGAAAACTGAAAATGCTTGATCCTTATGAGCTAAGAACATGACCCAAGTGTATCTAGAATAATCATCTACAATAACTAGCCCATATTTATTTTCACCTAGACTTGTGGTTCTAGTTGGTCCGAACAGGTCCATGTGTAGTAGTTCTAGAGGTCTAGAGGTAGAGACACAATTTATAGATTTAAAGGAGTTCCTTGATTGTTTGCCAAATTGACATGCTTCACATATTTTATTCTTTTCAAACTTTAGTTTTGGCAAACCTATCACGGAATCTCTTTTAACTAGTTTTGATATTGTGTCCATGCTTGCATGACCTAACTTACGGTGCCATAACCAACTAGCATCATTATCCTTAGTTTCATTAACAACTAAACATGGGTTATGTTTGGCAAGATCCTCAAGGTCTACAACATACACATTCCCACGTCTTATTCCTTTAAAAACTAAACTATTGTCATTTGAGTTTGTTAAGATGCATAGTGATGGTTTGAACATAACATCATAACCTCTATCACACAATTGACTAATGCTTAGTAGATTATGCTTAAGACCATCAACATATCGAACATTATTAATAAAGGTTGAAGGGGTAATTTGTACTTTACCTATACCAATGATGTGACCTTGGTTGTTGTCTCCAAAAGTCACAGCACCTCCCTTCTTTGCTTCAAGGGTGAAGAATTGATCCTTGTCACCCGTCATGTGTCTTGAGCAACCACTATCCAAGTACCAACAATTTTTGTCGACCTTGGCTGCAAGACACTCCTCATTGTCGTTAGCCATAAAACACATATTGGTCTTTTCTTCTTGTTCTCCATCCGATGATGATGATGATGTGTCGGAGTCCGATAGGGTGGAGACGAGGACTTTCTTCTTCTTGTACTTGCTCCCCTTCTTCAGCAAAGGACACTCAGCTCTGAAGTGCCCTGGCTTCTTACACTCATAACATCCAATCCCCTCATTTTCCCTTTCCTTATCTTTATCCTTGTGATAGGAACTTGAGGGGCCTCTTCTTTGATGTGAGGACTTCTTCCGGTTGATGAATCTTCTGAATTTCCTTACAAGGAGAGCCTCATCATCATCTCCCTCATTGTCTTCTTCTTCACTGCTACTACTGCAAGATAAGTCTTTGTTAGTATGAACAGATTTTAATGCTATTACCTTTTTCTTGTGAGAAGACTCTTCTTCGCTGTGTTGTTTCATTGTGAGCTCGTGCGCCATTAGGGATCCAAGAAGTTCCTCAAGTGGAAGCTTGTTCAAGTCTTTGGCTTCTTGGATTGCCGTCACCTTGGCTTCCCATGACCTTGGTAGACAGCGAAGAATCTTCCTGACAAGTTTACTGTTAGTATAATTTTTGCCAAGGCTTTTTAGGCCATTGACAATGTCAGTAAACCTAGTGAACATGCAAGTGATTGTTTCATTAGAATCCATCTTAAATAACTCGTACTTATGAACTAATATATTTATTTTGGATTCTTTGACTTGATTCGTGCCCTCATGGGTCACTTCAAGTCTATCCCAAATCTCTTTTGCAGAATTGCAAGTAGAGACTCTATTGAATTTATTTCTATCTAATGCACAGTAAAGCTTATTCATTGCTTTGGCATTGAGTTGTGCCTTCCTAAAGTCATTGTCATCCCAATCTTTTTCAAGTTTGGGTACAGTGACACCCTCTACATAGATGGATGAGATGTATAGTCCATTTAATATAATGGTCCACATCTCGTAGTCTTGGGCTTAGATAAATACTCTCATCCTAGCCTTCCAATATGAGTAGTCGGATCCATTAAAGAATGGGGGTCTTTGGGTAGACTGGCCCTCAATGTGGGAAGATCCAAATGGGGTTGTCATTTTGATCTTTTACTCTTTGGGTAAAAAGAGTTCAGGCTCTGATACCACTTGTTGCCCAGATAGACAACCCAAGAGGGGGGAGTGAATTGGGTTTTACACTAATTTTGCAATTAAAACGTTTGTGGATAACTAATTAATTCTTTTTGCAGGTTAATTAATTAGATGCTGTGAGCAGTGAATGAAAAGAAAGTGCAAATAACAAGACAATCACAAACACAAGGATTTTATAATGGTTCGGAGCTAACCCTTGCTCCTACGTCCACTCCCCAAGTCTCACTTGGAAATTCACTATAACCCCTCGGATTACAGCCGGTTGTTTTACAAGCTCACAACCAAACTTGTTGTTTTACGAGGTCACAACGAACTCGGTCGGTTTTTCCAGGCTCACCAACTAGAACCACCCCGATTGTTTTTTCGGGATCACAATCGAACCCTTACACCGTTGGTTTCAACCTAGGCTCACCAACAAACCTATACACCCTTGATTCAATTCCCTGATTGAATCAAGTAAAGACCAAATGGAAAGAACAAAGACAAACAGAAAAATAGAGCTTCTAAAAAGCAGATATACATCGATATAACTAAGAGAGAAGTTTAGAGCCCTCAAACACGTTTGAGTTGGAGTAGAGAAGGGCTTCTTGAACTTTCTGTCTCCTCTTGAATGTCTGGAAGACTTGAAGGCTAGAGGAGACTTCTTTAATGCTGGGAAGAGTCGGTTGAATAGAGTTAATGGTGCTCTTCCTTCTTTTCCGTTGAAAAATCGTTTGCAGATGAAGGATTCTTGTTTTCTTTGAGTGGAATGTTTCTTCTCTCCTTTGCTACAGTCCTCTGTGGCTATTTAAGCCATTCCCCACGGAAACTAGCCGTTAGACTCACTTTACTAGCCGTTCTGCACACTCTGTACATCCTGACAATGTGTCCGTTGGGGTCGGAGTCGACTCGCGCGATCTGGAGTCGACTCGGCTGTAGCGGGAATCGACTCATGCTTTTCTGGAGTCGGCTCGGCAACTGTTCCGGATTTGAATTAAAGTGAGCTTCTCGACTGGGAGTCGACTCGACTTAACCCGGAGTCGACTCGCCAAAACCTGGAGCTGACCTGGCATTTTTGGAGTCGGCTCATCCCATGAAATCCACAGAGCTATTCTTCAACTTGGCCCACTCGAGTTGACTCGGAAATACTGGGAGTCGACTCGGCGCTCAGAGCCCGAACTCCCGATCTTCTGTCTTTTAGCTCGTCCAGTCTTGGGGTCGACTCGAGCTGTTCCGGAGTCGACTCGGCTCTCAGTTTCCGAAACACAGCCTTCTGTCTTTTTGGTGTAGCGCTGCCTTGGAGTCGACTCGAGCTGTCTTGGAGTCGACTCGCATCTCAGAGACAACAATTCAGTCTTCGGTCTTTTTGGGGTCGCGCTGTCTTGGAGTCGACTCGGGCATTGCGGGAGTCGACTCGGATCTCAGTGTCCGAAAACTGCTCTCTGACTTTTGCCTAGTATAACACTGAGAGTCGACTCTAGCTTTCTTTGGAGTCGACCTGCCAACCATCGGAGTCGACTCACGTTCCTTAGGAGTCGACTCGGCTCTCAGGGTCGAAAATTTCTCTCTGACTTTTTGTCTGTAACTCCCTGGAGTCGACTCATACTACTCTAGAGTCGACTCGGCAAGCTTCGGAGTCGACTCGCGCTCTTCAGGAGTCGACTCGTTGACAGGTTTTGAATTGAGTCTTTCTGTTCATCTGTCTGTTCTCAGTCGGAGTCGACTCGTAATGTTCCGGAGTCGACTCGAGCCTGTGCCAGTGCTTCTGATACGCTTGGAGTCGACTCGTAATATTCCGGAGTCGACTCGAGTCTCAGACTTTGGTTCAACTTGACTTCTTAACTTATCCAAAATATCTTGAACCAAGTCTAGACGCACTTAACCATAAATTTATAAGATTTTCACTGAAACACTAGATTGAATTCATTAGTAAGCATAAGATATACCCAAATGCTTTGATCTCATCAAAATCAAATAGGGTTATGATCAATCACTCCACACCTTGTGACCTACAATCAAGAATTTCACATATCATAATAAATTTATATAAATTTCTATGATCACAAAAGTAGACATAGGATTAATATAGGTATAGGTGTTATGCCTTGAAAGAGGATATCATATAAAAAAAGGGGATTCGGTCATTGTAATTAATAGAATATTAACAATCAGATTTAAATTCATTGAAGGAATTCAATTGATGAAATCCAAGCCCTAGGAACCTTTCATATTTGATTTTTTAGGTCAAGAAATTGCAGTCAGTCACATCAATTTGGGATCGTTTAAATAATATAGAAAATTTATAAATTAGTACTTGAATCGCCTCCTTGTGGAAACGATACTCTTTTTGCCCTATTCTACTTGTCATGACCCATGCACTTGTGGTAGAGTCTAGGGACTATCAAATTTTTGGCGCCATTGCCGGGGAGGATTGTTTTTAATATCAATACAAATAATTTTTTGCATTAATTTAGACTGTTTTGTTCTTTTTGTTAATTTATGTTTTCTATATTTAGTGTATGCCATGAAACTGTGAGCTAATTGAGCCTTTTGATCCAGAAATTGAAAGAACCTTACGAGCATTAAGAAAACAACAAAGATTAGACCTAAAGCAAAAAACAAGCAGTAGCCATGGCAGATAACCAAGATAACCAGAATAAAAGGTTGTTGAGTGACTATGCCGTGCCGAATGTCAATGGTGCTCAACCCAGTATTGTGAGACCTACAGTCAATGCTAATAATTTTGAGATGATTAAGCCTGGTCTCATCCAAATGTGCAGCAGGAGCAGTTTGGTGGAGGACCTACTAAGGATCCACATACATACCTTGCCAATTTCTTGGAGATTTGTGATACAATCAAGATGAATGGAGTTAGTGATGATGTTATTCGACTCCGACTTTTTCCATTTTCTCTAAAGGATAAAGCCAAGGCCTGGTTGAATTCTAAAGCACCTAACTCTTTCACCACATGTAATGCCTTGTCACAAGCTTTTCTGAGTAAGTATTGTTAGCAATATATCATATAAATAAATAAATAAATCTATTAATTCAATTAATGGAAAGTCTTAAAGGGAATAATATACATGCATATTATTCGGCATCTAAATAATTTATTTCAATGCAAAATAAATCTAATCTAGCACAAAATAAATCTATGTATTTAATAAATTTATATCATAAAATTTCAAATCCTACAAATCTACTAATATTAAATTAAAAATAAAAGTAGAAGAAAGTAGCCTGATTGAAGACAGGTCGAAGCGCGTAGACGCTGTCCCAAAGAAGTATTTGCCCCCACGTACGGGTCTCCCGGCAATCCTTCTCGGAGATACGACGACCCTACAACTTCTTCTTCGGCACGTCTCGGAAGAAGTCAAAGCGAACTCGATCGGACTTGCAGATCCAGCAAAGAGCGGAATGAAAAGAACTAAATAAACTGAATAAAAATGTAAAAACAAAATTTGGAAGTGGCTAAGAGGAAGAAGAATTTTTCTAGAATTTTTCCACTATTTTTCTCAAATTTTTCGTATTAGAAAAGAGATGAAATCAAGGAATTTATATAGGGATTTTTACAGGGGCAAAATGGTAATTTTGCGGATGCGTCCACGCATTCCGCGGATGCGTCCGCGACCTTCACGCGGAACGTTTGCAACGTGCGCCTTCTAGAACAGCTGAAAATCCACTAAAGTGCAAACTATAGGACTTGGTACCCTTAAAATACCTAAGGATCCTTTCTAATGCTGTCCAGTGATCTCTATTTGGATTAACAGTATATCTGCTAAGTCTATTTACAGCATATGCTATGTCTGGCCTGGTGTAGTTTGTTAGGAATCCTAGTGAGCCTATGATTTGAGCATATAGGCTTTGAAGGACAGGAGTTCCTAAGTTCTTTTTAAGATGAGTAGAGGGATCAAATGGAGTTGAGACAGGCTGACAATCAGAATAATTAAATTTATTGAGTATCTTGTCAACATAATGACTTTGGGATAACTCAATACTATTTGCACTTTTAATTATTTTGGTATTTAAAATTAAGTCAGCTTATCCCAAGTCTTTCATATCAAACTTATGACTTAAAAATTATTTTACTTCATCAATTATCTGAAGATCTGTCCCAAAGATCAGTGTATCATCTACATAAAGGCACAAGATCATAAATTTGTGCCCAACTCTCTTATGATATACATATTCATCTGTGCTATTGATTTCAAATCCAAATGTCATTATTGTTTCATCAAATTTCAAGTGTCATTGCTTGGGTGCTTGTTTAAGACCATAAAGAGATCTGACTAATCTGCAAACTTTATTTTCTTGGCCTGAAATTACAAATTCCTCTGGCTGGTCCATATAGATTTCTTTATTTAAGTCTCCATTTAGAAAAGCTGTCTTGACATCCATTTGATGAATTACTAATCTATGGATGGAGGCTAATGCTATAAGGACCCTAATAGTTGTAATTCTAGCTACAGGTGCATAGACATCAAAGAAGTCTACCCCAAGTTTCTGAGTAAAACCCTTGACAACTAATCTAGCCTTAAATTTATCTACAGAGCCGTCAGGTCTAAGTTTCTTCTTAAAGATCCATTTGCACCATATAGTTTTACAACCAGGAGGAAGATCAGTCAATTTCTAAGTATGATTTTGGATAATTGACTGCATCTCATTGTCTACAGCTTCTCTCCAAAAAGGTGAATCCAAGGATTTCATTGCATCCTCAAAGGTAGTTGGAGAGTCTTCTATAAGAAAGGTATAGAAGTCATCTCCAAATGTTTTCTTTATCCTGGATCTCTTACTCCTCCTAGGTTCTGCTTCTACTTCTATTTCTCTTGTCTTTATTCTACTAGAGCTACTAGCTATACCGCTATTTACTTTAGTCTTAAGTGGAAAGGTGTCTTCAAAATATGTTGCATCTCTGGCTTTTATGATGGTGTTATTACTAATATCACTTTCTTCTGAATTAATCACCAGAAATCTATTGGCATTACTATTGGCTGCATAACCTATGAATATAGCATCCACTATTTTAGGTCCTATTTTTTTTCTTTTAAAATTAGGTATTTTCACTTTTGCCAAGCACCCCCACACTTTCAAATAGCTAAGATTAGGTTTTCTATGTTTCCAAACTTCATATGGGGTCAGATCATTATTTTTAGAGGAAATCCTATTAAGGATATAACAGGCTGAAACTAGAGCTTCTCCCCATAAATTCTCTGGCACTTCTGAGCTTATAAGCATGGAGTCACCATATCCATTAGAGTCCTATTCTTTCTTTCTGCTACTCATTTGATTGGGAAGAATATGGAGCAGTCACTTCATGAATGATTCCATGATCTTCACAAAATTGAGTTATCTCATTAGATGTATATTCACCTCCCCAATCTGATCTAAGAATTTTAATTTTTTTTTCCTGTTGGTTCTCAGCTTCGATCTTAAAAATTTTAAATTTATTGAGGACCTCATCTTTGGTTTTAATTAGGTAGATGTAACAGAACTTGGATAGATCATCTATGAATATCACAAAGTTTCTGTTACCTCCCCTAGAAGTTCTACCAAAGTCACAAACATCACTATGGATCAACTTTAATAGATCTGAATCCCTATTAACGAATTTAAAAGGCTTCCTTGGAAGTTTGGCTTCTACACAAATTTGACATTTCTCATGGTTCTTAAGATCACTTTTTGGTATTAGATTTAGGTTCATAAGTTGCTTAATTGAATTATAATTTACATGACCTAATCTACCATTCCAAATAGAAGGGGGTTCTATATTCATAATCAAAGGATTTTCATTTATTGAAGGAGCTATTACATTCATCTTGAATAATCCTTCACTAAGGAATCCTTTTCCAATAAACATTACACCATGAAAAATTACAACCTTATTGGACTCAAAAACAAGACGAAAGCCTTGCTGGACAAGCAAGGAACCACTAATGAGATTTCTCCTAACAACTGGAACATGTTGGACGCTGTGCAGGTACAGAACTTTTCCAGAGGTAAGCTTTAAGTCCACACGTCCTACTCCTAGCATACGCGCCTCCGAGCTGTTTGCCATGATCACAGCTCCTCCACTTGAGATCTGGTAAGAAGAAAACCAAGAGCGATCCGAACAAATATGAATACCAGCTCCGGTATCAATCCATCAATCAAGTGCTTGTAAAGTCATGTTAACTTCAGGAGTGAAGGAAACAGACCTGAAAGCTGTCTCAGAGGAGCCAGCGCCGGAAGTCATCATGTTGACTTGAGCACTGGATGTGTGTGGACCCTTCTTCTTAGATTGAAGAGGTACAGTCTTCTTATAGAAGCACTGGGGAGACAAATGGTTGGTCCGACCACACACATAACAGAAACGAGCACCACCTTCTTCTTTCTTCTTCTTCTGCTCCTAGGATTGAATAGGCTTCTCATTGTAGTGGTGGTTAGGGTTTCTAGGGTTGTAGGGTTTCTTTTTGAAATTCTTACGGAACGGTCGGTTTTGATTTTTCTTAGGAGGGGCCTCTACATTATATGCATTATTCTTGGATCCAGTAGAGGTATTATTCCTGAGCCTGTGCTGCTCTTCAATCCTAATGGAACTCAAAACTTGGGTTAGGGTGAGAACTCCTTGGGTGTGGCTCAGGGTCTTAGCAAAATCAAACTAGGAAGTAGGTAGTTTATCTATCAGACAGGCTACCTGGAATGATTCATCCAAATTGGTTCTATTAGCCCTAAGCTGGTGGATCAGGATTTCAAAATCATGGATTTGGTCGTTCATAGGCTTTGAGTCCACCATCTTAAAATTATTGAAGTCGGAGGCCTTGAACCTTTTTACCCCAGCATCATCAAGACCATATTTGCTATCTAGGGTGTCCCAGAGTTCTTTAGCACTCTTGGCTATGTAATAGATATCATACAGCCTCTCAGAAAGAGCACTTAGGATTCTATGGATACAATGATAATCTATCTCATCAAGTGTTCTAGAGGGTGTGCTAGTGGTGGCAGAATGTTCAGTATTGGAAGAGGTAGTTGGGTTGGACCCGTTATCAACTTCGGTAGTACTTTCACCTATGGCTGAGGTTAACCCTAATATGGTGAGCCAGAACCGTATTTGGTTCTGCCACCTCCTAAAGTTATAGCTATCAATTTTTCAGGTTTGGCACTAAGGTGGTCACTAGTGTTTGAGGCTATAGGATCATGGTTACAAAATAGAGACAGTAACCTGATTGAAGGCAAAAAATTTATGTCAAAAGATTACACTAATATTTATATTGAACTTTGGATGTCTAATTGATATATCCAAAAAAACTAATAGCTAGATCAGCTCCAGATCGGTGGTGGAGCACTAGGCTCACTTAAGTACCAATCTTTCTTAGGCACGTATGCCTTTTTAACAAGCTTTTCTTAGACACTATTAGTTAGTGGATATAATCACTAGAAATCACACAAATTCAATATTTAAAACAACCTAAATGCAAATTTAAATGGATTAACTAATTTTTGAATTTTTTGTTTGAATTTTTTGAATTAGTAACAATTGATCACTAAATTTAATGCTAGCAAAACAATTATTGTAATTAAAATTTAATTTATCAATTCAATGAATTATATATATTATAATTGATTTATTTTCTTATTAGAATAATTGATTAGTAATTTTGTGGTCGCAAATCAATTATTGTAATTAAGATGTCAATTCAATGAATTAAAAAATTTATTTCTTTATTAGAATAATTGATTGAGATTTAATAAGTCAATTCAATGAATTATAAGATTTATTTCTTTATTAGAATAATTGATTGAGATCTAATAAGTTAATTCAATAGATTAATTATTATGTATCAACCAATTTCTGAATTTTTCGTTTGAATGGGATCTGGAAATTACTCCTTGAGGAGTCCAAATGGAGGTATAATAAACCTCTTGGAGGTTAACCAAATTATTACCTCTTTAGAATAATTTATTATTAATGATGTGCTGGCAAACATAATTATTGCAATTAAAATCTAATATGCCACAATTATAATAAAGAATTTAATTAATTATATATTACTAACAAAAAATAAAAATAAATACTTCTTTGGATTGTTAGCGATATAACATATAAATAAACAAATAAATCTATTAATTCAATTAATAGAAAATTTTAAAGGGAATAATATACATGCATATTATTCGGCATCCAAATAATTTTATTTCAATGCAAAATAAATCTAATCTAGCACAAAATAAATCTATGCATTTAATAAATTTATATCATAAAATTTCAAATCCTACAAATCTACTAATATTAAATTAAAAATAAAAGTAGAAGAAAGTAGCCTGATTAAAGACAGGTCGAAGCACGTAGACGCTGTCCCAAAGAAGTATTTGCCCCCACGTACAGATCTCCCGGCAATCCTTCTCGGAGATACGACGATCCTACAACTTCTTCTTCGACACGTCTCGAAAGAAGTCAAAGCGAACCCGATCGGACTTGCAGATCCAGCAAAGAGCGGAATGAAAAGAACCAAATAAACTGAATGAAAATGTAAAAACAAAATTCGGAAGTGGCTAAGAGGAAGAAGAATTTTTTCACTATTTTTCTCAAATTTTTTGTATTAGAAAAGAGATGAAATCAAGGGGTTTATATAGGGATTTTTACAGGGGCAATATGGCAATTTTGTGGACGCGTTTCGTGTCCTTCATGCGGAACGTTTGCAACGTGCGCACGTGGGCGCTGGCTCAATACCAAAAATGCCCAACGAACATTTTATTTTTCAAACACGCACGCGGCCCAAGATTCGGCCGCGTATGCATTTAATTCTTCCTTTAGCGCCCGGCCGTTTCCAAATCCAAATGCGACAGCGGAATTAAATTCTGCGACGCTGGCACCCGTTGGTGCCAGCGAGGGAGTGCTCAGGTGCACGCGGGCGTAAATCCCAGTGGGCCCCGTGCATTAATTTTTCCATCAAGTATTTTCTCCAAGGTAAGACTGCCAAACTTAGAACTGATATTACCAGTTTTGCTCAGTTTGATGGTGAATCTTTGTATGAAGCCTGGGAGAGGTTTAAGGATTTACAGAGGAAGTGTCCACATCTTGGTCTTCCTAGCTGGCTGATTGTACAGACTTTCTATAATGAATTAACACATTCAGTCATGATTACCATAGATGCAGTTGCAGAAGGTACTTTAATGAGTTAGTCAACAGAAGAGGCATATGAGTTATTAGAAGAAATGATCTCTAACAATTATAAGTGGTCTAATGAAAGAGGTATGCCTAAGAAAGTTTCAGGTATGTATGATGTAGATGGCATAAACATGTTGAATGCCAAGGTTGATTCTCTAGTAAAAATATTCGGTAAGTTGGGTAATGTGAATTCCGTTTCTAGTCCTGTATTGAGTTGTGATTGCTGTGGAGGAGCTCACATAAGTTCTGATTGTATGCAGGTTCAATTTGTGTCTAATTATAACAGGCAGCAGCAGCAGAACAACCCTTATTCCAACACATACAACCCAGGCTGGAAGAATCATCCCAACTTTTCATGGAAAGATCAAGGTAATCAAGGTAGCAGTTCTAGACCTCTCCATCCTCCTGGTTTCCAACCAAGACCATCCCAACCAGAAAGTAAGCAGTCTTGGGATGTAGCTATTGAGAAGTTAGCCAATGCCAGTTCAGAGAGATTTGAGAGACTGGAAGCAAAGGTTGACCAGTTGGCGAGTTCCAATAGAAATGTGGAGGTGCAATTGGGGCAGTTAGCCAATTCCATCAATTCTCATGGACAGGGTAATTTGCCTAGTAAGACAAAGGTCAATCCGAAGGAGCATTGTGTTGCCCAGTTAGACAACCCAAGAGGGGGGGGGGGGGGGGTGAATTGGGTTTTAAAATAATTTTGCAATTAAAACGTTGTGGATGACTAATTAATGCTTTACCAAGATGATTAATTAATTGCTATGTGCTGTGAATGAAATGAGAGTAAAAGAAAGAGACACACAATCACAAACACAAGGCGTTTATAGTGGTTCGGAGCTAACCCTTGCTCCTACGTCCACTCCCCAAGTCTCACTTGGAAATTCACTATAACCCCTCGGATTACAGCCAGTTGTTTTACAAGCTCACAACCAAACTTGTTGTTTTACGAGCTCACAACGAACTCGGTCGGTTTTCCCTGGCTCACCGACTAGAACCACCCCGATTGTTTTTCCGGGATCACAATCGAACCCTTACACGTTGGTTTTACACTCGGCTCACCAACCAACCTCTACACCCTTGATTCAATCCTCCGATTGAACCAAGCAAAGACAATATGGAAAGAATAAGAAACAAACAGAAAAACTGAGCTTCTTAAAAAGCAGATTTGCTACAATATAAACTAGAGAGGAGTTAAGAGCCCTCAAACACTTTTGAGTTGGAGTAGAGTAGGGCTTCTTGAACTTTGAGTCTCCTCTGGAATGTCTGGTCGACTTGAATGCAGGAGGAGGCTTCTTTAAAATGCTGGGAAGAGGAAGTTGGATGGAGTTAATGGCGCTCTTCCTTCTTTTCGTTGAAGACAAGTATGCAGAGAATGAATGCTTGATTTCTCTGAATGGAATGGTGCTTCCCTACCTTGCTACAGTCCTCTGTGGCTATTTAAGCCATCCCCCACGGAAACTAGCCGTTAGACACCTTTTTCTGCCCGTTCTGCACACTCTGCACAACCTGACAATATGTCCGTTGGGGGTCGGAGTCGACTCGCGCGATCAGGAGTCGACTCGGCTGTAGCGGGAGTCGACTCATGCTTTTCTGGAGTCGACTCGGCAACTGTTCCGGATTTGAATTAAAGTGGTCTCTTCGACTGGGAGTCGACTCGACTTGACCCGGAGTCGACTCGCCAACTTCTGGAGCTGACTTGGCATTTTTGGAGTCGGCTCATCCCATGAAGTCCACGGAGCCAATTTTCAACCTGGCCCACTCGAGTCGACTCGACAATCCTGGGAGTCGACTCGGCGCTCAGAGCCCGAACTCCCGATCTTCTGTCTTTTGGCTCGTCCAGTCTTGGAGTCGACTCGGCTCTCAGTTTCTGAAACATGGCCTTCTGCCTTTTTGGTGTAGCGCTGCCTTGGGGTCGACTCGAGCTGTCTGGGAGTCGACTCGGCTCTCAGAGACAATAATTCGGTCTTCTATCTTTTTGGGGTCGCGCTGTCTCGGAGTCGACTCGCGCATTGCGGGAGTCGACTCGAATCTCAGAGTCCGAAAACTGCTCTCTGACTTTTGTCTTGTGAACCACTGAGAGTCGACTCTCGCTTTCTTTGGAGTCGACCTACCAACCATCGGAGTCGACTCGCGTTCCACAGGAGTCGACTCGAATCTCAGGGTCGAAATTCGTTCTCTGACTTTTCTGTCTGTAACTCCTTGGAGTCGACTCATACTACTCCGGAGTCGACTCGGTAAACATCGGAGTCGACTCGCGCACTTCAAGAGTCGACTCGCTGACAGGTTTTGAGTTGATGCTTTCTGCTCGTCTGTCTGTTCTCAGTCGGAGTCGACTCGTAATGATCCGGAGTCGACTCGAGCCCGTGCCAGTGATTCTGATACGCTTGGAGTCGACTCGTAATACTCCGGAGTCGACTCGAGTCTCAGACTTTGGTTCAAACTGACTTCTTAACTTATCCAAAATATTATGAACCAAGTCTAGAAACACTTTAGACAAGATTTTCACTGAAACACTCAATTAAATTCATTAGTAAACAAGAGATATACTCAGATGCTTTGAGCTCATCAAAATCAAATAGGGTTATGATCAATCACTCCACAATCTTCCACTTTTTGATGATGACAAAACATTGAGTATATGTAAAGTGAATTGCTCAATAAACAAGGAAATAAAATCCATAAATGAATTCAAGTGTCTGGTTATTTAATTTATCCAAGCTTGAAAGGTGTGAAACAATAAATTTTGGAATTAAAGCTCCCCCTTTCATTTGGAATTATATAAGCCTTCATATCATGCAATCAATTGTTTGGCTTATATATATTTAATGATTTAGCTTTCTTAAAAATTCAGATTCTCCCCCTCAACATATGCATTCAACTTTGTTTTGATTCTCTGAATTTCCTTTTAATGCATTGAAGTTTTTGAACTGAAATTTTTGATTTTTAGAGGGAAAATCTGTCAATTTGTTCTTGAGTAGGATTCAGCTAATCTCCGAATATCCCTTGAATAGATTCTGGAGATTACTCCATTAGGAGCCCCAACAGAGAGATAATGAGTCTCGAGGTACCAAATCCACTAAGAACAAATTATGTTTTAATTTTTGATTCTCATTTTGAGTTCTTTTATGTTGATTCCATTTACATATCTACTAAATATTTCTCCCCCTTTTTGTCATCATATCAAAAAGGAGGTAAGCAGAACAAACAATCACTTAGAGATCTGTTGCTGGTGGTCCAAACCGAGAACGATTGGCACAGCGGTGTGAACGGGGTTCCATTTGAGTTGCCTTGGTTGGTGTTGATTGCGCTCCACCTTCCACTAGGAAACCTGCAAGCAAGCCTCGCACCACCACTGGGGTAGTGGGGGCCCTCCGACGATCAAGTCAGAGGAGATTGGAGGAGAAGGAGAGATAATAGTAGCAAGTAAGAGAATACTCTGGAAGTTCTTGCTTACCCTTCCCCTTCTCCCCCCAGCCGCATATATACCAGGCTGGGGGGTCCTTTTGGGGGGTTGGTCATCGTGTAGCACGATGGAGCTGCCACTGACATGGCCGTTACAGGGCGTCGCGGGGCAGCGCTGGGTACGGCCATGACAGGGCGTAGTGGAGCTCCGCTTTGTACGGCTATTACAGGGGATCGTGGAGCAGCGCCGGATACGACCGTTGCTGGGTGTAGTGGAGCAGAGGGCCGCGGCGTGCCTCTGGGGAATAGCCTGTCGTTGTCGAGAGATGCCCGACTCGGGGTCGGTCTGCGGAGACGAAGATGTCCGACTCGGGGTCGGATTGCTGGATCAAGGGGCTGCCGTAGTCTTCCTGGGCGCGCGTGCCGGTCACGTGGGGCATGGTGGCTAAGTTTTCCCGTAACAAGATCAAATTGCACACAATTGAAGAGAATATGTCTACTCATTGTATTGATGTGTATGTAAATGCATTTTAGAATACAATAAGTAAAGCAAAAAAGTACATGTCAAAATAACACAAAATGATCTAAGGCTTCCTCGAGGAGGATGCGGGTCCCCGGGGCATGCGCTCTGCAAGTAGTGTGACTGCATTGGTGACGTGCTCGAGCTGTCGGATAATGGCCGAGGTGGCCCTGCTATGTGTCGTATCAAGCTCGGTCACCGACTTCTGAAGTGTGTCCAGCTTGTCGATGAGCACATTCGCCAAGCGCTCGGCCCCCTGGGTAATGGTGCCCATATCCTGTCGGACGTTATCGCGCATCTTCCAAGTGGTGCTCGAGACTTCGCTCATGCTATGGAACTGGGCTTGGACCAGGAACCGTACATTGTCGATCTCTTCCCGCACATGGGCCGTCATCTCAGTCACGGCTGTCAAGGAAGGGACCAACGCTGAAGATGGTGCAGGAGAGGGAGCAGGCACTGAACGCCGGAGCTCCCGAAGTAGATCATCCCGCAGGTCTCTAACTATCTCCTGGCGCAACTCCCGGAGCTGCTCAGGAGCGATCCGGACCTCCATGGGCTGAGGAGCTGAGGAGGAGGGTCCGGCTGAGGTGGTAGGAGCAGAAGTGGAGGGAAAGTCAGGATAATCTGAGTCTGGCTCAGGACTAGGGGAATGTCTGGTGGTATGTGTGAAGGTGGAAGACTTCCTAACCCAGGTCCCCTCTACCTTCCGAAATTCCATCCTGTGTAGGGTCCCGGACGCATGCGATCTGTCCATCGCAATGCGCGAGAGGGTTCCCCCTCAGGAATAGGGATCTCGGCCTCCCTAAAGATAAGGGTGAACATCATGCCATAGAGGAGGGTGAGCCTAGGTCTATCTAGTGGCTCACATAGATATCTATATATCATCTTGGGAAAGTTTATGGGGGTATCCTGAAGAATGTAGTACATGAGGGCTAGGTCCCTCTCAGACACAAAATCAAACCGTCCGGTCTTTGGGAACAAAGACCGAGAAATGATGCTCAAGAGGAGCCGCATCTCAACTGAAAGTGAGCTGGCGGACACCTCATCTAAAGGGGACTGGGGTGGATGCCCTAGAATGGCCGTAAGGGCCTCAGTCCTATCTTCGGGGTGTGTGGGAGCCACCCCTAACTGTGGAAGGTGGAGGATTTGGGCTATGAAATCCTTGGAAATAAACAATGGGACACCGGCTACGGTTCCCTCTATTCCCCCATTCCCCCTATGGACAGTACCATAGAACTCTCTAATTAGGCCAGGGTATGTGGGGAGGTCTAGGGAACAAAAGTACTCTAAACCCTGGGCCCTAAGTCTATCTCCTATAGTGAAGCCCTCCCGGGAGAGATAGTCGAAATCGACGTATCTCCCGGTGGAGACCGCCTTCCCGGCACACGGCCTCGAGGGAACGGCCCTCGGCGGGGAACGAGCCGGAGGTTGTGGCCTCACGGGGTCGTTCCGAGCCTTGGAACGCCGCTTGGCACCGATCGCGGAATGGGGCCTCTTCCGGCTTGGGACAGTGGCTTTGCGAGGCATGGTTGACCTAGAATGGTATGAAATCCTAATGGACGATGAAGGATCAACGGGAAAAGGACCTAGGGGCGGCCGGAGACGTTCTAGGAGTCGGCTCTAGGGTTTTGAACAGTGGCGGCGGTGAAAATAAGTGTTTTCTAAACGATGGAGTTAGGGTTAAAAAGTCGGATCCCGACTGCGAGTCGACTCCACTGAGTCGCGAGTCGACTCGACCTCGAGTCGACTCCAAAATATGCGCGAGTCGACTCTCCTTAGGCGCCTGTTGACCTCGAGTCGACTCCTTACTGTATGCGAGTCGACTCCCCCTCTGCTGCCATTGTTTTCGAGTCGACTCCCGTAAATGTGCGAGTCGACTCCCCCTTACGAGCCGACTCTGAAACTTACTCGAGTCGTCTCGAACTCTGGCACGCACCTAAAAATCATGCTATGTTCGTGCCGAATGAGGGAAAATCACTAAGTTATGATCTGATTTGATGATCATTGTAAAGAGACTCTAAATTAACCACGATCTAATCATCAAAATCAATGAACTAGTGGAAAACACCACTAGCATGGATCAATCACTCCTAATCCCCTCTTAAGCACACTAAATCTCTCTTCACTTAGGGGTTTTGTAAAAATGTCAGCTAATTGATCATCAGTACAAACAAAATGTAGTGTCACATCACCATTCAGTACATGATCTCTTATGAAGTGATATCTTATCTCAATATGTTTAGTTCTTGAATACTGAATTGGATTCTTAGTTAGATTAATGGCACTTGTATTATCACAATTAATGGGTACTTTATCTTGTTTAATGCCATAATCTTCTAATTGTTGTTTGATCCATAAGATTTGAGCACAACAACTCCCGGCTGCAACATATTCAGCTTCAGCAGTAGATAATGCAACCGAGTTTTATTTCTTGCTAAACCATGAGATTAAGTTTTCTCCTAGAAATTGACAAGACCCGCTGGTACTTTTTCTATCAAGTTTACATCCAGCAAAGTCTGAATCTGTGTATCCTATTAATTAGGCTAGATTCTTTAGAATACCATAAACCTATATTCTTAGTTCCTATTAGGTATTTAAAGATTCTCTTAACTGCAATTAGATGTGATTCCTTAGGATTAGACTGATATCTAGCACACATGCAAACACTAAACATGATATCAGGTCTACTTGCAGTAAGATACAATAAAGATCCTATCATACCTCTATATAGTTTCTGATCTACAGATTTACCTGATTCATCTTGGTCTAATTTGCATGATGAGCTCATGGGGGTGCTGATTGACTTGTTCCCCTCCATATCAAACTTTTTAAGCATCTCCTTGATATATTTGGCTTGATTGATGAAGATGCCTCCTTCAGACTGTTTGATTTGAAGCCCGAGGAAGTAGTTCAGCTCTCCCATCATGCTCATCTCAAATTCACTCTGCATCAAATCAGCAAATTCTTCGCAGAGGCGATTGTTAGTAGCACCGAAAATAATATCATCAACGTAAATCTGCACTAATAACATATCTTTGTTTTGCTTTTTCAGAAATAGTGTTGTATCTACATTACCCCTAGAGAACTCATGTTCTAATAGAAATTTGCTAAGCCTCTCATACCATGCTCTAGGTGCTTGTTTCAAACCATAAAGTGCTTTGTTCAATTTATATACATGATTAGGGTATTGATGATTTTCAAAACCAGGAGGTTGTTCTACATATACCTCCTCATTAATATACCCATTTAAAAATGCACTTTTTACATCCATTTGAAATAGTTTGAAGTCCTTAGAGCATGCATATGCTAATAATAATCTAATAGCCTCAAGTCTAGCTACAGGAGCAAAGGTTTCATCAAAATCTATACCTTCTTCTTGATTATAGCCCTTTGCTACTAGTCTAGCCTTATTCCTTATGACAATTTCATTTTCATCAAGTTTATTTTTATAAATCCATTTGGTACCTATAATTGGATATTCTGAAGGTCTTTCGACTAGATTCCATACCTTGTTTCTAGTAAATTGGTTTAATTCTTCCTGCATTGCATTTATCCAATTTACATCTTTTTCAGCTTCTTCTATGTGTTTGGGCTCAAAATGTGAAACGAAAGCTAGATGAGTGTTTAAGTTCCTAAGGGATGCTCTTATCCTAACGGGTTGAGATGGATCATCTAGAATTAATTCCTTAGGATGCCCGTGAGCAAACCTCCACGCCTTAGTTAGCCCATGATCTACTATAATCTCTTGGCTTGATGATGCATCTCCAATTAATTTTTGATTATTATCTTGTAATGTCATCTCGTCAATCTTTTCTTCAAGAATTTTCGTATCATCATCAAAATTAACTCTCTTACTAGAAGAGATATCACTAGAATCATCGAAGACAACATGTATGGATTCTTCTATAACTAGGGTTCTTTTATTAAAGACTCTATATGCTTTACTAGTTGTAGAGTACCCCAAGAATATGCCCTCATCAGATTTAGAATCAAATTTTCCTAGATTATCTTTTCCATTATTATGAACAAAACACCTACATCCAAAGATATGAAAATAGTTTACCTTTGGTTTTCTGTTTTTCCAAAGTTCATAAGGTGTTTTCTTTATAATAGGTCTCAATAAAACTCTATTTAATATATGACAAGAAGTATTAATGGCTTCTCCCCAAAAGTACTTAGGGAGGTTACTTTCACATAACATGGTTCTAGCCATTTTCTCTAGAGTTCTATTTTTCCTCTCCACAACTCCATTTTGTTGTGGTGTCCTAGGTGCAGAAAAATTATGTGTTATCCCCTTTTTACTACAAAACTCATCAAATAAATAATTTTCGAATTCGGTACCATGGTCACTTCTAATAGCTATTACTGAAGTATCTCTAGCATTGGTTACTTCTTTATGAAATTTCTTGAAAACTGAAAAAGCTTGATCCTTATGAGCTAAGAACATGACCCAAGTGTATCTAGAATAATCATCTACAATAACTAGACCATATTTATTTCCACCTAGGCTTGTGGTTCTAGTTGGTCCGAATAGGTCCATGTGTAGTAGTTCTAGAGGTCTAGAGGTTGAGACACTATTTATAGATTTAAAGGAGTTCTTTGATTGTTTGCCAAATTGACATGCTTCACATATTTTATTCTTTTCAAACTTTAATTTTGGCAAACCTATCACCGAATCTCTTTTAACTAGTTTAGATATTGAGTCAATACTTGCATGACCTAACTTACGGTGCCATAACCAACTAGCATCATTGTCCTTAGTTTCATTAACAACTAAACATGGATTGTGTTTGGCAAGATCCTCAAGGTCTACAACATACACATTTCCACGTCTTATTCCTTTAAAAACTAAACTATTGTCATTTGGGTTTGTTATGATGCATAGTGATGGTTTAAACATAACATTATAACCTCTATCACATAATTGACTAATGCTTAATAAATTATGCTTAAGACCATCAACATAGCGAACATTATCAATAAAAGTAGAAGGGGTAATTTGAACTTTACCTATACCAATGATGTGACCTTGGTTATTGTCTCCAAAAGTCACAGCACCTCCCTTCTTAGCTTCAAGGGTGAAGAATTGATCCTTGTCACCCGTCATGTGTCTTGAGCAGCCACTATCCAAGTACCAGCAATTTTTGTTGACCTTGGCTGCAAGACACTCCTACACAAGCAGATCATATAATCTTAGGTACCCAAGTTTTCTTGGGTCCTTCATGGTTAGTCATATTGGTTCCTTTTGAAACCCATACCCTTTTAATTTTTCTTTTAGTTTTTCCTTTCCTATAGTCACATACAGTTGCTTTATGTCCTACAGTTCCACAACAAAAGCAGGTTACTTTCTTAGTTTTGCTTTCTCCAGCTTTAACAAAGAAGTTACTCAGAAGTTTTTGCTTATTTTTAGGTTTATATCCTAAACCTGCTCTATTGAATACTGCTCGTTGACTATTAAGTATCATATTCAGTTTTTCTGAACTATATGTAAATTTTTCAATCAAGGGTTTGTATTTTTCAAGTTCTTTAGTTAGTGTTTGTTTTTCTGGTTTTAAATCATTCAGTTCTTTTGTGATACTCTCATTTATATGTTTATTGTTTTTGGGTTCTAATGTTTCTTTGTTCAGCCTTTCATTTTCTTTAGTTAAGGTATTATTCTTTTGTATCAAGATTTGGTTGCTTGTTTTAAGTTCTGCATTTTCTTTGGTGATACAATCCTTATCCTTAACTAACTTATCGTATTTATGTAGGTAAGATTGATTAGCTATTTTTAGTTCTTTATTTTTAAGATTTATGGCCTTATATTCAATCATTAATTCATTAAATGCATCATACAATTCATCAAAGGTAAAATCGAGATGCGTGTTGGATGTTACCTCATTTTCATTGGCCATGAAACAGAAATTGGCCTTTTCTTCTTGTTCCTCATCCGATGATGAAGATGATGCGTCGGAGTCCGATAAGGTGGTGACAAGGGCTTTCTTCTTCTTGTACTTGCTGCCCTTCTTTAGTAAGGGACACTCAGCTCTGATGTGCCCCGACTTCTTGCACTCATAACACCCAATCCCCTCATTTTCCCTTTCCTTACCTTTATCCTTGCGATAGGAATTTGAGGGGCCTCTCCTTTGATGATAGGACTTCTTGTGGTTGATGAATTTTCTGAACTTGCGCACAAGAAGAGCCTCATCATCATCTCCCTCATGATCTTCTTCTTCACTGCTGCTACTGCAAAACAAATCTTTGTTAGATGATGTAGATTTGAGAGCTATTACCTTTTTCTTATGGGAGGACTCTTCTTCGCTGTGCTGCTTCATTGTTAGCTCGTGAGTCATTAGGGATCCAAGGAGCTCTTCAAGTGGAAGCTTGTTCAAGTCTTTAGCTTCTTGGATTGCCGTCACCTTGGCTTCCCATGACCTTGGTAGACAGCGAAGAATTTTTCTGACAAGATCACTGTTAGTATAGTTTTTGCCAAGGCTTTTTAGGCCATTGACAATGTCAGTAAACCTAGTGAACATGCTAGTGATTGTCTCATTAGAATCCATCTTAAATAGTTCATACTTATGAACTAATATATTTATTTTGGATTCTTTGACTTGATTCGTACCCTCATGGGTCACTTCAAGTCTGTCACAAATCTCTTTTGCAGAATTGCAAGTAGAGACTCTATTGAATTCATTCCTATCTAATACACAGTAAAGCACATTCATTGCTTTAGAATTGAGTTGTGCCTTTCTCATGTCATGTTCATCCCAATCCTTTTCTAGTTTAGGTACAGTGACACCCTCTACATAGATGGATGGGATGTATGGTCCATTTACTACAATGGTCCATATCTCATAGTCTTGGGCTTGGATGAATATTCTCATCCTAGCCTTCCAATATGAGTAGTCGGATCCATTAAAGAATGGGGGTCTTTGGGTGGACTGACCCTCAATGTGGGAAGATCCAAATGGGGTTGTCATTTTGATCTTTTACTCTTAGGATAGAAGAGTTTAGGCTCTGATACCACTTGTTGCCCAGATAGACAACCCAAGAGGGGGGGGGGGTGAATTGGGTTTTAAAATAATTTTGCAATTAAAACATTGTGGATGACTAATTAATGTTTTACCAAGATGATTAATTAATTGCTATGTGCTGTGAATGAAATGAGAGTAAAAGAAAGAGACACACAATCACAAACACAAGGCGTTTATAGTGGTTCGGAGCTAACCCTTGCTCCTACGTCCACTCCCCAAGTCTCACTTGGGAATTCACTATAACCCCTCGGATTACAGCCAGTTGTTTTACAAGCTCACAACCAAACTTGTTGTTTTACGAGCTCACAACGAACTCGGTCGGTTTTCCCTGGCTCACCGACTAGAACCACCCCGATTGTTTTTCCGGGATCACAATCGAACCCTTATACGTTGGTTTTACACTCGGCTCACCAACCAACCTCTACACCCTTGATTCAATCCCCCGATTGAACCAAGCAAAGACAATATGGAAAGAATAAGAAACAAACAGAAAAACTGAGCTTCTTAAAAAGCATATTTGCTACAATATAAACTAGAGAGGAGTTAAGAGCCCTCAAACACTTTTGAGTTGGAGTAGAGTAGGGCTTCTTGAACTTTGAGTCTCCTCTGGAATGTCTGGTCGACTTGAATGCAGGAGGAGGCTTCTTTAAAATGCTGGGAAGAGGAAGTTGGATGGAGTTAATGGCGCTCTTCCTTCTTTTCGTTGAAGACAAGTATGCAGAGAATGAATGCTTGATTTCTCTGAATGGAATGGTGCTTCCCTACCTTGCTACAGTCCTCTGTGGCTATTTAAGCCATCCCCCACGGAAACTAGCCGTTAGACATCTTTTTCTGCCCGTTCTGCACACTCTGCACAACCTGACAATATGTCCGTTGGGGGTCGGAGTCGACTCGCGCGATCAGAAGTCGACTCAGCTGTAGCGGGAGTCGACTCATGCTTTTCTGGAGTCGACTCGGCAACTGTTCCGGATTTGAATTAAAGTGGCCTCTTCGACTGGGAGTCGACTCGACTTGACCCGGAGTCGACTCGCCAACTTCTGGAGCTGACTTGGCATTTTTGGAGTCGGCTCATCCCATGAAGTCCACGGAGCCAATTTTCAACCTGGCCCACTCGAGTTGACTCGACAATCCTGGGAGTCGACTCGGCGCTCAGAGCCCGAACTCCCGATCTTCTGTCTTTTGGCTCGTCCAGTCTTGGAGTCGACTCGGACTGTTCTGGAGTCGACTCGGCTCTCAGTTTTCGAAACATGGCCTTCTGCCTTTTTGGTGTAGCGCTGCCTTGGGGTCGACTCGAGCTGTCTGGGAGTCGACTCGGCTCTCAGAGACAATAATTCGGTCTTCTGTCTTTTTGGGGTCGCGCTATCTCGGAGTCGACTCGCGCATTGCGGGAGTCGACTCGAATCTCAGAGTCCGAAAACTGCTCTCTGACTTTTGCCTTGTGAACCACTGAGAGTTGACTCTCGCTTTCTTTGGAGTCGACCTACCAACCATCGGAGTCGACTCGCGTTCCACAGGAGTCAACTCGAATCTCAGGGTCGAAATTCGCTCTCTGACTTTTCTGTCTGTAACTCCTTGGAGTCGACTCATATTACTCCGGAGTCGACTCGGTAAACATCGGAGTCGACTCGCGCACTTCAGGAGTCGACTCGCTGACAGGTTTTGAGTTGATGCTTTCTGATCGTCTGTCTGTTCTCAGTCGGAGTCGACTCGTAATGATCCGGAGTCGACTCGAGCCCGTGCCAGTGATTCTGATACGCTTGGAGTCGACTCGTAATACTCCGGAGTCGACTCGAGTCTCAGACTTTGGTTCAAACTGACTTCTTAACTTATCCAAAATATTATGAACCAAGTCTAGAAACACTTTAGACAAGATTTTCACTGAAACACTCAATTGAATTCATTAGTAAACAAGAGATATACTCAGATGCTTTGAGCTCATCAAAATCAAATAGGGTTATGATCAATCACTCCACACATTGCAAGGCAGTCACCTTGAGAAGTGGTAAGCAACTTGGTCAGGTAAGTGGTGAGACTATAGTTGGTGATGAAGTAGACTATGAAGAGGTGAGTAAGAAGGTCAGTGAAGAAGTTGAGGACCTAGCCAAGACACCATCCCCACTACCACCAGTTGAACCTTATGTTCCTCCCATTTCTTTTCCTCAAAGGCTTAAGCAGAATAAAATTGATCAACAGTTTGAGAAATTTTTGAAAGTGTTTAGGCAGTTTCACATTAATATTCCTTTTGCGGATGCCTTAGCACAAATTCCTGCATATACAAAATTTTTAAAGGAGATCATGTCTAAGAAGAGAAAATTGGAAGATTTCGAGACTATTGCCTTGACGGAGGAATACAGTGCTATTATCCAGAATAAGCTTCCACCAAAGCTAAGAGATCCAGGGAGTTTTTCTATTCCTTGTACTATAGGTGATGTTGATTTTTCTAGAGCTTTGTGTGATTTAGGTGCTAGCGTTTCACTAGTGCCTTTATCTATGTCTAGGAAGCTTGGAATATTGAAGGAGTTGAAGCCTACTACCATCTCTTTGCAGCTAGCTGGTCGATCGGTCAAATATCCTTTGGGTGTTTTTGAGAATGTGCTGATCAAGATAAAGAAGTTTATCATTTCAATTGATTTTATTGTTTTGGAGATGGAAGAAGACACTGATCCCTATCATTTTAGGCCGGCCCCTTCTAGCCACAGCTGGAGCTATCACAGATGTTAAGAATGGTAGGTTGACTTTGAAGGTTGATGAAGAAGAGGTAGAGTTTAATTTATTTGAAGCTACTAAATATCCTTCTTTTACTGATCATGTTTTTCGAGTTGATGTTGTAGATGAGTCGACCAGAGAAGTTTTTAGGGCTAAAAATACTAAAGAACCTCTTAAGACTTATTTAGTGAGCGCAGGGACAAGTAAAGATGATAATCTGGAGGTTGCTAAAGTGGCATGTGCATTAGAGGCTACATGTCCTAAGCCAAAAAAGAGAGGTATTTATTTTGAGGATATCGGCAAAGGTAAGCCACCCTCTCCTCCTTCTAATGTGCAAGCACCAATTTTGGAGTTGAAGCCATTACCCTCACATCTTATGTATGCATTTTTAGGTGAGAATAATACTTTGCCTGTGATTGTGAGTGTTTCTTTGTCTGATGAGCAACTTGACAAATTGATGCGTATTTTGAGATGGAGAAAAAAAGCCATAGGATGGACTATATCAGACCTTAGAGAAATTAGCCCTTCATTGTGTACGCATAGAATTTTAATGGAGGATAACCATAAACCTATTGTTGAAAATCATAGACGGTTAAATCCTAACATGAAAGAAGTAGTTAGGGCTGAAGTTCTTAAATGGTTAGATGCAGGGATTATTTATCCTATATCTGATAGTTCATGGATTTGTCCAGTGCAGGTAGTACCTAAAAAGGATGGGATGATTGTGGTGCATAATAAAAATAATGAATTAATTCCCACTAGGACAGTAACTGGGTGGAGAGTCTGCATAGATTATAGGAAAGTTAATAGTGTTACCCGTAAGGATCATTTTCCTTTACCTTTTCTTGATCAGATGCTTAAGAGACTTGCTGGGTATGCGTATTATTATTTTCTAGATGGTTATTCAGGGTATAACTAGATTTCTATATCCTCCGAAGATCAAGAAAAGACCACCTTCACTTGTCCTTATGGTACTTTTGCATTTCGTAGGATGCCTTTTGGTTTGTGTAATGCACCTGCTACATTCCAACGTTGCATGATGGCTATTTTCTCTGATTTTGTTGAAAAGATCATGGAGGTTTTCATGGATGATTTTTCTGTTTTTGGATCTTCTTTTGATAGTTGTTTAGATAACTTGTCTCGAGTTTTGCAGCGCTGTGAGGAGACCAATTTGGTCTTGAATTGGGAGAAATGTCATTTTATGGTGCAGGAAGGTATTATTTTAGGCCACAAATTTCAGCAAGAGGCTTTGAGGTGGACCGAGCAAAAATAGAAATTATTAAAAAATTGCCACCACCTACAAATGTTAAGGGAGTTAGAAGTTTTCTTGGTCACACAGGATTTTACCGGCGTTCTATTAAGGATTTCTCTAAAATTTCTAAACCTCTTTGTAATCTGTTGAATAAGGATGTTGTGTTTGATTTTGATAAGGATTGTTTGAATGCTTTTAATAGGTTGAAGCAAGAGTTGGTGTCAGCACCAATTATGGCAGCCCATATTGAAGTTTGCCTTTTGAGCTAATGTGTGATGCTAGTGATTTCGCTTTGGGCGCTGTTCTCGGCCAGAGAAAAGACAGGAAGTTGCATATTATATATTATACTAGTAGAGTTTTAGATAATGCACAGTTGAATTATGCGACTATTGAAAAAGAATTGCTTGCTGTTGTGTTTGCTTTTAACAAGTTTCGATCTTATCTTGTAGGTTCCAAGGTGATCGTATATACGGACCATTAAGTAATTAAGTACTTGCTGAAAAAAAAAAGATGCCAAACCACGCTTGATTCGGTGGGTGCTGTTGCTTCAAGAATTTGATCTTGAGATTCGAGACAAAAGAGGCATGGAGAATGTGGTGGCAGATCACTTGTCTAGATTAGAAGGGCAGTCAAGAGCAGATGAGGTGCCTATTAATGAAAGCTTTCCAGATGAGCAGTTGTTGGCAATTTCAGTCATCCCCTGGTATGCTGATTTGGTGAACTATTTGGTGAGTGACATTGTTCCTCCTGATTTGAGCTATCATCAGAAGAAAAAGTTTTTGTGGGATGTGAAGCATTATTTTTGGGAAGAACCGCTACTCTATAAACACTATGCAGATGGGATGATTAGAAGATGTGTGCCCCAAGATGAGATGCAGGATATACTTGACCATTGCCATTCCTTGGAGTGTAGTAGACATTTCAGTACCTCCAAAACAGTTGCAAAGGTATAGCAGTCTGGTTTTTACTGGCCGACCATGTATCAAGATACTAGACAATATGTGAGCATATGTGATAGATGTCATAGGGTTGGCAACATTTCAAAAAAGAATGAGGTGCCCTTGACCAATATCCTGGAGGTTAAACTGTTTGATTTATGGGGAATTGATTTCATGGGCCCATTTCCTTCTTCCTTTAATAATTAGTACATTCTGGTAGCAGTGGATTATGTGTCTAAATGGGTTGAAGCTACTGTAACTCAGACTAATGATTCTCGGGTGGTGATGAGATTTGTGAAGAAAAATATTTTTTCCAGATTTGGTGTGCCGAGAGCTATTATTAGTGATGAAGGCTCCCATTTTTGTAATCGGTCATTTAAGGCTTTGTTGAAGAAATATGGGGTTACTCATAAGGTGGCACTTGCCTATCATCCCCAAACAAATGGGCAAGTGGAACTTGCAAATAGGGAATTGAAGCAAATTTTGGAGAAAACTATGAGCAGTTCTAGAAAGGATTGGGGAATAAGTTAGATGATGCACTTTGGGCCTATAGGACAGCTTTCAAGACACCTTTGGGTATGTCTCCTTACAGACTTGTCCTTGGAAAGTCTTGTCCCTTACCAGTGAAATTGGAACACAGGGCCTATTGGGCAATCAAGGAGTTGAACATGGATTTGAAAGCTGCGAGAGAAAATAGATTGTTACAGTTGAGTGAGTTGGAGGAGTTTAGGTTGGATGCTTATGAAAATACTCGGATTTACAAGGAAAAGACAAAGCATTGGCATGACAAACATCTTCATTTTAGAAACTTTGAAATTGAGCAGCAAGTATTACTCTTCAACTCAAGACTTAAGTTATTTCCAGGCAAGCTTAGTTCTAGATGGTCTGGCCCATTCACGGTAACGAAAATGTATCCATATGGTGCTGTTGAGGTGCGTAGTGAGGTCACTGGTGCATTCAAGGTTAATGGGCAGCGTTTGAAGCCTTATCTTGCTAGTAATGCGGTTCCTAAAGGAGTGATTTACTCTTTGAAGAATCCTACCTATAGTTGATGGTGTGGAAGTCAAGCTAATGACTGTAAACAAGCGCTTCTTGGGAGGCAACCCAATCACCAAAAAAAAAAAAAAAAAATCCTTTCTTTTGTCTTTTGTTATATGTTTTAATTGTTGTTTTATTTAAGTCTTTGAATAATTATTGTTGTGACCCCTTTTTTTTTGGTTGTGTTGTGTACGTGCAGAAAAATCAAGCAAGAAGCTAGTTCGTGTTCAATTCAGTCGGACATTCATTGTGTTCAGTCTTGTTAAAAGGAAAGTATTAGTCTTCCATTTTTCTTTGCTTTCACATTGAGGACATGTGAAAATTAAGTTTGGAGGAGTGGATATTTGATTATGCTGAATGCTGGTGCTGGTTATGTTTGTTTGAGAAAGAAATTTTTTTCGAAATTCTGGTTTGTTCACTTTCATGCAAGTTAATTGGTGATCATTTCCATGTCTTCCAAACCAAATTTTTATGTGAAAGTGTTGCCCAGATAGACAACCCAAGAGGGGGGGTGAATTGGGTTTTAAAAATAACTTAGATATTTAAAACGTTATGGATGATTAATTAAAAACTATTGCAAGTTATTTAATTAATCCTAAGTGCTGTGAGTGATGTGAGAGTAAGAAGAAAAGAGCCAATCAATCACAAACACAAGGTTTTATAGTGGTTCGGAGCTAACCCTTGCTCCTACGTCCACTCCCCAAGTCTCACTTGGGAATTTCACTATAACCCCCTTGGATTACAGCCGGTTGTTTTGCAAGCTCACAACCTAACTTGTTGTTTTACGAGCTCACAACGAACTCGGTCGGTTTTCCCAGGCTCACCGACTAGAACCAACCCCGATTGTTTTCCCGGGCTCACAATCAAACCCTTACACACGTTGGTTTTAAACCGGCTCACCAACCAACCTCAATCCCCTTGATTCAATTCCCCGATTGAACCAAGTAAATACAAGTGTGTAGAAAGAAAACAGAAAATAAGCTTCTCAAAAGCAGATGTAAAACAATATAATCAAAAGAGGAGTTTAGAAGCCCTCAAACGCTTTTAGAGGAATGGCTTCTTGAACTCCGGTCTCCTCTCGAATGAGTAGTCGACTTGAATGCAGGAGGAGGAAACTTTGATTGTTGGGAAGAAGTAGTTGGATGCAGTTATTGCAGATCTTCCCCTTTTTTCGTTGAAGAGCACTTGCAGAGCTTGAAAGCTTGAATGCTTGGAGTGGAATGTTTTTTCTCTTCCTTGCTACAGTCTTCTGTGGCTATTTAAGCCAACCCCCACGGAAACTAGCCGTTACACTGCTTTTTCTGTCCGTTCTGCACACTCTGCGCAGCCTGACAATATGACCGTTGGTGGGTTGGAGTCGACTCGCGCGATCAGGAGTCGACTCGGCTGTAGCGGGAGTCGACTTAAGCTTTTTCGGAGTCGACTCGGCAACTGTTCCAAATTTGAATTAAAGTTGCCGTCACGACTGGGAGTTGACTCGTCTTGACCCGGAATCGACTCGCCAACTTCTGGAGCTGACCTGGCAATTTTGGAGTCGGCTCATCCACAGAAGTCCGTGGATCCAATTTTGAATTTTGTCCACTCGAGTCGACTCGACTGCCCTTGGAGTCGACTCGAATCTCAGAGCCCGAACTCCCGATCCTCTGTCTTTTGGCTCATCCAGTCTTGGAGTCGACTCGAACTTCCTTGGAGTCGACTCGGCTCTCAGTTTCCGAAAGTTGGTCTTCTGCCTTTTGACGTGAAGCTTGTCTTGGAGTCGACTCGAGCTGTCTGGGAGTCGACTCGAATCTCAGAGGCAGTGACATGGTTTTCTGTCTGTCGATGGTCGCGGAGTCTCGGAGTCGACTCGTGCAATGCGGGAGTCGACTCGAATCTCAGAGTCCCAAAAATGCTCTCTGACTTTTTTCTTGTGTTCCGCTGAGAGTCGACTCATGCTTTCTTTGGAGTCGACCTGCCAACCATCGGAGTCGACTCGCGTTCCACTGGAGTCGACTCGAATCTCAGACCCGAAAAACTGCTTTCTGACTTTTCTTTGTGTACCTCTTGGAGTCGACTCTTACTACCCTGGAGTCGACTCGTTGAACATTGGAGTCGACTCGCGCACTTCAGGAGTCGACTCGTTGACAGGTTCTGAGATGAGGCTTTCTGTTCTTCTTTCTGTTCTCAGTCGGAGTCGACTCGTACTAGTCTGGAGTCGACTCGAGCTCGTGCCAGTGAACTTGATACGCTTGGAGTCGACTCGTGATATTCGGGAGTCGACTCGAGTCTCAGACTTTGGTTCAGCATACTTCTTAACTTATCCAAAATACTATGAACCAAATCTAGAGACACTTGGACAGGATTTTTACTGAAACACTCAATTGAATTCATTAGTAATCACAAGATATACTCAAATGCTTTGAGCTCATCAAAATCAAATGGGGTTTTAATCAATCACTCCACAATCTCCCCCTTTTTGATGATGACAAAACTTTGAGTATATGTAAAATGACTTGCTCAATAAATAATGAAATAAAATCCATAAATGAATTCAAATGTCTGATAATTTAATTTATCCAAGTTTGAAAGGAGTGAAACATTAAATTTCGGAGTTAAAGCTCCCCCTTTCATTTGGAATTATATAAGCCTTCATATTATGCAATCAATTGTTTGGCTTATATGTCATTAATGATTTAGTTTGATTAAAGTTCAGATTCTCCCCCTCAACATATGCATTCAACTATGTTTTGATTCTCTGAATTTCCTTTTAATGCTTTGAAGTTTTTGAACTGAATTTTTTGTTTTTAGAGGGAAAATCTGTCAATTTGTTCTTGAGTAGGATTCAGCTAATCTCCGAATATCCCTTGAATAGATTCTGGAGATTACTCCATTAGGAGCCCCAAAAGAGAGATAATGAGCCTCGAGGTACCGAATCCACTTAGAACAAATTTGTGTGTGTTTTTAAGAGTTTATCTTTTTATTTATTTCCATTGATTTCTTTTCATATTTCTCCCCTTTTACACATTTTATACATATTTCTCCCCCTTTTTGTCATCATACCAAAAAGGAGGTAATCACACACAATCAATGGCACAAATGGCACAACCAATCATCAAATGGCACAGAAGTGAAGATAAGATGTCTACTCATTGTATTGATATGAATGTGAATACATTTGAGCATACAATAAGTAAAGTAAAACAATACAAAACAAAACTCAAACACATCTATGTCCTCCTCGAGGATGAAGCTCCCCCTCTCGAGGATGCATCTCCTCCTCTGGAGGATGTGGCTCCTCCTCTCGAGGATGTGGCTCCTCCTCTCGAGGATGGTGCTCCTCCTCTCAATCGGCTCTGCTCCATGAGGAGGGTGACTGCATCTGTGACATGGCCAAGCTGTGTGATGATAGACGTGGTGGCTCTGCTATGTGTAGTGGAGAGCTCTGTCACCGACGCCTGAAGCCCAGTCACCGATGTCTGAAGTGCGTCCAGCTTGTCGATGAGTACATTCGACAAGCGCTCGGCCCCCTCGGTGGTGGTGTGCATGTCACGACCTATCTCCTCTCGCATCTGTCGAGTGGAGCTCGTGACCTCACTCATGCTGTGGAACTGGGCCTGGACCAAACTCCGGACATTGTAGATCTCTTCCCGTACATGAGCCGTCATGTCAGTCACGGCTGTCAAGGAAGGGACCAACTGAGAAGATACGGATGCAGGAGTGGGAGCAGGCACCGCACCTCGGAGCTCTCGAAGCAGCTCATCCCGCACCTCTCTGACTATCTCCTGTCGCAGCTCCCGGAGCTGCTCAGGATCAATCCGGACCGCCATAGAGGGTGGTGCCGAGAAGGAAGGTCCGGCGGAGGTGGTAGGAGCAGGAGGAGTGGATGGAAGGTCTGGATGGTCTGGAAGGTCTGGGTAGTCTGAATCGGGCTCAGGACTGGGTGAAGGTCTGGTGGTCTGAGCGGTGAGGGTAGACTTCCTAACCCATACCCCCTCTCTCTTCCGAAACCCCATCCTGTGCATGGTCCCCGTACACAAGCGATCTGTCCATCGCAATGCACGAGAGGGTTCCCTCTCAGAAATGGGAATCTCGTACTCCCTAAAGAGAAGAGTAAAAATCATGCCGTATGGGAGGTTGAGCCTAGGTCTATCTAGGGGCTCACACATATACCTATAGATGAGTTTGGGGAAGTTGACCGGGGTGTCCTGAAGAATGTAAGACATAATAGCTAGGTCCCTCTCATTTACAAAATCAAATCTTCCTGTCTTAGGGAAGATGGACCTGGATAGAATACTCAAAAGGATTCTCACTTCAATAGAAAGTGAGCTAGCAGATACCTCGTCTAGGGGGGACTGAGGTGGATGCCCTAAGACGACCGTAAGGGCCTCAACTCTATCCTCAGGGTGTGCGGGAGCCACCCCTACTAATGGAAGGTGGAGGATGTGGGCAATGAGATCCTCCGTGACACGCACAGGGACACCTACTACTGTGCCCTCGATACCTCCATCTCCCCGATGGACGGTACTATAGAACTCCTGAACAAGGCCAGGGTAAGTGGGAAGGTCCAACGTGAGGAAGTACTCTAGGCCCTGGGCTCTAAGCCTATCACCTATGGTGAACCCTTCCCGGGAGAGATAGTCAAAGTCGACATACCTCCCGGTGGTGACGGCCTTCCCGGCCAACGGCCTTGCGGGAACCGCCCTAGGCGGGGAACGAGCCGGAGGTGGTTCCCTCGCGGGATCGTGCCGCGCCTTGGAGCGCCGCTCGGGACCGGCCTCGGGACGGGACCTCTTCCTAACCACGGTCTTATGAGGCATCTTGGCCTAAACGGGAAGAAACACCTAAAGGACGGAGAAAGGTCGACGGAGGAGACTCGGGACGGACAGGAGACGACCTAGGAACGGACGAAAATCCTAAGAACCGGTGAAAAATCGACCGAACAGAGGTTGGAGACGATCGGGGACGACCTAGGAGTCGGCTCTAGGGCTTTTTGAACAGTGGCGGCTTGAAAGAAAAGTGTTTGCGAAACGACAAACCTAGGGTTAAAAAGTCGGATCCCGACTGCGAGTCGACTCCCCTGAGTCGCGAGTCGACTCGACCTTGAGTCGACTCCAGAATATGCGCGAGTCGACTCTCCTTATGCGCCTGTAGACTTCGAGTCGACTCCCGACAATGTGCGAGTCGACCCCCCCTCAGCTGCCATCTTTGCGAGTCGACTCCCGCAAATGCGCGAGTCGACTCTCCCTTAGGAGCCGGCTCTGAAACTTACTCGAGTCGTCTCTAACTTTGGCACGCACCTAAAACTCATGCTATAATCGTGCCAAATGAGGGAAAATCACCTAATTATGATCTGATTTGATGATCATTGAAAAGAAACTCTATTTTAACTACATTGTAATCATCAAAATCAATTATTCTAGTGAAAACCACCACTAGGATGGATCAATCACTCCTAATCCCCTCCTAAGCACACTAAACCTCTCTTCACTTAGGGGTTTTGTAAAAATATCTGCTAATTGATTATCAGTACAAACAAATTAGAGTGTCACATCACCATTCAATACATGATCTCTTATGAAGTGATGTCTTATCTCAATGTGTTTAGTTCTTGAATGTTGAATTGGATTTTTAGTTAGATTTATGGCACTTGTATTATCACAATTAATGAGAATTTTATCTTGTTTAATGCCATAATCTTCTAATTGTTGTTTAATCCACAAGATTTGAGCACAACAACTCCCGGCTGCCACATATTCAGCTTCAGCAGTGGATAATGCAACCGAGTTTTGTTTCTTGCTAAACCATGAGATAAGGTTTTCTCCTAGAAATTGACAAGACCCGCTGGTACTTTTTCTATCAAGCTTACATCCAGCGAAGTCTGAATCTGTGTATCCTATTAAGTTTAGGCTAGATTCTTTAGAGTACCATAGCCCTATGTTCTTAGTTCCTATTAAGTATTTAAAAATTCTCTTAACTGCAGCTAGGTGTGATTCTTTAGGATTAGCCTGATATCTAGCACACATGCACACACTAAACATAATATCAGGTCTACTTGCAGTAAGATACAGTAAAGATCCTATCATACCTCTATAAAGTTTTTGATCTACAGATTTACCTGATTCATCTTGATCTAATTTGCATGATGAGCTCATGGGGGTGCTGATTGACTTGTTTCCCTCCATATCAAACTTCTTGAGCATCTCCTTGATATATTTTGCTTAATTGATGAAGATTCCTCCTTCAGATTGTTTGATTTGAAGCCCTAGAAAGTAGTTCAGCTCTCCCATCATGCTCATCTCAAACTCACTCTGCATCAAATCAGCAAACTCTTCGCAGAGGCGATTGTTAGTAGCACCGAAAATGATATCATCAACATAAATCTGTACTAATAACATATCTTTGTTTTGCTTTTTCAGAAATAATGTTGTGTCTACATTTCCCCTAGAGAATTCATGTTCTAATAGGAATTTACTAAGCCTCTCATACCATGCTCTAGGTGCTTGTTTTAATCCATAAAGTGCTTTGTTCAGTTTATACACATGATTAGGGTATTGATGATTTTCAAAACCAGGAGGTTGTTCTACATACACTTCCTCATTAATATACCCATTTAAAAATGCACTTTTTACATCCATTTGAAATAGTTTGAAATCCTTAGAGCATGCATATGCTAATAATAGTCTAATAGCCTCAAGTCTAGCTACGGGAGCAAAGGTTTCATCAAAATCTATGCCTTCTTCTTGATTATAACCCTTTGCCACTAGTCTAGCCTTATTCCTTATAACAATTCCATTTTCATCTAGCTTATTTTTATATATCCATTTTGTACCTATAATTGGATATTCAGAAGGCCTCTCTACTAGATCCCACACTTTGTTTCTAGTAAATTGGTTTAGTTCTTCTTGCATTGCATTTATCCAATTTACATCATTTTCGGCTTCTTCTATATGTTTGGGCTCAAAGTGTGAAACAAAAGCTAGATGGTTATTCAAATTTCTAAGTGAAGCTCTAGTCCTAACCGGTTGAGATGGATCATCTAGAATGAGTTCCTTAGGATGCCCGTGAGCATACCTCCAAGCTTTTGTTAGCCCATGATCCACAATAGGCTCTTGGCTTGATGATGCTTCTTCAATCAATTTTTGATTATCATCTTGTAATCCCATCTCATCTATCTTTTCTTCAAGTATTTCAACATCATCATCAAAATTAACCTTCTTACTAGATGAGATGTCACTAGAGTCATCAAAAACAACATGTATAGATTCTTCTATAACTAGGGTTCTTTTATTAAAGACTCTATAGGCTTTACTAGTTGTAGAATAACCTAAGAATATTCCTTCATCAGATTTAGGATCAAATTTTTCTAGATTATCTTTCCCATTATTATGTACAAAACACCTACATCCAAAGGCATGAAAGTAATTAACTTTTGGTCTTCTGTTTTTCCAAAGTTCATAAGGTGTTTTCTTTATAATGGGTCTTAATAAAACTCTATTTAATATGTGACAAGAGGTATTAATGGCTTCTCCCCGAAAGTACTTAGGGAGGTTACTTTCACATAACATAGTCCTAGCCATTTCCTCTAGTGTTCTATTCTTCCTTTCCACAACTCCATTTTGTTGTGGTGTCCTAGGTGCAGAAAAATTATGGGTTATCCCCTTTTTACTACAAAATTCGTCAAATAATTGATTTTCGAATTCGGTACCATGGTCACTTCTAATGGCTATGACTGAAGACTCTCTAGCATTTGTTACTTCCTTATGGAACTTCTTAAACATAGAAAATGCTTGATCCTTATGCACTAGAAACATGACCCATGTGTACCTAGAGTAATCATCTACTATAACTAGACCATATTTATTTCCACCTAGGCTTGTTGTTCTAGTTGGACCAAATAGGTCCATGTGTAGTAATTCTAGAGGCCTAGAAGTAGAGACACATTTTATGGATTTAAAAGAGTTCCTAGATTGTTTGCCAAATTGACATGCTTCACATATTTTGTTCTTTTCAAATTTTAATTTTGGCAAACCTATCACGGAGTCTCTTTTAACTAGTTTAGTTATTGTGTCCATGCTTGCATGACCTAACTTACGGTGCCATAACCAACTAGCATCATTATCTTTAGTTTCATTTACAACTAGACATTGGTTATGTTTTGCAAGATCTTCTAGGTCTACAACATATACATTTCCACGTCTAATTCCTTTAAAAACTAAACTATTATCATTAGGATTTGTTATAATGCATAGTGATGGTTTAAACATAACATCATATCCTTTATCACATAATTGACTAATGCTTAACAAGTTATGCTTAAGACCATCAACATATCTAACATTATCTATAAAAGTAGAAGGGGTGATTTGAACTTTACCAATACCAATGATGTGACCTTGGTTATTGTCTCCAAAAGTCACAGCACCTCCCTTCTTGGCTTCAAGGGTGAAAAATTGATCTTTATCACCCGTCATGTGCCTTGAGCAGCCACTATCCAAATACCAGCAGTTTTTGTTGACTTTGGCTGCAAGACACTCCTACACAAGCAAATCATGTCATCTTAGGTACCCAAGTTTTCTTGGGTCCTTCATGGTTAGTCAAGTTGGTTCCTTTTGGAACCCATACCTTTTTAATTTTTCTTTTAGTTTTACTTTTCCTAAAATTACACACATTTGCTTTATGACCTACTGTACCACAACAAAAGCAAGTTATTTTCTTAATTTTAGTTTCCCCAGCTTTAACAAAGAAGTTACTGAGAAGTTTTTGTTTATTTCTTGGTTTATATCCTAAACCCGCTTTATTAAATACGGCTCGTTGATTATTAAGTATCATATTTAACTTTTCAGAACTATATGTAAACCTTTCAACTAAAGGTTTGTATCTTCCAAGTTCTTTAGTTAATGTTTGATTTTCTGCTTTTAAATCATTTAGTTCTTTTGTGAGATCCTTGTTTAAGATTTGTTTATGGTTTTTAAGTTCTGAAAGTTCCTTAGTTAGTTTTTCATTATCTTTCGTTAAGTTGTTAGTCTTCTTAATTAAGAGTTGGTTGCTTGTCTTAAGTTCTAGATTTTCTTTGGTAAGATTATCTTTATCCTTAATTAATGAATCATGCTTATGAATGTAAGTTTGGTTAGTTACTTTTAGTTCTCTGTTTTTAACATTTATATTCTTATATTCAATCATTAATTCATTAAACGCATCATAAAGTTCATCAAATGTAAAATCAAAATGCGTATCGGAAGTTACCTCGTTTTCGTTGGCCATGAAGCAGAAATTGGCCTTCTCTTCTTGTTCTTCATCCGATGATGAAGATGATGCGTCGGAGTCCGATAGGGTGGTGACAAGGGCTTTCTTCTTCTTCTTGTACTTGCTGCCCTTCTTTAGTAAGGGACACTCAGCTCTGATGTGTCCCGGCTTTTTGCACTCATAGCACCCAATCCCCTCATTTTCTCTTTCCTTACCTTTGTCCTTGCGGTAGGAATTTGAGGGGCCTCTCCTTTGATGATAGGACTTCTTGTGGTTGATGAATTTCTTGAACTTGCGCACAAGAAGTGCCTCACCACCATCTTCCTCATCATCTTCTTCTTCACTACTGCTACTGCAAGATAAGTCTTTGTTAGATGAAGTAGATTTTAAAGCTATTACCTTTTTCTTATGGGAGGACTCTTCCTCGTTGTGTTGTTTCATGGTGAGCTCGTGCGTCATAAGGGATCTAAGAAGCTCCTCAAGTGGTAGCTTGTTCAAGTCCTTGGCTTCTTGGATTGCCGTCACTTTAGCTTCCCACGACCTTGGTAGACACCGAAGGATTTTCCTGACAAGCTCACTGTTAGTATAGTTCTTGCCAAGGCTTTTTAGGCCATTGACAATATCAGTAAACCTAGTGAACATGCATGTGATTGTTTCATTTGAATCCATTTTAAATAGTTCATATTTATGAACCAAGATGTTTATTTTGGATTCCTTGACTTGATTCGTGCCCTCATGGGTCACTTCAAGTCTGTCCCAAATTTCTTTTGCAGAATTGCAAGTTGAAACCCTATTGAATTCATTTCTATCTAAGGCACAATAGAGTACATTCATAGCTTTGGAATTAAGTTGTGCCTTCCTCATGTCATGTTCATCCCAATCCGTTTCTAGTTTGGGTACCTTGACACCCTCTACATATATGGATGGGATGTATGGCCCATTTACTACAATAGTCCACATCTCATAGTCTTGGGCTTGGATGAATATTCTCATCCTAGCCTTCCAATATGAGTAGTCAGACCCATTAAAGAATGGGGGTCTTTGGGTGGACTGACCCTCAATGTGGGAAGATCCAAATGGGGTTGTCATTTCGATCTTTTACTCTTGGGTGGAAGAGTTTAGGCTCTGATACCACTTGTTGCCCAGATAGACAACCCAAGAGGGGGGGTGAATTGGGTTTTAAAAATAACTTAGATATTTAAAACGTTATGGATGATTAATTAAAAACTATTGCAAGTTATTTAATTAATCCTAAGTGCTGTGAGTGATGTGAGAGTAAGAAGAAAAGAGCCAATCAATCACAAACACAAGGTTTTATAGTGGTTCGGAGCTAACCCTTGCTCCTACGTCCACTCCCCAAGTCTCACTTGGGAATTTCACTATAACCCCCTTGGATTACAGCCGGTTGTTTTGCAAGCTCACAACCTAACTTGTTGTTTTACGAGCTCACAACGAACTCGGTTGGTTTTTCCAGGCTCACCGACTAGAACCAACCCCGATTGTTTTCCCGGGCTCACAATCAAACCCTTACACACGTTGGTTTTAAACCGGCTCACCAACCAACCTCAATCCCCTTGATTCAATCCCCCGATTGAACCAAGTAAATACAAGTGTGTAGAAAGAAAACAGAAAATAAGCTTCTCAAAAGCAGATGTAAAACAATATAATCAAAAGAGGAGTTTAGAAGCCCTCAAACGCTTTTAGAGGAATGGCTTCTTGAACTCCGGTCTCCTCTCGAATGAGTAGTCGACTTGAATGCAGGAGGAGGAAACTTTGATTGTTGGGAAGAAGTAGTTGGATGCAGTTATTGCAGATCTTCTCCTTTTTTCGTTGAAGAGCACTTGCAGAGCTTGAAAGCTTGAATGCTTGGAGTGGAATGTTTTTTCTCTTCCTTGCTACAGTCTTCTGTGGCTATTTAAGCCAACCCCCACGGAAACTAGCCGTTACACTGCTTTTTCTGTCCGTTCTGCACACTCTGCGCAGCCTGACAATATGACCGTTGGTGGGTTGGAGTCGACTCGCGCGATCAGGAGTCGACTCGGCTGTAGCGGGAGTCGACTCAAGCTTTTCCGGAGTCGACTCGGCAACTGTTCCAAATTTGAATTAAAGTTGCCGTCACGACTGGGAGTCGACTCGTCTTGACCCGGAGTCGACTCGCCAACTTCTGGAGCTGACCTGGCAATTTTGGAGTCGGCTCATCCACAGAAGTCCGTGGATCCAATTTTGAATTTTGTCCACTCGAGTTGACTCGACTGTCCTTGGAGTCGACTCGAATCTCAGAGCCCGAACTCCCGATCCTCTGTCTTTTGGCTCATCCAGTCTTGGAGTCGACTCGAACTTCCTTGGAGTCGACTCGGCTCTCAGTTTCCGAAAGTTGGTCTTCTGCCTTTTGACGTGAAGCTTGTCTTGGAGTCGACTCGAGCTGTCTGGGAGTCGACTCGAATCTCAGAGGCAGTGACATGGTTTTCTGTCTGTCGATGGTCGCGGAGTCTCGGAGTCGACTCGTGCAATGCGGGAGTCGACTCGAATCTCAGAGTCCCAAAAATGCTCTCTGACTTTTTTCTTGTGTTCCGCTGAGAGTCGACTCATGCTTTCTTTGGAGTCGACCTGCCAACCATCGGAGTCGACTCGCGTTCCACTGGAGTCGACTCGAATCTCAGACCCGAAAAACTGCTTTCTGACTTTTCTTTGTGTACCTCTTGGAGTCGACTCTTACTACCCTGGAGTCGACTCGTTGAACATTGGAGTCGACTCGCGCACTTCAGGAGTCGACTCGTTGACAGGTTCTGAGATGAGGCTTTCTGTTCTTCTTTCTGTTCTCAGTCGGAGTCGACTCGTACTAGTCTGGAGTCGACTCGAGCTCGTGCCAGTGAACTTGATACGCTTGGAGTCGACTCGTGATATTCGGGAGTCGACTCGAGTCTCAGACTTTGGTTCAGCATACTTCTTAACTTATCCAAAATACTATGAACCAAATCTAGAGACACTTGGACAGGATTTTCACTGAAACACTCAATTGAATTCATTAGTAATCACAAGATATACTCAAATGCTTTGAGCTCATCAAAATCAAATGGGGTTTTAATCAATCACTCCACAGAAAGATTAGGAGAAATGAACATGCATTTGCACTTGTGTGAGACTTATCTAGGATCAACATTACACTTTTGGGTTCTTTATTGTGTTTAAGCATTGAATTTTGATTTAGGATAGGCAATATCTTATAAAGCAAGAGTAAGCATATTTGTTTTTCTTTGGAATTATTGAAGTACATCTTTTCTTGCAAAGTTGTATGAGTTGTGTGATTATGCATAAAAGATGAGTGTGATGCTTTTCTTGTGATTATCCCCTTTGATCTAGTCCTAAATAGGGTTTAAGTAAATAGAGTGATAATGATTAGACAGTCGAATAAATAAATATGTACAAAGTTCTATCTACTCCAATGTTTTGAGTTGCTTAGTAACTAGGGGTATTCATCACCAATGTTTACTTTTACGTCAAACGGCAACTTGAAATATGAGTATGCAAAAGCACTTTAAGTGTGTGACTTGTTGAGTAACCGGGTGCATCCATCACAAATGCTTGTATTCGCGTCAAAAGGCAAGTGACAACTTAAAGACAAAAAATAATTTGTCAAAAAAAAAAAACTCTCTAGTTTGCTACCTTGTTTGTAGTAGTGAGAAGGGGTGATTGCAAGTTGAGTTGTTACATGATTCAATTGTGTTGGTCGCATGATAAATATGATTGAGTTTGGAATTATATATGGATATTTGATCTAGAGAATGTGAGTATGCTTAGTTTTCCTTTATTTGCTATTGTTTATGTACTAAGTTGAAGATTTGATGTTTGCATAATAGGTCCTTTGGGTGGGATGAGTTGAGCCTGACTATGGTTATTGTCCTTTGTTTTTATGGTTTTTCTTTTGCTTGAGGACAAGCAAACATTCAAGTTTGGGGGTATTTGATGTGAAAATTTATTTCACACATTTTTTTAGTCTTAATTGTTTTATTTTAGAGTATTTTGTATGTTCTTAGCTCATTTATCTAGAATTTAGGTGTCTTTTGCATTTATTTAATTCTTGAAAATTCTTGATATTTTGCATGTGTTTAATTATTGAATTCGGTTGAAATTGGGCTGGTCTAGTCAATACAGAATACTGTTTGGTTTTTGGATTCTAACTGAAGCTACAGACCTCCGTTTCATATGTTGTTTAGCTTGCTGGAAAGATAAGATGTAGACCTAAAACTTTTATGATATCACAAAACCACGTTCTGCCGTTTTGAAGTCCAAAACTTAGCCGAAATGGAGAAGTCCGAAACTATCCATAATTTTACTACGGCCCAGACCCTGTTTTGGTTTTCAGCTTGTATCTAGAGTTATATAAGTTAGAATAATGCAAACCCAGGTGCGTTGGAAAGCTGAGAACGAGATCTAAAACTTTCGTGAAGGGTCCAACTCCAAAGTATATCGTTTTAGTGCTCTAAATCCAGCTGGGAGTTGAGTCTAAAAATCAGCCTAGATTTCCGGATTTCAGCTAGCAGATAGGGATGAAATCTGTTTTAAAATTCAAAAAAAGAAAATTCCGAGAAGAGAAGGGGGCCAGCATATACGAAGAGGAGGACAAGCAGATAAAAAAAGAAAAAACGCAGAGAATCTGAAATTCCGATAGGAGGAAAATCTAAAATTTCGAGAGAAGAAAAAAGTTGGAATTCTGGGAGAAAGAACGGAACGGAGGATTTTTGCAAATACAGAGTTTTTTTTCCTTTCTCTTATACATATTTTATTATTTTTTTATTTGCTGAATTGTTATTAAGAATGTTGAATGCGAATTTATGTTTGAGAAATAATTGGATTGATTTATTAGTTATGATTTGCTAGTTTTCTTATCCTAGGGTTAGGACGTAGTCATTGAATTTTTGATATGAATTGAGTATGGTTGTATTGAATATCTTTTGTTAATTGCAATTTACTAGCTATGAATTGCATGCTTAAGATGTTGAATGAAGTAACGAAAGTTGAAGTTCAATATTAGTTGGTGAATTTATCAAATATTGGTGGTGTAGTTTAGAAATAAATGCACACCCTTGTGACGTATAATCAAGAATTTCACAGATCATAATGAATTTATATTAATTTCTATGATCACGAAAGTAGACATAGGATTAATATAGGTATAGGTGTTATGCCTTGAAAGAGGATATCACATAAAAAAAGGGGATTCGGTCATTGTAATTAGCAGAATATTAACAATCAGATTTAAATTCATTGAAGGAATTCAATTGATGAAATCCAAGCCTCAGGAACCTTTCATATTTAATTTTTCAGGTCAAAAAATTACAGTCAGTCACATCAATTTGGGGTCGTCTAAATAATATAGAAAATTTATAAATTTATAAATTCAAACTTGGAACCCTGCGATTAGAAGACTACGCCTAGTTTCGCTGGGCTACCATCTTGGTGACAATTAGGGCTTTCACTTATAATTCTCCAATCATGCATTCCAATCCTCAACCAAGAGACCCTCGCATCACAGGCATCGCCACGTACCCAATTCCATCGACTATCGACAGGGAGCCGTGCGTTCAGCCATGTGGAAATTCTAACGATGCGGTTTTTCTTTGTCCGGAACCTCTTGTCTCCGGACTCACAGGGTAAGATGAAGTCACACGAAAGGACGATTCCATCAAAAGGAACAACCTAAAGCTAGTGGTCAAACCTCAGATAATTTTTTTTCGAGGAAAAAAAAAAAATCTCACAGACAACTTTTTTAGAAACGGGAGCGCAGTAGTTTGCCACCTAGCTTTCTAGCTAATTAATTGTTTCAGTCCAGTGTTCCCCTTTTTTTTCTTTTTTTTTAAATCTTCCTATTGGCATATATAAACCAGATATTAAGCATGTTATCAGATATTATCTATGGTTTAAAATAATGATAATATGTTCAACGTGTTACAGCAATAGATATACAATAAAAATAACAACCAAATATGGCACATTGCTATTTATTTGACTCAAGATATACAGATAGAAAGTAAATATTTTGGAAAAATACGAAGTAATGGGTTCTAATTATTTATGAAAGATATTATCATATTCGCATATTTTAATTATATGCAAAATTTATATTGAATCTTGGTTAAAAATTTTTTATTGAACCTTTCATTTCATTTCAAGCAATTGGATTGGTTGTACAATAAATATACCATAATAAATACAAAATATAAGTATAGATGATATTTAATGAAAGAAAGAGAATATAGTTGGAACAATCAATATTCATAATGCAACAATGGTTGCATTAAATGCAAAACAAAGACTCTTTCTTGACCCAACTACAAAAATAGAACACCATGATAAGAAAAAACATAATATAAAACCTAAAGGACAATAAATATTGTTTGTCTACTTTGAATCGGGTTGGACCCCTATATGTATATATTTCTAAATTTCATTCCAATTTAAATACTTTATTTATTCTACGACGAGAAACATATTCAAAGATTTTTTCGTTACTATAATTTGATTATGCTGTATAGTTATTATAATTATTTTATTTTTTTTTAAAAAAAGTCAAATGGTGGCTATTATTTATTCAGGTTCAAGAAAGGTTCATTGTAATGAAATATTGGCGCTAATGCAAGCCTAGTTAGCAGCTTTACTTGTCTAATATTTTACATTATAAGTAGCTAATAGCAATTATTACAGTAATCATTGCTCTGTTTCCAAATGCAGCAAGTGGAGGCCAAGATAATGGTTTTGATGCTCCCGTACTCCCATCATTGCAGAATATTACCTTTAAATTTAACCTGAAATAATTTTTTTAATCTCTTGCATGCGTATGATTGGTTCTTAAATCCTCTGGGGCCATCACCATGGCCTCAAGGTGCTGCAATGGGGTGGCCAAGCTTGGACACTGGAAAAGGTTCTCACAAAGGACGGATCCAGCAAAGATTCGTGGGAGCCGCCTCTTTTCTTTTAAAAAGTTGGCGCCCTCCACTTCAATCTAATCTTTCTCACAGCACTGAGCTGGCTTTTGCCCCACAACCATGGGAAAGGTCCCAGTTAAACGCCCGGTATCGGACGGCTGGCCTCGTCTGGACCGTTGGAGGTCCATTGAGATTCGTGAGAGGAAACTTTAGTGAGGATCACCACTGCCATTCGTGCAGAGAGCATCGAAGCATTTTGGTCAAACCTGGGGAAGAGGAAGATGCCGTGCCGTTTCCTCTAGATTTCCACGCTTGAAGGTCAAAGGTTGGTTGATTGACTTGATACAGCAGAATTAACTTTAAAGAAAGGAAGGAATAACTTAATCCCTTCTCTTAACAATGTTGGTTAGAAGGAGAAAGTCACCCCTGACTTGGTACAGTAAACCTGGGGCTATGTAAACAATTGAGAGAATTTCTACCAAAAAACCAAATGAGAGAATAACTTAATACCCTTCCTTTAACAATGTTGAATTTAAGTCAGTACAAACTTTGCTGTTGATTGCCATTGACTCAGGGGTTCTTTAGGTGGGTAACTAAATTTAGCTGATGAGAGCTGATGAGTTCCCCTCCACTTCCAAAAAAAAAAAAAAAGGAGTGAACTGAACTGTTGCCTAGGCAAGCATTGCACTGGAGAGAGTTATTTTGGAATCTTGGTAGGATTATTTTTCAGGTCTTTGATCCAGATAATTTCATGCTTCCACCATTGTACTTGCAAAAGAAAGCAAAAGGAGAGGAAATTATGGATTGTCACCCTAAACTATTAGTTAGAGTATTCAGTGAATGGCTAAATTGCTCTATCGATCAAGAGGTGATGTTTCCATTCAAATTCATCAGCTTCTGTCTCTCTTTCTTTGCACTAGTCCGATTATAATATATAGGGATTGTATCTTATTTAAATATAGAAGAAGGCACACGAAAAAGAGATGCATGATACATGAATTTCCAAGAGACTTTTTTGGGGCAGTAGGCTAGTGAGTCTAATCTCTGATGGAGCCACTCCACAGAAAGGCTTAGCACCAAGGGAAGCACCATGGACTCCTAAATAGTTATAACAATAGTTTATAAGAACAGAAATCAACACCTGCATGGCAAGGGTACAAAGTAGAATACAGTACTTTTGTAAGGGGCATTTTGCAAAAATGGCCACTGTATTTTTGCTTTTTAGGGCATTAGTTCAAGTTTGTTTGTATTTGTAGGAACAGCAGTTCTGATTTTTCATGGACCGAAATATCCATTACCACGTTATCCCATAATATGGATAGGAGAAAAATGAAGTGAAATTAAAAAAATATGGTATATATAAAATAAAATATGGAGAAAAAAAGTATGTTTATTTTCAAAATAAAGTAAGGCATTTCATAATCTCCATCTCTGTTGAGAACCATTGACCAAAGGTAAGAAAAAGCTAACCTGTCCTCCAAAATATTGATTTAATCCAGGTTAGCTTTTTCTTACCTTTGTTTCTAAAGGACTTCAAACTGATTTTGTGAATATTTGAAGGCTCGGAGACAAATTATATGGGCTTGGGTCTACATGGGTCAACAGGTCCAGTCCAAATTAGCTAGGCTAGCCCTCTCACTGTTTTGGGTTACTCATGGCTCACCTGTTGGCAAATTAAGTTGGGTACAGATTTAAGCCAGATAGTTAGAATTAATATTTGGAGTTTTGGAATGGCATTAGAATCTTAGTATATGTTTGATATGATGATCAAATCATTTTTATAATGATGTATAAATTGTTGTTACGTATGCCTATGGTGTTAAAGCATGTAGGATTTCACCTATACAATTGCATCACTAGGAACTTCAATGCTATCTAAATCTATGTGCAAATGAAACTCTCCATTCAGAAGTGAGACATCGCTCATGATTCAATTTTGCATGATTGGCCAAATATCATAACTTATAGTACTAATTTTGTCCTTCTTCTAAAATTATTTTGAAGATAGACAAGAGAATATTAAGCAATGAAAAAGGAAGGGTAAGAATCATACTATTACTAGTCTTCTTTTGTGAGCTTTTTATGATTAGCTCTCCACTTGAAGACCAAACTTCTGCAAGTCACTGCCAAAGTTGTAGCCAAGCTAATTATAGTTTATAGATAGTTTTAGAACTCGGCATGCTTGGTAACACTGTTTAGGCTTCTCCCGGGATGCATCAATGTTCAAAATAGGGAAAAACAAATCAAGAAAAAAAAGAGAGAGACAAAATTCAATAGAAATAAAAACAGTCACTCTTTTATAATTTTGGTGATGGTTTTTAGGTGGGGGAAGGAGGGGGTGAGACGCAGGACAGGGAAAGAAGAAAGCTTCAGTTAGATCGCCATAAAAATGTCACCTTTCTCTCGGGTCGCTGTCGATACTTCCGTTCTATGTACCGTCGCTTCCGTGGCTCTCCTCCAGTCTCCCTGTACGCCACCTCGCTTCCAACTTGTCTGCCATCTTCCCCAACGCGAGAAACAAGCATTATTCTAATGGATCACACGTACCAGTAGCGTAGAAAGCGAACAACCTATTCGATCCACGCTCCGGGAAGCAATTAATAAAAGCTTGGCTATTCCCCCCCCACCGTACCTCACTTCACAGAGCAAAGCAAGCCCCATCGGAAGCCTTTACTTCCCTTCCCTCGGCTTCTCCTTCTTCTCTTTACTTTCCACCAGCTCTCTGCTCCGCTCCTCTGCTCTCTTTCGCTTTTTTCCACCATAAAAATCCCACCTTTAGCTAGTTCTCTTCGCCTCTCTTCTTCCAGTGGGTGAAGGCTGGAGATTTGGAGAGAGGTGGAGGAGAGATGGAAGGCCGGTTGAGGAAGTGCGGCGGGCAAGCGAGCCCGGACAGGTCGAGGGCGTGGGCGGAGCCGCCGCCACCGCCGCCGAAGCAGCACCAGGCTAGGAAGATTCCGGTGGTGTATTACCTCTGCCGGAACCGCCACCTTGAGCACCCCCATTTCATCGAAGTTCCCGTCGCCTCCCCCGAAGGGCTCTACCTGAGAGGTCAGTAAAAAAAAAAAAGGAAAACCGAAACCTAAAACAAGAAGAAAGGCGTAATATTTGTTCCACATTGCTCTGATTTGGGGCTTTTCTTTCTTGGTTTATTTGGTAGATTTCATTAATCGTCTCAATGTGCTCAGAGGAAAGGGCATGGCCGCCATGTATTCGTGGTCTTGTAAGAGGTACTGGAGAGCTCCCAACTGATAAAAATCATTTTTTTTTTTTGAAGTTTTTGTTCGCTGGTGGTTTAATCTGTTGCATCCGAATGGTACTACAGGAGCTACAAGAATGGATTTGTGTGGCATGACCTCTCCGAGGATGATCTCGTGCTCCCGGCTCACGGCAACGAGTATGTCCTCAAGGGTTCTGAGCTCTTGGATCAATCCCCTTCAGGTACTTCCAAATAAAACTATCAAAAGATAGTTTTTTTTCTTTTGGAATTGTTTTTTTTTTTTTTTGCAATAGGAAACTAAGAACATGTTGCATTTAGAGTACGAAAACCTTTTTTTTTCTTTTTCTTCTGCTTGTTTAGATCGGATTCATCACGGCAATGGCAACACAAAATTGCATAACTCGAAGCCCACACAGCAAGAAAACCCCACATTTTCTAGAATCCAAGAAGCTTCTTCTTCCTCCCCTCCCACTATTGTCATTAAAGAGGCAAAGCCTCCAGCTTCGCCGCCGACTTCTCGAGACGATGAGCAGTCCCCCTCATCTCACAAGGCCGGTTGCTTTGGCAACATATCACCAGAACTCGGACCCAAAAGACCTCCCTCATGGGAGGTCGATTCCCCCAGCACTACGGAGTACAGAGTCTACAAGCTGATTGGTGCTGCAGATGCTTCCACCCAGACTGATGAGAGAGGTGGAAGGAGGGCCCGTGGAGGTCCCGATACCTGCATTCGAGGCGTATCGACTGATGATGGCCCGATGGATCTTGAATTCGATGAGAGACGCAGGAACCATAGCCTGCACCCCAAGGATGGGTCTGAGATGGTTCGGGATGAGATCTCCCCACCGCCGACTTCATCGAGTGCATCCTCCACCTCTGGTGGGAAGACAGAGACACTGGAGTCTTTAATTAAAGCAGATGCTGGCAAGATGAACAGCTTTAGGATACTCGAGGAGGAGGAAGTGCTCCTCCCCAATGGCCCGAAACTGAGGGCCACAAATGTCCTGATGCAGTTGATCACATGTGGATCAATCTCTGTGAAGGATCACCAGAGCTTCGGGCTTGTTCCGACCTATAAGCCCAGGTTCTCCCACATGAGGTTCCCGTCGCCATTGTTTGCAAACTCCATGACGCTGGGAGAGCTTGACTGCCTATCAGAGAATCCAAGGCACATGGGATTGAGGATGGAAGACAAGGAGTACTTCAGTGGGAGCTTGATAGAAACTAAGAAGCATAAAGAGGAAGTAGGGCAAGGTGTGCCTATTCTAAAGCGCTCTTCTTCCTACAATGCGGACAGGTAAGCTGAGGGCTTCTAGTTGCAAGTTCTAGACTCCAGACCTTATATTAATATAATTTTCTGTTTCTAGGTACAATTTATGGAATTGCTTTTTATAGTAGAGGAGATTCTTGATTGTTGAGGTTTTAGGGTTTTGCATATGCGGGTGCTTTTTGATCGGTCGGCTTTATATTTGGCGACCTATTTTACAGCAAAAAATCTCATGTAGTTGTGATGCTTATTAAACAAGTTAGCATTACTATTTCTGTTAATTTGATCATATCTTGCTTTGCTTAATTGTACTATTTTTTGAATGTACTCAGGCTCCGGCAATAGTGAGTCTGCATGATGCTACAAAACTTCCCCCCTCCCTTCCACAGAGCAAACATGAAGCTAAAATATATAATTAAAAGCAGTGTTTTTTGTTTGAGGAGTTTTTGAATTTCTGGTTTCTCAAATATGGGCACTATTCATTAGGAAAGACGGATATCGTGACTAAAACAATAGAATGTAAGAAGTAGATCAGGATTCTTTGGATCTGATGGTGCCATCTCACCTTTTAGGGCTAACAGGGTTATGCTGACGCTTGGAATAACACCATCATAGGTTATATTCTCTCCGATTTCTTTTCTTTACCATTGGGCACTGAGGTGTGGCGCCTCTTCTGCTTTGACAGCTTGGGTAGATGCTTGCTTGATCTTCTCCTTAAGCTTATATGTTGAATACATGTTATGTAGAATAATTTGAATGAATTCCATTTGTTTTGATTAGGAAGCACTGAGTTTGCAAAGATCATATTATTATCCATGTTCTATTCAAAAACTAAAAAAAAAATCAAGGTGTATGCTGCCCAATAGACTATTCTTTTCAATCTTAATGAAGTCATGAAGTCAACTCACTATTGAATTTTCAGTCTTGTGAGATGCCCAACATCACTAATTTTTTGGAGGATGAGCTGGGGTTTGGCGTATACACTATTTTTGATTTAAACTGTAAATTCATCTCTAATCCTATCAGAAGGAAAAGCATTTTCCAGTAATTATTTCTTTAATATTTTGCACTTTTCTGTTCCTATTTCAGAAGTGTTTCAGCCCAAGTGCTTTGTCCCTGTTCAGTTGGTTCTCATTCTGCAACCAGTTCTCTTGTTGCTTTGAAATTTTTTGATTTTTATATCACTGTAGCCTGAATTCTAATAAATCCAGAATAAGCAGGAGCTGCAAGTCACCAGATTCCAGAAGGGATAAGGAAAAGGTAGTGGATTCATCACGATCAAAATGCCTCCCTCGTACAATTAGAAAGACTTCCAACAAGCAGCCCAAGAATGAAACAATGAGGTCACCTATTTCAGATGGCCCAAGGAACTCTTCAGCCGGGGCAGACACCCACTCATCAAAAGGTGGAAGCAGACGGATAACTGATACTTCCTCGCTGAAAGGATCATCCATGAGATTAGAATCGTTCAGAGAAGAAAAGGATAAGGTGATCAAGATTGAAGAAAGTTAAGTTCAACAGCACCCTGCCCTCCCTGAACATTTTTATGGTTGTGATATTGCTTCTGTCTCTTGATGTAGAACGTGCCGATTTATTCCTGCAGGCTTACTTCAGGAGCTCGGGTTATAATTCAATCTAGAGCACCATGTGATGATAGTGAGGAGGGATCTGTTTGATAAGAGGAGTGTTCTTATGCATCTTGCGTATTATTTCCTTGTCTCACATACTCTACAGCTGAGTGTGGAAAGGAGCTGGTTGTAATCTCCAAAATGGCTGCAAGTTCGTTTTAGTTCAATTTTTGAGGTACCAAGTAGTTTTAAATCATCTTCTTTCGTGAAACAGTTTTTGGGAACTGTGTGAAGAATGTAGCTGATGCGCTTTGTTTACCTTACCCATAATCTTCTAGCCCTGTCCCAATAACTTAACGGCAACTTTATGGATCGTTCTTTGCAAACTATGTCACCAAATTCTACTTTAAGAAGAATAATACTGTGCTGTTGAATCCACTGGCTGAGGTGGAGATCTGCTGCTTTACATTACCTACAGGCAACATTCATGACCTGTAGTTGAATTAACTTGAAGACTGGAGATGCCTTACAGTGGGACTAATGCCCATTAGGATTGGGTGTCACCTACTGATGAAGTACGCAGGATCCTTTATTAGTGCAGTTTGACATTGTACATTGCTAATGCTTATGAAAAATTAGGATTTGGCTTTGGTATGCTGTACCGTACCAGACGGTACCGGAAGTACCATACTAGAATGGTATCGGTACCGATACTGATGGCGTACCAACACTCGATATGCCAGGCGTACCGTATACCGTATCAATATTATAATAGTGTGGCACTAGTACGAGTCGGGTATTGGTACGGCGAATCTTGGTTTAATGGCATTACAAAAGATATTTGAAAGTTTTTCGGATGTTGCTACTCTCGTGGTGGTCTGATGATTTATTCTCTTTTCAGAAAGAAGAACTTTGAATTTTAGAGTGTACGAGGATTCATGCTTTATTATGATAATAATAGGAAGTTGGTGAAAATATGCAGGTTTCTGTTATGTTGATCTCTACCTGTCTTCGATACTTGGTTTTCCTGTTACAGATAGGAAGTCTTTGGTTGAATTAAACTTTGCTTTTTTATGGGTTCGGTAACATTTGTTGTTCTTGTGGCTGGCTTCATAAACTTTCTAAAATTATCCAAGTTATTTTTGATAATCCTCAGGCTGCTTGCTATTCAGAAAGAGTTTCCACCGACCACAGAAGCTAGGAATTATGTCTTGTCTTGACATAATCAAGTGAGAGTACTTTGTTTTGATTGTTTTATGAGATTATATTATCATTATTGGGCAAGGCAGCCTCCAGATGGAATAATCTTGTTGGTAATGATACCTGAATTGAAAGGTAGCAAGAGTCAGTACAGGAATGGAAGGATCTGTTCAGATTCCAGTCTAGATCAGATATCAGTGTTTAGGATGGGGGACTTCGTGATCCTCTTCCAGCGCCGTATGTGCAGAAATAAACACTGTAGAGGCATGGGTTATAAATAAATTGAAATGCAGAATAGGGATCTATTTGGTTAAAATCTAAATCAAAATAAAAAGAAATAAATATAGTCAGAGTGTAAGCACAGGCTTCAGAGCCAAGGCTTGTTATCCATGAGTATAGTTTTATTTTGAGAGCTCGGTCCTAGAAATTTTGGCTAGAAGGTCTTGCAAACATTGGACTGGTGCTTGAATATTTAAGGTGCTATTTTTCAGTCTGGAAAATACCCATGCTCCCAGGCATGGCCTTACCTGGATATCCTGATATTAGGTATGTATGAGCATACTACATACTCCCATCTGGCTTATTTTTCTTATGCAAGTTAGTTGAGCAATAGGGAACACAAATCTGCCAAGGATTGGATTAATGGGCTAAAACAACTATGCTCAAAAACAAAATATTTTTCAGTGGTCTTTCCTCTGTAAAAACAACAACATTAAGGGAGACATTTCTTACTTGAGAAATCCATCATATGTTTACATGATCTATGGGCATCTGGGTTGCTTGCTTCTCTTTGTTTAATTCTTCATTATTGCAAATTATTTTTGCTACTAAGCTGACCCTTCATTATTTGTGATTCCTGCCCCTTGTTTACACTGCTGTATTTGAAGACTTGCAGATTATTTTTGATGTCTGTCCCTGTATATACTTAGAAACTCAATTTGCAAGTCTAGTAGATAATATTGACAGTGCTGCTAACCAGAACAGATACTTAGAAGCTGATTAGATTCAAGCAGCTTTATCAGCCCTGATTGTGTCACCTGCTTTCATTGTCACTTGCCCTTTCTGGTCTACCTTGATGGCAGAATTGGCCATCATGGACCTTAGTCATAACCATGGTGTCTTGTCCCAACTATGTATTGTTGGCAAATTTGGTGGAGGGAGTAATCTGATCATGTAGGAAAGTGTCACTCTGAAGCAAGACTAAGACTAGGTCTGGCAACTTAAGAGGTTGTTGGGGAGGTATGGTTGCATAAGGTGGTTCGATGGCTTAAGAAGAGCACATTGGTTTTCCATGGATATTTGTGATAAAAAGATGTATCCTCTGTAGTCACTGAGAGCTAGGATTTCAAATAACTCATGATTTTTGTGGCGAATGGCTTATGAATGGGCTTGCTTCCAGTGGGAGAAGCTTTATTAGAGATATTTGAACGGACTAGTTATGGTGGATGTGATTGGTGGCCACTTATTTAATCCTATGTACTTTATGCACAGTGACTGGGCTCCCTCCAGAGCAAAATAATGGTGGCAACCTATAAATACTAGAATGTTGGGCCCCAGGGTTCGACATTAATGGTATTAAGGAACTTATGCATGGACTAGATATTTACCTATCTGTACCTTCATTTGCAGTGGGTGAAGATATCAGAGTACTGACTGCCGGATCTTTAAGAGTCAGCATTGGGGCAAGTTGAAACTACTCTTAGATTTCATAAAGGAGTTTGACTTAAGTGTAGTGCCTCCAAATTTTAAATTTTCTTTTTTTTTTAATTAAGTTGCCAAGGGGCTTTGGCATTGAAATTTTTGCCGACACTTGGGGAATCTGACTAAACCATAAGGTTTTATTCTGATGAAGAGCCTGGGTTTCCTCCTGCCGAGCCTTTTCTGGCTAAGCAACTCTCAGAAGCCGAGTGTACTTGAGAAGAAAGGGACAACGCAAAGAAAGGGAAAGATAAAACCACTCAAAGAAGGTAAAACCAAGGCTCAGTTCACTTATTTTCTGTAGCAGAACCTTCATATGTGGGCTGTATGGTAATGGAGATTATTTTGCTACATTGATTTAAGTACCATGCTACTAATAAAGAGTTCAAGGTTGACTCGTCAAATGTAGCCAATTGAGATGAAAAATGATATTGATTTGGAATTTAATACGATCACAACCTGTATCTCTTCCATTACTATTTTTAAAGAGGGAATGAACTGTCCGGTGACGACCAAGGGGTAAGCAGTTCTAGATTATGCTCCAGGATAACTATTCTAGATAGCTCACCTAGTTCATATTAGAAGAAATGAGGCACTTTCAGCAGAATACTTGGACAATGGTAAATTTTCCATTAGACATATTTTCAGGCTAAGTGTTTGCTAAGTTGAAACTTATTCTAGTGATTGATTTATCATGAATCTGGCATTTCAGGAGTTCATTCAGTTCTATTTTACTTTCTTCTTTTTCTTTTGGTATTCGCAACATATATAACTGCAGTTGCTTATGATTTTATGGGCAAGTCGGATGTAACCAATGCAACGGAGGATGTACATTATACAAACGCTTTCTAAATTTCCTAGAAGAGTTTGCTCTTTTGGTTGATATAGATCTTACTCAATCCAAGTTCTCTTTGTGAGGACCTGTATAGGCGTGTGTTTAGTTCCATATTGGTTATTCACTGGATAAATTTTGAATACTTATAAGGATTAAGAAACCCAAATAATATCTTTCGGCTAGCCTTTTTAGATGAGGTCCTGAGTTGTGGCAGAAATGGTATCAGAGCAGACCCGATCCATAATCTATATAGACTAGGGAACATTGCAGCACAGATCTATTGAGGCTGGTCACGGGCCGATCGTAGTGCTTGTGATTAGATTTGAATGGATTTGAACTCTTTGTCTGACAAGGACGTCAGGGCTTAAACCCGTGCAGGCGTGTGTTTAGTCTCACATCGGTTATTCGTTGGGTAGATATTGGGTACTTATATAGGATCAAGGAACCCATATTACCTAGATATTTTGGGTGAGGTCTTGCATTGTTATACTCTTAAAGTGTTTTGCCACTGTAAGAAGCAGTATATATCCAGATAATGTTAGTGGCAATCAAGACCTACAAAGCTAAATGCATGGCCTTTTCATCCTACCATGCACTTGGCTAAGAGTATATACTCTCATTGAGTTGACATAGGTTCGTAGTTAAGCTAATATCTCTTATGCGGAGTTGATGATCTCCAAACATGTTTTGTGACTGACGATCTCCATCCATTTCATCCTTGCATGTCTCTTTTGACCGATTTTGCTATCCAATCTAAATTTATACCCGAATCATTTTCACAGTTTGGCAACCAACACAGACAACCAATTCTGCCTTTACGTTGGGATTTGAGATCAGTATCGCTAGAGTTATGTAGATAGGAGTGTGCTCCTATATCCATCGCAGTTGTGTCAAAACTGTGTGGTGTGCCCACAGGATAAAGAGTAATCACCCTGGCAACCATCTTCATGTGGTAAGTTTTGTTCTCTGAAAAAATTGCCCTCTTTTTTTGATGGGTGGTCCTGATTCCTGAAAACGATGTTCATGTGCATTGCGTATAAACACTAGAGAAGATATATTCATTCTCTTTATATGTGTATAAATTTGATGGGCAATCCAGTATTTGAGATATGGACCACCACCAGTTAGTTTATCTGTCATCAAAAGATAACAGATAATCACAGTGATATGATCCAATTGTGATGCAAAAGATAACAGATAATCACAGTGATATGATCCACTTGTGATGTCAGACCTCGGAGTCCAGCCTAAATGATTTGAGCAAATCTAACGAGGCATTTGGTCTAATGGTGTATTGGTGTGGTCTGTCATCTAGAATCTTAGAGGCCCTGAATTCAATCCCAAAATCATTTGTTTTTGAGCAAGTGGTCATTGTGTTGGCATGGATGAAGACAAGTTTCAGAGCTGGCGAAGTTCAAGAACCAATAAATTTATCCTGCATCGGTATAAGACTCTGTTGAGGTCTTTGAAGAGCGCGTTTGGTCCAAATCCTCAATGACTCTGGGCAGTCACACACCAGATCCTCCCTTCGCCTTTCTTTGTTTCTCTCTTTTCAGATGGACTTGGGAGACTTTTGTAAGAAAATACCCAATTATTTAGGTCAGTATCAGTTAGTTTTCTATCACTAGATACTCATAGAGGTGGCAAGATGGGACCTGACCAGGATTGTTTAGGACCTACATGGAGGCAAAGTCAGATGGCTATGAGATCAATGCAGGGAGAGGCGCAGGTGGTGGGCTAAGCCAGGTCTCATTCAGACGTATGGAAATGGAGGAGAATGGGGTATGAGAGGATGAAAGAGGGATGTGCATACGTCCTACTTGTAGGCCCTTTTTGAAGGAGATTTTTTGGTAGGTTCCAAGTCAATTCTACCTAACCAGCATTGGAAGCTTGTGAAGATTCTCTATGATGTCATTTTGGTGTTCTCCAGCCTAACCTCTCATCTTTCTACAGCCGTACTTGTTCATATTTGTCATCTTCGTTGCGTTTCTAAGCTCAAATCTAGACCTGAATCAGGAGCAAAACCTAGCATGGAGTAGCATCACACTGGCAATTTTACCATGACCTAGAAGATTGCTTCAACCATGCTTGAATTAGCCAAATCATTTTTGGTAGGTGCGCATTAGATTCGGGCACAAGATTTAACATACCCAATCTTCAGCAACCTTTTGTAAAGGAATAGCTTCTTCACCATAGTTTGTTATAGGTGTCATGAGAGTCAAAACAAGCTTCATGGGCACTAGAACATGAATAAATCGACATTAGGTTTAGCCACAATCTTGATGAGCAACATCACCTAGATTTAATCCCTTTGAGAATTGACTTGATCGGCGTTAGATATTATTTGCTGCTTCAGAAATTTTTGTTCAAATTAAGCTTACTAATAAACTTTGGCCTAAATTGTATCTTCTAATCCAGTGTGAATTTGGAAATAATTTAGAAGGCAAAATGGATGTTGGAGATGAGACTTAATGCAATTATAGGTTCAATTTGTATTTTCCAAATATTAAAATAAGATATAGTTCAAATCAAGAGAACTCGACTCCACTTTTGTGGGCTAGAAGTTTAGATGTTTATGAAAGCAACTGGGGATAAATCTTTCGTTTCTTTTCCCCCCCTAAAGAAATCCTTATTTTTTTTTCTCCTTTATTTGAGATTAGATTTGAGCAAAATAGAACAAATTCCTTATTTCTATGATCAGATCACACTATGAAAGTCTTGGTGAAGACTCTTGCTCATTTCTCCACCTTGTAACATAATCTAAGACCGATTAATTGGTCCAAATGGAACTTTCCTTTTGCTCCTTTAAACTTGATTTCTTAGTTATGCTAATATTACTTAATGATGAGTTAATTTTATCATTTACATAATTATATCTTTGGTAGGATACAAAGTGATTCAGAAAGCTAATCTTCAGTTGGGCGACCTATTTACCAACGCAAGGCCAATCGTACTCATAACGCAAATCAGATGTTTTTCTTTGAGCTGGCTCATGTTCTAAACCTATCAGGCTTAGATTCAAATCCTTACCAACTTCATTTGCCTCACCCAACTGTACGTGCCTTATTCTCCAAAAAACACAAAAAAGGGTACACTAGCGCATAAAATTTTTCCATATTTGTCGCCCTGATTAGTGTTACAGGGCTCCACTATACATCTCCATCAGCAGCCACCTCGCCTGTGAGGCTCGCCGAGTCTAGGGGCTAAAGCACTAATCACCATCACACGCTTAATCTTGGGTATAACAGCGAGAAAACTATCTAAGAGAACTATTTAGGTCCAATACTTGGAAAACAACACCATCAAGATTAAACCTAAAACTTTCTCCTATGTGGAGGAGGGTGCAAAAATTGGGCTAATGGCATAGTTTGTCGACCATCGAGCATTTGTCTATTAGCATAATAAAGTCCTTAAATTGGTTTATAATCTTAGAGCGAGAGCTGCAATGTGTCACAGCTTCCCGTACAGACTTAGGAAAGCAGTCTTGTGATCTTTATCTCCATTAAAGTTGAACTTCAAACTTTGGCCACCATGATTTACCTTTGTTGTGGTAGTTGGTCATGAGTTAGCTTAAGCTAAAATTATAGTATTAGACCAGGCTGTGCTTCGACACAGAGGCCAAAAACTTTCGACTGGGGCCATTCACACGATGAGCTAGTACATATGTACGATAAACGATGACCTTAGAACCCCCAATCTATTCCTTTCAGCCCACACCTTGGCCATGATCACATCTTGCTTTCTATGGTTCTCCAGTATTTTACCAGGAAGAAGCTAAAGTTGGATTAGATTGGAGACATGCAGTCATTAAAGATGGCGACAGAAAGAGAAGCCTAGTACCCGAGCTAGAAAGATGCTCTATGATTAGAAGATCCTCTAACTTAGAAAAGATTACCTTATGTTTTTTTATTACCAATTAGGTGGTAGCAGTGGTCATTCTCTGCCCAACTTGCTCATTTTTAGATCCTCCCAAATAATTGCTCGGTTCCACTCCACCAGACAAAAGGCCTCTGGCTGTTGACCACCACCCTGCACCCAAGATTCCGATCAGGGCTATTTTGAGCGACCTCAGGTGACTCAAATCCAGTCAAGTTAAAACCAAAGCCTCATCAGGCAATTCTGTTAACTTCAGGCGTTTGAATTGATATACTGATTTATATAAATGGAGGAGGGTGGCTGGAGGAACTTGCAAGAACGAAAATATCTTATGATGTCTGTTGATTGTGGAGCAATCAAGACTTTGGATATCAGATTATGTTAAACTAAATGCCAATCGAGGTTTTAAAGATAGACTGTATTGGTTGTTGTCTCAGTTCATATCAATTTATACTAGCTGATAAGATGTCCTTGAAAGAGTGAGGCTTATCTAATGTTCAATTTTAGGAGTTCATGGCCCAATGTTATGAGTTCTCTTGCTTTGGTTAAAGCTAGCATGATTTACGGAATCCCATCTAAAGTGCATCTTCCAAACCTCAATTCAATTTTTATACCGATCAGTTGGTTATGGTAATATTTCGGCCAATATTTGGTTAAAACAATTTTAGGTTAAACCAGTTGTTTGGAGTCGGTCAATAAACCTAAATTCTCTCTCTCTCTCTCTCTCTCTCTCTCTCTCTTTTTCTTTTTTTTTTTGGTATATATCGGCGAGCGACTCACACACAACAAATATAGGTACAGCTCACAAAATCAAAAAGAAGGAGATAGTGCATAGAAAAAAGGGCAGACACGTGGTTCTCTCAGATAAATTCTTCGGAATGATGAGCTGCATATGAGGCCATCCAGTCCGCAGCACTATTCGTCTTTCTATCGATATATACACTTGATGAGAACACACTCATCCAAAAGTCTGCAGATGTCATAAAGCAGCTACATTCTGCCGGTAATATATCCAATCTTGAACTCACTCGATCACCGTGGCTGAGTTTTCTCTCCCCCGCGCGCGCTAAATAACCTCCTGTTATCAAACACGAACTGCACTTATTAGTGCACAAAACCTCAACAACAAAAAGCTGCACAGCATCTCCAGAACTTCATGGAGATCATAGCCATCCGGAGTCAGCAATATTGAGCTAAGTGGGACCCACATGGTTGGCACCTCCCTGAAATGGTCGAAGTATGAAACCTCGTTGCGAACGCTATCGACCATCCTGACAGTCGTCTACAGTAATCCTCTCTTGTCCATTTTTGTAATCAGAAAATTCACTCTCAATATCATCATATATTAGATACATTTATATAACGTTAACAAACTCCCCAAAAAAATAAATACACGTTTTAGTAGTAATTAGCATGACAAGAAAAGTACTTAACCCGTAACCAAACCTGAGTAATAAAAAGAAAAGCAAGAGTCACTGGTAGAAAGAGCTGATCCTTCGGTATTCGGAAACGTCGCTGCCATTGAATTCGGTTTCCGGCGACGACGTCGAAGAATTCGGCAGCGACAGCGACCGCTCCACACCGAACCCCATCACAGTCGTCGTCGTCGTCGTATCCACTTCCTCCCTCTCTCTCTTGGTGACGGGGTTGTTGCTGGTGTTGAGGAGGCCCATGGAGACGGGAGGGATCTCGAAGGTCTGAAGCGCCGGCGGTGGATGGCGCCACTGCGGCAGCGGGCCCGCCAGCAGCAGCGTCTGGAGCAGCGGTCCCGCCGCCATCACCGCCTCCAGTAGACGCCCCTTCTCCGGCAGCCCCCGCCGCAGCGCCGCCGCCTCCACCGCCGCCAACCCCGCCGGCGGCGACGCCCCGTTGCTCCTCTCCTCCTCCACTCCTCCCCCATCCGACGACGACGGCGACGACAATCCCCCCGCCGCCGCCACGTTGCTCCCCTCGTCCAACTGGGCGGGACGGTTAGAAACTGATGCGAGATGGTGATTATGGTCCATGAGGAGGAGGAGGAGGAGGGCGCGGGCGTCGTCGCGCTCGCGGGTGGCGATCTCGAGGAGGTGGGTTAGATGGAGGGCATGGGACTCCATTCGCCGGAGCTCCTCCTGTGCGGCGACTCGGGTGGACTCGAGCTCCAGCGTGGTGCGTAGGAGCGCCTCCTTGAGCTCCTCCGCGGTGACTCCGCTTGCCTCCTACGTCCATCCGTTTTCGTTTCTTGTTAATTTCGGACGAAGAGTTAGAACCGGGGATGGAGGAGGGGAGGAAAGGTACCTGCGGTGGTGGTTCCCAGGGGAAGCCGGCGAGAGGCGGAGGAGCAATAGCTTGGTGGTGGTGGTGGTGGTGGAGGTCGTCCATGTCCAATTGAAGAGTAATCTGAGGGAGGGATTGGAGAGGACGGGGTGGTCACTGTTCACGAGCTCTGTCTCTCTCTCTCACGCACACTCAGACGCACAGACTCCTCTTCCTTTCCTTTTGTCAGAGAGAATAGAGAGACGGACACACTCTTCTTTCCTTTTGTCAGAGAGAACAGAGAGATGGTGGGGAGACCGACCACCACTCTTTATAGCCCCCACGCGTCGTCTTCTACCATTTTGAGCCTGTTCTCCAGTCACCACCCGGTATCGTATGCCTGAATCAAGATTTTTATTTTTGTTATAGTTCACTAAGAATATATGGCACGTTTATCACGCGTGTGTAGAATCATTTGTCTGTTTGGTTTACTCTTTATTACTCTTCCTTCTTATCTGGATTAATCAAGAATTGGGCTTTAGTAATGTTATAATTATCATCATAATGGATCTCTGGTAATGCCATATGCTATAGGAAAGAAATTAAAAAAAAAAAAAAAAATACAGTGTCATTCTCTTAAATTTGGATGACTTACACACTCTTCTCTCTCATCTTTAAAAAATGTTATAAATAGTTTCCATAATGTTCCATAATGGTTCGGTAGTTAATCTCTTTTAACAAAATGGTGCTTTAACATAATGGTGGCACGTAACTATCACACCATATAAAATTATTATGGGACGAAAATGGCCTTGGAAGAGAGAGAGAAGAAGGATGGTGCGAGAAGGAGACAATGGAAGAGGAAGTGAAGAAAGATGGCAGTGGAGGCGGAGAGGGCGAGAAGGAGGGTGGTGGGAAGGAGGAGGAGGCGAAGGCGGAGGAAGTGAAGAAGGATGGTGGTAGTGGAGGAGGATGGGAAGGGAGGAGGGTGGTGGGGAGGAGAAAAAGGAGGAGGTGAAGGTAAAGGAAGTTAAGAAGGGTACGGTGGTGGTGGAGGATGGGAGGGGAGAAGGAAGGTCCTGCGGAGGAGGAGGAGGAGGTGAAGGCATAGGAAGTGAAGAGGCTAGGGTGGCGGGGAGGAGAAGGAGGAGGCAAAAGTGCAGGAAGTGAACAAGAATGGTGGCGATGGTGGAGGGGCTGAAGGATGGTGGTGGAGAGGAGAAGAAGAGAAGAAGGTCAGGCCGAAGGAGGAAGAGGTCATTTTAACTACTTCTCTTCTCTCTTCTCCTTAATCTCTTGTGTCTCACACTATTAAAGCTAGCTCTGTTTTTTTCTTAATAGTTTCTCTGAGCTCTGTTTTCTTCTCTCCGGCTACCATGATAGCTGTGGTGCTCAATGTCCACATCTCTGTTTTCTTCTTCTTACCTATCATCTTTCTATTCTTAATTTTTTTTTAATGGATTCTCAATGAATAGAGAGATTTCTCCTATTTTCTCAGCGTCTCGGCCTCGAGAAGCCACCTTTCCTTCCTCCCCTCTCTCTTTTGGCTGCTCTGTCGCAACCCACCACCAACCAACAACGATCTCCTCCTGAAGAGGGTGAGGGCATTTTGGTTATTTGAAATGGTGGGCTAATGGTGCTGGTTGGTTGGTGAACCAAAGTACCACTTTAGAATACTTTAGAAATTTGAAGGACGATTTTGAATTTTTTTTAAAGACGAGAGACCATGTGCAGAAACCGTCCAAACTTAAGGAGATGAAACTGTAAGTTTCTCGAAGAAATATTTGATGATTGCTATTATTTAGTTCATGGAACACAAATGATGGCTCTTTTTTTTTTTTTCTTTTTTGCTTAGAAAAGGAATTAATCCCACGTGCGTAGCAGCTTCCACTGGGCCCCCCTTTCACCAGGATATGTCCGATGCAGGTACACTCAAATCCTCTCCGATCCGTGATTACTTATGTGTGAGTACGTCACCCCAGCACCACCTCAATACCAGCAGACCCACAGAGTGCGGTCAGACGAGGGACATCCGGTTCCTACATTTAATCGATGCCCGTGCGTTTCGAACTTGGACTATACCGGTAGAAACAAAGCCTCGTTCCATATGTGCTACCACTTTGGTGGTAATGATGGTTGTTATTGGACATCTATACTAATCATAAAACTTATAATTTTTTTTAATTGATAATCTGCTATTTAAAAAATTATTGCCGTTATTTTTCTCATTGCTTATTATTTTTCATTGCAATAGTGATATCAAAATGCGACCACTCTAATTAATGGTTGGTTTAAAGTTGCTTCAACGATTCATCACTTTGGAATTGATAGATTTCCTCTACTGAAAAATAATGGAACTGCTACATCTGTTATCCGGTCGCTGCTATGCTAGAAATAATATCAATTATAAGTTACCATGCTCATTATCAGTCAATGCAAGCAAAAACAAGAGATAATAGCGTACTTTGAATAATCATTTATATCATATGAAGGATAATTTTTAATTTGGCTTTAAAAGGTTTGAATTTAAAACTATCTTTTATACAAATAAACGGCAAAAAGGACGAACAATACCGTTGTTCCAGTTATATAACATGGTGAGCTTGTTGTAACTTAGATTATATAGCCAAACAAAAGATATTACTTAACAAATCATTACGTATGGTGCAATAGGACCACCCCCTGTGCCACTTTGAAAAAAGCCACTGCGGCTACGGGCGTTAGATAGCAGGGCACTTCACTGTGGCCCTGCACCTGGAGTTGGAGGTACTGGGATTTTTATTTTTTATTTTTAGGAAAAAGGAGGGGGAGGAGAATCAACTTCACCCGCGTAGCAGATTCCATTGAGCCTCCTTTTATCAAAAAATGTGCGATGCGGGTAGATAATATACTCATATCCCTTCCGATCCGTGGTTACCTATATGTGAGTACGTCACTCCAGCACTATCTCAGTATTAATGGATCAGAAGTGTTCCTATCGAGTACGTTCAGGCAGAAAATATCTGATTTCCATATTTAATCATTGCATGCGCGTTATATCGATGGAAACAAAGTTGCGTACCATCTGTGCTACCACCTCGGTAGAATGCAGATATTTTGGAGGGGAAGCCAAGGCTAAGGTGACTCGTGACCGCATTGTGTCTCCTCCCATTCCTTTATTTATTGAGTGATTTGAAGGGTTGGATAGAGGACGGCGCGGCAGGCCGGGGAGGCAAAAAGCGGCCAAGAGGAACTGCTCACCGGAGAATGGAATAGTGGAGATGCGAACCCACTGGAAGGTAGGAAAGGCGGATTCCTCTGTACGTACCTTGGGATCCACCATAAATCTATATGGTTCTCTTTTCTTTTGCGAGAAACGTGAACTTGATGGGCTGTGATTCATCGCATTTATTTCTAATCTAATTGAAGAGAACCTACCTCTATACAGATTACAGATCTCAATTGTTGTGGAAGCTCGAACCAGAGAAATTTGAAATGATTCAGACTCGTAAACTTAAACCTATGCTTCTTTATCCATGTTTCAAGATATTATCAAGAAGGTGAAGCTAGAAAAAATAGAACACATCTGTGAAGTTGCTTGTAGTAGTCCTTTAGCAATGTCATGAAAGAGCAAGGATCCTTGTCTCATATATACAAAAGATATCAGTAGGTGCTTTGGATTTGAATTCTCTACAATGGGAGAGAGTAACTTGAGAGACAATATGCTGACGACATTTTAGTGTTTTGTGATGATGTGGAGGCTAATTTGAGGTCCTTCAAATTCACAATCCTTCTTCGGTTGAGATGTGTCGCTGGAATTTGGATCCGGGGGTGACCGCAGATCGAGGAGAAGGAGCTCCGACGGGTGGTGCAGCAGCGGACGGCTTTCTCCACGGGACCTCGAGATCTCCCCCTCCTTTTGTAATTCAAATCTAGCCCAAGGGTGACCCCGCCGGAGGAGTCGAAGGAGCTACCGGTGAGTGGAAGAAGAGGACGAGCGCCACCTCCCGCGCGGCGGTGGATCTGCACAAAGCCTCACCGGTGGGATTCCGATGAGGGCCCTCCGACGCTCAAGTTAGAGCGGAGTTTTGTCGGCCCAGCCAAAAGTCAGAAGTCTTCTTTTTAAGAGGAAGAAGTTCCCTTTTTATAGGAGGGGTGCAGGGTTACCTGTGATGTGATTGGACGAATTAATGAGTTACCTTCATGATTAAGTGTGATCGTGTGAATTAATGAGTTGTCGTGGATGACTGGACGAGATTGAGTGAGTCAACGAGTTGCCGTGGATGGCCTGAGATTTTGAGTTGGCTGGAGGTCCGTGGAGATCGTGCGCATTTAATTGTTGACAGTCGTAGCAGGGTATGATCCCTGGTTGATATGTCGTGGCGTGGCCGGCAAGCAAAGCATGGTGCGGTGAGACTATTGCAGGGCGTGGCCGCAACATGTAGACGACGAGCTTGGCCTTCTGGGCTCAGTCTTCTGAGCTCGGTCTTCTGAGCTCGGTCTGCATGAGCTCGGCCTGCATGAGCTCGGCCTGCATGAGCTTGGTCTGCATAAGCTCGGCCTGCATGAGCTCGGTCTTCTGAGCTCGGTCTGCATGAGCTCGGCCTGCATGAGCTCGGTCTTCGGAGCTCGGCCTGCATGAGCTCGGTCTGCATGAGCTCGGCCTGCATGAGCTCGATCTTCTGAGCTCGGCCTGCATGAGCTCGATCTGCTGTCGGATTTGGGTGCTTTAATTGTATTTGTGGGGTGGTCCATTTTTCTCCCAATACTACCCCCCGACTTTCGAGTTCGAGCTGCTTTTTGGCTCGGGCGAAGGAAGTAGTCCAGTCGTCGATCATCCTGTAATATAGCCAAATGTCTATGGAGATGTATGTGCTAAGTAGGGTGAACCTCTCGTGCAGTCGGAGCTAATGGCCTTAAGACGAGCTGTCCAAGCCGAGATAAACGACTCTGCTTCGAGGTCAACTTCAGCGGCCTTCTTTGGTTTGTGGTCGACTCAGCAGGGTACCCCCACTCAGATCGGGGTGCGTCGTCGTAGGAGGCGTCGAATGTCGTCGAAATGGCGTCGAATGTCTTCCCGCGATCGAGGGAGACTTGGCTCGCTGTCGACTCGGCGGTGCTTCCCGAGGTCGAGAGAGCTTGGACTCGCTGTCGACTCAGTGAGGCATCCCGACCTTAATCGGAAGATCATGCATGAGGTCGAGGGAGCTGGGGCTCGCTGTCGAATTGCGATGCTTCCCGAGGTCGAGGGAACTGAGGTTCGCTGTCGACTCAGCAGGGCATCCCGACCTTAGTCGGGGGATCATGCGCAAGGTTGAGGGAGAGAGGCTCCCTGTTGACCCCGTGATGCTTTTCGAGGTCGAGGGAGCTGGAGCTCACTGTCGACTCAGCGGGGCATCCCGACCTTAGTCGGGGGATCATGCGTGAGGTCGAGGGAGAGAGGCTCACTATCGACCCCGCGATGCTTCCCAAGGTCGAGGGAGCTGGGGCTTGCTATCGACTCAGCGGGGCATCCCGACCTTAGTCGGGAGATCATGCGCGAGGTCGAGGGAGCTGGGGCTCGCTGTCGACTCTGCGATGCTTCCCGAGATCGAGGGAGCTGGGGCTCACTGTCGACTCAGCGGGGCATCCCGACCTTAGTCGGGGGATCATGCGCGAGGTCGAGGGAGAGAGGCTCCCTGTCGACCCTGCGATGTTTTCCGAGGTCGAGGGAGCCGAAGCTCCCTGTCGATTCAGCGGGGCATCCCGAACTTGGTCGAGGTTTTTGATGGAGATGGATACAGAAGACGGACTTCGTCCGTTGGTGATTGTGTGCCCTCACTCAGATCGGGGCGATGTTGGAGGTGGAGATACCCATATGTCGTCCTTTGCATTCTCCAATCTGGAAATAGGTAAAATATTGAAATTATTTAAAGCCATAATGGCGTCTTATATCTTTTGGAGACATTTTGATGGTTCCCGAGCTTCGAAGTCCCTCAGGACTTGGCTCAGCACTGGCCTTCTGGGGGAGGCGTTCTGCACTCAACCTTCTGAGCTCGGCCTTCTGAGGTCAGTCTTCGGAGCTCGGCCTTTTGGGGTCGGCCTTCTGAGGTCTGTCTTCTGAGTTCGGCCTTCTAAGCTCGGCTTGGCCTGCATGAGCTTGGCCTGGATGAGACTGCTGCAGGTCGTGGCCGCAGCATGTGGACGACGAGTTCGGCCTTCTGAGCTCGGCCTGCATGAGCTCGGCCTTCTGAGCTCGGCGGGGGCTTCGGTGATGGCGACGCTCTGCAGGAGAGCAACGTCGCGAGCGCCGTCCTGAGGACTTACACCCATGAGGAGGGAGTACATACTGGTTTCTTACTTGCTGCAGGAAGACAGAAGAGTTTGAAGGGCAATGGGACTTAATGGGACTGTACCCTTTGCCACAGAGGCTTACAATCCCATTTTAAAACTCCATAACTCTCCTCCTCCAGGCCTCAGCTTTTATATTTCTTCCCCTCCAACTCGTTGGTTTGAGACTCGAGCTACTACTTCTCACTGGTTCCCCCCACGTCCCACGTCGTTGCAGCGGGAGTCGTGCCTGATTATGCCTCGGGTGAAAGTTTCTTCCTCCGCTTGACGTGAACCCGTGGAGGCGGCACAGGAGGGGCCTCCACTTGTTGCAGGCTTTGGACTGCAATGGCTAGCGCTTGGACTTGCTGCACCAGCGCGTCGAACTGCTCGGGTTGGACTTGTGGAACTTGATCTACCGGAGGTCTTGGTGGTGAATTCTGGACTGAGCGTCCGGGACTTGGAGCATGATGCCGAGAGGCATTAAAGACTCCTCTGCTTCTTAGTCTCATGATCACGACTCGGGCCCTTCCTCTAGCGCCAACTGTTGCTGGAATTTAGACCCGGGGGTGACCGCGGACCAAGGAGAAGGAGCTCCGGCGGGTGGTGCGGCGGCGGATAGCTTTCTCCAGGGGACCTCGAGATCTCCCCCTCCTTTTGTAGTTCAAATCTAGCCCGAGGGTGACCCCGCCGGAGGAGTCGAAGAGCTGCCGATGAGTGGAAGAAGAGGACGAGCGCCACCTCCCGCGCGGCGGTGGACTTGCACAAAGCCTCATTGGTGGGATTCCGATGAGGGCCCTCCGACACTCAAGTTAGAGCGGGATTTTGTCGGCCCAGCCAAAAGTCAGAAGTCCTCTATTTAAGAGGAAGAAGTTCTCCTTTTTATAGGAGGGGTGCAAGGTTACCTGTGATGTGATTGAACGAATTAATGAGTTACCTTCATGATTGAACGTGATCGTGTGAATTAATGAGTTGTCGTGGATGACTGGACGAGATTGAGTGAGTCAACGAGTTGCCGTGGATGGCCTGAGATTTTGAGCTGGCTGGAGGTCCGTGGAAATCGTGCGCATTTAATTGTTGATAGTCGTAGCAGGGTATTGTCCCTGGTTGATATGTTGTGGCATAGCCAGCAAGCAAAGCATGGTGCAATGAGACTACTACAGGGCGTGGCCACAACATGTGGACGACGAGCTCGGCCTTCTAGGCTCGGTCTTCTGAGCTCGGTCTGCATGAGCTCGGTCTTCTGAGCTCGGCCCGCATAAGCTCGGTCTGCATGAGCTCGGTCTTCTGTCGGATTTGGGTGCTTTAATTGTATTTATTGGGTAGTCCATTTTTCCCCCAACAAGATGGTTTCTGGACTCAAAAGTAGATCTCCGGTCGAAGTTGATGGATGTGCTCTAATCCTTGGTTGTCGAGTGACCACACTTCCAATTACTTATCTGGGGCTGCCACTCTGAATATAGGCTTTTGGCATTTTCTCTTCTCAATCTGCCTGTCACTTCCTTCACCAGGGAGAACTTGTTACACCCTGAGCCTCTTTTATTAGAATGGCAAACATCTCTCTCTCTAAAGGTAGGCTCCTCGTTGCGGACAACCTCCAAAAAAGACATTGGAATCGCTCTGCTTCTCGTCCTTTGGTAGATTCAGTGACTTGGCCATGCAGCCTCTATCTGGAGACATTATCTCCACTCTCTCAATATCAGATGCAATCCTACATATATACCTTGAGGACCCTTGGGGTTATCGGATGCCAGAGTATGGTTTTCAATCAATACATTGGCGTCTTGGACCATTTGGTTCGAAAGAAATGGATGCATCTTCATAGGAGAGCTTCGTTTCAGCTTTTTTTTCACTCTCTCAGTCGTTCTAAAAGACTTTCAAGAAGCTGGTCTTTAATTTACAGCTCCAAAGATGGAAGTTTGTTGAGAACTTTTTTAGATATTATTACTCAACTCTCTGCAATCGGTTCGTGATCTGAATGTCTTATTTAGACACAAAAACTTGAAATGGTATAATTTTATTAAATAAATCATGAATTGAGCTATACTACTTCTGATTTTTTCCATGCCATATTGTCTCGAGTGCTTATTATGCCTAGATATTTGTATAATATAGAGGATGATAAGAATCAATGTTGCTAAGCATTCCATCAATGCTTTGGGGAAATGGAATCGGAAGTATCTAGTATTTACTAAATATAGCATAAAACATAAGGCATTGCACCCAAGTTCAAGCCGAAAGCCATATCGCGTTCAGCTATTTGTAATATCAAGAGTCCATCATCGAGGCTCTGAAGATCAACAATTCAGATTGAACTCATCCATAATTCTTTCTACTCGAGAGTATGCGTCCTCAAAGGTTTTAAACCTTATTGATGAGATGACTAATCGTAACACCCATGGAGATGCAATGCATCTGACAGCACATCTCGATTATCTCGTAACACTTAAACATCACTCGATGATATTGGACGGCACACGCAATGCTTCTCTCTTATATACTGAATTAAGGAGTACCTACACTTTCAACCGGTAAAAAAGAATGCCTAACCTTATCATGTAAACGTAGCTACAGTCCAGCTTTGCTCCATTGGTCATGGAAACAGCGGTCTTTAATTAGTTCATATTGTAGCATGCGGTTTTCTTCCGGTTATTAGCTGCTCCCCAGCAACCTCTGCGGTGGGCTCCATCCGAATCCATGGCATCTTCCACTTCGGCACCAAATGATTCCGATTTGAACTCGACCTCGTGCTCATGGCGTCGAACATAAGTACCAACATTTCGGCAAGAACGGGTTTGAGTTGATTTGAGCCCAAAACTTGGGTCCAAAAGGTACCATTTTGTAAGACGGTTTGGAACTGGTTGTTTGCTGGTTCTGACTCAGCTGCATGCCTAGGTAGACATCCGAAGTTTAGGCATCAGACCATGGATTGCTTGGACGTATAGAGTAGAGGACTTATGAGCGAAGATCTCATCAAACTAGACCTCATCCAAGAGACTATGTTTTCCTTAAAAACTTAGATCCGTTCTAAATTTCTAATCTTAGGATGGGAATGTAGCTATACATAGTTTTAATCCTAAGTAGGACAATCAAGAATACCTAAATCTAGATCCATTCTAAGTATGACCTACGAGAGCTCAAGTCATTTTGGCTTAGATCTTTGTCAGCCGGGCTCGTATACCCTACTTTAAGATCTAATGCATCTCTGCAAAGTTTGCCCGAAAGCTATATAGCGTGCAAGCGTGATGGGACAGACATGATTGTATCTTTTTATTGTGTCCAAAAGTTTTTCATCCATGTTGTTACACCTTTTTTTTTTCTTCGATTACGCATGCTGTCACCCTTTAACTTGTGCATCCCAGGAGTTGGTTGGGCTTGGCCCAAGTAAGCCAAGCCCAGCCTTGATCAAGTGTGGTGCCGAGCCATCCAAAATATTCTGAGATTTTAGAGCGGATTTTGAAAACTATTCTGCACAGATTTTAGAGCAGAAATCATTTGTATTTTATCTTGAAAATCTGAACTAATTTTTTGAACTAATTCCCGGCAGCAGGAATGTTATTTTTGAATGTTATTTTTCTTTTGAAAGAGCTCTTAATCTACTGGAATTACTTCAAGACCCCCCTATTGCTAAGTTTACATACATGGGAGTGTCCAGTGCTTTAAGAAATATCAAGGTGTCTGTGGTCATCTCGAGCAAAACGAAGATCCTTATAGTTGAAAATCTAAACAAAAGCAATCAATCTGAAACTACTTCTGTTGTCTGTGACATAGCAAATTTCTTGCTTAGAGATTGACCTTCGCTGAGGATTAAAACTATGGTTTCGTTGTTAGGCTTCTAGTCTTCCTTCGGTGATTGCCCTCCTTGCTCTACCTTCTTTCTCTTCCTCCTGTTTTTGGTTTTGATTTTCTTCTGATTTATCTGTACTCTCTCTCTCTTTCTTGTACTTTCACGCACTCTTCATGAAAGTGATCGATTGGGCATTAGGTCAGAAAAAGTCAATGTTCGTGTATTTTAATGATTATAGATGTGCAAATGCACTAACATAAGAGAACGTAATCAAAATATTTTTACTTTAAAATTGTGATTTTTAGGTTACAGACAGGAGAGGAAAAGATTATTCACTAATGAAAAATCTGTGGTCCCTATATGATGAGCGAATGCGAAAGGATCCAAGGGGCAGAATCTAGGGATATGGAACAAACTATTAAGGCAAAATGGGATAGCCGGAAATCTAAATTTCTCGATGATGGGCCGAATAACACTGGTCGATTCTGAACGCTCTTCGATTCCCTCCGGAAGATGGAGCAAATTTTCAAAAATTTTATTTGGGGCGTCTTGGGAGAGGAAACGAGAGTGCACACCGTGGTATGGGATGAGGCATGTCAACCATTGCAATTTGCAACATGAAGGGTTGGGGATCCAATCTTTGATTGTTAAGAAGGAAGCAAAGTGGGCTACTTTGCAAAAATAGCACACTATTTTTTATAGACCATCACGCCTGCATGCTATTTTTGATTGTAAGAAAGGAAGCAATGTGTGCAAGCGGGCAAGAAAGGAAGCAATTGAAGCAAAGTAGCAGACTATTTGATTGGCCATGCAAAAATAACACATTCCAAAATGATTTTAGTTGAATATCTACTTTCCCCAAAAATAGTATAAAATACTTATTATACTCTTAATAAAAAAAACTATTTACCTCATTCTATCAAAAATTTTAAAAAACACTTTTGAAAAAAAAATTATTTATTTTGCAACGGATGAAAAATAAACTTTCTGATGTCCCATACAAATTTTTTTTCATATATTCACATAAAAAAACCACTTACCCATTTCTCAACTTAAAAAACTCCAATCACTTTTTTTTTTCTCTGTTGCCCACAATTTCACTCCCCTTCCCAAACCAATCGAGTCCTATGTACCTACCACACCAGGACACGCCTAGTACACTGCATCAATTATTTTAGCTGCTCCAGGAGAGTATTTAAAAAACAGGTTTAAGCAAGATCTGAAGAAAATGTGCGGCTATCAAGCAGTTTAAACATTAAACAGACAGTTTTGTTGCATTCAACTCATGTTCCATCGCCATCAACGTCAATGCTGTGTACTAATCCCTATGGACAATTTCGAGAAGATGAAATTCCGAGCAAGATTTATAGCATTCTCTAGGGTAATTAGAAGTAGCACACAAACTAATCGTCTTGCAAGAGTATTCTCAAGCAATGTTATCCACTGGAGCCCCAACTACATATCCTCATATATCTAAAGTTATAGCCATTTAAACAAGCGACCACATTGATTTGCTGCATCAAAAGAAGAATAGCAAAATTTAAATGAAGCTGATCCAAACAACATAGCCTTCTGTTATGCAGATCAAAAATCAAGAAGCTGGCAGCTTTTTCCATGCCAATCTATGTAGTTTCCATTGCAGCACCATAACATCTTTGTTTTTTCAACTGCAGTTAAGCTATTGAAACAAGCAAATATAGAACGCAAGAAAGATTATGTAAGGGCAAATTAGAAGCATGATGCTACTCTCCAAAAAAAAAACGAACAAACTGCACATTCTCTATTGACAATTCCTTCTCTGGATGGTGTTCTGGAGAAGATACGAAGCTCTGTAACGGACCTGAAGGATGAAAATAAAAGCATAGCAATAGCACAAAAGGATATAAACACAACCACACAACTAATACGTACAAAATCATTTGCTCACCTTTGATGCGTAGGACCTCCAGTCTGTGCTTGTAATTTGGCTTGAACAGTTTCGAAGAAATTTACACCACATGTCAGTAATTACATCTCTCTCTCCTAATGGATGATAAGGCAAGAGCATATTCTCTGCTAGAACTAGGTAAATATACAGCTTGAAGAAGTCAAAATTCTTGTCCTTCAATTGCATTGACATGAGCAATTCGAGAATATCTTTAGAACTCGTTATCTACATGGAAAAACAAATCAATACCATTTAGTGTATGTTTCAAAATATGGAATTGCAAACAGGCTCCAAAAGTCATTTTAATTTCAGCACAACTTGGACTAGCACAATCAGTGGAAAACCCATTACAAAAGTAAAACCATTTAGCTCTTTAACATGCAACTCATGAAACTTGAACGGGTTCTTGCCCTTCTATTTATCTTCCACAGATAATGTTCACAATAAACTAATAAATCTCACCATATTATGCAAGTATATTAAAATATACGTAGAATCAAGAATTATAGTGCTCGTCCATAACATATTCTATCCCGGAACAAGTACTCCTGTGTAATCCAGTACCAATGTATTGCTCACTGTAAAATTCATATATAGTAGCCCTATATCCTGTCTCCCGCTCTTGAAAAGTCTTATTACTTGGGATGTTTTGGAGCTTTTTCCCATAAAATCCTTTTGCTCTTTGATTATTAAAGCCTAAACTATTAGCAGCACAAAATCATATGTTCGGATTGGATGAAACACTAATAATCGAGGTGATTTCCATATTTCTTCATTATTTTAGATCTTCTATGGAATAATCGATAACATCATGGTTTCTTTCTTGGAATAACAACTAAACAGCCGGACTAAATAAAATACCACAAGAGGCATATCAAGTCCGCCGGTCGATGTTTTATTGGATATACTAAGAGCACTAAGATAAACCTGGAGTCATTGCATGATCTAGATGCAAAATGAGATCCATCAATGATACTTGATCATGGATCACTGGGAGTCCTCCCTGGTCAGTCTCCTCGCATCAGCAAGTTTCTAACACATATTATTTGCATATTATGTTATTCTTGAAAATTGCTTATTAGTGCCAAAAATAGCATCCCAAGCACATACCTACTAGATACAGTTATGCAGATTTAATCAAGTTGAAACTCACATTTTGATCAAAGCAACTTTTTAGTATATGAAAGGCCAGTTGACTCCTAAGGTGCTTAGAACGATTGCCAACCCCAGAAATGCATTCCACGATCCGTAAGCAGTTAAGATCCTTGGGAATTCTGCAGTAACAACAGATCAAAGAATTATGTTAAAGCAAATATGTTGAATTGAGAAAGTACTAAACAAAAGAAATTCAAAATCGCCAGGATTCAGAATTATCTCAGAAAACGAATATTTGTTAATGACAAACATGAGAAAAAAATGCAAACAAAAGAAAATGAGAATAAAGATAGTTTATAGCAGAATAGGGGAAAATAGAGGAAAGTATTTGCATTTCTTTTCTTAAAGTCGGGATATTATTAAAAAAAAGGTCTTTTAATTAAAATTAAAGACATACTAGAGATTATTCAACAAATGGAGATTAATTTGACTACATTTAAAATCTTACAGTGAGAGATAGGAAAAAATGTTAATGCAATCTCCAATCTAACACAAACTATTCATCAGGATCGCATTCATGCTTTCTTCTATGAACAGTAGAAGCACAATCAGACATTACGAGAACCAACATTTGAGAGATTATAACACCAGTGTTGTTGGTCACAGCCCATATGAAAAATGCAGAAGGTTGACCATTAGAGGTATTATTGCATAGGAATTACTGATGAATGAATTTTTTTTTACCACAGACCACTAGCTCGGGAGGTACCACCTCTTGCTCCATTGACAAGAGGTCCAGGGTTCAATCCTAGGGTATCTCACACTTCAGCCCTTTTTCCAAGATTCCCCATGAAGTTCACCCCTCCCCCCAAAAAGGAAAGGTAGTAGTTTAAAAGCTGACACCAAATAGTTAAACAAGCCTTGACAGTCAATCCTTTACATCGTATATCAAGAGATTTTACCTTCTCTTTTGAATAAATCTGTTCATAGATTGGGCCTAGCCCATAGGTCAACATAATTTTCTTAAGCCCGAAGCCCAGCCCGGCCTTCAAGCCTACCTTCTAGGCTCGAGTCTGGCTCTTACTTGGGCTTTGGGCTTTGCACCTAGTGTTGGACTTCATGATTATTTTTAACTTTTCTAAAGAATACTCAAAATACTTAGAAATATTTTTAGAAATATTAAATATGAACAATTAAAATATTGTCAACAACTGAAAACATGTCTATAATCCTATTACGTTCACATATCAACAACCATTGTCAATTAAGTCTACAAACACATCAAAAATAACCAAAAAAAAAAGCGTCAAGCTGAGCTCGAGCCAGGTTTTATCCCCAAGCCCAAGCCCAGCATGTTTATTAGACGAGCCTATTTTCGAAGCCCAACCCAGCCTCGTGGGCCAAAATCTTTGGCCCGAGCCTGCTCAAAAGGCTTCAGGCTCGAGCAGGCCGGGCATGTCGACCGGCCCATGAACTAGTCTACTTTTGAATAACATGTGGGGTTTGAAACCTGGACCTATTAAGAGATTCTAGTTGAACAAATACACAATTTGTTCTACCTCAATAGTTTTAAGCTAAAACATTATCCATGTGGATACATTGCATAGATTGTGATATCAAGCTCACTGAAGGCATCAGAACAATAGTCAAAAGATAACTGCAATGAGAATGTCAAGGTGTCTAAGTGTTGAAACAAGGAAAGGCAAGTTAGAGAAAGATACATTAGGAAAGCTCCAAATTGCAATAAGAGAAGAAAAAACAATGGAAAGTTGGCTTCAGATTGTAGAGTCATTTGACGAATAGACCAGAGGATACAACTAGAAGAGCTTAAATTTAACAATAAAAGGCGAAGAAGAGGCATCTAAGGAAACCTAGAGATAGGTTTGGGTAAAAAATTCAAATAAATTGCCTTGACAATGGCCTTGAATTCTTGAAGGCTATGTTTCACCAGACAAAAATAAAAAAACTGAAATAGTTGAATTTATTCTGTTGCAAAGTTATTCCACAAGTTATGCTTATCTCTTGTTTGGCTAGAAATTCTTGTTTTATGTTTGGCATAATTAATTGCATTTTTTTGTTTCAATATAAGGAATAAGGTTGCTTTTTGGCATAAGATCGTAAATGTCAATTACCTTACCACAATTCCAAATAAAAATAGTGGCGTGTTTCTCTAATAAAATGGGTAAATGATATGCTCAACTTTGTCACTTTTCTTTTCAAATTTAAAAGATGAAATTGGAAGGGGGGAAGGGGGAACTCAACCAAATTCATCCGTCAAAAGAAAATGTACCTATTGTTAGCAGTTCAAATTGAAATAACGATGTACCCATTACTTATGGTTCGATTAAAATGTGATGGAGAGTGAAGGGTAGTTTTGTCCATTGCAAAAAAAAAGACTAGAATAAATTGAAGCATTTATGACAGGAATAGCTTGTGATAGGTTCTCTTGGAATAATTGTGCCCAAGGTTCGTTGTCTCGGTCCAGACCCCGTATTGGTACCATCTTATAACAGTGTTGGCACACGGTATGGTTCGATACAATAAGACATACCGAATGTCGGTACAATACAAGATTGTGTACCAATTCGGTACCGGTAAGGCAAACCTTTGAACAGCATAACTATTCATCATTTATGCCAGGTTTTTAAGGTCGTTTTGTAGACAAGTGTTATTCCAAGCTTTAGGCTTGCCCTATGCCACAACCAAACACTGACCAAAAGTTCTAAATAGCAAAGGACTATTAATGGCTAAATGAGATGAGTCAGAATGCAAACCAAACATAGTGCAGTACACACAAGCAAGCTACTCTTCAAGAAACTGCACAGCAAATGGAGCATATTGCAACCTCATAGATGCATATTTCATACATTGTAGCTCCTACTTGAAGTAATATTGGTAGAATATTTCTAAGGACAGATAGTTGTCACCATAACAAACCGCAGCCTAACAGAGACGCTCTTCAAAAAGACAATGGTTTTCAAAAGTGGGCAGTCGAACAAAAAAGATTTCATATAACATCAATATGTGTATAATTAAGTGATTCATGTGGTGCATTACCATACATGCTGCAATTTACGTTGCATTTACACTTGTTATATATTAGGTCAAAAAGTTTATGAGATATTAAAATTATATTTAAAGGATTTAAATTTAAGCATTAAACATCAACTGCAAGCCAGTGTTTAATCCCATAAGTGCATTCCCTTATTGACAATCTACTCACTCTTTGGCTAAGTTGTTACATTGTTTCTTATCTCCCTTATTCCTCCACCATCATAGTGCCCATCATGCATCGCATGCAAGTGCATATTCTGAGATCTTTCATGTTCCATTTATACCATTTCAATTATATTCAGACAGTTTATCATCCTAAATGGCTGCAATTTTTCCATCTCCTTGAAAACTTTTCACATTTACTCAATTTGGAAGTCTTTCAATACTTATCCACATAAAATATATCAGAATCATAACTCAAGCATTTTAGTTCCACTGCACGTGGATAGCCAGTAAGGCATGTGCCAACCCATCCCCAGGGCTGATACTAGCCCAACATGGTCTACGCCAACCACAGCAAGCGCACTTGAAACCCTGCCATAGATTTTAGATCTACCATTTATCTAGCCAAACCCATGTGTCATTGAACATGGCCACTATCATTCTTTCTTTAGAGCCCTTTTACATCCCAATTAAATCCCCTTCCCAGATAAAAATAATTACCACCGACATACCTTTAAGACCAAAATTTTCTTAGAGTTTATACTTTTAAAAGCACTACGAAAAAAATCCAAAACAAAAGCACATAAAAAACAGAGCATTAATAAAAAAAATGGAGAGAAGCAACAATAGAAAGGAGAAGGATGACAAAAAGGAGAAACAAGGAAAGAACAAATTTGCTTTCCAATGTTGATTCTGCTTTAACACCTCGTCGATGGATTCACTCTCAAGATCTGCCACAATATAAGCATGGAAGGCATACTTTTAATATCACATAGTTAATACATTCTCGACTTTCCCAACAACTTCTGCAAATTAAAATTAAACTTGAGATCATAAGAAAACCAAGCATAGCTGTCCACCTTTCTGCACAAAAGAACTTAATTGTCCTTATGTGAGTATATATGTGCACGGTCCCTACTTTGAATATCTCAAATTTCCACTACATGACAAATTCAAGAAAACAGGAGATAGCTTATATTAAGAAAGGAGTGGAAGTGCAATTTGTTCTATACCAGCCATATATATATATATATATATATATATATATATTCAATTGACAACTTGGATGGAATTTCCATCTGCAACTCAGTACACATTCAGATTTTGCCTAGATGAAATAAACCGCTTCCCACATATAGTCTAAATTTATGAGATATTCTATCTAAAAGAGCAGAGGAAGGGAGGAAATTGGGACAGCCAATTAATCCCCAACCCTAATATTACCAGGACAACGTCAATCACCTTGGTATGAATCACATTGCAATGGAAATTCAGGACTCAAGGGACCTGGCGAACTATAACTCCACTTCTCAAGAGAACTCACACCCACTGGGAGTTACAATGGTGGCAGCAGCTTCCATCATCCAAACAGGGTCATAACAACCTTTTTAAACCCCTAATGTAAAGTTCACGCTGCACTATCTATAACTGATGATGATAATAATAATAATGCATTATCCACTATAGACACCATAGTTTGCCCATCATCATATGTATTTTAATGTAATGCATGGTGACTTTCAAGATCTAACTAAGGATCTGTTTGGATAACCTGCTGGCTTCTTAGGATTGGAAACAAGATTTCTAATATTACTGAATATGAGATCTGGCCAAGCCCATGTAAATCAGATCTCTCCCAGCGCATTCTTGCAAGGGGAAAAAAGACATGCTGAGGTATTTTTTTCTCCCGATGGAATCCAAGCTGACCCACTCCGAAGGTATTCCTGTGAATATAAGCCTGGCCTAGCCTATGTCATCTTTTCCTCCCTGTGGGTCCTGTGAATCCCACTGGATCGCACAAGATTATCCAAACAGGCCCTAAAAAGGTTTTCATTCCACAAGCTTGTCCTAGTACTCTTAGCTACTCAATTTCAAACCTTTATATTCCCCTCTTCATTGATCTTTCTCAAGTTCCCTTGTTAAAAAAATCTAACCATTCTTGGTTTTGTAAAGCCTCTTCAACATTTCATTGTTCATACAAATTTCACATCTTTTTTGTGTTTGTACACCAGTTTCTCTTCATGAATGTTAACATTGACTAAAGTCAAATTTTGTGCAATATAACTTTTGATAACAACTTTCTGAGGCAGTTCACACTTGCTTTAATCAAAAGCCAATCTTTTTTATATTTTCAAAATTCTGAAGATAGACTCAGAAAGTATGAATCTGCTCCTCCATAACATATGAGGAAGAGAGCCGCTCCTCAATTTCCCAACTTCAAAATAAAAAAAATTACATCTGATTCCTTTTGTTCCTTGGGAAAACCACCTTGAATTCTTGCTAAGAAGATTTTAGGGGAGAAACAAATACATGAATCAAAAGCAAAAGATTGGTGTGCAGTTCTACCTTAATTAACAAGCCTTCCCTATCTTCGCAAGGTCAAGATCATGGACTAAGCTATGATCCATCAATGGCCTGCCCTCATGCAAAGGAAGAAAAAAATGTCGCCCAAATTAGAAACTATATAATCAAACTTTTCCTGTCAAATTGAAAAATCAAAACTTGTTTCTTGTGCAAGTTCATATTATCCCTCTCTTAATATCAAAAATTACATGGCTATATAGATAACACCTCCATCGCCAATCCCAGGTCCGGATAAGAAAGGTCAGAATTGACATCAGGTTGAAAGCGGGTCATAAAAATATGTTAGAAACTACAAAATGGATCCCAAGCATGAAAATATGTTAGAAACTACAAAATAGATCCAAATTTGATATTGGTAAATATAGGGCTTCCCTAGAATAATTTCAAAGGAGGCTCTAAATAGGAACACTTGACAAATAAGGACCCTTAAAACTAACCCCAAATAGTTGGGAATAGGCTGGATGCCTATGGTTCTGATTACCGGCTATATTGATAGATTTGTATATCTAAGTGCCTTAATTACAGCAAGGAATTGGATCTTCATCAAATTTAAGTTAATTTCCATAGTTAGACTTAATGTAAAGTTTCACTTCACAACATAGAAATCAAAACCATGTGAAACCTATCAGGTCATGTATTTCCCTTCTCAAATCAATAGAAACATCCCCATTCCAAAAAAAAAATTAAAAAAAGAGTTTCTTCAATATTTTACATAAAACATAAAACCTATTTTAATATTCACTGCCACTGTTCCTTGAACTTACAGAAATATTCCAAGATCTCTTAGTAACATTTTAAAATTCAGCTTCACAGCCTGTCTCAACAACATGTCAAATATAGAAAAAATCTCTCAATCACATTTGCACATAAACTCTGAAATAAACCCCAACTTCTTGCTGAAGATAGCTTTAGCATCAGGTAAGAAAATCACTTACTAAACATACATGACTATTAAAAATGCCAGCACTACCACCTGAGTTGTTTATCTCCATCATCCAGCACATATGGCTTTATGACACACAGTTTGTGTTATGACATAATAATCTTTTAAAGTGGCCTTCTTCATTCACAACTCAGAGAGAGAGAGAGAGAGTTGGAAGGGGAAAGAGAGAGAGAAAGTAGCCATCATTTGTGCATACGAAATTCATATTTTTCCACAAGATAATCACGGTTAACTGTTTTTGTATCATGGGCTTAGTTCTGGAGGAAAAAAGAATATCATAATAGGTGTATTAATTGCTTAAGAGGAATAAAAATACATCAGGTTATACCAATGAAGGTAACAGTCAATGGGGAAAAAGACAAATAGAAGCCAAGCAAACAACACTAAGAACAGACCAATTATGATCCAAATGGGATTGGAATGGACTTGGAAACAGTTAAGTGCATGTTTGCAAGCATGTCATCTACTATACCATGTAATTGACTATAATGGGGACATCATCTACTATAAAAGAAATATTGCAAGCACGCAATGGTATGCATGCAATGGTTGAAGCTGTGCTGGTAGTTAGCATGGAAGCAAGAGAAATGAACTGAAATGAAAGATTCAACAAAATTAGAAATTGCAGAGCTCAGTGGACAAACACTTACCATCACAGTTAGAGTCAACAACTTCAATAATTTGCGATCAATATGTGTGAACAAAAGCAGCAAATTCCTCATAAGCACCACATGCTAGAGATTTGAACGCATATTGAAGGAAAATCCAGATGGCAAAATAAAGTCAAGCAAAAGGTTCTGATAAAATAGTAAGCTAGCATCATAAGGACATGCATTGCATTTAGCAAGTAAATAAAAAACTAGGGCATCACTGCTAAGTAAATAACCATACATACGTATACACATACGTATACTTTGTGGATCTTGATCTACACATCTTAAAACATGGATAGATTTAAATTCACTAGGTTCTGATCATTAGATCATGGTGAAACAAACTATCATGCCATTAAACCATCTACTTCTTTGTTATTTAAAACCATCCAATTTTAAAAACCTACATGATGATTAGGTTTGAGACCACCAAACACATGAATTTTGGTTTTTAGGTATTGGAGGGTCTATCATTTTTTGGTAAGAACTGGAAAGTCTATCATTGACTTGAATCGTTGACTCCTTTTTCCAAGGAGTTAACATAAAGTGTGCTGTCCAACTCTCTCTCTCTCTCTCTCTATGTATGTACGTAGACTGGTATATAACAAAGATAATTATTTTTTTATTTGAAGGTAAAGTAAGCTGTCTTTCCAAATTTGGCCCTTTTTCTAACTTCAATCACTTGTTGAATACCTAAAACTGATCCCCAACTTCTATAATCTGAACTTGGAGTTTAGGAAAGGGTATACTAGGAAAAACTTGGAATTAAACCTGTAAACAAGAAGAATGGCCTTATTTTACTAATCAAAGATGTCCATCAGAATCCTACCTTATTGTTGATTCATATTTGATGCCTAAGCCTCCAAAATATAAAGTATCACGAAAGCACACATTGGATGTTTCTCTTGGAAAGAATTATGGCATCTCTTTAAGAAAATTCTATAAGACTACAGACACCTAAGACAAGTAATTTCTGTGTCTGTATAGCTATGCAAAGATGACAGATAGCTTGTGGATTCAAGTCATCAACAATGATGAAGTCTACAAATCTAATCCAACAAGTAATAACCATAATTTGGTGTACATATTTACAAAATAAATCTAGTTGCAAGAGTTACTTGTTAGCAATAGAATCTGCCACTTTCTTACAGCTGGCATCCCATTCACTTTCAATAAAGAAACTAATGATCGATTGCAAGCATTCATTCAAAATGGATGACAAGCCTTCAAGCTGACGGTCTAAGAAGAGGCGAATAAGTACAAGAAGCAACTCCTCCACTTCAGAGATAGAAAATATAGACCTGAGACTTCTGTAACAGAAACAGAAAAAATATATAAGCTAGTATCATAAACTGGGTCATACAATTAACATCAACAAAATAATGCAGCTTAGTAAGTGTACCCATGGAGACCAAATTTCAATATAAAACACTTGGAACAACTTTTATCAGATTAAAAATGATATAATTCACTATAATGTAAAATCGTAAAGTGTTTATAATGATCAGTAGTTTCTCCAAAAGTTACCTAATTTGACAACAAGCCGACAGAATTTTGATCCATGATATAATGTTTCTGGGTGGCCCTTCACATCCAAAATCTGAAATATGAAAATTTTGAGTTGATTAACAATATCATCAACTAGTAATAACAGATATTTGATTAATCATATTCCAAAAAAATAAGACATTCTTATCATTAAAGAAGACCATAATGCTAAGGAAAACAATTAGGTTAACCAACAATGTTCACAGTGTTCCCAAATTTGCATGAGCTATGTTCAAACACATAGAAGCCGTGGAACCTAACAACAATAGCCTTTGTTCCTCTTAAATTTCACAAGACACATGCCATAGTACATCTGTATGTTTGAAAACACAAGGTGAAGATTTTAAACGTACAAAATACAAATAGAAAGGGACCTTGATATCTTAGTTTCATCAACGTGTATGTATATTGTAAACAAAGCATATAGACACATTGTGCACACCTAACCTGTTTTAACTTCTTGTGAAGGTGACGAATCATAAATGTATCCATAGATTTCTAGAGCATCCTTTAGCTTGGAATAGCTAGGCAACCATCCAAGTTTTAATAATGGCTGATCAGCCTGCATAGTTGAGAATATTTAAAACATGTAAAAGGTGTAAAATCAAAGTACGCATGATGCAAAAGGCATCAAAAGATTACCTCATTCTTAGATGGGAGGATATTACACCAAAAGTCACATGCAGAAACTTCCACCTCCTCATTTGAAGAATACAGCACTAATGACTCCAAAAGATGAGAATATGATGACAATATAGCTTACAAATGTATAAGATAATGAAGGTGCAGTACAGTGTAAAGAAACTCACTCCTGTGAAATGTCCAAGATGCTATAGAATCTTCAACAAAACCACAGTTTAAGGCCAATTGTAACAGCCATCCATTAATCAACAAACCCTCCAAAGAGCTCTCTCCTACATAGGATGCAAGTAATTGGAGGGAAAAAAAAGAATAGTCAAATGTAGCTACTAAGAAAAAATATAAAGCATAATCAAATGTAACCTCTATTTATAAATTTAAAAAGAAAAATATGATCATTCAAGATGTCATGGAAAAGTCAATTGGCTGATAAATTGCTCTAAGCTATTAGACTATTTAAGTTGCATATTTTAGAAGCACAATACAAGGAATAAAATCATAAACACAACAAAAGGCTGGAAAGCTTTTAAGAGATAACATTATTATGCAGAATAAATTTAACATAAATAGTGAAACCTTTCCCATCATGTATGTCAAAAAAAGAAAACATATTAAATATTAGAGATACTACAAAAACTCAACTGTGAGTAACTGTTATGATATTTAGTAAGAATATGGTTGTACACAAATTAAAATATGTGCAATTAGCATTCTGTTCACAAACTTTGATAAATAAGATGAGGAATTAAAATAAAGTTGATAAAGCCAGAACTAAGAAAGATTAATTGTAAACCTTGCTGCATATTCAGATCCAAAACTGAATTAAGTTCATTATTTGCAAAAGCTTGCAAAAGTTCACAATTTTCAGGCCCTGTATGACTAAATGGCAATGGATGTTTCTGCAGTCCATAACAAAATAGAAGTAATCAATATTGAAAGATATGTTAAATCATGAAGAATCTGTTTAACCTCAAAGACTCAAAGCATGACACTCAAATGTTTTTAGGAAACCTGATGCCCAAAAATCCTCTGACCCCATAAGGGGATTTCATCTTCAGTATTCATGTCATTCACCTATAAACAAAGGCCACATCAGGTGCTACACCAGATGATAAAAGTAATTCAATTAACAGATTCAGTCACTCCACTTGCCTCCTTTTGGCATTTTGCAACTAACTTAGAGAACATTTTCTCATTTTCTCGAGCCTTGTCATCTTCTTCATCTGAATTATTTCCTTTGGACTTCCTTGATCTTTTAGACTTACTTTCATCAAGTTTAACTTTCTCCATATAATAATCAGTAAGAAGATCATCCAAACCTATTACCTTCCTCCTGCAAATAATCATCTCTATGTCAGCTTACATTAAGTTTATCTGTCTGGCATATATGAACATATAATTCAATGAAAAATTAAGCAGGGAGAAGTTGGTCCATTACATGAGCAACCAGGAAAACATGGTATATGAAAACAAAGTTTCAGTAAACATGCAATATAAATACAACATATGCATAACATAAACCAAAATAACATCCTTTTGAGTAGATATTTGCAGCCGCATATAATATGAACTACTATTTAGGATTTTAGCATTAACATTATGGCTAAAATAAATGACCCGTTGGAAAAAAAAGAAATGACCAAGCTTCATCCACTAAGCGCATAATCAAATTTTATCACAACATGGAATATGAAACTATGACCATTAAAAGATCCCAGCTATCTAGGGTTCATTATAAGAATACTATTCTGCATTCTTATAAACTTCAATGTCAAATCCTCACCCTCCCCTTTCTCAATCACAGCAAACATCTGCATGTCCTCCGCATATACAAGTACTGAACGAAACAGAAAGAGGCATATCTTCTTTGTCCCATAGTATGATATCTTTTTCTTGCCTTTCAGCTGTCGATTTCACAAAGGAACCATGTGACTCACATCTCCCAGCAACTACTGAACGAACCATTCCTCCTCTTTAACCCATCTCCCATCTCAAGAGAAAAGATAGCCCCAAAAGATCAATAACGCTTCAAAGGAACGCAAGAAGAGATCGTTGAGCCAATACCAACCCAGGGGCCCCATTCAAAAAAATGTCAGCACAGGCTTTTTCTTTCAAGAACCCTAATCTAGAGAACAACCGAGAAAACGTGCATCAACGAGGGACGGGAAGAGCAAACGAGAGGGCTTAGGGTTTGGGAGCGAGGAAGAGGACCTTTTAGTAGTGGGGTGAGAGAGGATCTCGTCTTCCATCTCGAAGTCCAGAGGGTCGTCGTCCATGGCTGCCCCCGATTCGATTCTTCCTTTCCTTCTTCCCTTCTCCCCTTCTCGATGGCGATCGCCAGCTCTTGGAACCAAGAACCGCAAGCTGCGGGGAGTGAGAAAAAGCCCGCCCAGCGCTCGGGCTCAAGACGAGAAGAGTTTCTATAAAATAATGACCGACACTAGCCCTTTTATTTCATCGCGGAGATGCGGATACAAACGGCAGATCCGACCCGATTTTGTTTGGTTAGGGTTTGGGTCGGGTCGGACGGGATATATATATATATATATATATATATATATATATATATATGTATGTATGTATGTATGTGTCTCTCTCTCTGTGTGTATGTATGTATGTGTATATGTATATGTATGTGTGTATTACGATAAAATTACAAATATATATATCATGATAAAGTTACAAGATTTGTTTGATCCTCATCAGTAGGGCCAATCATGGGTCAGGCTTGAGCATAAAAATTATCAATAAGTATCTTCGGTTCAAAGCTCGACTAAAAATGAGTCCAAACCACTGCTCATTAGCTATAGGATTCATGCATGCAAGCCTATAAACAATGGGTGATTGTTGAATGAAGCATCCAATAATGCACATGCATGCGAATACAAATTGCATGGTTTCGAAATGAAGAGTTCATCCGGGGTGAGCTTGGTTGAATTTGAACATAGTTTGTGGCTCCGGAAAACAAGCCTATATAATTTTTTTCTGGGGTAGAAAGCTAAGCCACGAGAAATAACAATAAATAAAAATAAAAGTGATGGAGGAAAAGTGGACCACCCCACACATACGGTTAAAGCACCTGAATCCGACGACAGACGTAATCTCAATAAGTATGGCCTCAGCAAGTACGGCCCTGACAAGCATGACCTCGACAAGCACGACCTCGGCATGCATGGTCTCGGCTAAGCAAAGTTCGATTGACCACGAGGTCAAGGAAGACCTAGTCAGAAGCTGAGACCGACCTCGACTCCACCAACAGTCAAGTCGGTCCGCCTAAGGAAAAGATCACCAAATCCTCCATATCCGGGATCAAATCCCGCAATCTCCGCCACAACGCCTGTCAATATTTGAATCCGCGCAATCTCAACCGATCGCCAGCTAGCCTGAAATCTCGTGTCATCTAAAATAATTCATTTAAATCAAGATTTGCGCAATCACATCCGATTGTGTGTAACCGCTACACCCCCTCCTATAAAGAGAGGGGAGACTCCGGGGAGAGAGGCATCTTCTCCCCTCGCCAAAAAATACATTTCCATTAAAATATCTCCAAATTCCTCTTTGACTTAAGCATCTGAGGGCCTTCGCCGGAACCCTCGGCTAAAGGCTTCTTGCAGGTCCGCCGGAGACAGCCGTCCGCCACTGCACTGTTTTCCAGCAACAAAAGGCATGAGGAAATACATTGTCGCGCAACTTTCCAAGAGCAATAGAATCGAAATCCCAAATTGTGCAATACAAGTGCATAGCAACAAATGTAACACCTCTACCATAAACCAATAGAGGTGCGACCCAAGCTCAACTTTTTGACAATTTTTGCAGCCCAATGTTCCATTTTTTAATCCTCCCTGTAGACAACAGTAAAAGAAGAAAGAAAGAAAGAAATTGGTCGGGATATTTTAACACGGCATCTAAAATCTTCCATCGAATCCTCAAGGAAATCAGAAGAGATTAAACCAGTCATTCTGGATGGATATTTTTCAAAGGCCCAAATTCTTTGCACTAGAAATTTCAACAGAAGTCAGGCTAACAAAAAGGCGAAAGCCATGGCTCAAAGTGGTGCATTCCATTGACTTGACCAGCACAAGACAATATAAATCAATGGACTTGGTCAGGAAAATACTATGGAGCTCCTATATACAGAAATAGTTAACAAGGCTCATCTTTTGTGAAACTAATCATTCAGCCACCCTCAATCTATCGGACATATTCGCATCTTTAATCCAGTTGCCGCATAGCAAAGAAAAATTCTCGAGTATATGAAATATGTTGGAGGTTGATAGGATTCAAAGTTCTAGATATTAATCCTGTTTTCTTTCATGAAAACAGAGGGTAGCAGCACTTGTACTGATGATACATGCCAAAATTAATGATGTAACATCGAAACATTGAGTATGGTATCTATTGTTATGGCTAATATATCATACATATTGGTGTAATTGTTTCAATGTCCCAACACCTGTAATGGTGCCGATTTCGTGAAAACAATATGATATAGGTCAGGCCATCCTATTAGCCATTTTAGAAACCATAGCTTTATTTCTTGGCCAAACCTTCCTCATGCTCGCCTGTGGACCAAATCCATCATCAATATAGACATCATGACATCACTACAGAAAAACTCACCTTTTCCGGCGCTTTTTATAACCTTTACCAACGCTTATAAGCGTCGGCTAAAGTTTCGGCGACGCTAACCAAAGCGTCGCAAAAACGTCGGCGATACCGGAGTGGCAAAAGTTTGCCGACGCTATATAAAAGCGTCGGCAAAAACAGGAATTTGCTAACGTTTAGGAATTTGCCGACGCTTATAAAACGTCGGCAAATCCCTATTCCAAAAAAAAAAAAAAACTCTATTCCGATGCTTATAAATGCCATTGTAAATATTTTTTTTAAAAAAAAATTATTACAAATCTCTAGTGGAAAGACCGACCAAAGTCTGACATCATATGGTTGGAAATAAATAAGCTTAGATCTAAATACTGGATCAAGTAATTACACAGTGATTACATTCTTAAGAAAAAATTCTTATTGGTCATATGCACCTCTATATTCGCGTTGTGCATTTCTATTCATTGCTGCAATCATCCATTGGATACACACAAAAGCCATCAAATTATGCACAGTAGATATATGTTTATAAAAAATTCTTTTATGCCAATACATACAATCTAAGTAACGCTATTAGCTGTAGAACCAATGATTGATCGATTCATGTACAGGACGTACTTGGATGAGAGGGCGGGTTGGATCTAAGAGTCATTGGATGGCGTCGCATTAAACAACCGATGTGTCATCCTTCTGAAATTCCTTGGGTCCTGTTTCGGTTTCACTCTTGTTAGTTTCACTCTCGTTGCATGGTCCCTCCTCAATCAGGCAGCAAATCCACTGCACCGGTGGAGGAGCCCAAAAACCAGAGGCACCGGTGGCCGCACAACAGTTGGCAAACGTTTAATCAATTTTATTCAATGGAGGAACAGTAGGTCAAGCACAATAATTACACACATAGATGATTACATAATTAGACCTAGGTATATAAGATACAGGTGTTTCCCTGTATCCAATTTTTAAAAGGTTCATGTGTTTGATTCTTCTAGGTGTTTCATGTTTTTGACTATTATCTATGATGTTGTTTTATAAGGATAACCTGTAAGTACAGTGAATTATGCTTCAAGAAGATACTGTTTTACTATTATTTTTAATGTATTTGACCATTTTTCAACTTATTTCCAGTACAAAATTCAACTGGGAGACCGGATGTTCCCATCATGCTTTAATAAAATCTCAGTTTGCAATTATTCTGCTCATATTGCAAGTACCACTGCACTGTCTTCGAGGAAAGTTCACCAATATCTCCACAGTCAGCATGACACGTGCTCCATCCTTGTCGTCCGGACCATTAATGCCACACGTAAATTAGCTAATTGTGGATTAAGGCTCACCACGTCCAGGTCATCCTTATCAACTTTGACCTTAAGAATAAAAAGACAATACAGAGGGCATGGAATTCCTCCACTTCTCAGAAAATGTGGCCATGTTTCTTCTACCTTGTGTGATAAGGTTGAAGCGTGACAAAAACATTCGTGGAAGCTATGACTTTTCAACCATACCTCAAAAGCACGGCACATATTCCATCTTGCTTTCCATTCCACTCGGACATCGATTGTGGAAAGTTTTTCACCAAGTCTGGCATGGAAAGAAAATTACATTACAACCAGGCCTGTGGAATTTCTTCGCTATAAATCCTGACGGATGCTGAACAGAGGCCTCCATGCAACCTCTCAAGCATGGTGTATCCTTTCCATTTCAATTTCTTCAAGCTACTCTCAGGACTTTCCCTCATGGCCGGTGGTGGATGCAATAGAAGATCCCTCACTATTAAACGTGTCATGCTGATTGGGTTCCTCCTGTGTATAGGAGTCATTCCGTTCTGCCTCTGCCTAGGCACTGAAGATGGCTCCAAGGTCGGGGCCACCTGCATAGAGAGCGAAAAGAGAGCTCTCCTTGCTGTCAGAGCTGATATCTATGACCCTGGTGAGTGGCTCTCTTCTTGGACGGGCCAAGACTGTTGCCAATGGAGGGGTGTCGGTTGCAACAACACCATCAACGGCCATGTGGTAAAGCTTGATCTCAGATACCCGTATGCTTATGATTTCAGTCCTTTTACTTTTGAAACAACTGGAGAATTCCCTAGACCGAGTAAGGTAAATCCTTCTATATCTGGCTTGATACATTTGAGGCATCTGGATTTGAGCATGAACAACTTCTCTGGAGCACCCATCCCTGAATTCATTGGTTCTCTCATGCACTTGGAGTACCTTAACCTCTCCTATGCTTGGTTCGGTGGAGCTATTCCTCGCCAGATTGGAAATCTATCGAAGCTGCACTATCTAGATCTTCGGGTTGGAGGTGGAATTGAGTATGTAATGGACGTGAACTTTGAATCTTATCCGAATGCTCTACTATGCGCTAATGACCTTCAATGGCTATCTCGAATCCCCTCTCTGCAGTACCTTGACTTGAGTTTTGCCGACCTCTCCAAAGCTTCAAATTGGCTTCATGAGATCAATATGCACCCTTCTCTATTAGTCTTGAAATTATCTTCTACAGGACTTCCTGGTATTCCTTCGACTCTACAGCATGTAAACTTCACTTCCCTCACCATGCTCGATCTCTCTGTGAATAATTTTCAATCTGCCATCATCCCCCACTGGCTGCTTAATATTAGCAGCCTTGTTCACCTCGATCTCTTCTATTGCGAGTTTCTTGGGAGGTTATCAATTGCTGCTGATCTGTTGGGGAATCTCAACCATCTAAAGTATTTGGATTTCTCTAGGAACCAAATTACTGGACACATTTCGCAATCTTTGTAGAATAATAAACAGTTGGAGTATTTAGACTTATCTTGGACCTAATTACTGGGCATACTACAGAAATATTTGGAAATCTTAGCCAACTGAGGTCTTTGGCATTGTCTGGCAATCAAATTAGTGGTGAAATTCCAGAAAACCTAGGAAATTTTAGTCATCTAGAGGCTTTATATTTGTTTCAAAATAGAATTAGTGGAGAAATACCAGAGAACATATCGATGCCCAGCAAATTGGTGGAGTTGGACTTACGACAGAACAGTCTTGGAGGAGAAATCACAAGTTTCATAGAAGGATTTTCTAAATGCATTAATAATAAATTGCATGGGAGTAGCTTTTTGCCGAGTTTAGCAACGCTTGAATTATCCTACAATAATTTCAGTGGGACAATTTCAGAAAGTTTGGGCCAGTTATATGGACTCAGACATTTAGATCTGTCTTACAACTCCTTTACTGGAAACTTGACTGAAGTACACTTTTCTAACCTCACAAGGTTGTCTTACTTGGATCTATCTTACAACTCCTTGAAAATGATCGTAAGTGACGGTTGGATTCCTTCTTTCAATGCTTCTACTATTTATATGTGCTCTTGCCATGTGGGACCAAAATTTCCTGCTTGGCTTCGAACACAGATACATCTAGAAGGATTGTGCCTCTCTGAAGCTGGAATTTCGGACAAGATTCCATCATGGTTGTGGTATAGGGATATAACGTCACTCAACATATCCTATAATAGTTTGGAAGGACAGCTACCAAGTTCTCTGGGAAGCCATTTTTTGGAGAACTTGATTTGAGCTCCAACTGCTTTTCTGGCCCAATACCTAATCTAAAGGCAAAACACATTCTTCTTCTCTCCAACAACTCTTTTTCTGGACCCATTCCCTCGATCTTTTCTAAAAACGAGAACCTTTATGTACTCTCTTTGTCCCACAACTATATAAATGGAAGCATTCCGCAGTCCCTTTGTAATTGGACTTCATTGGAAGTTCTTGACCTCTCCAATAATGAGTTGACTGGAGGATTTCCAGACTTCTGTATTTGTAATTTGTCTTCATTGGTGGTTCTTGACCTCTCCAATAATCAATTATCTGGAGGATTCCCAGATTGCTGGAGCAAGTCACAACAAGGAATCCTTGGAGTACCAAAAAGCAAAAGAGTAAAAGATACATCTAGCACAATGGCATATCCTATGGAACTCCAATCTTTGCACATGAGAAACAATAGCTTATCTGGTGAATTTCCTTCCATCTTGAGACTTTGTAAACATTTAGTTGTTCTTGATCTTGGTGAAAACAGATTATCAGGCAGCATACCAACATGGATTGGAGAAAGCCTTTCATCTCTAAGAGTTCTTCGACTAAGATCAAATTCCTTTGATGGTAATATCCCGATGCAAATATTTAGTCTGTCTTATCTTCAGGTTTTGGACCTGGCATGCAACAATTTTTCAGAAAATTTGCCATCATCTTTTGGAAATTTTACTGCCATGGTTGAGATACCGGAAGGAAGCAAACCAATGCTTTCAAATATTAGCATAGTGCCATATTACGAAGAGAGTCTCTTGATAGTTGCAAAAGGATTAGAATTTGAGTACACTAGCGTGCTTTCACTGGTTACAAGTATTGACCTATCACAAAATAATATTTCTGAAGAGATACCTATTGAAGTGACAAATCTCCATGGACTGCATTTCTTGAACTTGTCTAGGAATCATTTTATTGGAAAAATCCCACAAAATATTGGTGACATGAGGCAGTTGGAATCACTTGATTTATCAATAAACAATCTCTATGGCCAAATTCCACAAACCATGCTTGCTTTGAATTACTTAAGCCAGTTGAACTTGTCATATAATAACTTGTCAGGAAGAATTCCATCAGAAAACCAATTTTGGTCCTTCAACGACCCCTCCATTTATATTGGTAATCATAATCTTTGTGGACAACCAATGCCAGATTGCCCTACTAAGGCACCTCCACATCAAGAAGAGGAAGAAGTAGATGAAGATAACTCTGATATGATATGGATTTATGCCGGTGCAGCATTGGGATTTATCATCGTATTTTGGGGTTTCATTGGTGCAGTGATGATCAAAAAGGATATCAGAATTTCTTATCTTCAATTCATTGACAAAATATGTGACTGGATTTATGTAGAATTAGCAATAGCATTTGCCAAGCTGAAGTTTGTTATGGGGAAGAGCAACTGCAAGCATAGCTAAGCAATTACGGATGGTGCTGCAATTATATAATTATTCGAACGATGGTGGAAGTGCCTCCAATCCAAATATGTAAGGATATGAACTTAAGAACTTTTTGAATGATTGTTACTTTTATTGTTTTGTTGCATGTATGTTGTTAAGTTAGAATGCTATCCATATTCGCCACCATTTGCTGATAAATGAAATCATGTTTACTTACAATTGGTTGTTTATAATTTTGTGTCACACTAGCCAATTGATACCATGGCAGTAAAACACCTAATGTCTCACACAAAAGGCCTTAAGTATAAGAAGACAAACATAAACACCTCAAGATTATCTACATCAGACAATAATAAAAAATGTTAAATAGACTAGGATATGCCCCACTTAATTATCTATTTTAGCTCCATGATGGAAACTATATTTGCTACTCTTTCAATGTCCATCACTTATGTTTAACTTTATCCTCATGATGAAATTCTAAAAAGTAAATATATTTCCCGAGTCTATTTCTTTAAGTTCCACCAAATCAAAGAGGAAAGAACCTTGGTGATTGGTGGAAATAAAGTATTTTTCAAGCTTTATAGGATATGGGGATTTCTTATCTTTGATTCATTGGCAGAATATGTAACTAGATTTATACAGAATTAGCAATAAAATTTGCCAAGCTGAAGCTTGTCATGGGGAAGAGCTAGCAATCACAAGCATAGCTAAGCAGTTATAAATGGTTCTGGGATGTAGTGCTCTCTCTCTCTCTATCTATCTCTGAATGATGGTGGGAGCACCTCCAAATCACATATGTAAGGATCTGAACTTAAGAACTTTTTGAATGATTGTTTCTTTTATTGTTTTGCTACTTGTATATTGTTCAATTAGAATGCTATTTGTATTTGCCACCATTTTGCTTATAAATGGAATAATTTTCTTGGTACAAATAAATGAAATAATAATTAGTTAGAATTAGTTGTTTTTGTTTTTATGTCACACTAGATAAGTGATATCATGGGAGTAAAACATTTAATGTCTTACACGAAATACCCTAATCATCTCAAGATTATCTACATGACACGATAATAGAAATTGCTAAATAGATTAAGATATGCCCCACTTATTTATCTATTTTTTAGCTCCATATGGAAAACTATTTTTGCTACTCTATCGATGTCCTTCACTTCTATTTCTACTTTGTCCTCATGATGAAATACTGAAAAGTAGATATATTTTATGACTATATCTTTAAGTGGATATATTGTTTTGTTAGAAGTCTATTTGTATTACATCTATCTCATAAATCAATAGTTGTTCGCTACCATTTGCTCATGAATGAAACAATGTTTAGTTAGAATTGTTGTTGCTATTTTTATTTCGCACCAGCAAAGTGATCCTATGGTTGTAAAACACCTAACGTTGCACACAAAATATCATACTTCCATAAGAAGACAAACATAAGCACCTCCAGATTATCGATATGACAGAATAATAAAATGATTAGAAAGACTTATATATGTCCCACTTACTTACCTATTTTGACTTGATGTGGGAAACTATATTTGCTACCCCTTCAATGTCCATCACTTCTATGTTAACTTTGTTTTCACGATGAAATACTAAAAAGTAGATATATCTCTACTCTATTTCTTTATGTTCCGCATTGTCAAAAAGAGAGGAATGTTGGTGATTGGTGGAAATAAAGTGATTTTCAAGATCAATAGGATTTAAATATTGATAAAAATAAAAAATTAAAAGAATGACTTAGGATATGAGGGTGCCAACTAGTCTAGTTAGTTAACTTTCTTGTGTTGATATAGAAAATAGAGGAGGTTAGCATATAGAATGACCAAGCTTCACTAATCCTACTTCTCTAAAAAAAATAAAAAATAAATGACAACAAAAAGGAAAAAGAGGAGGTTAGCATATAGTCTGGAACAAGAGAGGCATGGAAACCGCATCATTTCTTAGCCATATTTGGTTGCTGGGAATAGAAATTAAGCATGGTTTGTTCATTTCAAGGAAATCTATTCCTGGATAATTACTAGTTTTAATTCTTGTTTTTTGATAAGCTAGGTAATTGGAAGAGAGCGAAACAAACCTTATAGTATATAGTCTAATATATTATTTATAACCAATATTATTATAAGACATAAATGTTATAATAGTGTTTATATTTGTAATATTATGGCACTAGTGTTACAATATTATTGTTGATACCATATTATTATAAACTAACGAAAACACTTATCAAAATATATTAAAATAATACAATGTGATATATAATATATGATTTTGTACAATTTATAATTTCCACAAATATAATAATAGAATATAAAGTATTATTCGGTGAAACTTGTGCTATTAATATTGTAATACAAATATTAACATTATAACAAAATGTTAATCTTCTATTATAATACTGATATTATTATAGTGCTTCAAAATAATGCAAATATAAATAATATAGAGTATAATATAACGATATAATTATTATATTTTAAAAACTATATTCATATATCAATCAACTCAACTCAATTAAACCTTAATCTCGAACTAGTTGAGGTCAACTATATGAATCATTTTTCTCCTTTTTTTTCTATTTAGGTTATATTTCTGAAAAGTGTAATGATATCAAGTCTTTCTTTACTACTACTTCATCCTATGTAACTTTTAGTGTTACTCTACCCTCTTTTTCTTTTATATGTATCAAATCATTTTTCTAGTATATTTTTTGGCCCATATTGTATATGTTTAAACCATATAAATCGTCCTTCTTTCAATTTGTTTTTAATTGGTGCTACATGGTTTCAACAGTTTACTATTTGATTTTGATGATAACAAACCATTATGTCACGTGGGCCAAGTGGGAGAATGTTAGCACATCTCCTAATTCTAGGAGACTTGATGTGGCCCACTTGATCAAGTTTACCCATATCAGGATAAATACAACTTTGTTTAAATGGTGACTTAATCCAATCTGATTAGAGGTTATTCAGAGTTTATCTTATCAGGTGGTTTCCGTAATGGATGAAAACTAATTAGAAATAAACTTTAAAGATAAAAATCCAGATTCCTAACCTAGCACTATAAATAAGCCTGTAGATCTATTACCTAAGGCACTCAACTCCTGCATAGGTTAGAAACTTCGGGTCTCCTCTCTCTCTTTCGCAGGTTTCTTCTTCCTCCCTCTCGTGTCGGCGCTTGATCAAAGGTGTTTAATCTCAAGGGTGCTCAATCAACGATGGCTGGAGAGTATTAAAAATTTTATATTGATTTATAATTCCGTTGTGCATGACTGCATGATTACCCAACAAAATAACAATAAATAAAATTAAAAGCATGAGGAAACATAATATCGCAGAGCTTTCCAAGAGCAATAGAATCGAAATCCCAAATTGTGCAACCCAAGTGCATAGCAACAAATGTAACACCTCTACTATAAACCAATAGAGGTGCGACCCAAGCTCAACTTTTTGACAATTTTTGCGGCCCAATGTTCCATTCTTTAATCCTCCCTGTAGACAACAGTAAAAGAAAAAAGAAAGAAAGAAATTGGTCGGGATATTTTAACACGGCATCTAAAATCTTCCATCGAATCCTCAAGGAAATCAGAAGAGATTAAACCAGTCATTCTGGATGGATATTTTTCAAAGGCCCAAATTCTTTGCACTAGAAATTTCAACAGAAGTCAGGCTAACAAAAAGGCGATAGCCATGGCTCAAAGTGGTGCATTCCATTGACTTTACCAGCACAAGACAATATAAATCAATGGACTTGGTCAGGAAAATACTATGGAGCTCCTATATACAGAAATAGTTAACAAGGCTCATCTTTTGTGAAACTAATCATTCAGCCACCCTCAATCTATCGAACATATTCGCATCTTTAATCCAGTTGCCGCATAGCAAAGAAAAATTCTCGAGTATATGAAATATGTTGGAGGTTGATAGGATTCAAAGTTCTAGATATTAATCCTGTTTTCTTTCATGAAAACAGAGGGTAGCAGCACTTGTACTGATGATACATGCCAAAATTAATGATGTAACATCGAAACATTGAGCATGGTATCTATTGTTATGGCTAATATATCATACATATTGGTGTAATTGTTTCAATGTCCCAACACCTGTAATGGTGCCGGTTTCATGAAAACAATATGATATAGGTCAGGCCATCCTATTAGCCGTTTTTGAAACCATACCTTTATTTCTTGGCCAAACCTTCCTCATGCTCGCCTGTGGACCAAATCCATCATCAATATAGACATCATGACATTACGGCTCATCTAAATGGATGGAAAAGAAAAAACACAAAATGCATGCAAGCAGGGGGATCATCATCATCCCATTTGCTTTCAGCTCATGTCTATAACACCTCTAACAACAGGTTCAATAGTTACTGTAGTAGTATAATGCTCTCATCACAATTATAATGTAATGTATTAGTAAATATTTGTGACCCCCTGTCGACTTAAGTCTCGAATTCACATAGCAGTGGAAGCTGAGGACATCTATAACCTCTAACCTAAATATATGACACCCTTGTGTTGAACCTGGTTCGTTTAAATGATTTAGGAGGCGACCGGCACATTATTCGAGGAATTCAATTCCTTGTGGTTGACTTAGATGTCACACCCTACTAAACCATGCATATGTTTCAATCAAGTCTTTTTTGAAGATAGCTAAGACATAGTGACAATGTGATTGTTAGTTCGCCGGCGACTCTCTTGACTGCTGAGCATTATAATTATTTTTGAGATCTTTTATATGAAGGATGTTCTTGAGACATTATGCACGCCAAGGACCGTAATAATGCCACAGAAAGCTTCTTTATTCATCTGTATTTCTTAATAATAATTTTTTGTATGATTTGGTATGAGCTGATGCATCAGTTGGGTGCTCTTCCTGCAGCGAATCCATGATGAGTGATGACCTAATTGGTATGTTCTTCCAATCATTGTCCCTAATAATCTAAATGACCCACTGGCCCATCTGATTAATGCACAAACTATTCTTCCCAAGCAATGACATCACAAGATACAATTTGGTATGCCCTCATTCTCAAATCTAAAGAGAGAAGAAAAGAATTAAGAGAAATGTTTCCATTGTAATAGCCACTAGCCCCCAATGGAATTTCCGTCAAGGGTAGGGCTTGGCATGAAACTTAGGTATACAAGTGATAATTCATCCCTGGAGTCCATCATTTAGGCTTGTCTCACTTTTGGATAAGAACTTTCCTTTTTTTTTAAGTTGATTGTTGTGTGCCATTATTAAAATTTCAATAGTGTGTAGAGTAAATTATGCACTGACCTCCGCCCATTGCTGTTCAAGCATGAAGATGTCACACGAGAGAGAGAGAGAGAAGAAAAACCCCACGAGAGTAAGAGGTGACCCAAATCTTCTAACCTATTCAAGACTTGAGTGCCTTAGATGAGAGATCCACATGCTTATTTATAATGCTAGGTCTCTAATAATTTCCATTCATCACGGAAACCACTAGATAAAATAAACTTTTTATTTGATTATATTTAATCACCATTTAAACGAGGTTTATTTTTATGTGGGATAAACTGATCAAGTGGGCTACATCAAGCGGAGACGTGCTAACTGATATTCTCTCGTTTGTGCCCTTTGCCCCACAGAAATCCTTAGTTTCAGTTATAATATGCTAATAATAACGCGCTTAGTCGACTCATTAATTGGATTAGCCTAGAATAAAATAATATTTTTTGAACTAGATAAATATTATTTCAAATAAATAAACAGTAAAAAATGATCATTATTTGAACAATTCTTTTATATATAAATCACTAGAGCGGCATTTGGAATTATTATAATGGCCGACATGGTGAGCTTTTCTTCTCAGCTCCCATTAGCTTTTCCCCTGTCCCTAAAAAGAAAAGGACGAGGGCTCTCTATCTCTCCCTCGGGCCTATGCAGCGGTGCATGTGAAGAGGACTAAGGTGCTGGAAAGAGACATACTACCCGAAACCGTGTGCTTTTGATAGATAATATCCAAACACTGGTTGCAAGTGTTTTAGAGAAGATTGCTTACCCGTGATTTGCAAGTTGGAGTTGGTTTTGGTTTCATACAGAGTATTGTTGATTAACCGAAACCAGTTCGAGAGCCCTTTTATTTGATATGTTATTATTTTTTTTTTCTCTTATCGACACCGATTCTCATTCTTATTCCGAGCCAGCTCCTCTATGTCGTGACTTTGACTTTGAGTATGATGAATGAGTGGAAAGATCTTTTATAGAAGTTTGCTGTCTGACCCAACCAATGAGTTTGTATCGAAAATATATCCCTTCTGCAGGGGGCATTGGCCTGGGACAGGAAGGGAAGAGTGGTCGAATAGTCAAAAGCGACAGACTGTAAATCTGTTGAAGGTTTTCTACGTAGGTTCGATATATATATATATATATATATATATATATATATATATATATATATATATATATATATATATATATATATATATATATATATATATATATATATATATATATATATATATATATATATATATATATATATATATATATATATATATATATATATATATATATATATAGTGTTATCAGTTGGTTGCTTAGAAATATCAGATCTCTCAAAGCTCCTTGCAGAGCATTGATGCTCTGAATATGTAGTTCTCTTGGCCTGTCCGGGAGATCATGATCATGTATTAATTATTTGGGGAGAAACACTAAGAAGGATTATTAGACAAATTACATGTGGAATAATGAAACGAATAAAGAGATCAAGAGTTTAGAAGGTTGGCTCAGCTACATTTTTTTTGGTTAGGGCACAGCTTCCAATTCGGTATTTTAAGATTGCCATGCAAGGGAGGTTGGGAGTTTGTCTTTTTTTTTTTTTTTTTTTTTTTTTTAAACGGTGGAGTTTGTCTTTTACCAAGGAACTGAACATGGGCTATGCATGTGGAGAAAGATGGAAATGCAGCTCAAGTTTTGGGGCACATATAAACATAGGATCTACGGCAAAATATGAATTATATATACGCAGAATTCCCTTGGTGATGGATCTTTAGAGATGGAAATTGAAGAGTTCAAGTAGAAATTATGTATTAGCTGCTTAAATATGAAAAGATTCCTATATTTTTTTGAAACTGAATGTTAAATCGTAAAAAGTCATCCTTAAAAAAGAAAAGAATAAATTATAGTGACACCGCTTTAATTTTGGACATTTTTCAAAGCCACCCTCTCAACCTTAAAAAACTTTCAAACCGACTATTTAAGTTTCCAAATCATTCCAAACTGGTTCTACCATTCACCTCCGTTTCACGTAGCCATTATATGGTAGCATAAAATTGTATCATAAGGAAAATACCCTTTGTATCAGTTGTTTGAGTGAAGTTCTAGCACATATCTCAAAGAACTCTTAGTATATGATGCATAGTTAATGATCACCCACTGCATAGATCTCAAAGCACTCCAAACATCTTCATTAACCTCCTGCACAGTTCTCAAAGCATCCTTAGTATATGGTCCATAGTTAAGGATTACCAATCGCACAGATTTAAGAGCACTCCGAACACTTGCATTCATCCTCTTGCATATATCTCAAAGCATCCTTAGGGTATGACCTATTATTAAGAACTGCCCACGACATAGATCTCAAAAGACTTCGAATTCTTTCATTCATCCGTCCGCACATATCTCAAAGCATTCTTAGTACGTGGCCTATAGTTAAAGATCACCCACCGTGCACATTTTAAAGCACTCCAAACTCTTTCATTTATCAACCTGCATATGGCCCACAATCAAGGATCACCCACTACACATATCTCAAAAGCACTCCGAAGTACTACCCTATTCATCTGCCTAAATAGAACTTAAAGTACTCTTAGCATATGTCATATAATTAAGGATCACCCCCCATAAAGATCTCAAAGCACTCCGAACCTCTTCATTCATCCACCAGCATAAATCTCAAAGCATCATTCGTATATGACCCATGATTAAGGATCACCTATTGTGCAGATTTTAAAGTGCTCCGAATCCCTTCATTCATCTTTCTCTATTGATTTCAAAGCACCCATAGCACATAGCTCATAATTACGGATCACCCACCATACAAATCTCAAAGCACTTCGAACTACTTTTTTCATCCACCTACACAAAATCTTAAAGCATCCTTAATATATGTCCCATAGTTAAGGATCACCCACTGCGTAGATTTCAAAACATTCCGAACTCTTTCATTTATCCGCGCTCTTAAGAGGATGAGGGTATTTAGGTTATTTGTAATGGCAGACTAATGTAATCTGCTGGTTGGAAAGTAGGAGGATCAATTTGGAATGATTTGGAAACTTAAAGTATCAGTTTCAAACTTTTTAAAATTGAGGAGGTGTCTTTGGAAAATATCCGTTGTCCAAGTATGTCGCTACAATTTTTCCAAAAGAAAATGCCTTATATATGATCAATGTTCCACCGAGTACTTGCTTGCATTAATATTATCAATTGGATGGTGAGGTGGGATTTGGTTTTGGTTGGCATCAGCCCTATAGGGATGGGGATTAGTCCCTCCTCGTCTCAAGAAAAAGAGGGACCGAGTTTATTCGAATATAAATCCATTTTAAATATCGAAACTGAAATGATTTGTTATAATTTGAATTTTATGATGTATAATGGGTATATCCTCTTATTGCCAAAAAATAAAAAAATGAAAAAAGTGGCATATCCTCTAAAATTCATTATAGGAACCCAGAAAGGGGGAAGGCTAAACAAGATTATATAATTGAGATGTCTCGATAAAGTAGGGTAGATCAAGGCAGTTTGGTCTTCAATCTAGTGTTGGGGTTGTTTACTCTTGCTGAGCTTGAATGAAAGTTCACTTTAGCTCCGCTTAATCAAAATTCAATATGATGTGGATTTTCTAGGAACCTATTGGTCACTTAGGTCGGCCACTTACAGTTAATAAAGATGAGATTTTGTTAAATATCCTCAGCCTAATTTAGCCATCCTCCTTTCTCCAAAAAAAGATATATCTAAGGACTCATTTGGTTCGTAAGAAGAATTTTATCTCACCAAAATATTTTTTCTAAAAAAATGATGTCTAGGTATATGATACATGAAAAAGTAGTTTTTGCATATTCGGTTGGCTATCGAAAAATAATATAACAAATACTTTATACAGTGATTTATGTTTGATCGAGTATCTACTTTCTTCAGAAAATTGTGTAAAATACCTGCAAAACTTTCCATGCATAATTTTTAATAGCTATTTTTAAATGTAAGAATATTTATAAATATTTTAAACTAGGTATTTAAAATATTTCTTAGGTTGAGTTTTCAGAGTTCTAACAATTTTTAATAGTTAGACAACTTTTTTATATTATGATAATTTTTAATATTTTTTATATTAAAAGTATCCTAACTTCTTTATACCGTGGTAATTTTTTATAGTTTAAGATTAACTATGAAAAATAGCTATTAAGAAGATCATGATGGCTTAGGGTATTTTTGGTAAAATAATTATCTATATGACTTTTTTTTTTATGAAATATGGAAAACTTATTTCTACATAAAAGCTATTTTTTTTCATCTCCCTCATTTTGAAATCTCTATAAAAATATGAGGCATTTTTTCATTTTTCTTGTTAATCACACTTTCCTCCTCTGCAAACCAAACGAGTCCTAAGTGTAAAGCTCCCGAACATTTTACATGGATTGCCACCCTATGAGGCAATTGCCCGGTGGCCTCCTCAAGCAGAAAAGAGAACTGACAAACACATCCTTATACTAACAAATAATTCTAATGGAAGATAAGCACAAAAACTATACATATTTTAGGTCCTAGGAGAGCTCTTTGCTGCATAATATTTTTTACATTATAAAACTTGGTTTCCATAGTCATTACCGTGTACAATTTTAAGCCCTTTTGGTTACCCATAATTGTCATCCAAACTAAATTCGGCTCGGTCCCGCATGGCTCATCGAACCACTTCAGCGGAGTACGGGTCTCGTTTCAACCCATTTACACCAAACCAAGCGGATACGAAAGGGAATAATTGTTGCTTCGATTTTCTAATTTTCTAAAATGAAGACTAGCGTCTTATTTTTATCTGGCAGCATTCCATTTGTACGTACCTGAATTAAAATTATACAAACTTAGGATAATTAAGATAGTACAAATCTATGTACCATCCAGGGGCGGCCCAATGCATTTGGGGGCCTAGGGCGAACTCACTAAATGAGGCCTTTTTTAAAATAATAATAATAATAATAATAATAATAAATTTTTAATAAGTATAAAATACTTTAAAAATTTATTTAAAAATAATTCGTCTAGCTTTTTGAGATGCAAAATTACTAATCAAACTTTTGTACTCAAGATTCATTAAAATATTATTTTCAATCGATAATATAGCTAATCCATTTAATCTTTCTTGTGACATAGTTGACCGCAAATAAGTTTTTATCAACTATAATTTTGAAAAACTTCTTTCAGCAGAAGCAACTGTTACAGGTATTGTTAACAATATCCTATAAGCAATGAATGCATTTGGAAAAGAATCTGTTTTTTTAATAAAACTTAAAGTATCAATAGGGGTACTAGTTTCTATTTGTAAAACTTCTTTTAAAACATTTAACTCCGAAAACAGATCAAGACCATCAATATCAGAATATTCACCGTGCTTTAAAAAGTTTTCAAGATTAAGACAACACTTTTTCAAATTCTCTTCATTCAAAGATTTTAACTTTCTAAAATTAAACAAAAAACCAAAAACATCTTCATATATGGTGAATTGTTCAAACCTATTTTGAATTAAAGAAATAGCTTGATCTACTATATATAAAAAGTAATCAATTCTAAAAGATTCTTCAGCTGATCTTGTTGTTTCATCATTACTATTTTCATCAAATTGTTTTTTTCTACGGATCACACGTTTTTCACGAAATATAGGTTCTATTTCCATTTCATTTGCAATTTCTTTAGATGAATTCAAAGCATTCATGAATCCATTTTCCCTATAACTTTTCAAATAAGAAAGAAGATTTTTTAATTGATCTATAGCAACATCAATATGCATGTCTTCAGATTGTAAGTTCTTACTAACTGAATTAACAGCAAACAATATATCGTACCATATATTCATGCCTAACAAGAATTCAAAATTTTCAATCTCATATGTAGCTAAACATATAGCCTCACTCTTTATTTTAGGATCTTCACTAGTTTCCGCTAATTGAACTAATGCATCTCTTATTTTAGGAGCTTAATGTTTAATTGCTTTGACACTTTCAATACGACTTTCCCAACGTGTCTGTGACAAAGGTTTAAGTGTTAATGTAGATACATTATCTTGTAAAATTTTCCATCGTTTTGTAGAAGAAGAAAATAAGGTATAAATTCGTTGTATTACTCCAAAAAAAGATATAGCCTTAGGACATGAGTTAGCAGTATCACATAATACTAAATTTAAGTTATGACATCCACATGGTGTGTAAAATGCTCTAGAATTTATATCTAATAATCTTCTTTGTACACCTTGATGTTTTCCTTTCATATTAGACCCGTTGTCATACCCTTGTCCTCTTATATCATTAATATCAAGTTTATATTTTTCTATTATATTTATAAGTGCAACAAAAAGGCCTTTTCCAGAGGTATCATCTACTTCTAAAAATTCTAAAAAATATTCTTCTATTTTTACTGAACTTGTTGAAGTATCTACACATCTTAAAACTAGGGTCATTTGTTCTTGATGGCTTGCATCAGGAGTGCAATCAAGTATTACAGAAAAGTATTTTACTTTTTTAATCTTTTTAATTATTATAGTTTTAATTTCAGATGCTAACATTTGAATCAATTCATTTTGAATCTTATGACCTAAATAATGATTGTGAATTTCACCATGTTGAATACGTCGAATATGTTCTTGCATTACTAGATCAAATTCTGCAATCATTTCAATAAGACTTAAAAAATTTCCATTATTGCTTTGATAAATCTTTTCATTCTTTTCCCGAAATGCTAAATTATTTTTTGCAAGATTTTTTACGACAGCAATAATTCTCAATAATACTTTTTTCCAATGATCTTTCTCTTGGTTTATTTGTTCTTGGAGACTTTTATCAATTGTCTTATTTTTCAATAATCTCACTTCTAAATTAATCCATTTATTCATGCTAGTAATATGTTCATTAGTTATTTCATGACTTTTGATCATAATACCTAGATTTTTCCAATTCCTAGTTCCTTCATTGACTAAGTGACTCGTGTTAGGTGTTGAATCAAATAATTTACAACAAAAACAATATACTCTATCCAAATTCTTCGAATACACTAACCATCTTCTATCATATTTTTCACCATTAGGTAATTTACGAATGTAATGTAGCGTAGAGAAGTGCCTATTATTTTCATCCTTAGGAAAATGAAGATCATAATCTCTAATTGGACCTCTTTCTACTAATAGATCTCTCAACCTTGTATCGATTTGCTTCCATTGACCAGGATCGTATATATTTGTAGAAATAGAACTAATTTCATTAAGCTCTACACTATTCTTATTTATCCTATCTTCATCTAATTTCTCATTATGTTCTTCACCATGAATATGGTTGTCAATCTCATTTTGTTTCATTCCTTTCATGTCATCTTTTAGCTCTATTTCAGGTGCTTGTTCTGTTGTTAATTCCTGAGTTGAACTTGATGTAGTGTTTTGTTTGTTTGTCATAACAAATTTATCTAGAGCTCCTTTTTGAGATTGAATGAGTTTTTCGATTTTTTTTTTTTTAAGTTTTTCATATCCACATTCATATTTTCTATTAGACATTTGAATATTAAAATTATATTACCAAACAAAACAATTAAGATAATTACTACAAACAAATTAAAATATAAAAGAGAAAAAATAGAAGAGAAAAATTGTAACAAAATTATAGAAATTGCAATAAAATTAGGAAAATTAAACACTGGATGTCGAAAATATAATCAAACAACAAAAGGAGGGTTAGAAGGATCACACCATATGCTGTGCAGCTTGTGCTACAGTGCCACTAGGCCCACTACCCACAGTCCCACTGAGTCACTGTCAGTGTCACAGACTGACAGTCTCTCAGTCTCAGTGAGACGGACGGGAGGGCTGAGGGGACGGCCGGGCCCGCTGGGGTCACGGGACAACGGGAGCCGGGGCCGGGGAGGGAGGCGAGGAGGTCATGCTCACGCCGTCTGCCGTCACAGCCTCACACCTCACGGGAGCCAAGGCCGGGGGCGGGCGAGGAGCGGAGGAGGTCACGGGCTCACGGCTCACGGGAGTGACGGACTAACGGCCTGACGGTGTCACAGGCCGCAGGCGGGGTCCGGGGACTGGGAGGCGCTCAGGCGGAGGAGACGACCTCGCCGGCTCGCTGGATTGAGCCGGACGGGTCGACGGGCGACGGGGTCACGACCTCACGAGAGCCGGGGGCCCGAGAGGCGGGAGGGAGGCAAGGAGCCGAGGAGGTCGCGGGCGGCGGGACCGCCTGGATGCCGGGGAGGCGGGGACGGTCGCGGGATGCCGGGGCCCGAGGAGGCGGGGAGGCGGACTGGCGGAGGCGCGGCTACGCGGGGGGAGGCGAGGAGGAGACGAGTAGACGACCCAGGCGGCAGCCAGCAGGCAGTCGCACCTTCACCTTCACGGAACAGTCGAACAGAGACACAGAGTAGAAGAGGATTGAGGAAATAGGAATGAGGAGCAGAGGAGGAGTGGAGGAGGAGTGGAGCAGGATGAAGATTTTAAAGAGAGCCAGAGGGCAGAGAGGAATGATGGGCGATGGCATCATGGCCGATGGGAATATGGGATCAGATTAAGCCATTGAGGAGGAGTGGACAGTGGAGAACCCGGCGACCCGCGTCTTGTCGAGGTAGCCGTTGGCTCCTGCTGTCCTGCGGGCTGTGGCCTTACCCTCTGACTGTAGTCTGTAGCTAGCTACTAGCTAGGAGCGGGAGCTGGGAGGGTAGAGCGTAGGATGCCGTCGCGGGGCCTTCTCTCGAGCCGGGGCCTTGGGCGACCGCCTAGGTCGCCTAAGGCTTGGGCCGCCCCTGGTACCATCTTATACGTGGTGCTTGGGTCCCATCACGTGAGTTCCAAAGTAACTAAGATGAGGTATTAAGCGATGTAATAGGCATCAGTCTAAGCACACATCCTTACAATAATGTTCAGCAACTTGGTCTAGCATAATCATGCTAGTATTCAGCATATGATGCCATGCACCACGAGGTGGCTCCAAGGATTGGAGTAAAACTTGTAGACCGAGACGCACTCCCAGAGTTCTTATTACATTGTAATAATTAAATTTTAATACCATAACCTCTATAATTTAAAATGATTAATATTCTTCATTTAAATTTCTATCATGAAGAATTTATCCCTCAAAGGTCTACAGCTACAAAGGATGCAAGCTCAGTAGAGAGAAGAGAGCAATGAGTAGGGAGGAACACAAAATTAAAAGGGAGCAGCAGTGTGAAGGAGGCGATGGTGCGCCGCTCGCAAACGCCATCCCGAGGCTTCCATATCCTGGTCCACTGTATGCCGTCGTGCCGGTCCCTCCATTGCTGACTCCAGAATAGCCCGTCCCCATATCGTTATCCCTGTCAATATCACGGATACGCCGGCATCAGCACCTACGATACTCTACTACGTAACAGTCCTCTTGCATTTATTCCACGTAGAATAATTTTTGCAGCTATGTATTAGGAGATGGAGACCATGGGATATCCCAAGGGGCGTTACAGCTTACCATCACCCAAAAATGGGATTGTGGGAGACATGATTTTGCTAACGTGAGTTAAGTTCTAACAAATACACTTAATAAAATCAGAAAATAAAATATCTGTCCGGGATAACTCCTTATTTTCAGCCCACAAGATGCTACGGGCATGACTAGTTCTAACCGGTTTCACCATGTAGAATTACCGCATCAATCACGGAATTATATGTGTGTGAATGATACAAGAAAGTACACTGCAGTATCATGTGAGAGGAACCTAATTCTTATAACTTTTAGCGGATAAACATTAAACTTTTAGGCACTTTTCCCACCACTGGTGTGGCAGGCCATGAGCGAACACTGTTCTCAAGATTCAAAACTACTTCCAATCACATGCTGCCGCAAAAGGATACAAGTACATATAAAAATTGGGCATGAAGTATTTCCCTTGGTATTTTGAGATTGCTAGAAAGGGCAAATATGTTTTCCTGATTTAATCTTTGAGATGGATGTTTGACAAATTTTGATGGATCTGGAAAAATCTAGTTAAGATTCCCACGGACATTGGACCATCTACAACCCAAGTTATAGCAAATTTCTATGTGCATCAGTATCAGTGACTGCTACACGATCCATTGGGAACTACAAGAGTTATGCGTAGTTTATGATGTCATCTAGGCTTTTTAGTGCTCCATTATATCAATCTCTACCATTATAGAGCCTTTGATCATAATCCTTGAGCTGTTATCAATGGCTCAACACCATATATCCTTTGATTCTATAAATATTAGTATTCAATAAAAATATATCCTAATTGGTTTTATTCTTGATTAAGAATGATAGTCAATAAAGTCTACCGGCTAAATGTGAGAGTATATCTATCAAATTGTAAAATTCATTAATAATTCCTATTATCATAACTTTCATGTTTTTCTCAAAGTAAAAGACATTAACGCAAGAGAATTATTAGTTAGACAAAGATCACCATAAATAAACCACTAGTAAATTCATCTGAACATGTATTGCTATAATACATTAAAAAAAAAAGAGGAAGAAAAAAAGATTACTATTATACATACATATTACTTCATGGTTAGATTGATCTACGGTCCAAATAATAATTTTTCCTGTGAGGCCTTATTTTTTCTTTAAAAAAAATACTATGTAAATTTACCATTATACCCCTCAGAACTAAGCGGTCAATTAGAAGCACAAAAAAGGATATTATAGTCACTTTATAATTTATTGCTCTACTCTCACACTATCACCGCTGTTCGCCCAATAACACCATTTAAATCGTGCACTTATCATAAGACAATGTCATAAATGTATTTGAGATTTGTCCAAAAACCACCTTAAGCCAAGCAGAGGACCCTCACCCAGGAGGTTGATGCCAAATGGCAATTTATAATTCTTGTACCTTAGGCTGAGTGATGTTACAATCATTCCATGACAATAAATGAGATTTGGAGGGATCTCATCAGGTCACGAGCATCTAAGATCGTGCCTCATCCTCCACCAAATGATCCATTTCCTGGCCCCTCTCAGTGGATCCCACAGGCCGTGCAAAGCAGAGGCCGATACCCGAGAAACAGACTTCTCGGTTACTCTGCGAGGTCCACATTTGCTGTTTCTCCTTGGCAAGTTTTTAGAGAGAGAGAGAGAGAGAGAGAGAGAGGCATAGAGCAAAAGAGTATATTATTCAGTAAGGGAGTGGGTTTATCTCCCAGAGTAGAGACAGGTTGTGGGGGATGCAGGGCCCTCGAGATTCTCCCTCAAAAGAAACTCCCTCCTCGGTCGCACCAACGAGGACTTTGGCACCCTCATTTGAGAACTAAGAGGAAGGCAATGGAAAAGCTAACGCAACTCAGCAAAGCCTTTAGGCGCACCATCCTCCAGAGTTCAGATGGCCACGCCCACTTCCAGCCAGCGCATTTTTTGTGGTATGGGTTCCGATATGGGTGTCTGCTTTAGTGCAAGCAGAAATTAGCTCGACAGCCGAAGTAAAAGCCCGCTGCCCGTTCCCACTGACACCCTGGCAAAAGTTTTTTTTTCCTGATCCAACGGTCATTTTTTTTACCGAGACAACGGTCATCTTACTTTTGTAGCAGACGGTGGTCGTGTTCCTTTTGGACCTTTTCTGGAGCGGGTATTTCTCTTTTTTTGTTTTTTGTTTACCTTTAGCCCGAAAATTATCCGTTCCTATTTGCCATCTTCTTATCAACTCCTAAAATCAAATAGGATAAATAACTTTTGTATTCCTAGTGGTGAGGCAAGTAACGGAAAAGAAGCATTTCTAATGGGAAAAAGGAAGAATTTGTATGTGCCTCAAAGTTTGCAAGATCTGATTCTAGTCTTATTCTCACGTTTCCATTTTTTTGCTACTGCATCTAGCACGTAGAAACCATTAGCTACAGGCTTTAAATTTGAACGGCAGTAGAAACCAGTACACCTTGAGGTAGGAAATGATTTCGGAGTTTAGATAGATAAAAATGGAGCTTATACAAATAGGTGACCTGCGCATTTAATTGTACTAACAAGCCCAGTCAGGTCTCAAATTGGTGGTGTTATCTCACAAATCACGAGCAGGAACGGAGAAAGGACAGAGTGGACCGGCAACTAAAGCGTGAGTGAATCTATCAGAAAGAGATGAAGAATATTTTAACGGCACAATAGTACAGGAAAGGCTGCAAAGGGATGACATGGGGACCAAATACATCATAGGACCTAATAAATTTATCCTAGTTCATGCTATTACACAAGAAAAAAAAAAATAATTATTAGATACGTTTATTGGATTGGTTTTACTGATTGGGAAAATTTTTTCCCAATCAGAAGTAGAAATTATTGCTGGATCAGATCCGCCAACTCAATGGTGGATAATGGTGGACCAATCCAAAGACCAACCAAACATGTAATAGAACAAAAATTAAAAAAAAAATTCTCTGTTCCCTTGCTCCGTGCGCGGTGACGTTTCTCAGTGTTTTTTGTGCGCCGCAGTCGGCAGTGAGAAAAAGAAATGAGGCGCAGGGGGGAGGAGGAAGAGCTCCCTTCTTAATATAGCGCTTTGCAGCTCTACTTAGCGGCCCTTCTCCCACTAGGAATAGCATATTTGCTTGTGATAATGGTTTTCCATCCCAGAGCTATTCTGGTGTTTCATTTCCTGATTTCGAGGAAATTAGGGTATGTGAGCTCGCCGAAATTTAAGGTTTTTGAAAAATTTGAGGGATTTGATTCTCTATTTGGGAGAAACTTGCTTGGTTTTGAATTGCTCCACGGAGCTGACACTAAATCTGGAAATTCCGGCACCTATATGCTCAGCAGGAGCAGCTCGTCCATGGCCCTCATAGGCCTACTAGCCAATCACGTAATAACTTAGGACTTCAAAAAAAAAAAAAAAAAAAAAAAAAAAAAAAAAAAAAAAAAAAAGCTAGTCAATAGGTATTATTTGGGTTCCTTGATTTTATATAAGTATCCACTTAGCAAATAATCGATGTGGAACTAAACACACGTCCGTACGAATCCTCGTATACTCTTCTGTTTAAGCTTTGACGTCTTGTCAAACTAAGGGTTCAAATCTAATCACAAGTACTACGATCAGTCCGTGGTCAGCCCCAATAAATCTGTACTACAATATCTTATAGTCCACATAGGTTATGGGTCGGATCCGCTCTGATACCATTTGTAACAACCCAGGATCTTACCTAATAAAAATTAGTCAAAAGATATTATTTTGATTTTTAAATTCTGTATAAGTACCCATAAATTACCTAGCGAATAATCGATATGGGACTAATACACGCCCGCTCGAGTCCTCACAAATCAAGCCATGAAATTTTTGTACAAGTCGAAGTTTAGCGACTCTCCTGCAATAGCAGTCTCCACCACCTCCCCCAATGGAGGCAAGATATGGCGGTTTCGATTGAGGGATCCTAATGCCCTCATGGAGCGAGTAGCGAGGTTCCCCATCTTTGCCACCAAGGACTTGCAAAGACGGCCTTTATTCTATCCCATGCCACCGACCACTCCCTAAAGCCCAAAGCCGAGCTGCTGACTCCCGACCGTTTTGCCCAAACCTCAGTGACCCCAACGCCGTCGCCGCACGAGAAGCTCAGCATTAGAGTTTGCTCGAGAGGATGTCGATGCATTCGATGTAGACCTCCCATAGATTACTATTACATGTGTTGCCTTTTGGTTGGCTTGGTCCACCGCTAAGCTGATGTGCTTATTCCAACTAAAATTTTTTCCATCAAAAGACATTTTGTTCCATCACCATCTCCAAAGTTCTTTTTTTTCCAGCAAAATGCCCTCCATATGCTCCTGAATTCCCAACTCGGGATTATCACAAAATCAGCAGACAGCCTTCTCCACGACACAACCAGCCACGGCTTCAAGTACGCGTCTGTTATTCACTCGGAAGAGAAGCCTATCGCAACAGCTGATCGTGGAGACCTTACCCTCGCAACCCAGATTCACGCCTTTGTGCTCTCCAGTTGGCAAAAAGGATTCAAAAGCCTACCGACACCACCCAAAACCGGACCCAAACTAAAGCTACCGCAACTTCTCTCTCTCGTCACACACGCCGCGCTATATCCCCCAGAAACGGACCTCCCATAACGCTATTATAATAATAAGTAACGGTTCGCAACGCTCGTTAGCTGTGAAGAAGACCCAGAGAAAGACCCGTAATAAATGGTAAGAAAAACGAAGATGTGAATACCTGGGCCCACCGAGGACGCCGGCATTCATGGTTAGCCGGTCGATGAGGGCAGCCGACTTCGGATTAAGACTCTCCGCCTTGGCGTAGGTAGCCTCCAACCCCGCCCCCGACGGCACGAAGAAGGCCCCGTTCACCATGATGTCGCCCTCCGTCCTCCAGTTCCATCCCGTCCAATCCCCCTCCTCCGTGTCCACCCTCTTCGTCACCTACATACATTCCACTAGATTAGTCCTCCGCAGGCACATCTTATCTTACCTCCCCCAGAAAGACCAAAGCAAGAGTAAAGTCACCACCTGCTTGGCGTTGGGGTCGGAGGGGGCGGTGTAGCGATTGCCCTGGCTGTTGATGGTGGGTTCGGCGCTGCCTCCGATGGCGTACATCTCCCACTGGGTGAAGTCGTTGTTGACGATGTGAATGTAGCCGCGGCGGCAGCGCGGCATCCGCTGCACCAGCGCCTCGCCGAAGTGGTTGAAGGCGATGGTGACCTGCATCCCGATGTCCAGGAGGTACTGGTCGTTGTGCCCCAGGAGCATCACCTCGTTATGGTGGGAGAAGTGGTTGTTGGAGATGGTGATGGCGGTGGAGCCCATGATGGCGTCGATCAGGCCGTCGGAGCAGTAGGACAGGGAGCAGTGGTCCACCCAGATGTTACGGCCGCCGTAGATGGAGACGCCATCGCCGTCGGATCGGGTGCGCCAGCCGTAGTGGGTCGGGGAGGAGCGGACGTTGGCCTCGCCGGCGGGGACGCAGTGGTGGATGTGGAGGTTGTGGAGGATGATGTGGGAGACGTACTGGAGGGTAATGCAGGCGCCGCCGGCGATGTGGACGTTCGCGCCGCGGCCGTCGATGGTCTTGAAGCTGTTCACGATGAGCTCTTCGTTCAGGCGGATGGTCATGTCGCCGGCGAAGACGATCCAGAGTGGGCCCTCCTGGATGACGCCGTACCGGAGGGTGCCGGGAGCCGGGTTCACCGGGTCGCGGTCGGAGGAGTCGGTCACCACGTAGATCTGGCCACCCTTGCCGCCCAGGGCGTCGCGGCCGAACCCCAGGCCGCAATCGGCGAGCCTCTGCCGGTCGGACCGCCAGTCGCCAGAGCACCGCCAGCAGTCGTCGATCGGGTTGCCGGTGAGGCACGACGACTGGTCTTTCTCCTTGGCCTGGAGCAGGGCTCGCCGCCGGGAGGACTCCACTTGCCTGAGGCGGAACAGAGGAGAGCAGCATTGTTAGGAGAACGAGAGATTAAAGCTGGGTTCGAGAGGGGGGTTACCTTTGGACTTCGCGGACGACGGATTCGGGGTCTGGGTGGGCGTAGGGGTGGTGGGTGGAGTTGGAGTGGAGTGGGACGGCGGCGTCGGCGGGGAGGGGGAATGGGAGGCAGAGGAGGAGAATGTAGGTGGGGAGGAGAAGGCGGTGGAGCATTTTGATGTCGGCGGAGGAGAAGGAGGTAGAGGTGGCGGCGGGATATGGAGGGAGGGGGGAAGGAGGGAAGATGTGGATTTGGGGGGGAATGGGGGTGGGGTTATTTATAATAATTAGGAAGGATGGGGTGTTAAATTAATAGGATTTTGGTGATTACATGGGTTTATTTCTATTTTTTTAAATTTCAGATGGGAATGGGGAGTGGAAGAGGTTTGGGACCGACGCTGGGTTCCACGCCTGCTCCCCTTCCCTCCTGGGTTCGAGTTGGACCGTTGGCGCAAGATGGATCTTCTTTCGCGGCATCCACCCGTTGGATTATTCCAACGTGCATATCTCAAAGCACTTCGAACACAGACTTTGAGGCGCCCATTGCACGGTTCAACAGTAGATTCGAGTAAAAAAAAGTAAATCACTTTTCGTGCAAAAGATACAACCCAGTCCCTGTTCACATTCCTTTCTTGTTGAAAGAACCAATGAAGGGGTGAGGCTACCTTTGGGTAAGAGGGAAATATATGGTTGAAAGGGGCAAGATATATAAAAAGAGAGGAGACCAGGAGAAAGAAAAAGACAAAACAAAGGAAGGCGAGCAAGCTGATGGACGGATTTTTATTTTGTTTTTCCCCATTCTCCCCTTCAGTCATAACTTTTCTCTCTTTTTTTGATAAAAAGATCAAGATTAAGGTCATTACTTGTAAATAACTATTCTTTATCTTCTTTCAGGATAGATGTTACAATATAAGTGCATAACAACATTATAGTACAGTATATAGAGCTTTGAAATGCCCTGTCAAAAATGGTTTCCTTGTTAAGAAGCTTGTGTATGTACGACTTTGATAACTTCTCTCAGTAATTCATGATGAGTTGCGAGTTGAAGTTGTTTTTTTTTTCAAAAAAAAAAACTTAGGAATCGGTAGGGTCCTTTGTTCTGAGAGTGCCGTTGCTTTTTTGCACTTCCATTTGGCAATACGCTTTGGAGCTTACCTTGATTCTAACTTGCATTATGTGCTCTAGATCATCTTCATCATTAGCTGATAAATTTCAAGAACAATGACACCTCTTATGCAGCAGCTAGAGAACAAGTATCAGGTAAGGGGAGGATACTTTTGCAACATGGAACATCTTCAAAACCAGACTGTATGAGGCATAAAGATGCATTCTAGTTTGAACTAAATAATGGTTTTGTCTTTATGTGCTAGCAAACAGTTTTGCGATTTAGAAATTTGGTATGACTGGTAGATTGCAGCCATATATCTACATGCCTTTCATCACAAGGATTGTCCTATTGTCATGAAACCAAAGGACTTGAGCTCATGTTGTATAGGATTGCACACTCTTACTGTCTTTTTTTTTTTTTTTGCTAAGATGGACGTTTTACATCATTCCAGTATGAATACATTCAAAAGAGTTAAAGAGTAGCAAGTCTCGACAATCCCTCATTCCACTGAAATGGTTGGCCATGAAGAAGGCCATGCAATCCATAGTTCCATTTGCCTCTCGGTAGATGTGTCATGTTGTAAAAGAGATGCACCTTCTTGCCAAACTCCAAATATCTCAAAGTAGAGGGTAGGTACCCACCTTCCTCATCTGCCTTTGGATCCAACTAATTATTATAGCAGAGTTACCCTCAACTAGGATGAAGTCAGCCCAAAATGCCTCAAGCATAGGTAAAGCCAGCCGTACTCTTACTATCAGTCGACTTCCAAATTCTTTAATGATGTTTTACTATAAAGACTTCATCATACTGCATTATTGGCAACTCTATGTAGCAAATAGTCTTGCCATATGGAAATTTGGTATGATGGGTAGATTGCAGCTTTATATCTACGTGCCTTTTATCACGAGAATTGTCCTGTTGTGAAATTGGTGGACTTCGGCTTATGTAGTATGGGATTGCACACTCTTACTATCATTTTTTTTCTCCTTTAAGACATGCATTTAATATCATTCTAATATAAATATGTCCAAAAAAGTAAAAAAACAGCAAGTCTCGAAGCGCTCTCGGAACAAACATCACATAAATCTAGAGTATCCCATTAGAGTGGTTAGCCGCAAAAGAGACCATCTAATCCACAACTTTGTCCGTCTGCCTTTCGGTAGATATGTCTTGCTGTAAAAAAAATCCACCTTCTCGGCAAACTCTAAATATCCTGAAGCAACCAAGCATCCTCAATAGCTGTAGCTGAGAGTCATCCTCAATTAGGATGAAGCCAGCTCAAAGTGCGCCGAACATAGTTAAAGCTGCCCCATTTTTACGGGCATTCGGCCTCCAAATTCTCTACTGATGTTTTACTGTAGGACTTCGTCGTACTGGGACGCTGAGTTTTTTGTTTCATAAAATATTTGTACCCTCTGCTCCTCGTAAAGGCCTCAATGTTAGAAAGAATCCCATTCTGGTTGTCTGGAACCCTGTCAAGCCAAATCAGCACAGTGGGCGCAATGGGTATGTGCAAGGACAACGCGGGAGACTTCAAGATTATGTCGTAAGCTTGGGCCGAGTCCCTACAGTATATTTGCCCATAGATAGACTACAACGGTAACCCTGGTTTACTATCCTTTCTAACCAGAAGACAGAAGGGAAAGACATGGTAAAAGCAAATTATCCTCGCTGCAGGAGAGCTATAAATTAGTCTAGTAACGTCTTTGCATGAGATTTTTATATTACGATAACATTTCTTCTGTAAAAATTACTGTAGTACGCTTCGCACGGTTATGAAATTAAACATAGACGAAGCATCATGAATTAGCCCTTGGAACAGGCCTTCCTACCTTCTTAGGAGGTAAGAGGTTCAGATCCTATCAAGGTGCTCTGGTAGTTTTGGATCATTGCAATTATACGCTGCTGACAGAGGTTTTTGTGATGTAACCTATGCGAAATGGATAGGTGAGCTAGATTGGCTCGGTTTAGGGATGAAAAACTGTGCCTAGAATTGCTTGGAGGATTGATATGTATCCAACCTTTGAAACAATACGTAGAGTAACATTATTTTATAATGATTTGGGGGTCTTCCATAATGTTATATATATATATATATACACATAATGAGCTTTTGACTAACAATGGTTATAAAACAGAGATAACAGTAATATGACATCTTTATAGTGCATAACAACATGTCTTAAAAGAAGTCCAAGTGACATGATCAAACAGTAGTCCTTATTTTTCGATTGCTATGTCATGTTTTTTCTTTAGAATGGTCGATAATGCCTGCTATTTTATTTCTAAATAACCCCATTTGAAGATAGAAGTGAGCAAGCTACCATGCTTGTCGAGATCTTCCTTTAAAGCTTAAAGCAAAGAATTAAAAACAAAAGAAAAATAGAGAGAAAAGATGCTAGTGGCCCTTGTCAAGTTGGTTATGTAGAACCTTAAACTGAAAGATATATGCATTTGAAGGGAGTCTAAGATTTCCATCTGTAGAACCTTGTCAAAGAATTAAGTTTCCTGTGGTATATGTGCATCTGTAGTCTAAGATTCGTGCGACCGTGTCATGTGGTTGATCGAGATGACGGGTTTGGAGTGTGACATCTAGTTACCATCAAACTTGGACAGCATACTACTGAAGGGATCCTTCTACGAGAAGGGAGCTCATGCCAAAGAGGATTTACATAAAAGGGGCATTCAATTCTCCTCCTTTTCTCCCTCTTTTCTCAGCCTTTTCTTTTTCTAAAGGTAGTTTATCCCTACCTCCTTGTCACCCGCCGGCGCACAGCCTAAATCCTTTTCTTTTTGGTTCATGATTCATGTCACTACGAGAACAAACAAAATTTCCATGCTTTGGTGCTTTTCTTGGAGACTAGAAATGCTGCGCAATACTCACATTTCCACATATTGTTTGTCCAGTCAATTAAATCCTTTATATTTGGATCATAAACTTTTTCCTACCTGTTGTCTTCTCCTAGCTTTTTTCCTAGTCAGGTGAGATGAAGTTTCACTAGATAAGCATCATACTTTCCAATATAGTTGTTTGTTCTTCATGGAATTGGTGTTATCAATAGGCCTAAGGAGACTCAAGGCTGGGCCTGAGAAGTTTTGGGCATATGCTCTGGCCGGACAAATATTGTCCAAATTGCCAGAACAATTTATTTGCTCTAACTATTTGGGTAGAATGAGGCTTTGGAGATAGAAGTATTTTTGGGAGAGTGGGAGACTTGGCCACAAATTTCATCCAAACCCTTCTAAAATATGGAGATAACCGGCACGTTCGTTTGATGGGAATCTTTGGAAGATTAGTTTACATAGACCTTATGGTACCATTTGGAAATTAAAATAGAGCTGCTAGACGTAGAATTGAAGCCCTTTTGCGCATGAATTCAAATTTAAGCATGTAGATACGGCATGAGCAACGAAGTCAGTGAAGTGAACAATTATTTTAGGATGGGAAACTTCTGTTTCCTTTAATTGATGACAACGGATGACACAATAACTTACAAGATGCATGCGATGATCGACTAAGAAGTCATTTTCTGTCTTTGTTTGGTAGGATAGTTATTTTCTGTCTTCAATTATAGGTAATGCACGTAGGAATTCTCAGCTTCTCATGGATGTCCTTCTTCTACTGGTCTGCAGCCACTAAGAATTATATAACTGTTCCTAGAGTCCCCCCTTTTATAGGAGGGGGGTGTAGCAGTTACATGCAATCGGACATAATTGCGCAATCTTGGTTTTAATGAATTACCTTAGATGGCTCGAGATTTCGGACTAGCTGGCGATCGGTTGAGATTGCGTGGATTCAAATATTGACAGCCATTGTGGCGGAGATTGCGGGATTTAATCCCGAATATAGAGGATTTGGTGGTCCTTTCCTTAGGCGAACCGGCTTGGTTGTTCGTAGAGTTGGAGTCGGCTCGAGGTCAATTGGGCTTTGCTCAGCCGAGATCATGCGTGCCAAGGTCGCTCCTGCCGAGGTCGTTTCTGCCGAGGTCGTGCTTTTCGAGGTCGTGCTTGTCGAGGTCGTACTTGTCGAGATCATGCTTGTCGAGATTGTGCTTGTCGAGGTCATGCTTTTCGGGGCCGTGCTTGTCGAGGCCATTCTTCTTGAGATTACATCTGTCGTCGAATTTAGATGCTTTAATTGTATTTTGTGGGGTAGTCCACTTTGCCCCTCATCAATAACCATGTTAGTAATGAGAGAAAGATCACTAGAGAACGATTCTGGTAGTGCATTGTTGAGATCCAAGTCTAGAGACAGCGCAAGGCACTATCACTATAAGGAGTATGACCACATTAGATGTGTGCTTGCAGCATGCACAAATGTAGAAGAATGGTGGTGATTGGATACGTTGATGGTATTAGTTTTTTTTGGACAGATAGAGGTGAAGGTAGAGAGAGAGAGAGAGGGAGGAGGAGAAAGAGAGGTGAAGAAAATCATTTTTTTGTAGTTTTTCTCAACATCGCCTATATAAGAGGAAAATATCACGAATAAATCGTAACATTATAAAGAAAAAAAGATAGAAAGGATAATCGATGCCTATCTTGTATTTCCACACCAGGGATTGGATTGCTGGTCCTAAAGGATAAAAGTAAAATTACAAAAACCATTGCCAACCATTTTGGCTATTTCAACTAGTACGGAAGGTGAAGGTACAACTATCAGCTAGAGGATGATGTCCTCTCCTCGCCATCTCTTCCAAGCCGAAAATCCTAACCTTAGCCTTCTCAAATCCTCACTTCGAAATCTCCTTGAGAACAAATTTCACCATTTTGTAGAAGTATTTAACAAGATCGTCCTCAAAGTACTATAGACCTGGCTCAATCCAGATCTTCCTATCACAAGCATGATTGCATGAACATCTCATCGAAGGGACTCCAATTGTGAGGAAATAAGAGAAGTTAGTAGGAAAATTAGGAAAAAAATTGAGAAAGAAGAAAGAATCTCTCAAAATATCGTAAAATAGTAAAAGCTCTTGGAATAACAAATAAGTCATAAAATGATACAAGGCTTATCTATCTTGTGTTTGAGACTTGATTTGGAGCCTTTATATAGGCTTAGCTTAGATGACCCCTAGAGAGGCTCATAATGGCTTTAATGATTGTTTTCATAAAAATCTTATAACATGCTTGTGGTGCCCTAGTCAGCCCAAATTTAAATTCAAATTTTAATTTTAAGTGTCTAAAATCTCTTAAAATTTATAACACTTACGTTATAGATAAGAAAACAAATTTAAACTTTAAGCATATAAATCTTTTGAAATATGTGAAATAAGTGCTATATATATGAAAATAAATTTAAAACTAAATGTTTATTTTTTTTAAAATGTAATACTTCTATTATATATACAAAAATTAAATATGACTTGGATGTATGGCAAAGATAATTAGAATGTGCATTCACATTACATGCACCATGCCAATGTACACTTCATAGTCGGCCAAGCTGACAAAGCAAAAGCGTGCATGGTTACCGGTCCAAATCCCACAAGGTTGAACGATGCCTAACTCCTCAAAAAAAATTCAAGTATGCTTGCATTTAAATATCCAAAGTAGGATTATTAAATATAAAGTTTAAAAATTTGAACTTTTCAGATTTAAAAATAATAAAATTTTCTAACACCTTGTGCACTCTATTTTACCCGGACGGTTAGCTCTCATTGAATGAGCCATGCGAGCCCAAAATTGCCTCCCGAGTGCTTGATTTGGGTTCTTTGGTTTGAAATCTAGGCCGGGACTACCCAGCTTCGGATAGTCGTTGCCTATCCGAATCTCTTTCCCCACCCCGCTATCTTCCCCCCTCCTCTCTTCCTCCGGCTCCGTTTATTTCTATCTCGGCCACTGTGAAATATTTCACTCCCCACACAAGAGAGAGAGAGAGAGAGAGAGAGAGAGAGAGAATTCTTGGGAGCTCTCTTCTTGGTTGTCCATGGAGGGAGTTGGCCTTTTTCACTCAGAAACCGACGCCATTGGAGGCCTTGGAGGTAGTTCCAATGCCTCTTGTCTTCCATATTGCCCCTGGAAAAAACCCTCCCTTTTCTCTTCTTCAGGGTCTTGTATGTTAATTCTAGGGTTAGGGTTTGGGTGTTCTTGTTCTGCTTGAGTTGTGATGGCATGAAATTCTGATCGGATGGCAGCCGGAATTCCCAAAGGGGAGAGCAATCAGAAGATCATGACGCCATTGATAAGGAGGAAGAGGCTCTCGGACATCACCAATTTGACGAGTATTGGGAGGTCGCCAAGATCCAAGGCGGAGGACCAAGAAATGGCGAAGGTCGTCCCCGCTGTGAGTGCTAAGGGTTACATTTCCCAGCTCCTCACGGTAAACCCCATTCTTGATTTCATCTCTCGTTATCCTCTCTTCTTGAGAGTTAAAAGAGGTTTTTTTTTTTCTGACTTTTGGTGGATTTGGACCCAATTCCAGGAAAATTCTGCTCTTTTGAAGATAATTGAAGAGAAAAAGTATGTTCTTATCTTGAAATATTGTTGTTCATTGTATTCCCCCGCTTCTCTTTAGTTTGATTTAGGTGGAATTCTTTTGTCTTTGATTTTGGTTATCAAACAGTAAAATCATAGAAATGAATGGCATCGAGTTGCACAAGGTCCGATTCATGCTGCAGAAAGCCCATCAGCAGAATGCGCAGTTTGCACAGGCTAACTCCCAGATGCTGGCGGTTTGTTCCTTATCTTATCCTCCCCTTTCCTTTTCCTTCATCAATCATAGAGTCATATTTTGTTTCTTTTAGTCTTCCATTTACCATGTCTGTTTTTGAAATGCAGGAGTTCAATCTGGGTAAAGACAGAGTAAGTTGCCCTCTCTTACTTTGCTATAGGTGTTTCTGGATAGTTAACCAGGAAGGAAACTTATGTCATGGTTTTGAAGGAAGCTAGAATTTTTCTTCATCCTGTTCTGCATGAATTTACAATTGAACAAATTGAACTTCTTCTGGTGTTAGTCAAAATTTCTGATATTGTATTTATCCAAATGAAGCTAAAAGCAAATTATGTCATGGTTTTGAAGGAAGCTAGAAATTTTCTTCATCCTGTTCTGCATGAATTTACAATTGAACAAATTGAACTTCTTCTGGTGTTAGTCAAAATTTCTGATATTGTATTTATCCAAATGAAGCTTAAAGCAATGCAGCACGAGCTTGGATGCATGACAGCAGCTCTCAGAGTAAAGACCTTAGAACTGAAGGTCTGGCAACTGTTAACCTTACCTTATCTTCCACCTTTTTTGTTAATCTTTCATGTGAATTCTGAATCAGTAAAATATTTTTTCCTCACAGGAGGCAACGAAACTTTATAAACAACACAAGCAACTAGACAAGAAGATAAGCATTGAGGTATTTAGCAAGTTGATCGATTGAACATTTGAAAATTATTTTCCAAACCCTTGATGCTGATAATGCTCCAAAAAATGGACAGTTTAAGGAGAACAAGAACATGATGGCTGAGTTTGTGCCAGATGCATTTCATCCAGCCAGATACCAGAAGACTAGCGGTGCCAATAGGAAGCGTACACTGAGAAGTCGATGTAAATTGGACTATTTCTTGATATCTGACATCTATCTCAGACATTTTCCCACCTTTTTTAGTTCTAATTATTTATTCTCGCAGCTCTGGGAACTGCTACAGTAATTCATCCAGTTCCAGCAAAGGAGAAGAGTGAAAGCAGAAGGTAATGCATGCTTTACTTCGAGTTAGTAGTGATGATACATTTACATGTTTTTCATCATTGAATCCAATATTAATTGCTGTTCATGGGCCTCTCATATTAGCAGAAGGTCTTTGAGAAGGAGATCCAGTAATCTGAAAGCTAAACTTTGTGAGCCTACTGAGGAATTGTTTGAGATAGAAGATATAAAGTTTCCAATCCGATCGCTGACCGGTGATCGCATGCATGAAGACATTTCTGTTCAGCTAGACTCTTCTTCAGCTAAATCCACTTCAGATGCCATCCTGAACCCTGTAAAGGTTGAAGTACAGGAAGAGAGGAGCTCACCACAAGATCAGAATCAAGGGTCAAGGAGATCATCTCTTGGAAGGCCTATGAGGAGGGCAGTTGAAAGGGTCAGTTCTTACAAGGAAGTGCCTCTCAATGTCAAAATGAGAAGAGACGACTAAGTGGTCATAGCTAACTTGATTCCCACCTAGAGATGGTCAACCAGGCACTGACAACTACACGGTCTTCATGATCAGGATTGTTGTATACCTGTGTACACAATGTGTTCTTTTATGATCTTACATTGTGTCCCACCCACCCAAAAAAAAACGAAGTACCTCAGTGAAACCGTAATTGATAGAGGTTTGGTATTTTGGTCATTTGTGAATGATCACAATACTACCGGACTGATTTGAACAGTATTCTTATTCTGGATGCTTGGAAAAATTGATGCTTTATTCAAATTATACCAAAACAATTGCATCATATCCTTCTCCAATGAATGCAAGGTTTTGGCTGCGGCCTTTAAGAACACAAGATTTTGCATGTCTTGTGCAAGTAAACAGGGTAATGCTTTGCCATCATATATCTAAGCTTTGAGAAATTCCCTATAGTATTGTCACCGGGAATGATTCCAAGTATTTGATTTCAGTCTTCCAATTTTCCATTGAGCATGTGATATATGGCTGAGTTACTTGACTAAAGGAATAAACTAGTATATAACTCCCGTTAATGCGATTTGGGATAAAGCTTCTGCATCACTACATGAACCGCAAATATTATCTGAGTCAGCAGATCATTGTATCTACTCATGCAGTTTCTGGTTATCCTATTTGCCAAATTTAATCATCTTATCCATTCCTGCAGTTTAATCTCATATTGAGGCATCATGTAATCTGGCTAACATCCTGTACGTATTCAGCAAGCTTTGTGTCTTCTAAAATCAGTATACAGTAGATTGTAATGCATGTGGAATAGTATCTTGCCACGCTGTATGTTATTTATCCAGCCTTATTGAGTATCACAACTTAGTTGAAGTATGCTTTCATGTGGAAGCTTGTGTGTTTTACGCTACCACTCATATTAGGCAGTTGTGATCCATTTGTAAAGGAGGGATGTTCTGAGCATGAACTCCTTGAAGCAGGTGGATGTTTCTTCTTGCTTATGTACATGTGTAAAGCTTTGGAGTCAGCCACCAATACTTGTCTACCTCTTGGAGAAAATGCACATAGTGGTCCTTACAGATCAGTCTTGTTGTAATAGATCTTGCAAGACCAAAATACACCCTCCCAGTGCCACAGTTAAGCTTGTTAAATTGCATTACCATATGCCGAGTCTCTAAATATTGTCACTCTCTATTGATGACAGGTACCATATTGCATTTCCTTCCTCACATTCACACACCTGTTATCATAGAATCATAGCCACAGAAACAATGGAAGCTGTACGATTATTTTTTTTTTGGGATGCATTTATTTTCTGGTCGTCGTCCTGCCTGAGCTGACTTGCCTAAGTTTAAGGAAAGAAGGAAGTTGTTCCTGAACAAACACCAGAAAATTTATCATTCGCACAAACCTTAATAATTAGTATGATGAATTGAATGCATAACGTGAGCTTGTAAATTGTTTCAGATGCCTTGCAGTGAAGAGGCATTGATCAAAAAGCTGAGTATAACACAGACCAACTTACATTGAGTAGAATAAACACGACACAAACCAAGCAGGAAGGATGGACCGTGACACCGAAATGTGGCATCCAAAGCCCTTAAAGATGGAACTTAATTGCCCACCAAAAGGAACACTTTCACAAGAGCTAGGAGAGAAAAGAAACTGCACAGTTTATACAAAAGATTTTAGTGAAGCTTGCCGTGGTGAAAATATATCCCCAGCGGCAAGGACTGGTAGAAATATTACAAGCTTGCTGGTCCTATTGTGGTTGATTGGAAAATACAAATAAACAGTATATAGGAAGGTCCATCAAAAATGTGCAGTAAAACTGAGATTGAGTTGGAGAACAGGCAATGTAAAGAAATTATCGTTCCTGTATATCTGTTTGTGTAGTAGGACAATTTGCAAGCAGGACATACATAGAGGTAATGGTGGTGGTGGTGGTAACGGATGCCATCCGCTGGATGCTGCATAGCTTAGCGGAAAAAAAAAAAAAAAAATTCTGCAAGGGACAGCACAGAGTGGTTAAGATCTCCTGGTTTGTCGTCACAGCTTCTATATCTTCCTACTGCATGGAAGTGTTTTATTTTTAGGTAATGATTGCAAATTTGGATGTGGAATCAGCAAAACCATATATAATAATTTCGATGATCCTGTTGGTTTACTTCCACGCAGTAAAAGAATAAAGGTCTTCATTTGGCTAACAAATAGCCTGCATTCTGGAAAAGCCATCTCCATTTGTTATCCTGTATCATTCAGCATGCTGTTTCATCCCAGGAAATGCTGATAGCCCACAAAGTGACTTCCCTCTGAGCAGATACTGTATTGATGATGTACTGGTATTTATGACCTTAACCGTGTTTAAACAAAGCCCTGTATGTGGCTTACAAAGTCAAAAAATATGGTGGGGTGAAAACAAAGTTAATCCTTATAGCATCTAGCTAGCTGTGCTATCAAACTAATCCGTCGTTCTGGAAAACATAGGCAGCTGCTGCAAAGTGTGATTTCACCATTGCAAGAGCTTTCGAGCGGTGGGATATCTTATTCTTCTCTTCCTTTGGCATCTCAGCATAGCTGCACCACCAAGTCACATGATTAATAGAAGCATTCATTAGGTGTCAAGAGAGTTAAATTCACCACAATGTCAGGAAGAAAGAATATCTACGTTTGGTCATATCCATCTGGTTGGAAGATAGGATCCCATCCAAAATCTGCAGGGCCCCTTGGATGAACTATTTTTCCCTACAATTCAGGAACCACAACCGATGTGTGAGCATATATTTCCAGCAAATTCGAATTTTGAAGAGTACAGAGGAGACAGTTCTATCTAAAGATATATTCACTGATTTGCAGAGGGTGTGGGAGAAACACGATCAGATGATCATCTGGCCCCAATTATTCTGCTTTTTAAAATTTTTGTTTTCCTTTGTTTTTGAATGACATAGAATGATTGCTGATGAAACAAAGCTACATTAACTTATAAAGGGAAAATAATGGTAGAAAACAAAGACATGATTATGAAAAACATGCATTGAAGCAGATCTGCTTTAATCACTCCTTTCATGAAAACAGGTAGATGAAACATGATGAAAAGCTACACAAATAGAAAGTAGTTGCACTTTCACTGTCAAAATGCAATTGATAACTTCACTGTTAAATCATTATTTGAATAAAACAAAGAAATAAATTCAAGCGGGTTCAGCAATGTTAATAACATGGAAGGATCCAGCAGTCTTAAGAACACTCAAACAGTGACACATTCATGCTTGGCATCAATATGCATACTGAGGTAATGTATAAGCACCTAGACTAGCAACCACACAGGTCTTTAAGATCAACAAGACCCTCACCGGAGACATGGTCAAACATGCCACTTTTTGCTAGAAAAGTCTTCTCCATATAAGTCCTCTCTTAACTAATGCCTTCTGAGCTCATTATCTATCTATTTGTGATAAGATACTGATAGGACTCCAAACTCTGAAAAGAATACATAAATCAGAACTTAAGCAGGATAGAGATTTAACACAGGCAACTATAGTTTTGCATTGCTCGTGATTTTAAGCAGCATAAGACATAAACTGCAGGAAAGAGGAGGACAATATGGGAATTGATTAGACACTAAAGATGCCTTATTCCTAAATCCTAGATCTTAGAACCTAAAAAAGGTGAAACTAAAACTATTTCATAAAACTCTAGGGCCTTGTAATTATGTTTATATGTAACAGCACATTCTTGATGTTGCTTATGTACTATGGGAAGCTCATATAGTTGAACTACAATGGCATGATTATTCATACTCTTAGTTACCTTGCCTTCTAACCTTTGTGTCGATATCTCTGTCCCCATGGGTCTTTAAACTCGCAACAACAACAATTACCAACACCCCCCCCTCCACCCCCCAAGAAAAAAAAAAGAAGAAGAAGTGCCCAAGAGAGAAGAAGACCCAGGAATAACAAGAAAGATGAGGAAAGAGGAAAGAAAGAAGGGCAATAGCCTTACACAACAGAATCATTAGGAAAATGCCCTTTTTCTCAGCCCTCAGTGCCTCTAACTAGGATATGGGGGTTCCTAAGAGATATAGGAGACTCAAATCAAGATAGAAAGAATGAGAAAGGAGGGAATGGAGACATGTGGGAGCGAAAGAAAAGGGAGAAACTGGGGTGCTTCTCTAGAGGAAGAAGTAAAGGTGGGGAGCGGGTGCCCCACACGAGTATTGTTAATCTGTACTATGTTATATTTTGAAGATGCTTGTTACTTTGAAGCATGATAACGAGAGAGGAAGAAAAAGGATTAACAGATACACACATATTCTCAATTATACTTTAAAATAAATCATTACAAAAACAAAGCATCATACCTGTGTTTTCCCAATAAATGTTATTGGCTCCTCAGTTGGCCCAAGAGCAAGAGAAAATATACACATAGCATATGCTGTTTTGTCCTCATAAGCCATCAGTATATTGTTGAGACCTGAAAGGACAAGTAAAAGTTTAAAAGGCCATCTAAAGAGTTCGGATAGAAAACAAAATGGATAGGGAAAATATATATTGCTTAATATCTAAAACCTTCATGTCCAGTCTTCTGCAGGAACCACTTTCTGGTCATCAATCATGCCATTTTTTTCAAAAAAAAAGGAAATCAGGAGTTCAGTATTACAGAATTTAAAAAGCCATGGACACAATATAAGAAGAAAAATTTGGAATATGTGGGGGAAGTCGTCAAAGAACTTCACTAGATTTCAGTGTTCGGATCAAAGATTTCTGAAGAAAGGTGGGAAAGATTGAAAACTTACATGTAAGGTCCTGCAACATTGAAGCACCAAACACGTCATAATTCACAAAAAAATCAAATAATAGAAATGCAACAAGAAGTAAGGATAGAAACACAACCTGGGAGACCATTTAGAGCATTAAAACACAGGCAGGTGTCCTCAACAAGTACGGGTCCATTTACCTTCCAAGAAATAATGGACCAAATGAAAAGTTTGAATAATATGAAAAGGGCATGCTTTATTTTTCCTATGTAGACCACTCAGTAATTTAAAGACGTTTAATTGATAACCATTTGCAGTAATTCAAGAACACAATAATGAAATACCTTTACTGCAGCTATACGGGCCTTTTCTTTAGATATCTCTTCAGGCTCACCTTGCAATTCTGGCACTGAAGAGTTTTCAGTGTCAGTGATTAAAAACAAGAAAGATATTTAAACAACTCAAATATCTATAATATTCTCTTTTGCCTATGTGCCTGAAACCAAACCAGATATATATCAAGAATGCACTTAGTCCAGTTAAAAACAGTTAAATTGGCAGCCCATCTGCCAAACCTCATAAGGTTAGATTCAATATTATAAGACATCATTATCAACCAATAAAGATTGACAGCATAGTGGTTGACTTATGTTATCTAAAGTTACCAAGACTTTCTAGCAGCCAACTTATATTTACGAACAGACAAACCTACACAATCAAACCAGCTAATTCACCTTTTGTTGCACCAAGCATAGCACCACCAACAACAAGAAATCATTCACAAATTGGAGAATGATCGTCCATGAAATAAGATGGAATGACCAAGCATCGGTGTCACAGCTCCCCAGCACTGAAAACTGTTTATAAAGGATTCCTGAACCAAGGATGGAGCCTGTTTAAGACCATAAAGAGTAGTGCAACTATAATGCATTCAATAAATTCTGAAGGCTGCTAGCTTTAAGAGGATACACATTCTTCAAAACTATCTGGTAGAAAGGCCAATCACAGCCAGCAACAGGAAATATTAGTACTAAAATCTCACGATCCACAGTGCAGATCTTATGATTTGGATCAAATAGTCCTAAATGATCTTTTACACATTTTTGGATTGAGATGAACTAAAATCACAAAATATATAGATCCATATTATGGATCATATAATCCCTGGGATACTTAGATATAACTTGACCATGTCATGTGCATCTTAGATAATATGGAAGTTGATTTATTTGACTAGATGGCTCATTAAATAATTTATCGATAATAAGACCTGAAGACAAAATTAGCAAGCTCATTAGAGTGCCTAACTTTTAAAATTTAACAAAAAAAAGTTCCAGAGTTCATGAGTTAAAGGATGATTGAATTGATAGGTAGCAAGGAATTATCATTAATAATTAGATGGTATTTGCTACATTAACCAAACTTTATATGGGTATATGATGGTGGAAACCTGACTTCCTATGAGCACTTATTCTTTAACCATCTAGTCTATAATCGGCTCATTTTTCTTTTTCAATTTTCATATTTCTTGTATTTTTTTTTCCGAGAAAAATGGAAAAATCTTGCAATCCACAATTGATCCAACCCAACCTTGCAATAACTTATAACTCAATCCTGATCTTGACAAAGTTGATAACACAAAATGGTACGTTAGGCTCGTAAATATTTTATTTAAAATTGCTCATATACTTTTTCCAATCAAAGAAAGACATAAAGGAATCCATGGTAATAGTGTCTTTTGAAAGCCTCATATTGAAGCTCCTTTTAACAGCCTACATCAGCAGGGCAGCTGACCAGGTCAATAAAGGAAAGGCCAAAGAACAGAGAGATTTCATGGATCAAGTACATGGTGAGTATTTGTCTATTGAGGAAAGCGACATTGCAGAAGAAAATCTATTGGTCCTGTGAGCTTCTTCTACAGAATGACAAGAAGATGATTAGAGATGGAAGAGGATTTTCCACATCAACACCATATGCGGTGATAACTCAATCCAAGGTGATTGATGGGGATGGTTCAAACTTCAAAGAACCTTGACACAATCTAACTTGTCAAGAGAACAAACTTGAAGATGAAGCTCCATCCACATTTTTACAAACTTGGCTGGATAACACATGACAATCTGGATGTCACATGGCGATGCTTGTTGAAATCTTCCACTGGAGCAGACAATGAAGTCTGCTGACATTCTTCTTGAAATGGGGAAGTGCTTTCAGCTCATACAAATAGTTATACTGTCAACATTAAATGAAAATTAGATAATGCCCAAAGGAGCACTAACTTCAAGAAAGCAAAGAGACAATAATTTAAGTCAAGCACATCTTGTCCTAACGTCTGCAGAGATTAAAGGCTTTTGTTCCAGCGACAAATGAGATAGCACAACTCCACAAACTTTGTGGCAGCTTATGGTAATTAAAGCAAACTGATGCAATTGGCTAGAGAAATGTTCAAGATAGCCCTTGAGTTTCAATCTGTCCTCATAGACCTAAAAGGGGTTGAAATAAAATGAAAGCAAGTTAGACCAATTTCCACATGAAACATTTTATGGAAAAGATAGAGGGGCACCAGGTTTACCTAGACAAGTCATTATTGGAGTTTTCTGCCATGTCCCCAAAGGGGCATGACATGATATGCCAGACATAGATTGATACCAGGCAGATGCAGCAGAGCTGCATGAGATGAGGTTTCAACAATTCTAATCTCTCCCAATTCCCCTATTTCAAACAACCCATTGTTTTGTCTAATTGCTCTTTGCATCCTCTTTTTTCTCACCTCTTAGGATGATGAAGTTGCAAGCAAGAAGTTTAAGAAAAGAGTTTGAATGTGAAGGCTCCATACCAGGTGGGGTATCTCTCTTCATCCTTTGTCAGCCCAATCAAAGCAACATAAGAGGAGGAAAAATTGAGAAAAGGAAAAAGAAAAGGAAGAGGAAGACCAAAAAAACGTTACAGGCATGACCCACATGCATTGGACCTTCCTACCCTAAACTTCTAGCTTCCCTTTTACTTTGTAGATGATGCCAATCACCTGGAGAACAGAAATCACAGAAATATCCTCTTTTTTTTGTTCATTTAATACCCACAGGAAAAAAATTACAATTTGTTCTTTCAATTAAGCCCAGAAATATCCTTATGTATTTGTTCATTTAATACCTACGGGGAAAAAAAATGAATTTGTTCTTTCCAACTAGAAGAGCATCCTTCCTATTCCGACTAATTCTTTTGGTTGCAAAACTGGCCTTGACCAAAGATCAAGATTCCTCGGAAGGGTTCACGAAAACAGCAGAATTCAGCATATTTCGCAAGCCTTCCTTCGAAACCCATCGCTACGATGGCATCAAAACAAGATTCTGAAGTCAGATCACACAGACCATTGCACGACTAGTTGGCGTGCATGTTTTCGATCAAAGAGCCAAATCACCATCTGCCGCCATATTGCCCGAAAGACTGGGTTTTTAACATCGAAACCACACGTGCAAAACTAGGTTTTGCAGTTCAACAGGAAGCCGAGCCATAAATCCAGTATCATAAACTATGTCTCCATCAAAAGTGCTCAAGACGGCAAAACCAACAGGTAAAGGCATCAAAAAAAGAAGGGAAATTTGAAGCATTTCCGACGAAAACTACCCATGCCAAACTAAATCTTCGAATAGTAAAACCAACAGCCATGGGATGATACGCGATTCCATGGAAACTCGATACAGTTTAGATATAGTTTAATGAGAAAGAGAGTGGAAGGAGAAATTACGGTCGAGTTTGAGGGATTCGAAAGGGATGGAATTGTCGAGAATCGCTCTGACTTCCTCCAGCTTCTTGGCGTTCCCCGTAACGAACGTCACCGGCCGCGACAAAACCCGCATCATCCCGCTCGACGGCGGCGGTAGCGGCGCACTCTTAGCAGCCACGGAGGAGGCGGTATTCTCTCTCCTCGCTGCAGTTTCCCATTCAGTATAAACTACGATGGGTCACGTGCCAGTGCACGTGCTCCCTGTGACTCAGGAATCGGGTGCGGTTTTGCGAGCCCGATTCTTGTGATTAGAGGTGGCGGGGGCTGAGATCAAATCTGGTTGGATTTAAGAACGTAGCACTAATCTCGACGGATGCCCAATTTAACCGTCTTGGGAAAGTTTGGGTCAACGTGCTTAGCCCATTAACCCAGCATGACATTAACGTGCTTGACATGAAAGAGTATAAGTGGACAGGAATCAACTCAAAATTTACGGTTAATGCCTCAAATGTAGATTGTAATTGCATTGACCCCGACAGGCATATCGAACAAGTCATTCCAGTCATATCCTTAATCTTGTAATAGAAAGATGTTTTTGATTGTAGTGCGAGATTCGGCAGATGGTGCGAGATTGTAATGCGTTTCAGGCGGTACACATGTATTGGAAGGCAAACAGGGTCGCCAACTAGATCACCTCCTATGCAGCGCAGTACTTCAAGAAGGTCATTTAGACACACCAAAGGGGCCCTCCTTCATGGTTATGCTAGATTGTAGCTCTTGGTTCTGCTGGCTGCACAGGATGAGTAACCGTTGTACCAAAAAAAATAAAAAAATATTTTTGAACAATTTAGAGATGTTAATTTGTTTATAATTAGAACCTTGTTAGGAAACCACCAATTTGTCATATGCAGAATTATTGAATACCAATAAGGAAGATATAGAGCCGTTGGAAACTAACAAGGAAGATGCAGAGTTGTTGGAAACAAATCATCAATCATGCAATTCCCTCCAAGAAAGGAAACCACCAATCTATCAAATGCTATTGAAGATGTAGAGATTTGAAAATCAATAAGGAAGATATAGAGCCAATAGAAACTAATAAGGAAGATGCAGAGTTATGAAACAAAGAAGAAATCTTTCCAACATTCTAATTGAGTTGTTAAAATCTTTGTAATTACTTTTCTTCCCATTCTATTGTTGTAAGTTTTCCTATTTATAATCAAATACAATCACCTCTTAAATGAAGGAGAGTTTCACCCAAAAAAACCATTAGCTAAATCTTTCTTCATGGTATCAGAACCTGCCTATTGCTAACACTCTCAAAAAAAAAAACCATCATCCGATCCACAAAAATTCACTCTTCCGCTCAATTTCGTGCAACTCTCCTTATTAGAAGAAGAATTTTCATGGCTTCTACAACAATTGTTGTCGGTAACTTTGTTACCCTCCGTCTGAAATCAGATAACTACCCTCTTTGGAGGGAGCAAATTCTGATCCTTGCCGCAAGCCAAGATTTGCTTGGCTATCTCGATGGCGACACACCAAAACCCACACGAATTATTGCTGGGTCAGGATCATCCAACACTAGCTTCATTCTCAGCCCCGAACACACCAAGTGGAAGAAGAATCATCTTCTTTTAAGAGGGTGGATCATTGGAAGCTTAACTGAAGAAGCCCTCAGTCTTGTTATTGGACTGGATCAGCCGCCAAGGTCTAGAGTGCTCTTCAAGAGGCATATGCCCAACCTTCCCAGGAGAGGCAGTTTATGCTTCTGCATCAGTTGAATTCTCTTTACAAAACTTCTGAGATGGCACTTGATGATTATATTTGTGAGTTTAAGCGAATTTACGATAGCTTTGCCGCTGTGGGACGACCTGTCTCTGACAAAGAAAAAGTTTTTTCTCTCTTAAATGGCTTAGGTGCTCAATATGAACCTTTTGTTTCTTCTATGCTTAAACCACCTACTCCATCCTATGGTGAGATAATTTCTTTACTTCAAGCCTTCGAAATTCGTACTAACACCAACAAACACCACTCCCATAGCTATACTGCATTTTTTAGTCAACGGAATAAAGGCAACAAAAACAAAGGTGCATTCCATGGTCATAGCAAAAATTATTCAGGCAAAGGTAGAGAACCACTCCTTCAAATAAGCCTACAAATCGTAATGTTGCTCCACCAACCAAACCTACTGGATCCAAGACCTCGGGTCACTCCTCCAATGCAACTGTTCGTTGTCAAATTTGTAAAAGGCACGGACATGAAGCCCCTGTGTGCTGGTTTCGCTATGATCAGTCCAATGATGACACCCCAAATCAAGAGGCGTTTACTGCTTTGCAAATCCGTGATGCTTTGGAAGACCAGGAGTGGACAACTGACACTGGAGCATCATCTCACATGACGTTAAATGCTGGTATGTTGCGTAATCTCAAACCTTATAGAGGCACTGATCATGTGATGGTTGGTAATGGTATGATGTTACCTATTACGCATATTGGCCAAGCTATTTTGCATCATAAATCACATACTCTTATTCTTGACAATGTCTTGCTTGTTCCAAATTTAGAATGACATCTTTTATCTGTAGGACAACTAACTAGTGATTATCCTATAAATTGTGAATTTGATGATGTTGGCTTTGCTATTAAGGAAAGGGGGACAAACAGGATCCTTCTAAGAGAAATCAAGAGGGGTAATTTGTACACAATTAAGACATCGCCAGAGGCCCACTTTTCAGTGCGTTTTCAGGCGGTGAACAGTGAAGTTTGGCATCAACGACTTGGCCATCCACAAGCTGCTGTTGTTCAAGCTTTGCATTCCAAAGGACTTCTTCGATTACGAGGAAAAAATAAATTTCGGGTTTGTGAAAGTTGTCGGTTAGGCAAACTTAGCAAATTACCATTTTTACCTTGTTTGAATAATGACTATGGTCTATTTGAAAAATTTCATTGTGATCTTTGGGGACCTGCACCTATTAGTTCCAATGATAATTTTTTATACTATGCTTGTCTTGTTGATGATCATAGTAGGTATATGTGGCTTGTTCCCTTGCGAAAAAAATCTGAATTTTTTAACTATTTTCGTGCCTTTGTTGCTTATATTGAGCGACAATTTTCTCGTAAGATCAAAATTTTGCAAAGTGATGGTGGGGGTGAGTTTGTTAGCAATGCTTTCACTAATTATTTGCAGGAACTTGGTATAGTTCATCAATTGTCATGCCCACACACTCCAGAACAAAATGGTGTTGTTGAACGTCGCCACCGAACCATTCGTGAGCTTGGCCTTACTATGCTATATCACTGTGGTATGCAAAAAAATTTTGGGTGGAGGCCTTTTCCACCGCTACCTTTTTAATTAATCGCTTACCATCTCTTGCACATCATAGTGAATCTCCTTTTTATACAGTCTATGGCAAACATCCTGATTATCCATCCTTTAGAGTTTTCGGCTGTAAATGGTATCCTTACACCTGGCACACCAAATCTAATAAGTTTGATCCCAAAACTGTGCCATGCATTTTTATGGGTTACAGCCAAAAACATAAAGGATACAAATGTTTTTCTCCCCAATCAAAGAAAATGTTTGTCTCTAGACATGTGGTGTTTGATGAAGAGACTTTTCCTTACAAAAACCAAAGCACACTTCATCTAACCTCCCACGACACACAAAATATTACATCCTTTTCAGATTGGCTTGATGAGCAGCCCCCTATATCTACATCTGCATCCCCTATGATGTCTCCAATAAAATCACCCTCACACATTATCGAGCTTCCCACTTTGGACGTAATAGCTAACCCAAGCACAGATACCACTGCGCCAGAGAGACCTTCTATCCTTGTGGATCACTTCTCCGAGATGTCATCTAGTCCTCTTATGGCCTCGGCTTCCGGCATGTCTTCAGAACACATTCATCCCATGGTCACACGGGGTAATGCAGGTATTTATAAACCCAATCCCAAGTATGCCCATCTTCATAGTGTTACCTCCATCCCTCCGATACCAAAAACTATTAAAAACTACTTTAAAACATGAGGGATGGATCTATGCTATGAAAGATGAATGACATGCTCTAAGTAAAAATGAAACCTGGAGTTTAGTCCCTCGAGAGCCTCACATGCATGTCATTGGCAATAAATGGGTTTACAAACCTAAACTCAATTATGATGGTACCTTAGAACGCCTAAAGGCTCATTTAGTTGCAAAAGGGTATCATCAAGTTGATGGCATCGATTACCATGAGACTTTCTCTCCGGTAATCAAACAAAGTACCATAAGACTTGTGCTCTCTATTGCTCTTTCAAAAAACTGGGACATTCGATAACTTGATGTTAAAAATGCTTTCTTACATGGTTCTCTCCAAGAAACTATCTTTATGGAACAACCACCCGGTTTTATTGATTCTCACTTTCCACATCATGTTTGCAAATTACACAAAGTATTATATGGTCTCAAACAAGCACCACGTGCATAGTTTGCTCGATCGTTTTAGCTCTTTTTTGATAAAATTTGGCTTCTTCTGTAGCATTGCTGACCCTTCACTCTTTATTTACAAAAGACAGAGTGACACTTTAATACTCCTTCTCTATGTTGATGATATTCTTTTGACATGGTCCAATCCTACCCTTTTACAAAATTTTAGTCTTGATCTTCATAAAGAATTCGATATGAAAGATCTTGGATTTCTTCATTACTTCCTTGGTGTTCAAATCACGCGTACTTCTAATGGTTTGCTCTTGTCACAGTCCAAGTATGCTTTAGACATTCTTCAACGAGCTCAAATGGAGGGGTGTAAGCCTGTGAACACCCCCATGTCTTCCAAGGACAAGGCCTCCACGGACACCACGCCATTTTCCGATCCTACTCACTATCGGAGTATAGTTGGCGCTTTACAATATCTTACATTTACTAGACCTGACCTCTCTTTTAGTGTGAATTTTGTCTCGCAGTTTATGCATTCTCCAACGCAAGGACATTATCAACTTGTCAAAAGGATCCTTAGGTATGTGCATGGCACCATCACTCTTGGACTTCACCTTCGCCGCCACTCGGCTCTTAACCTTTATGGTTTTTGACTCCGATTGAGCCGGTTGTAAGGAGACTCGACGATCTACCTTAGGATATTGCACCTTCCTTGGTAGCAATTCATCTCTTGGTCAGCCAAAAAACAGTCTTTTGTCTTCCGTTCCAGCTCCGAAGCAGAATACAAATCATTGTCCAATGCTGCCGCTGAATTACTTTGGTTATCCTACATTCTACATGATATTGGCATTCCTCTACAATGCCCTCCTCTCCTCCTAACTAACATTCAAAGTGCTATTTGCATGGCAGCCAATCCTGTTTTTCATGCCCGTAGCAAGCATATCGAAATTGATTTTCATTTCATTCGAGAAAAAGTCCAAAAAGGTCTACTCCGCACGAAGCATGTTCCATCCAAACTCCAAACAGCTGATATTTTTACCAAACCATTGGATCGACCAGTATACGAGTTCAATCACTACAAATTAAGCCTCATCTCGCAGCTTCATTTGAGTGGGGATGTTAGGAAACCACCAATTTGTCATATGCAGAATTATTGAATACCAATAAGAAAGATATAGAGCCGTTGGAAACTAACAAGGAAGATGCAGAGTTGTTGGAAACAAATCATCAATCATGCAATTCCCTCCAAGAAAGGAAACCACCAATCTATCAAATGCTATTGAAGATGTAGAGATTTGAAAATCAATAAGGAAGATATAGAGCCGTTGGAAACTAATAAGGAAGATGCAGAGTTGTTGGAAACAAAGAAGAAATCTTTTCAACATTCTAATTGAGTTGTTAAAATCTTTGTAATTACTTTTCTTCCCATTCTATTGTTGTAAGTTTTCCTATTTATAATCAAATACAATCACCTCTCAAATGAAGGAGAGTTTTACCCAAAAAAAGCCATTAGCTAAATCTTTCTTCAAATCTAACTATATCCAATTCTACTAGCGGGTTTAGTTTGTGGGCTGTGCCAAAGACCGTTGCCCATACTTTACAGTATTTTCGAGTAAAAATCATAATTTAAAGTTTACTAGCCACCAGTCGCATTTGAGAGAAGGAAGCCAAAAATGAGTGACGGACTGTAATAGGTTTAAAAGTCGAATCTAGGAATCCGATCTGATTGAAAGGAGTCGAATTAGAGAAAAAAAATAAAATTCAATCTATTCCAGAGTTTTATACTAGAGATCCAATCTAATTGGGAAATGAAAAAAATATGCTTGTGCTGGGATAAGCAACATATTATCCATATAAAAATTAATAGACAAAAAACTTCTTAATCATTTTTTGTACATATTTTTGAATAAAAGAATTCAAGATATTTTGATCACAAAATTTTGATAGGTGAATTTAAAATAACATATTATTCTCTCGTTTAATAATATAATATAGATATATTGTTAACATACTTTGTTAAACTTGTTGCATGACAAACTCTACGTGCTCACTCCAAGAAAAAGTGGTGTGCATGGAAAATGCTGAGATTGTAAATTGGTTTATGAGTAGTATGAAATGTACCTATGAAGTAGAACTTCCCGCATCATATACTATATTAGAATCTAATGTAGAAATCTACTCACCAAAAACTTTATCACCTTCACATTTACCCCTTCTCCCTGGTGTGTGTATGTGTGTGTGTGAGAGAGAGAGAGAGGAGAACAAGGATATGTGTCCAATCTGAAGATTTGCTTGCAGCTTTCTAGATGGCGAGAGACGATGCTAAAGCCATACCAATTTGGATTAGTGCATATACTAGATTGGAGTATAGGCTTCTCATCATGGAGACCCATCGTAGTTAATAGTCATAGGAATATGCAACTATAATCCTTAAACCTTAAAGTTTGAGATAATTAGTAGTCATAGCAATATTTAACTGTATTTTATGAGTAATCCAGAAAGAAAAGAATTCTATGTTTATTATTTCTTAATAGTCTTGCCTGGTGGGTCATTTGGAGTTTTTAAGAGTGTTACACTTTGAGATTTTGAAAACAGAAGTAGTAAAATTATCACCATCGAATAACTTCTTCACAATAAAAAATTTGCCCTGTGAAAAAAAATTAAGAGTTATTGTAAAATGTGGCCTAAATAAAAGTTAATAAAACTAATCATTTAAATGATTGACTGGTCAATTGTGGAAGAGTCGTTGAAAAATTTGGAAGATTTAAATATCTCTGATGTCCCTTTTTCTATTTTTCTCTTTCGGGGAGCATTAAGGGGAGATCTCCATTTCAAAATACAAAGAAAATTATGCAAGAAAAATATACAATACAAAGTCTCATTAAGGCTGGTTCGGCCCTATGACTCAAAACAATCAAAAGCAAATGAAGCAGCACAACAGCAACATCTGCTAAGGCCAAGGGAAGCCACATCTTAAGACATACGCAAGCCTTGGAAACGAAGGCCACTAATGAGACTTGCAAAGCTCTTGTGACATATAGTTGTCTCTTCTAATCAACATAAATGAGCACAGAATTTAAACATAATGGACATTGAATTTAAATTTCTTCTCTTATTAATTTAGCATTGGACTTAGTGAAACAATAGCTTACTAATTGGAATTTAAAGCATATATCTTTGAAAATGGAAATACTAGTTTTAATTGTCAGCATGTAGATTGTAGAAACCATCAAACTCAGCTGAGCCTAAGGTTGTACCAAGGTTGAGGCTTGTCGACTCAAGACCAGCCCCGACTGCGACTCATTCGCATCCCTAACTACAATGCCACCTCTAAAACCAAATGAAATCCATGCAGGTGGACTGTCATGATCAAACCTGCAATTAGCCTTCTAAACAAACTTACAGGATTGAATGATACAGTCACAAGAAAACTGACTTCCTCAGTGAAGCACAGACCACCATTGCTTGTTCTGGACCAACCACCTATAGTTGGCCTCACATTCAGTCAATCCTCTTTCTCTTTCTGTCGTTTGGTAAAAAATATTTCCTCTTTTCCTCCTTTTAGTTGATTGGAGACTTAATTTGTTGCATTGTCCCCAAAGGTATAGGATTTATTTAGCTATGTAATAGGATCGAGCTTGTTCATCCTACTAGTGGCTACACATATGGAGCTTGAGCACTAAAACCGGGCTCCCTTTGGAAGAGAGCTCCACCAGTGTGTTATTTTATGTGAAAGAAGGGCATGTAGGTCCTCTCCTAGCCGGGAATCTATCAACTTCATGACTTTGAGAGGACATTGACCGTGAAGTATTTCAAAATGTAGCATCCATCTTCCATTCTTCCAAAAGCTTAGAGTTGCTCGCCAACATGTAATTGGATTGCTTTGGATTTATAAATGTTCAGGAAATGCAGGAGTGATTTCATGCTGTTTTAGTATCATATTTTGAGTGTCATTAGTCTCCTATTCTTTCTCTCAGGAAAAAAAAATACCATATTTTAAGTGGTGAATTTCGTGCATGGTGCACCGATCAATAAATCACGATCTTTGCAGTCGCAATAACAAATCAAACAAGTCAATGTTTAAAATCATAATTTTTGTAGTATCATAGTAGCTCTTTATAATGATCTTGGATTTCCCGTTCCTTAATATATGTGCATAGTGGGTTCTTAATTAAATATCAACTATATATCACTAATTAAATTAACCTTTGTTAATTTCTTTATAATGAACTATGATATGACAGAATGATGATTGCCTTCGCGAAAAAAGAATAATGATCATCCTATATTTGGCATTTTCACTGCTCATCCGGCTATAATGTTGCTGTCAAAATTCAATCTTAATGCAAATTGGATACATGAACAGCATTTTTATTATATAATGCCATTATTTTATCAATATTATCCCTTTTTTTCATTACAATAGCTAATAATAGCCATTAGATTGGCCATTGTTACATTTAGAAAGTCTAAATTTGAGGCTGAACTGGACAAAATAATGACCGTTATTTCTGTAATAACAGGAGATCGATGATGGTGTTGGAGGGGCTGTCTATATATAAATATATATATGCACACGTATATGTATATGATGATATCAGCATTATTGAAACCTTGGGATGAACTTCAATTTGACAAAGTGTGGACTCTTCCTGATGATCAAGTAAATGGACAGTGGGATTTAATTATTAGAACTGATAAGATGGTCAGTTGAGGAAGATGAGAGTTTTTCATGCAACTTAATTATTGACAGTTTTCATCGATACAGGTACAAATTTTAGATATAAGTAAGACACACCATGAGCAGCCTCATATGATCAAGTACCTGAATGGCTTCATCTAACTTGTAATATCTGCTGCGCCTTGTAAATGCTGAAGCATTGAGATCAAAATAGGAGAGGACAATTAAACACCAACAATAGAGTTGAGAGAGTAAGAACGGAGAATTGAATGGCAATTGGATGTAAAGAAAACAAGACTGATAGATCAGAATCCTATATAGATACATGGAGAATTAGAAGGTGGACTTCTATTTTATTTTTTATTTTTTCTTTTTAAAGAATCCTGCAGTCGAGTCATTCATTTTATAAGTGCAAGTTGCATAACAAGGAAAACATTGACATGTTGTGTTCCTCAAGGATTGCCACATGATTTTGGTACCAAGGTTTTATGGTTCTATCATTGTCATGATCAATTATTGCTTCATATGTACCTTCCATAATTATGAAATAGCAGCATACGACTTCGTATTAATTTTCTAAGAATATAATCTACATTTGTATTTTATAATTTGTTAGAGAAAATAAGATTGATTTTAGCAAACTAAATATGAGAAACAATATTAAATTCTATGACTAGGGGCAACATTAACCTTCTTTCTGTTAATTATCCATCATTGTATTTTTCTGAAAAATACTAAAAAAAATCCATTACCGTGAATGTTTAAGTAATGTATTTGGAGAAAAAGATTGGGATTGTTATATAATGTTCTCTTTTTTACTGCCTCAATGAGTTTGTTGGATTTCCCACTCACTCTCTTTTTTTTTAAAAAAAAAAGGAAAGAAAAACATTAGATTCATTTATAGTGCATACATGGCGTCTAGAAACTTTTTTCACTAACTGCTCCACCATTAAATAAAAAACAATGATAGCAAACCAAGGGTGCAAATCTTTAATCCCTTGACGCTGATCCAAATTAATCCGACCTCAATGGGTTTCAGCAATCTTGACCTGATCGGATTAGCCCTACAAAATTCTATTTTAATCCAAACTAACATGATTCAATCAGGTTTAAAAAGTTCATATCCATATCTATATTCATATCCAACCCAATTGGAGCTTGAACCTTAGCCAGCTCTCAACCAACCAGTAAGTTAGCATGAAGCACATATCATGTGTAAACCAAGTATAAGAAACATCAGATATAATATATATCTAGCCATCCAACTTGCATCCTTATTTGTCCTCTAAATCCAGCAAGGTGACAAGCAGCTAGTCCAAGATCTTCATTTATTTTTATAATAAGATAGCTTAAGACGCAGCATGTCACGGGGTGTCCTGGCAGTTACTTCTTGAACAAGATTCAAATATGATCAAAGGCACAAGCTTGGATGGTGAACCAAGATATCATTAACCTTGTATGACCAATGGGGCGGTGGCTGTAAAAGTTCCCATCTCATGCATGCTATATATAAACTCTCCTCATTTTTTTCACTTTAAAAACTTTTGGATGGAGGCTACGTCCAATGGCAGAGGCACGCGACGCTCATGAAGCCACCACCTTGTGTCTCTTTAACCTCGGATGCCATCCCTTTGCCTGCCCTTGGATGGCTCCTAATTAAACCAACAGCTAAGAAGCCCATGCTTTGCCTATTTCTTTATACATTTCCTCCTCCCTCTTTTTATACTTTTCAGTGGATGGAGTGGGGTTTGTTTATGGCCTTGGTCACGTGAGACCTCATTAAACGACATTTGTTTCTTTAACTTTGGGCTGAGATCATGTTATGTTCCCAACCCCATTATAAATAATTCTCTCATTTAAAATAAAAAGTTGGGGAGTTCTTCTCGTCACCTTAAGCATGGTATACATTAGGTGAGGGTGGTGGGAGAAGGACAGGGAAAACGTGGATAGATTCGGGTCGGGGAGTGTCCCGAGGCCAAGACCCTAAAAAATAAGGGCCTAGAGCAGCGCCGTTTAGCTTTACTCCCACTGTGTTCTGTAGGCCAAGGAGAGTGCCCGTGTCTGTGGACTCTTATGGGGCCACTGGTCTTTAAACTGGCATTTCAAGAGCTATTCTAATGGCACAAGCCATGGTGGAATAATCTAATGGCAATACGCAGCCATTAGATTACAATACTAATGTGACTCTCTTGATGCTTGGGGAGGGGAGGAGGAGGGAGGTAAAGTGGGGTAAGAGGTGGAATCCACAGCCACATGTGGTTTTTGCCTCGGGATGTGGGTGAATGCAGTTTAAACGTTTGAACAGGAGGGAGTGGGTGGTGGTGGTGGTGGTGGTGGTGGAGGAGGAGGCGTGGCTCAGAAAACTTTGAACATGGACATTATGGCTAGGGCTTGATCTCTGTTTTGCTGCATAAATGCATTGCTTAAAGGTCAGTGGCAAGTGCAAGCATGTTGTAATGAATTCGAAAAATAGTCACAGCTATATAGATGACAAATGCACCTTTAATAGGTTAGAGATTTAATGGCTGACAGTTGGAGACAATTTGTCATTCATTGTTGCTATTATATAGCTTTATTGTGTGCTTGGAATAAAAGGGTAGGTATCTCACTAATAGTCACTATATGTGAGAAGACAAAACTCTAGGGCTCAGTCTTGTTTAATACAGGGGTGCTAATGCTAAAGAATCAGTGCAGATAATTTTTTTGGAAATTAGATAAAAAACTTAGATTGTTATCCTGTAGGGCTAGATTTGTGTTAAATATATGTTTCTTCTTGCATTTCATGAGTACGCAACAAATTCCTTTTTTTTCGGAGAGATGGTCATAAGGTGATGACAATTGAGATCTGAGATGAGAGAGTAAAAAATATATTCATATCAGGACATCATTTTACTTTTTTAAGTTTTTCTTTTCTAAATTCAATGTCAAATTATTATTTTTTAACTCTTTGAATTAAATTAATGGCCATGCAGATGGAAATATTTTTAAAAACCTGTGAAGAAATTTGATACGGCTTTTGAATATGAAAACCATAGACATATTATGTAAAGAAGAAATAGTCAAAAAAGCATAAATCTTTGGTTGCATGAACTTAAATTATAAAATCAAGAAGATCGGCTTGATTATCCGCGGATCGGTTGTTCGGTTTAAGAATAAACCCCACACTTGTCATAAACAATTATAAGCTGGTGTCAACTTGAGAATAAACAGTTAATCATACATTGATGCTCTTGCCAAACAAATAGAGAAGATATGTTAAACAAGGTTAAGATTAATCAACATTTCAGGGCAATAAATAGCTTGACAACTCACTTTGGATAGAAAACTTTGAATATTTAGAGATACCTTCGTCCAAAGCACATTCTGCTCATTTTGCTCGCAAAAAGCCAATTAATTCTCGATCAAAAAAAAAAATTGCCTGCAATGCAATACACGTATCATGCATACAAACACTGTTTGATCAAAAACAGCATGATATCCTGACCATGGTTTTCCGAGATTGCGTTGCATGGGGACAATAAGAGACCGTAATTCTAGTGTCGTCACCATTCCAGACTCTGTGATCTAGCCCCAATTTGCTCACAGTGTTCAACTTGTACAGTATGTGGGACCTCAAAACCAACGTAAAAGCCATAACCTGCCAAGATGACCAATTTGGTGACATCACAATCCGTTGCACCAATCTCATGCTTGGCAAGACCCTTCGGACGCATTGCGACCTGGTTTGACCAGGAAAAGACACCTCATTCGTCTACTGCAACCCAAATCGCCAATTCCACAAACAGCTTACACGCGTCCTGTGCGTTCGTAAAGGACTATTCCCCCGGACAAGAACAGGACCTCTCTCTGCAGCAATTAAATAAGCGTGGGATGGAGGCCAGCGCAAAGCCACAAGCCAAGCCCATCCCAGGCCATCTAAGCCTAGAAGAGACATGGAAAAGGTCAGAAGAAAAAAAGGTGATAGAAGAAGAAACAGTAAACAGTAATAATTTATTGCTTATGTACTGCTTATGGACTTTAGAATTCACAAGGTATAGTATTCTTCAGCCCAAAATAAGAGCCTATATCTCTGGACCAAGATGCCCCGGGTCCCCCGAATAGAGTCGAATTCAACAGTCTTGACACTCACCACCAAACCCACGCGAATCCATATAAATTTTTTAGCGAAAATGGCAGTCCAAATGGTCAGAGCTTCGCCCCCCACCACTGCATGCAGACACCCACACATGGTGTCGTCTCTTCGCCGCTGCTCTCCCCCGGCGCGCCTTCCATCTCATCAACCATTCAAATATATTAAACAAGTCTAAGAAATCCGCACCATCCCCATAAGCCGCTTTGGAGTAACGTGTTTACGTACCGTGGAAAGGAAAAAGAAAACAATAGAAAGGAGGAGATGAGCCGGTCTGCTCGTTTTGAGGTTTAGTACCCAAGCCAGGCAGCGAAAGAGAGAGAAAGAGAGGGAGAGACCCAATGCAAAGATAGGAAGTGAGAGCTCCCAAGAACTAGTTGGGATTTGAAGCCTAGGAGTTGATGATGCCGAGGTCGAGGCAACACCGCGCTACATCATCTCCATGCCTCCTCCTCCAACTCTTTCGCTTCTTCTTCGTCTTCTTCTTCTTCTTTTTACGACTACCATCTTTCTCTTCTTCAGCTACAGTCTTATCTCGCAATCCTGAAGTGGTTGCTCTATTCAGCTGGATCGACTCGTCTGTTTCTCCTCCTAAAGAGCTTTCGGACTGGAACCCATCAGACTCCAGCCCATGCAACTGGACCCACATTGCCTGCGACTCCGCCGGCGCCGTCACCTCCCTCACCATCCAGTCCCTGCCACTCGCCGTCCCCCTCCCCTCCGGCCTCTTTGCGGCCCTCCACTCCCTCTCCGTCCTCGTCGTCTCCGACGCCAACCTCACCGGCTCCATCCCCCCCGACCTCTCCTCCTGCTCCCTCCTCACCCTCCTCGACCTCTCCTCCAACTCCCTCTCCGGTTCCATCCCCCCTTCCCTCTCCCGCCTCCCAGATTTGCACTCCCTTATCCTTAACTCCAACCAGCTCTCTGGCCCGGTCCCCGCGGCGCTCGGCGGCGCCACCTCCCTCCGACACATCCTCCTCCATGACAACCGCCTCTCTGGGTCCCTCCCGGACACCCTCGGCAACCTCTCCCGCCTCGAGTCCCTCCGCGCCGGCGGCAACCGCGACCTCTCCGGCCCCATCCCGGCCTCCCTCTCCCGCTGCGCCAACCTCTCCGTTCTCGGCCTCGCCGACACCAAGATCTCCGGCCCCATTCCTGCCTCCCTCGGCCAGCTCTCCAACCTCCAGACTCTCTCCATCTACACTGCCATGCTCTCCGGCTCCATCCCGCCGGAGCTTGGCAACTGCTCCTCCCTCATCAACCTCTTCCTCTACGAAAACGCCCTCTCCGGCCCTCTGCCGCCCTCCCTCGGCCGGCTCCCTAGACTCGAGCGCCTTCTCCTATGGCAAAACTCGCTCTCCGGACCCATTCCTGACTCCTTCGGCAATCTCTCGTCGTTGCTGTCCATCGACCTCTCCATCAACTCCATCTCCGGCGCCATTCCGGCCTCCCTCGGCAAGCTCTCCGGCCTCCAGGACCTCATGCTCAGCGACAACAATGTTTCCGGCACGATACCGCCGTCGCTCGCCAACCTCTCCTCGCTCTCCCAGCTCCAGCTAGACACCAACCAGATCTCCGGCCTCATCCCGCAGGAGTTCGGCGCGCTCTCCTCCCTCACCGTCCTCTTGGCATGGCAGAACCAGCTGGAGGGCGCCATTCCTCCCTCCCTCGCTTCTCTTTCTAATCTCCAAGCGCTTGACCTCTCTCACAACCACCTCACTGGGCCCATTCCTCCCGGCCTCTTCCTCCTCCCCAACCTCACCAAGTTGCTGCTTTTATCCAATGATGTCTCGGGCTCCATTCCGCCGGAGATCGGCCGCTGCGGCTCTCTTGTTCGTCTCCGCCTCGGCAGCAACCGCATCGGCGGCCAAATACCTTCGGAGATCGGCGGGCTCGAAAGCATCAACTTTCTCGACCTCGCCGGCAACAGGATAACCGGCTCCGTCCCCATCGAGATCGGGAACTGCTCCCGGCTCCAGATGATCGATATCAGCAACAACACTCTCAGCAGCGCCCTCCCTGAGTCGCTCTCTTCCATTGCCGCACTGCAGGTGCTCGACGCGTCGCTCAACCGGTTCTCCGGCCCGATACCGGCTAGCTTCAGCAAGCTCGGGGCAATGAACAAGCTCGTGCTTGGCGGAAATTCGCTGTCCGGGCCGATACCCAAGTCGCTCGGCCAGTGTTCGAGCTTGGAATTGCTGGACCTCAGCAGCAACCAGCTCTCCGGCAGCATTCCGGACGAGCTCTTCCAGATTGAGAGCCTCAACATTGCATTGAATCTCAGCAGGAATGCGCTCACCGGACCGATCCCGGATAAAATTTCAGCACTCTACAGGCTATCAGTGCTCGATCTTTCCTCCAACATGCTCGACGGCAGCCTCGCCCCGCTTGCCGGATTAGAGAATCTGGTCTCCCTCAATGTCTCTAATAACAACTTCACCGGCTACCTCCCGGACACCAAGCTCTTCCGCCAGCTATCGGCCTCCGAGCTCGCCGGCAACCAGGGACTCTGCACTCACGGCGGGGATGTGTGCTTCGTGAGCGTGGACGGCGACGGCCGGCAAGTGATGACAGCACGAGAGGAGAGCAGAAGGTTGCGCAGGCTGAAGCTGGCGACCGCGCTGCTGATCACCGCGACGGTGGCAATGGTTCTCGGGACGATTGGAGTCATAAGAGCTAGGAGGATGGGAGGAGGGAAGGGCGGGGAGGACAGCGACTCGGAGATGGGCGGAGAGCTGTCGTGGCCATGGCAGTTCACACCATTCCAGAAGCTGAGCTTCTCGGTCGAGCAGGTGGTGCGGAGCCTCGTCGACGCCAACGTGATCGGAAAAGGCTGCTCGGGGATTGTCTACCGTGTGAGCATGGACAACGGGGACGTGATTGCCGTCAAGAAGCTCTGGCCGAGCACCGGAGCAGCAGCTCCGGTGATCAAAGTTGACGGCAACAGTAACAGAGTCCGGGACTCGTTCTCAGCTGAGGTGCAGACGCTCGGCTCGGTCCGGCACAAGAACATCGTGCGCTTTCTTGGCTGCTGCTGGAACAGGAGCACGCGGCTGCTCATGTACGACTACATGGCCAATGGGAGCCTTGGAGGGCTGCTTCATGAGCGCAGCGGCTTCTCCCTCGGTTGGGACTTGAGGTACAAGATCATCCTCGGGGCGGCGCAGGGTCTTGCTTACCTTCACCACGACTGTCTTCCCCCAATAGTCCACAGGGACATCAAGGCTAACAACATCCTCATCGGCCTCGACTTCGATCCTTACATCGCCGACTTCGGCCTCGCCAAGCTCGTCGAGGACGGCGACTTCGGCCGCTCCTCCAACACCGTCGCCGGATCCTATGGCTACATCGCCCCTGGTTCGTTTTCCTGCTTCCCTCCCCTCCTATTTCAAATTCTAACGGCTAGTTATATCATGAAAGGATGATCGACTCCAGTGGTTGCAGAGTATGGATACATGATGAAGATCACCGAGAAAAGCGACGTGTTCAGCTACGGCGTGGTGGTGCTCGAGGTGCTGACAGGGAAGCAGCCGATCGATCCAACGATCCCCGATGGGTTGCATGTGGTGGATTGGGTGAGGCGGAGGAAGGGGAGCATGGAGGTGCTCCACCCGAGCCTCAGGGGGCGGCCAGATTCGGAGGTGGAGGAGATGCTGCAGGTTCTTGCCGTGGCCCTGCTCTGTGTGAACCCTACCCCTGATGACCGGCCGACGATGAAGGACGTGGCTGCCATGCTCGGAGAGATCCGGCATGAAAGGGAGGAATACGCCAAGGTGGACGTCCTCCTCAAGGGCTCATCACCATCCCTGGCAATGGTGAATGCAACGACCACGACGTCGACTACGCTGTTGTGCCAACAGAGTAGCATCAACAGTGACAATACCAGCCTGTCTGCTTCTAGTGTCTACTCTTCCTCCAAGGCAAAATAGCCCTTTGGTTTCAATTCTGGTCATCCTTCCTAAGAATTATTGTTGGTCTCTCTATGTTTCCTTCTGTTTTGGCCTTAGTTCTTCGATTCTAGCTCTGCTCAGCATTGCCTTGGAAAGGTGGTGGTGGGACTGTAAAGAAGAAGATTAGATTATTTGTTCTGGTTGTTGGTATAGTTAGAGGCCTACAACAAATCAAAACAAGAAGGGCTCAATGCTGTTCAGAATTTGTTCAATACATGAACTAATGATATGGATTATGTTCCCATAACTATCGTCCCCCTCGAGTGGAAAATTACTGTGGTTTGTTTGCTCGACTCTTGTAAGCTTCTCTGACATCAGAGGATAAGAGCTGGAAAGCCATCATCAAGTTTTCTAAAACGTGCAAGGTTCTCTTTTGCACCATGCACAGCACTGAGAGCTTTCAACAGTCCATTGCTTTCCCACCTCTCACCAAATCATGGTGTCAAGGCATCACACCTAATAAGCGCGTTGCTTCAAATGTTCCGATGGATTGTAACCAGAGATTCTTTGGTCTGATAATTGAAACTATATATATAAGCCTACATGTAGTGCAAGTAATTCATCATACCTAGTCAACATTAATGAATGTATCGCACTACAGTTTGATCACCAGGAGTCTTGCTCTTTTGCAGGCTATGATAACCAATGGCTACAACATGGAATTATGAAGACATAAGAGGCATCCCACCGCCCATCCAATCACGGTATCAAGGCATCAAACGTAATGAATGTGTCCCTCGAAATGTTTTGATAGAATAGACTGTAACCAGAGTCTACAGTCTGATTATTGCCTATATATATATATATAGGCATCTATCAGTGGTAAATGAAATTCCCCAGACGTGAACACCACCATATCCCTATGTGATATCACCCTGGATGATAATTGCAAAGCAACGGAGCACAAAATTACAGCATACTGTGACAGAAAGAATTGCATTCACATGCAAAATTACAATACTTGTGACTGAAAGCATTGCATAGCCCGTTATACACCTTAAATTGCTCAATGAAGACTCCACCAGCATATTTTTAAGGGATTTGCAAGAATGAAGGATGCTGTTGAGAGAAACACTTACCTGATCCAACAAATTTGTAAATATGCACACAAATCATCATCAACCCAGACGATTAGACTAGATGTTTATAGTTATGGGAGCGTAGCTTGTTATACATGTTAAATTGCCTAATGAAGACTGCACAAGAAAATTTCTATGGGTGTTGCAAGAATGAAGGATGTTGTTGAGAGAAACACTCATCTGATTCAACAAATTTGCAAATATCCACATATCATCATCAACCCAGAGGATACGACTAGATGTTTATAGTTATGGCTGAATGTAAATAGTCATTGGATTTATATAAGCATTTGCCCTTATACCTCCGTAAAAAGCAGTTTCATGCTCGCACCAGGAGGCTAATATTGTTATTGATGGGCAAAAGGTAAATTGCAATACACCAACTGAAAGGAAATTGTATTAAACTAAAGATTACAGAAGTTTATATAAATAAAATTTATTAAAACTGGATCTCGCTAGTCTGATGTTAGTACAACGTTTTTGATTTACTTTAGCGTACTATTTTTTATTTCATGCCATCTTCATTCACTGCACCGTTTAGGGGATATCAGATGAATGTACATGCATATTATTATTATACTGCCCCTCTTTCATTTTATGAAGTATAGTATCCAGTCACGTTCTTTATATACATCGGAATCAAGCCCTAGTGAAGTACTATATCTTTTTGATACCACAAGAATGACTTGAATCAGTGCTGTAAGCACCAGATCTATGATGGAGACCAACTCTAGGTTGGGCACCACAACTGTTTTGCTATTAAATATTAGAGAGATCAAAGTGTTTGAACCTCACCACTAAAAACACCATAAAACCTTAAAGCAGAACATTTGATGGACAAAAGGAGGATAAAAGAAATCCTCGGAAGTATGATGTTTCTTATCCCATTTATCAATGGAATGCATTATTAACCAAACAATTAAAAAATAATAGCAGCAACACTTGTTTTCCCTGAATTTTCGAAGTCAAATTAAGGCATCCAGCTAAATTAAGCTTCAAGTAACACCAAAAGAACTACAAGGTAAATCAGGGCATGCATTCTAAGCATCAAATTGCCTCGCTCAAATATGATTATGGGTCCACCACAAGGACAGTTTCATTACAAAGAAACGAAGAGAATATATCATACAATATGCAATTAGGAGTCACAAAGTCATAGCTGCCCTGTTTTATGTGCTTCTTTAACTTATTTTCATATTTACACTTATTTTCATATTTACACAGCAGATAAGCATTCTTATGAAGCAGAGAGCTTATACCACCTGGGTTTCCAGTGCCTGGAATATGTCAGTTCGAGAAACCATTCCTGTTTAAACACATTTCAGATCATATCAGTAAATCTTCATTGACAAGATCCCCAGAGAACAGTTTAGTCTTTATGTATATATCTCTTACCTACAACTTGCTGTTTTTCATTTACGATTGGTACCCTATGGATCTTCATCTTAAGCATCAAAGCTGCAGCATCTACACGATATTGCAGCCAAGAAACAAGAGTATTTCCCAAATTTTTATGGAATCACATACGCAATTATGTTCATAAAGAAAGAAGGTTCAGTTACAAACTTACCTAAAACTGTCTTGTCAGGTGACAGAGTGATGGCAGGAGAGGACATCACTTCACCAACCTTCGATTTCAACTGCTTAACCAATAATACCCTATCAGAAAATTGAGTAGAGGAAGAGGGATAGGAGAGGTAGGGAAAAATTAACTTCTGATGAAAATTGTACCATCTTAGTACTGAACCATAAGTGCCACTTGGCCACCAGATTTTATTATGCATGAATCAGTTAGAAAGATGAAGCATATATGAAAATGTAATCTTGAAATACTCTTTTATCATGGAACCGTAATTGAATAAGGAAAAATATCAATTGATAGAATTCAGATGGCTTTGTAATCATACTGCACATGGACTGGCTGCTGAAACAAAGTTAATCCCTTCTCCGCCAAAAAGTATGGAAATGGTAATACATTGATGGCCTTCATGTAAAGTTGTTTAGAGTGAACTAGCAAAATTAGGTAACGGAGCAACAATTAAAGAAACAGGAAATTCCTACAAAATTTAATGGTAATAGTCATATAACATAAATAAGAGCACCCCTCAATTGCACTTTAAAGCCATTAAGAATATGTTTCTACTTTAAAAATAGTTCAAATAATGCAAGTCCATTATCAATAAGTTGGCAGCCTTTTTTGTAATTAGGAAACACTGTTTTAGGGTTGCCTGAGATTCTATAAATATGGTTTTATAGGGAGTGATAAATTAAATATGAGCTATGGATTTTATAAACGACATGAGTCCTTTGTGGAGATCTTACCCTCTATTATAGTCTCTTTTCTTTATACTCTCCTCCTCCTTTTGAATCCCTTATTTTCCTTCCTTGTACTTTCTCGCTATTCTGGCTGTGAAAAGAGGACCAAACATTCAGATCTTATCAGACCTGAAATTCATTTCTGCTCATATATATATTATTTGCAACCCTAGCACTATTGGGATAATCAACTTCATTTTAAAGAGTCTTCTCAGCCTATCCGTTATGCCAGGAGATATAAAGGGAAAGCCTCTAAAGGCATGCTATTCAATTCATTGATCACCTCAATTGGAGATCCAACTGACAACAAAAAAAATAACCTATTTTTTCATCCTATTAGTCACTTTGTGTCATTCAAAACATTTTCATTTGTAATTCCTTTGGTCTTGCGATGTCTTTAAATTTTTCTTTAGCTCCTCCAAGAGGCCTTCACTAATACTAGAGAAAGTCTATAATGGAAGAAATGGTAGCCTTTCATGAGAATGAGGCAGGGGAATGTGCTGATGAATCTCCTTAGGTCTATGCTTCATGTTCAAGCCTAACAAATCTGTTAAAAGATATAAGACCTGATTGCTAGAAGCTACTCTCAAACCTATGATGTAGCTTCACGACATTCTCTTCTGGAAAATATGCCAACGTTTTACTCTTGGTTGTCAATTTGAGGTGATCTCTATCTAGACTAGATATCAAAATATCATCCTACATGGATATTTGCATGGAGAAGCTTATATGGATCCTCCTCCTAGCTTTTATCAAATAAAAGGTTAAAGTCTTACATGATAGCTGAAGAAGCCTAGTTATGGTTCAAAGCAGTATCTTCTGCTTGATTTCGCAAGTTCAGATGAGCAATATTTGATTTTAAATTTAGTCAAACAATCAATTTATTTATGAATAGGACTCCTCTAGTAACAACAACTACATTTGTCATCTAATGATATTCATCTTTTAGAGATGACAACAAAGTTGGAAGCCTTAACATAGCTTTGGAAATGTGAGATAAGAGAGTTGGAACAACTTCATCGTTTTGAAGGTATAAAAGCGAGACATTCTCTAAAGAGAGGCATTCCATGAAGGAGATATGAGAGAGAGAGAGAGTTGGGACAACTGCACTGTTCCCAAGGTAAAGGAGTGGACATCCTTAGAAGACCAATGTCCTTTCATAGAAGAAATATGCCTGGGACCTTCTCAAGGATACATAACTTCTTGGTTGCTTCACTAGTAAATTTTCAAATGGAAACTAGCTCATCAGAAGGAGCTACTTGAAATTTTGGACATGCACTGAAGGTTCACATGAAGCCTAATGCATACAACAACTACCAGAATAAATATTTCTCAACTAGCAAGTTCCTCAAACATATCATTTAGCAGTCATACTCCAGATTGTGTGGTAATTTAAGGCAGCAGCTAGCTAGGGAGTTTTGTTCGGTGCGCAAGGGCATCATAAAGTGTGGGTTGCAAGAATAATGATTGAGCAGGTTCGCTAGCTGCTAAGAGATCAATCCTTGGATATTGCACATTTCTCAGGTGTAATTGTGAAATCTAGCGTGGCAAAGTGCTAGGTGATGTCTCTTGCTGCATATAAGTTGAAATGTCTTTGCTACCATTTATCTTATACTGAATTTTGTGTTTCACAGCTGATCCATTTTATGTGAGAACCAGTGGCACCCATGCTGCAAGCAATCCCATCTTTCATAAAGAACCACACAAAATCAAAGTAGCCCTTCACGTTCTATGTGGAAAGGTGGTTGATAGGAAGATCATTGAACCTCATTTGTGATCTAACTTTCAAATGGTTGATGTCACAAAAACTATCCAACATGACCAGTCAAATACAATTGTGTCCAAGCAAGGATTTATTGGCATGTAGGAAAGGGTTGATGCATGGGCAACACTTGAGCATAATATGAGGCTGATGAACACAGATTTGTCCTACATATGATCAAATACCAAAAAAAGTGGATCCAAGTATAGTTTACTCATGTGTGATTGGGCCTTTGTTTAATCAGAATATTATGCACAAGCGACCAATAGTAAGGGCTAACATTGTCCTTTATGTCAAATAAGTGCCCAGCCCCCTTATTAATAGAATAAAGATGCTGCAGGGTTTGAACTAAAAAGAATTATCCAGCTCCAACATTGACATCAAGTCTTTGATTGTGTCGAATTCCTTGATCGATAATCTTTGAGCAAGTGATGAGCTTAACGTTAAACTAAAGAAGCTAGATGGCCAGTTCAGAGAACCATGTTATTGTTAAAACAATCTAAGATAATGCAACCATTTAAAGCAACACTAAAAATCCCAAAGGCTCTAACAGCCTTTCAAAAAAGAAGAAAGAATCAGAGGCATGATATATGCTATTACATTCATATTTGGGTCACAATTTATAAGTCAGAGCAACAAACTGAAAAACATTTATTACTAGTTTGTCATACTGGTTGATTGAAAAGATAATAGTAGATCAGAAAAGTTAGACAGTCACTTCTAGCTTTTCCTGCAGGCTTCCCCCACCCAGTGAAGCCATCTCATTAGGTTTTCGAGGAGAAATTCCATTATTCCAAAAATATCCCCATCCCACAATCATCTCTCCCTCTTTTCTTTCTCATGTTTGCTTCCAGAGCATCTGCTACACCATCTCCTCTCTCTCACACACACAGTAGAAATTTCTCACGTTCATTCCACCCTTTTTCTTTCTCATTGTCTGATTCCAGAGCACCCTCTCCTGATGTTTGATTCCAGACCACCCTCTCTTTCCCAATCTCTCTCTCACTATTGAAAATCAAAGCATGTTGAGAGCCTCTCAAACAGAAAACCAAAATACAAGCACACTGAAGCAACTCCAATCACAAATCCAATTGAAGAACATAAAAAAAGAGTAACACCGTGGAAGGTTAAAGGAACCTAACAAGGTAAAATGATCCCAACACAGAGTATCCCAATGCAACCATAACAACGATTAAGATTAAAATATCATACAACCCAAGAATAAAGTATCACATACATGACAGTGATGAAAAAAGTGACGGGAAAGTGAAAAAAAAAATAAAAAAAGTGATCAAAAAAGGAAAAGGAGAAAAAGACCAAGATCTTCAAGCCAACAAGAGGATTTAAGCCAAGTCCTGTTCAAATTAGAGCTATGGGTGTGAAGCACTGCAAGAACTTGATTGAGACACATTTTCTCCTTCATGACGTTTGATTTGCTTTAATATACTAATTTGTAGCAATTTAAGGTTGAAAAAGCATGGGTTTAGTCTAAGAAGTAGCAATGGCATTTTGAGATTTGGACAAAGACATCAGGTTTGCTAGATGAAGAAGAAAAGAGGTGCAGGCTGGGGGATTGGACAGGACTGGAGCTCGTGATCTTAGGAGGGGAGCATAGAGAGGAGAAGGGAACAAAGATAAGAGGAAGGGAAGCAGAGCAGGAACAGGCTTGGGGGTATAGTTGGAAGAGTCATCTCAATATTGTTAAAATTTCATTGGTAATTGGCGAAGCCAGTCTCCCATAAATTATAACAACTTTCAGCTAGAGTTAATCAATAAAAAGGCACGGGAAGCCCATGTGGGAAGCTAGGCTTGGCTGCCTAGCTTTCCTTTATGTAGATATGTTTCCTTCCCCATAAATTTCTCCACCTATTTCCAAGTAATTAATATTACTCCTTTCTTTCATCTTTATATAATATAGTCAAAGTAGGGTTATTGTCCTAGAACATGCCCCTCCTTTTAAGACAAATTGTAACCAATATATCAATCTCCATCCTTTCTCCTAATCTTGTCATTAGCCTAGTTAGTCTTCATGTTTAGAAAATAAAGCCATGTAGGGCACCCCCGATCAAAAGCCACCCCTAAAAAAAATACCTACTAAAACTATCGGGAGCAGCGTATCTATCTCCATCTTTTTTCTTCCCCAAATTTAATATTGGTATACTAGGTGTAGATGCTTAGAAATTAATCCATGACAGAAATCATAAAAAGAAAGCCACTCCCAAAACTCACATGCTAAGGTATATTTTCCGACATATATTATGCCTTAAATTCAATATATTAATATTTGTTTTGATGTAACATGTTTGAAGAATGTGGATGACAATTATAAATCTTCAAGAACTAGAAGATTTTGCATTTCAAATATTCACATATAGTGTTTCACAGTAAAGTTAGATACTTAGATTCACGATGACTACAGACCATAACTCTACAAGGCATACTAATATTAGATACATCATCAATTTGGCCAAATACAGATTTAGACTTCAAAATGAACGACAAAAATCCAACTCATGACCAGCTACCCTGATAGAATTATGACTTTGAATACTCGTCTCCCAAGGTGGTAATCAAATGCCCAACAACTAACCTAATCTTTGAAAGGATATGCATGACCAAATGAATATTGGTTATGTAACTTAAGAGCATGAACTTATGCCAAAACAGAACATAGCTCCCTCAAGCATTAAAAACCAGTTGAAGCATAAGCCACTTTCTTGCATTGACAAAGTGTCTAAGCAAAAGCCTGTCTCATGAGAAAATCATGACTTATGTCTTTATCATGATTTGTTCATCATATGGTAAACAAATATTTTAGTCTCAATTTTGAGTACGAATCTCAGCAAATTAGCTTTTCTAAAATACGAGTCATGAGGAATCCAAGAAACACATTGAGAAAATGCATCATCTATTCAAATACATGTCTTCATGTTATAAGCACTACTTTGCTAAGCATGTTCAGATTTCAACATCCTATTCGAATAGAGGCCTTCGATTTAATTGAACACTTAAGATCCACTCTGACCCTAGCGAGGGTTCTGGAGAGAACCAGAGAAACGTTAAGAATTCTGCCACCAGAATTCCTATGATTTGCTTTTCAAATTTGTTTCATTCTATGGTTAGATAAGAATCGCTTCCTCGGCCTAGTCGCTTCATAATACAAAGAACAAAGATCACTTAATTATGAGAAAGTAAACCAGAAAATTCCTTCTTTTTTTTCCAAAGGAAAAGTCCTAATCTAACAAGTTATTACAATTAAACCGATTTGAAACAGAGAAGCAAAAGCGAGAGAAGGATTAGATCCAACCTCACAAGAGGCTTTGGCCTTGTCCTTCTTTGAGATTACTCCAATGCATTTGAGCTCCGCGTCGATCACCGGTAGCCCCGACACCACCTGAAAGTGGTGATCGATCTCCTCCAGCGTCTGATCCGCCGTCGCTGTCCGGATCTGCGTCGACATCACCTCCCCCAACAGCGCCGTCGGCTTCATCTACCACCAAAAGAAAAAGAAATCACAACGAATTCAAGAACCTCAAGAAGAATCAAAAGCGATGAAGAAGACCTTGTTGCTGATGATCTGAGTCTCGAGATAGGCTCGGAGGTCGTCGTAGCTGAGGAGGGAGAAGTTCTCCGGCCACTCGCCGGAGATGATGCCCTCCGGGTTCTCGTCCATCTCCGGCCGGAGGTCGTCCGTGGACGAGGAGGCCAGCGCCGAGACCGATCTAACGTTCTTGCACCGGATCGAGGAGAGCGGCTTCCAAGCGCCGCCATTTCCAGTGGTGGGATAGCTGACAACGGCGGCGGTGTGATCGAGAATTTTGGGGGCTTTGGGTGGGAGAGGCAGGAGAAGGGTTCGCTGGAGAGAGCTGCAGGAAGCCATTGTCGTCACTGCTTGCTTGCTTTCCGGGCTTCCGGGGCCGCTTCCCGTATGTACTTTTTTTGTTTTTTGTTCTTTTTTCCCCACTTTTTATTCAAGCTTTTTTTTTTTTTGTTAATGGATTCGAATGATTTAATTAATTAATTAATGGGTTAAAAAACAAAAGATGGATCCTAATTTCTAACGGATGGGATTGGGAGGTGACGGATGGATACGTAGTCAGGTGATGACTACCAACGTGGCGAGGTTTGAATGGTTGGGGTATAGGCCAGTGACAGCTGTATTGGCGGTTTCAATTTCTGGAAGCGTCCACGATCCGCCAGAAGATTCTTTAGTAATTTATTAGTGATATGGGTTATTAACCATTTATTCATTTATTTTGTTGAGTCGGACGGTACATAACCATTTATGTAGTTTGGAGGCTGAGGCACCTATGCATTGTTTTCTCTCCCACTAAAAATATTTTAGAATTATAGGAGCATGCTAATTGTTATTACTGAAATCCAAAGTGAGAGGCTAAGATGGTCTGAGATGCGTTCCAAGGGACTAATGCAAGATATCAGGTCAGAAGGTGAAGCTTCTTAAGTCAACAATCCATTTTAGTCCGAAAACCAAGCTGCGAATAACAGACTCCTAGAAAGTTGCTTGGCATGAAAGAGCAGGAGGGGCCGTGGAGTTACCTAGAGGTGCTCATCACCGAGAGAAAACTGTGAATGATGAAGTACCTTGGTTTGGTGCAATGCATTCAAGAGCAACTTGAAGGCTGGAGTGTTGTCTCACTATCCATGATGGATAGACTGAACTTGGTAGGATCGGTTCTCAAGTCCATTATATTACTTAGCTCCATTAATCTAGATTGCAAATATATACATCGAATATATTATATTGCTTACTTTTTTTGGTAGATAGATTCTGACATTGGTTGAGCCACACGAGCATCTCAGGCAGTTTCTCACACATCAGACTCGAAGAGTTATGCGAGGCGTAGAGATGAATTCGTAAGTTTTTTTAAAATTCTTTAAAGCTCTTCTATCACATATCATGGATGATATACAGCTTGTTAATATACTTTTTATTGTAGATGGAAGAGCATGGGAGGAAGCCTGATGAGATGGAGTTCTACAAGATGACTCACACCCACCGATATGGTAGTTTTGTCCAAAAGGAGTCGAGAGATATAATTGTATGTATTTATCTTTGATTTGTGCAACTGACTATTTTTTTCTAAAATATAGGATAGGGCTACATCGCTTATTTCAGAACGTGTCGGGGAGTCATCATTATTCAACGATACCAGTCGCGTCGAAGCTCAGGTGTTTGCCGAATTAATGGGCCTAGAGCATTAAGTCGAATGAGAGGTTATGTCATTGGAGTTAATCCCAATTAATTATCTGTAGTGAGTAAATATACCCAAAATACTAAACAAAATAGTAGCACTACAAAGGTTTGTAGTTTGAAGACGATAATGAAGGAAATGAGGCAGAGCCGTCGGATAAAGATGGAGAAGATGAGGCAAAGGCATCAAATATAGATATAATCTTTGAAAGCTCAGCTTGATTCGATTGCATCTATGTTATATAGGTTTGTCCCTTCTCAAGTAAATAACTAAATCTATTGGAATATTTTATATAATTATCATGTATTTTTGTATTAGTATAATAATTTTTGTATTCTTAACTTCTAAAATTTCTATCTTTTTGTTGTAAATTTCTGATTCTTTCTCTACTTGTAGAGATGATGATGATGATGATGATGGCATCGATTTCTAATAACTCTTAAACTATTTATTTAGGAGTTTTATATGTATATAATTTTTATATTTTTTGAAGCAAATTGTAAATATAAATTGATAATGTAAATCGACAATGTAAATGTAATCATATTTGATAATATGAATATTTCGAATAATCTGTTTAATTGTGATATGCGCAGGCTTATAACTTTTGTTGTGTATGTGTTTGGTGTGTGTGTATATATATATATATGTATATATGTTTACAAAGTTTTAAAAAAATTAAAAGAATTCTTACGATACTTTAAAGCATCATTATAATATATATTAGCGACGCTAAGTGCAAATACTTTTAAAATAAACATCGACAATTAACGATGCTAAGTGCCGATATTTATTGGCGTGGCCAATTACTTATAAGCGTTGGTATATACAATAAAAAGCACAAGTCAAGTCTGATTTTCTTACGGTGGAGAGCATACTTGGACTCAAAGGTCTCTATCCTTTTTATATAGAGTGGGATGGGTTTTCGTTACCGAAATTAATGCAACATGCATTAATTGCTTGGTAACAGATTCCACGTTCCGCACGTGATGATAACCATACTGATCATGCAATAATGGCCGAACCCGTTGGAAGTAACGGCTCTTGAGATAGTGGTCATGCCCTTGATGAGCATTAACCGCTTTTAAATAGCTTTGAATGGGAGATAGGTGGCATTTCGGCCAATATCAAGGTTAAGTTGACTTCAGACTTTATTAAGGTTCGGATGACGGTGGCCAATGCCGAGATCTGATCCATAAATATACACCACATCACTAATCATTGAAACATAAAAATGGAAGCATACTGCACCGTCCAGGATTTCATATTATTTCTCCGGCTTGTGATTACTGCCAGGCCTTTTACTTACCTTGGAGTAATTGAATCTTGTAATAAGAAGCTGATTGACAGGGTTCATAAGAAGCGGAATGGTTGGAGGACAGCTCATTTGCCTCAAGCTGGCCCAATTACTTCAAGTCAATCTGCTTTGAACTCAGATCCCAAATTATTGGATGCTTGCAACTGGGTTTCCAGATGGCATACTCAATTGATGAGGGATATATTTTATTATAGAGATTAATTTTCTTTTTTAAAAAATTAATTTTTTATTTTTTCGATGATCCTAACATAACAGGAAGTTTCTATTGACCGAAACTACTATTTTCAGTCCAAAAATTTTGCTAATTTTAATTTTCGGTCTCTAATAGCAATTTTTTTTAAAAAAAAATCGAAAAATTTATTCTTGTTTCATTTGGGGTAAAGGTGAGAAAAATCAGAACTCAATAATCAAAAAGAAAAGAAAAGAAAAGAAAAGAAAAGACCACTCATCGTTAATCTTATCTAGTGGTTTGTCGTGCATCGACATCATTTTCCAATGGGGTTGTAGAACCAAGCTAGGGTCTAATAATTGTATGGAGCCCCAATCACATTAAAGATCCAAGCCAATTCATATTCTTCTGGACTTTGAAATGCATAAATTTTATAAACTTTACTCAATTTTAGGTGGCTTAGATGCTGCATATCATGACAGACTCTATGGATTTTAAATTTAAATGTAAATATGAAACATAGCTAGATAAGGCTGAGGGAAAACTAAACTATGGCCCTCAACAATATCCTCTTGGGAACACTCCTCCATTAGTTTCTACTGAAGTTAAATGCATTAAGGAGAAGGAGGAGGATACTGAGCACATAATATATGTAGATTAATTAGCTAAGATATCTAATGCCTTTTAAGCAAAGAGAGCCCACTGAGGGGACATGCCCATGTTAGGCTACCCTCCAATGCACATGGCTCGTATATTTTGTAAGCACATGATGGGTCCATGTGGACGTCGAGACCCTGGTGAAACAGGTGTGAATCCGGATGAAGCCAACAACAGATCGATGGATGGGAGAGAAGATTTTTGGCATTTGATTGGCATTACATGGTGATATTTCGGAAGGTCGAGGTGATATTGGTGGCAATTAGGAAAGATGGATGATATGAGCGAAAGATATCGTCTTGTTAATGGCATATTATAGAATTATGCAATGCTAACCAATGACAGATCGAAGCATGAGTCAAGCGATCATTTGCTTAGAGGAGGTTCGACTATTGATTTTGATGTAATAGGCCGATGTTTTCGGCATGAGTTGCAGCTACATTTAGTTGAATTAAGGCTTATGATGAAGCATGACCCAGAAAGATGGTATAATTTGACTTTAGGTCTGAAATCAAATGAGTGGGTAACATGTTTGTAGCTAGGTGGAGAAAGGCAATTCAAAGCGGTCATGTGCTGCACATCGTCCACGACTAAATGATTCACTAATGAATCGTCCAACCCTAGATGATCCGGTCGCATGCAGCATGGCTATATTTGCTTTTCCACATAACAAAATATAAAGATGTAGTTAAATATGAATTCGTATTCCTCGCATTATTGCCTCGGTCTACAGTTAACTCACATGTTCATAAATAAATAATAGTGCCACATGATTTAAAATAACTTAAGAAGGCCAGATGCTGCTGCTCCTGGGGTTGATCAAATAATCATAGGTGGGTTCTGAAAGAAATTGATAGGAATGCAACAATATAGGATGCAACCTGTAAATTTTTATTTCATACATCCAATGCTTGTTCCTCAGATGTAGAACTATTACAAAAGCTCATTAGGTGTTTGTAGGGGGGTATGTTGCATGGCTGGCTTGTGCTGACATGCCATGATTCTGCCTGTGAATGACTTATGGCCAACACATGCGAGGGTGCAAGATTGCACCTATGCTGATATAATTTAGTCTTGTTGATGGATAGGCCTTTGGTTGATGGATATCCTTTTTAGAAGCTTTAGGAAAAAGAGCATGCCTGCGAGTAAAATAAGTACCAAAGTGATGCTGGTGCTTGTCTTTCCTATAATCTTGCCTTTGGAGCACAAGAATAGCTTTTGGTGATAGATGTGGGGAGAATACTAGAAAAAAGTGCAGATAGTGATCTACAACCATAGCTGTAAAAAATTCTTGCAACTGCATTACATAGGAAGGTTTTTATCGAATTCACAAGCTTGGGGTCGATTAATTTTTTTTCAGACAATGAAACTCTACCATGAACTCGAGCTGCCATTGATTCTAGAAGTGCATTATTTCCTTACACATACAAACCCATCATGAAGAATATAAGAAGCAAAAAAGATGCATGCATAAATTATCCACTGGCTTGAGAAGTTCCAATAAGAAGCAACACTTTATTTTGGGCCAAATAGCTGGAGATGAGGAAGGCACAGTCAGTAGCAACCACATTTCCTCCATGGCGGACAAACACATGTGCCCCTATCTCTTGAGAGGAACCTTCCCTTCCCTTAGCCTCATCACCTTTCATGTGCCAGATCACGGAAATGATCATCACGCCATTAGAAGTTGTGAAGATTGTGAGCTGGTCTCAGAAACTCTTAGCTGCCACCTTGGGTTATGGCCACAGGACCTATACAAGAAATGTAAGCCAAAGATTTATAAGGGAAAGGCATAGGAAACCATAGATATTGCTGGTTCTCGGTTCTCCTGCTGTCTCTTAGTTATCTTCCTACATCCTTTTGGTTTACTACCCCCAGCTGCGATCCTCCCGAATCCACTTCCACAGTGCCATTTCCCAAGCAATAGAAGAGCCTTTTGCTTGGGGAAAGTTCCGAGATTCTCCAACAAGCAAATCTCGTACCATCATCAGTAGCTTTTGTGTGGCTCAAGTTTGGAACTTGCACTCTTTTTGCTTTGCAACTCCGAATCCTATCTTTGTGCTCTTCTATTTCTTCACGAATGCGCCCATCACTCTGTCTCATAATTAAGAAAGTTGGGTGGGCGACATCACATGCCAAGGGGATGTGGAGTGACAAAGCCAACTTCAAGGGGATGGGGATGACAGACAATGGGATAGGATAGTTTGGGATCTACAGTGTTTGTGAATAGGATATCCGGGGAGGCAATTAAGAGGCATGCCTAATGTAGCATTCGTGGCATTGGAAGAGGAAATGTCCCATGTGCCAGATTCAGTTTGTTCGGTTCGCCAGCTTTCCAAAACCAAACTTGCTCCGGCCTAAGCGCATGGGCTGTTTCGTTGTAGATCACTGGCTTTTGGAACCTGAAAAAGATTGAACCTAATTATTGTTGGAACAAAAAATTTGTATACAAAAATTTTTATTTAATTATTATCAGCTATGCACTGGGTAGATCTTGCATACCTGTACAAGGCCAAAGAATCCAAATAATATTTTCGGACTAGTCTTTTTAGGTGAGATCTTTAGGTGTGACAATTAGTATCAGAGTGGATTTGGCTCATAGCTTATCTGGACTAGAAGATACTACAGCACGAGTTTATGAGGGCTAACCACGAACCAATCGTAGAGCTTATGATTAAATTTGAATGGATTTGGATCGGTAGTCTGATGAGAATACTAGAGCTTAAAGAGGGAAGTACAGGAGAATCCATGCAGACTGTGGTTAGACCTACATCAACTATGTATTGGATAGATTTTGAGCACTTATATAGTGCCTGAGTTATGACAACTATCAGTTAAGTTTTTTTTTTTTTTTAATGTACCTGAGAAAGATGTGCAGTACAACAGCATGCTACCAAGTTAGTACATGATTACTGCAATACTTGCTCAAGTTTTGGGTGACAGCTCAAACACTTGCTACAAATTTCAAAGTTAGGCAAATAGAGGGGCTTGTGCATCTACGTACAGCCACTCATGCATGCATGCCCTGTGCCACAACTCTATGATCAAATAACAAAACCTATGGGTTTAGGTCCTCAACCCGAAACTAGTAGGGGTTAAAAGGTGATGAGTCCTGCCAGACCCAACCAACTTAATAAGTGGTCTTCCTTATGAGTGCTTTTCACTGAAAGCAAGGGCAAGCGACTCATCATCAACTCCCTAGAGGGAAGGCAGGACTACGGCCACCTTCTCTATTCCAAAAGCAAGCGCCCTAACTTTCCGGGTCTCTGATAGCGAGGTTGGTCGCGTTTTATGCATGGTCAAAGTTCAGAAGTTTTTTGTAGCCTTTTTCAGGGATTCATGGTCATGACCGATCAGACGTATTTATCTGATTGATGTTGCACTATATCTGACAAGTCAATTATATTATTAATTTGACATAGGAGGCAACTCTAGAAGATTGGTAGAATGATAAATGGATAAATATGAGGAGGATACATCCGGACGTTCATTTAATTCCACATCAGTTATACATCGACAAGATCTTAGGTATTTATATGAGGCAAGATCTTAAATCATTAAATAATATCAAAATGGATCCGACTCGCAGACTAGGAGGTACTATAATATAGGCCCATGCAGGGTTAACTTTGGGTTGATTGTAGTATTCCTGATTGAACTTGATTGGATTTGTAATGGCAATTGGACCGTTAGTATAGAAAGTTCATCAAAGTTTAAACGGGAAGAAATGTGTGAAGATTTGTATGCATGTATGTTTAGTTCTATATTATTTATGTGCCTGGAGATCTTGAGCATTTATATCAGATCAAGGAGGCCATTACAAGAAGTCTTATCTAAATCAATGCAAGCGAGCAAGCTATTTGTGTCTGTTGACTCTTGTCAAGATCTAATGACATTGGGCTTCAAAGGAACTGACTTTATTAGTTCAGTTCTTTTACATTAGATCTTTTGTATACGAAAGGAATATGAATCAAAATATCTCACTTACCTCTTTCATGTTCACTTGTATAGTTGTAAAAATTTTGATATGCATGAATGTACCATATATAGATCATGTTTGAAATTGCATGTACTATGATGAAGATATTGCTCTAATTGCATGGATTGTGATATAATTTGTACTTTAGTTGACAAGCATAATGTGTGTAATTGATTAAAAAAAATCGAATCCTGCATAATCTAGTGGTTATAAAAAAGAGGTTGTTGGACAAACAAAGATATGGATAGCTTTGTCACAGGCAGAACGTGACACTATTAATAGCCTCGTCATGAGCAAAAATATGACACTATGAATAACCTTATCATAGGCAGGAATTTGATAGAAACGTGACATTATAGATAATCTCGCTACAGGTAGAAACATGGTACTACAAATTGCTGGTTATAGGTTGGAGCATGACTATGTATAGTCCAAGGCTGAAAAAATAATTAAAAATACTCACTGTGTAAAGTACTCTAGGATGTGCTTGAACCTGACCTTGCTAATTTGATATCAGTAAGTTGTTTATTTGAAATCACTGTTGAAGAAAATTGATATTGTGATGGTGTGTGACTAATATATCAAGTGAGTAGTAGATGTAAAATTTAAATATTGATTAATTTGGAATGTACATATCATGATAAATGTGCTCTTCATTAATGTTATTCCAACTATATTATCTACATTTAATTATTTATGCTGGTGCATATATATAGAGATTCTTACTGAGTTTTTAGCTTATATTATTTTTTTGACATTTTTTTTAGAGCTGTAGGATGCTCAGCACTCGTTTGAGATTTGTGGTTTACTAGTGAGAGGCGAAAGTTAATATATCTTTGATACCACTTGGTGTTTAAAAATTGTACTTAGACTATTTTTGCTATTTAATAATATCACAGCTATTTGCTTTATTTTGAAACATGATGAATTTTATTTTATCCGCAGACCTTAGATATTTCATAAGGTCTAAACTCTATGAAATGTGCGGCCGCATCATATACCAATCCAAATAGTGGGTTTAGGACATGATAGGAGTCAAGGGTAAGACATCTCTCAAGAGTTTCATACACATAACTGGAATTTGCACATGCAATGCTTATAGTTTATCCAAGAAGAAAATATTCAATGAACAGTGATGCACTAAAAATCAAAATCACTGCAGCAAATTAAATAAATATATGCCCCACTTAGTGAATCATACTTCCAACTCTTACTTGATTACTTGAACATAAAATGAATGGTCTAGTTATTAAAGGAATATATGCATAAGTTGCCATTCTAGGAGTCCTTTCCAAACGCATCCATGGACATGGAAGGTGGAGATCAAAAAAATAAGATAAAATAAAGTCCATAATTCCTGTCATCGAGACTTTGCATTCTAATATTCTCCTTGACTACCAGAAATTCCAGGTCCAAATTTTAAAGTGGTCATGGATGATGTGTTGCTGGTGGCTCTCAAAAAATAGTATTAGATATAGCAGATGTAAGAAGCACACCATGCACATAACATTGGTTTTTTGGTACATGATTTTAACTGGACCTAAAACGTAATAGCAAGCATTCAGACTGCATAGGTTTAGTTCTTGAGGTGATTTGCAATTGTTGAAGTGCTGTAAGCAAATTATCCAGCTCAATAGCTTGCGAAAGATGGAATATTTTTAAAAATAAAAATTCCATTGTTTTAAATCTATTTGTAGAAATTTTATGCGCCTAGTTTATCAGGAATTCTCTGTAATTTATTGTGGAATTCTTTGTCATGATCACAAGGGAAAACAAAAAAAAACATTTCTAGCTAGTGATACCACTGTGTTACATCCATCAACATCTCAAAGATGTGCATATTGACTTTTATATGCGGCTCGATGCATCATCTCAATAAGATATGGTTCGGACTTCCCTCAGATGTCATTGTTAGATGCCCCAAAAAGAACCAATTTAATTCAATTTCCAAAACCAAGCCATGTAGCATGACAAATACTCCAAGCTGATGGGATTTGTTTCTAATAAGCACGTACATTGTGGCACCAAGCAAGCTTGATCTCAAACCAATAGAAAAGGGATTAGGATACTAGTAAATCATCCAAAAAGTTCCTAAAGACCAATCATGATGGCAATTGCAGCATCTGGAATTAACCTAAATCAGTACTCAAACTAGTCGGCCCACACAAACGAAGACCCCTTGATAGCCAAGTTAGGTGGAGGGTTACTTCAATCGAGTGCAACCATTTGGACTATTTGATTTGGAGCTCTTCTACTTCTATCTCCATGCTTCCCTGTCATGTTTTGTTTTCAGATTTCTTTGGTCGTATATATGCTCTGACTATGTAAGTTTCTTTGTTTTACCAAAATAATAATAATAATAAATAAATTTTCTTAAAAATATATTAAAGCAAAGCTATTTTATATAGAAACCAACCTATGTAAGATATCATGAATGAGTTGGCCTAGGTGGGTGCATGGCCGTTTTTGGTGCTTGTGATTTGCATGGAGATAGGATGACTGAGAAGCCAAAGGAGTAAAGAAGAGGTTCACATCCCCCACTTACCACACGATATATATATATATATACACAAACAAGCACACAAGCCATGAGCCCAAGACGATGCTTTGTTTTGGACCCTGTCAGATTCTGTCACCGTCGAATTATAACAGTATCTCGAGCAGTCCCTATTCCGCCCTGGTGTCACTCCATCTCCTACGTACGAGTTTGTGTCTGTTGTATCAAGTGGGTCAAGGCACGTACAAGTCAAACTTCACCTAACCCAGAACCAGTTTGGTTTTGGATCTAAAATTGAGATCTAATTGCATCCTATAATTTGACAGATCCAAGTTAATTCATGAACTTTTGGATTCATCCTTATCAACTTGGTTCGAATCCGTTTCATACCATCCAAATTATCATCCAACTTTGCGAGATTCATATGCACGAATGAATTCCAAGTCCAAACAGTGAGACTCACGGTATGTAGCGACAACATGCTACCAATCATTGAGATGTGGGACCATGGATTTCATTCACCGTGCGCTCGTATTAATGATTGGCCCATCGCAATACACGGGGCGATTGGTGGTATACACCAACGTGGCGGTGCAGGCAATGATTTTTCCACTTGGATAGCTAAAGAACAATAGACGAGCAATGTCTCGATATGAAACTTTCATGTTACACCACCGCGATATCTTTTAAAGATGGATTAGGTCTAAGTTAGGCCGGGGCACCAATTGAGTCCGGCACCAACCGAACCACATGCACCCTAACTTCTCTCCATACCCAACGGGAGGCTATTGGATTAAAAGTGGGCTGGTGCAGCGTCGCTCAATGTTTGGTGGTGGTCGCACCAAAAAGGGCGTCCGTACCACGTGGCGTGTCAAGACGGAAGAAAGAGACGGTCGTCACGTTGACCGTCAAAACCCCTGACGTTGACAAAAGGATGAGACTCGAAAATAAGAAAGAAATACAGTGGGCTCGCGTCAATCGCGCTTTAAATTGGCGCTGCGAGCCATGTGACGGTCCATGGGGCCCACACCCACTCCCTCGCGTCGGTGACCTATAACTACAGTGGGCTCCACTCTTTCGACCTATCCAAAAGCTGGGTCTTGTTTAATTGTTTAACTCGACGGCTTCTAATTTCTATCGGCACTTCCGCCACTCGCGGCGAGAGTTGGTCGGAGCTATCCAAGATTTCACTTTAGACTTTTGAGTCTACGACAGCAAGAACAATGGATTGCGAGGAAAATTATATAAGAAACTTAGAACAAAAGCTTCAAGGACAGGAGTCACAGTGCCACATCGACCCCGGGTAGGAGCAAAGCCAGTGCATTAGTTAAAAAGACTTTGGAAATGCAACGGTTCACGACTCACAACAACCACAATGATGGTCTGATAATTCTGATTAAGCAATTGTTGGAAGAACAGCACAGCACTTGAAATTATTGGTTTGTTGGATCGAAGATATTAGCTAAGTGACGAGAGCCATGGTGGTTGGAATAATTGTAGAACATAATATGCACCTTCTTTCCACCAGTCCTTTTCTTTGATTTGTTTTTTATTCCCTGGAAAAGTTCAGTTAAGAATAAAATTTTGCAAGGGTAGAGAGGCCAAATGGCAGGAAAAATGCAAGGGAAATACCTGCGTTTGTAGCGGAGTGGGATTATGCTTTGTCTTATTAAAAAAGGGTGGTTATGGTTATGCTCTGGATAAGAAGGGAACAAAGGCATCAGATGAAGAAGGACATTATAATAGGATTAGATTGGTACGAGATGGTGGGCGTTTGTTCTTCAAGGCAGTAGTTTTGGCTGCCCAAGATCACAGCTATAAAGAAAACGATCTATGGATTAAAATAACGCAAGAAGGCCAGTACTCGAAGTAATAAACTATGGTATTTGTTTGATATATTTTCTCTACATAAGGGGTCGACGTTACGTGCACATGCGACCAATAGCGTACAGAAACGGTGACGCACTCATGGATGCATGTGTAAAGTTATTAAGGAAATTACTAATCGACGTGGAGAAGAAAAGGAGATCAGGATTGTTTGGAACGTTGTAAAACTTGTGCATGAAGCATGAAGAAAAGAATCTAAATGGGGGCGATCTTGGCCAGAATAACGCTGTTGTAACGAATAGCTAGAGAAAGTTCTGCGAAGCGTGTCTTTAGTGACCTTGAATTAACCTGAGTTAGCATCTTGTTCATCAAATAGATTGCTAATTAGCCTTTCACGAGTAACAAACAAAACAATAACCTCTTCATAAACATGGAGATCTGAGCTAAATATTGTAGAGCTGTTTTTTTTTTCTTCGGCCCAAATAAGAAAAAGCTAGTGTCTTCCATACTGTACAGCTATAACATTTGCAATTAAAAATTGGCTCAAGACAAGTGGAATAGAGAATTGATCTTGATAAAAAACTTTATGACACCAAGTGTGGGAACTGCAATCCAGTTAGCAGCCTGATTAGCTTTTCGGTATAAATGGGAGACCTAAAAATTGATTATAGTAGTCTTTCAATGGAGGATATTCGTTAGCAATGAGTCACCTTCTAACCATACCTGTGATGCTCTATAATGAAGAATAGCTTTAGCAGCGCCGGTTAAACCAAGAGCAACTCAATCATTCCAAATTTTTCTCAGTATGAACTCACCAATTGAAGAAGCCGAGCGTCCTATTTGAATTTTGAATCAAATCCCAGATCTAAAACAAGTTCCAATTAGGATCATCCTCGATTAAACCCTATTAAGGACTTGTCTGTTGAATCTGGTCTGAAGAGAATCTTATGCATGCAGCTTCACTTGAAGAAACTTACGTCCGATTGTCAAAACATAAGAATGTAATTCGATAGAGTACGTCCCACAAAAGGTAAATGCCAATCTACTTTTCAAGTAGAACTGTTTGGGTACCTCCAAGATAGAAGTACTACAATAACCAAAAGAAGTGAAATTGAGGACAATTATGATTTGAGAATATGCTTAGTGATCAAGTGACCACTCCAAGTATCATCAATCAATACTAAAAATCTGCTCCATTTTAATCTGCTCCATAAAAATCCCCACAAAGGAGAAAGGGTACACCAATCCCACGCAAAACTTCCGCTCCATTATGCCTTCCACCAGCTGCTTCCATGGTTAAGTCCGGAGAATGTCACGATCATGGGTCCAGCCCCAACAAATGGTCCTGTGATCCGCCGGTCCACCAGATCAAATCTAAAACTAAAAAGCTTAACCAGGAGACCCCATCATCCAATGGCAGGGCCGTAATTAACCCATGCATTGGCGTTCGCGACACGCGTGAGACCGTCTGATGATGGAAGGCGGTTGGGGCGTTGCATGGCTCCATGATCCTGCCCTGTAAAAGCTCATACCCACCTCATCATCACCCATATTTTCCCCCCTATACGCCACCCACAAACCCAGGTCCGGGACCCACATGGTCCCTTTATCCTACGTGGCTTCCCCGGGGCCGCCCCCACCATCTCACCCGAGGCACAGTTAAAGCGTTAAAAGTAAGTTGAGAACATAACGGCATTTCGGTAAGAGTCGCGAGGGCCTCGCACGTGAGTAGCCGACACGGCTGGCACGTGCGTGCCCTGGGCCGGCGTCGGTGACCGGATCCATTAGCGGCGGCTAGGGAAAAGTTAGGGGGTGGTGGGTTGGGTTCCCGTTAAGTTGTTAACGGACGGGATTAAAATATTAACCGGGGTTAAGTTTGGGGGTGGTGGGGCCGAGAAGAAGGGGGGACGGGGGAGTGGAACGTTCTATAAAACGGCGCTTCGCTTGGAGTTTCTTCGGGCATTCCCTCGCAACACAGCTTCGCTTTTCTCCGCTCTCCTTCCATTCTTTTCCTTTTTATCCTCTCCTGGAATAGAGGGGATAAAGAGAGATATAGATCTGAGAGCGAAGTAAGAGAAAAGGAAAGAGAGAGGCGAGGCTGCGGCAATGACGATGGTGACTCTGAGGTGGCTCCCGCTGCTGGCTTTCGGGCTCCTGGTGCTCCTCGCCGGCGGCCTCGGGTGGATCGGCGGCGAGAAGGTCTCCGTCTCGAGGTACATTCCGCTCCTCTTCTTCTTTAGCGCACCAATGTGGATTCCCGATGCCTCTTTCTGTTGCCTGTCCCGGATCGCAGAGGTTTCTTGAAAGATATCTGGGTCTCCATCCCGTGTTTGGGTTTTTTTTAATATTTTCCTGGGGTTTTGGGTTGGTATCGAGGCAATGCGGTTGGAACAGAAGAATTCTTGTGCAAACCCAGACCTTAGGCAAAGAATTCGAGCTAGGACTACGAGCTCTTAGACGTCTTTGGTTTCTCGTTTCTTTCAGGGGCGGAGAGGCGGCGAGGGCGAGGAGGAGTTTGAGGGCTGCGCCGACCAACGAAACTTCCTCCATTACTGAGAGGTCCGTAGTCTCTGGTTTTCTCTGCTTTTTTTTATCAATTTTTCTCTTTTATTGGGAGTAGATCTGGGCCGTCGGTGATCTTTTATCTGGGATCTGGGCCGTCGGATCTAGCTTCGTCCGACCCCGGACGGCTGAGGATTCGACGGCTCCGCAGAACCTTAAGCGAATCCCGACCGTCCGGCTCTGCTTCCTGAGATCTCCACCGTTTAACCAGTTACGTTCGTTTTGTTAGTTCCTCGCCCCCAACTCCCTTCGCTTTCTTCGATAAGAAAGAACGAGATTTATAAATTTTTACACAAAAAGGCGAAATTCTAAAAAGGTGAAACTATATCAAATCGCATCGCATCACCTCCCACTACCACCGTTGCTGCTGAGTTAGTTGGAGGGCATCTCCGTCATTTCGCCCCCCCACACCGACCTCGGTCAAATCCCCCTCTCTCTCTCTCTCTCTCGTCTTATTTTCCTTCCTTTCTTTTTGAATTTTATTTCTCTGCGGAGTAATGGAGGCAACCGACCTCCTCGAGCGGCGTACTTCCTCCTGCAGCGTGGCGATATCTCGTTTCACGAGAAGGAAAAAGAAAACATTTTAGTTATGGCCAGTGGCATTTTGGTAATGTCGTGCTAATAATGGTGCGCTTATTTCTTTTCTTTTTTTTTTTAAACCAGGGCCGGGCGGGACGTGGTCGTGGGCGCGGTCGACGATCCGGAATTGGTCGCATCCGAAGTGCACATGTAAGTCTCTATTATTCATGAAGTTCAATAATAGCTTTCATTCGTTCTGTCTTCGTTCTCTATCCTTGTATTAGATTTACCGTTTAGGATAAATATTATGGCTTCCTTATGCCCCTCACGTGGCTGTTAGACGGGTATTAATGAGTGAAGGTTGGGCTTGATCATTTTACGATGAAATTGGAATGGCGGTCCGGGCCGTAGATTTCTATTCACGGATTTCTTTGACCTTCTTGGCCTGTTTCAATTTATTAGGTTGGTTATCCTGGTAATTAATGTCGCGTATGGCTTTTCCCGTAGTGGCAGTACTATTGCACGTTCGCTGTCCAGTGGTAGCTACAGCAGCGCCATCGCCACCCCTCCGGAATGTACTTTCCCTCTTGTCATTAACTCGTCACGTGGTACGGGGACCGTTCATCAACGTGGGTCCCACGTGGACTCTCCGCTCCCCTCCCCCCCCCCCCCCCCCCCCAAAAGCCCTGCGTGTAGTCGAATCCTACGAGATCAATTCGTGGGAATTATTAACTTAATTTAGCAATTATGAGGTATTATTAGCGTACCTATAGGATATTCTTAAATGATCAAATATGACATTTATTTATGCTTTTAATTATACGCTTGCTTGGGAGTTGGGATTAATTTGTCAGAAAACATGTTTGATCGAATTAATAATTTTGGACGACTGATGATGATGATCGGTGGAGATCAGGACCATAAACAACCACACGGCGCGGCGGGCGCTGGGGTACCTGTCATGCGGGACCGGGAACTCCATCGATGACTGCTGGCGGTGCGACCCGGAGTGGCACCGCAACCGCAAGCGGCTGGCCGACTGCGGCATTGGGTTCGGACGCAACGCCATCGGGGGCCGGGACGGGCGGTACTACGTGGTGACCGACCCCGGGGACGACGACCCCGTGAACCCCCGGCCGGGGACCCTCCGGTACGCGGTGATCCAGGACCAGCCTCTCTGGATCGTGTTCAAGCGCGACATGGTCATCACCCTCAAGGAGGAGCTCATCATGAACAGCTTCAAGACCATCGACGGCCGCGGCGCCAACGTCCACATCGCCAACGGCGCCTGCATCACCATCCAGTTCGTCACCAACATCATCATCCATGGCCTCCACATCCACGACTGCAAGCCCACGGGGAACGCCATGGTCCGCAGCTCCCCCTCCCACTACGGCTGGCGCACCATGGCCGACGGCGACGGCGTCTCCATCTTCGGCTCCAGCCACATCTGGGTCGACCACTGCTCCCTCTCCAACTGCGCCGACGGCCTCATCGACGCCATCATGGGCTCCACCGCCATTACCATCACCAACAACTACTTCACCCACCACAACGAGGTAACAATTAGAATCTCGAGTAGCGGGATCTCTGGATGGATCTCCCCGGCCCAGTACCTAATATATAAAACACCTACCGTGGCTCCTCCATTGATGCAGGTGATGCTGTTGGGCCACAGCGATTCCTACGTGAAGGACAAGGCGATGCAGGTCACCATCGCCTTCAACCATTTCGGCGAAGGTCTCATCCAGAGAATGCCGAGGTAATTTCCTTAGAAATTTTCAGCTGAAGCAAGGACAAAAGCAGCGTCCGTCGTGCTTGATATGCTCTGTTTTGAGTGAATGATGAATGAACGAAATGCAGGTGCCGGCACGGTTATTTCCATGTGGTGAACAATGACTACACCCACTGGGAGATGTACGCCATCGGCGGCAGCGCGGATCCGACCATCAACAGCCAGGGGAACAGATACCTTGCCCCTGCCGACCCCTCCGCCAAGGAGGTGAGTAAACCCCAACGATCAGATTAATCTCTCCTCCCCGATGAATGAATTCTTCCTGTCAGCAGCATTCATCTAGCTGTGCCGTGTGTTTTTGTCTGAATAGGTGACCAAGAGAGTTGACACGGATACTAGCGAGTGGAAGAGCTGGAACTGGAGGTCGGAGGGGGATCTCCTACTGAATGGTGCCTACTTCACCCCCTCTGGAGCTGGAGCCTCTGCGAGCTATTCAAGGGCCTCCAGCCTTGGTGCCAAGTCCTCTTCCATGGTCGCGTCCATCACTACCGACGCCGGGGTCCTTCAATGCCGCAGGAATTCCCAGTGCTAGTTGCTCTTGAAGCCTCCCTCTTCGCCAAGAAAAAAAAAGAAGGAAAGTCCGGATATTTGAAAGTGTACGCATTTTTTATGTCTACAAAGCCAATTACACCAGCCTCCATTCTCCGTTCTCAACCTCCCCCTGCTTCCACTGCAACGCTGTCCATGGAGCAGGCGTGAAGCGTTGTCTGTTGTTCCTTTATATCTTTTTTTCCTTTTTTATTTTGAAGTCCTTTTTGTTATGTTCTTCAACTGCTCTTGCGTCGTCGATCCACAACGTCATCCCTCCTTCCATCATCCTAGGATTGAATGGTTTCTCTCTCGATGTGATTGTTTTTTTTTCCCCCTCTTTAATCATTCACAGCATGGATATGTCGATTGGGTTATGTTGTAATAGATGCATAGTTATCTTTAGTAAAGGAAAAGTTAATTTGTAATATTTTCGAGTCTAAATTCCCTATCTGTCTTCATTCTCCCATTTGTTTCCTGGTGATAGATAACTGCTGATGCTTAAAACAGGCATAAATATTCCTATCCTGAGGTCACATTGCTAACTCAGCAAGCAGTGAATGAAGAACTTAAATGATGGTAGTTTTGAGCCCCTTTCAGCAATATAGTGCAAATTAGCTACCCGCCGTCTCTTGAAAGTACAATGTGTACTGGTTAACTTATAACATTTGCAGTTGCCTCATCGTAAGTTGAGCAAGCGTCAACGGATATTGTATTTATGATGCATTAAACTATACCCTTCTTTCTGGCATCAAAACATATATCTGGTCTGCAATAAACTCACACCATTATGCTCTTGGTTCCGGAGGCCTAACAATTGTATTTCTCATGACACGAATAGTTCTTGTTTGAGGGATTAATCATTTGAGAAATTATCCACTTTATCATCTCACAATAAATTTACCTCATATTACAAGTGCAATTTTTTTTTTTTTGCAAGTATATGCTTATAAATAATTATATATATACCTCATCAATTTACTACACAAAAAAAATATATAAGGATATACATACAAAAATAAATTATTTATAAAGAGGATATATTGCAAGTAGTAAATTTGTGAGGATATACATATAATTTTAAAATATATATATATAAATAATTTATAAAAATATTTATATAAATTTAAATATTTATCAGGTATACATGTAAGAAATTTTATTTTTATTTTAACTTTACTCGTGAGTCGGTGTGCGATGTCACTAAATCGGATGCCCTGCAAGGTCACATATTTGTCAATGGAACTCTTTGCCATCCTTCGCATCACCAAGTAATCAGTGGGCAGCAGTAATGAATCCAAGTACAAGACCAGTTCTAGAGGTGGCATGGACCATATCTCCCAACCAACATATTGTTCACTTGCGACCGCAGTAAAAACGAATACAAGACCACTAGTGTTCGTCTGCTTCATCCATTTTGTTGCCCCTCTTTTATATTCTCCAGTAAAAACGAGGTACATCCGCAGTCCCATTTAGATGGTGAAATCAGTTTAACTGGATGATGTGTCGGCCCAGAATCGCGCACGGTGAAACCGTGAAATGAGCCATTAATAGCCAATGATATATGCCTCGTGGTCTTGTGAATGGGTTGGATCTCTGGACGGGAATAAGCAATAAGAACACAGCTGGGATCCAAATACCTTGTGCTGCAGGCCGTGTGACACCTCACAAGCTGTCCCCCCTTCCATCATTCAGTTTGGTGGGTCTCTCTCTTGTCCCTTTGTCGGATCAAATCCAAGATTAAGGCATCATGCCTTTAGCTTGGAGAACTCAGAAAACAAACAGGGTTTCCTTTCTCGAGCCCGCAACATTCTATCCGAGTTTTTTCATGGCGCATATCTAGGTATCTAATTTAACAACTCCTAACTTGAAAATATTCTCAATTTTTGCCTATTGATAGCCAGCTCTCTTTTACCTCTAGAGCATGTTGGGATGGTCATGAAAAAATTGATCTTTGCTTTGGGCTGTACTTATACTCGTTGTGTATGTGAGCGGCTGATGTACAAAAAAAATAAAATCTTTGAATAAGATGCGTTGTAAGATGGGGTTTATGGAAAAATGATACTGCACACACGTGCATCATGTGGCGGTGGACCATGCCAAGCGGACGTGTCGGTTCCTGCAGGCCCCATGCATCGTGCCCTCTTCTCGTATTGCCATCCCATGCACCTCGTTCCTGCAGGGTATATTAGGATGAGAAGTGGAGAAAATCAACAATTGTCTGAAGTCTCTCTCTTTTTTTTTTGTTTTAATCACATGGACGATGGATCAGTATTCTTTCCTATTGGAAACATCCTATTTTCAAACATGCTTTATCCCACTAGCACTCGGACGGTCATGGATTTTTGTCTTGATGGGCCAACAGTTCTCCAAGATTTCCACATTTGTCCCCAATAGAGAGCAAGTTGGAATTCAAACCTTTTTTTTTTGTTGGTACTAGGAATTCAAACTTTCAAAGCACCAATTTACATACATAGGAACTAACCCAATGCAATAATGTGAGTCAGAGACAACTCATGGTTGAGTGGAATTGGCACATGTAGTCACAAGCAGCACACATGGCTGTGTTTTCCTCTGGATTCTAGGGCATTTGCATGCGGGCTACATGAAGGGATGGTGCTTGTGCAGTGATGCCCTGGTCCAAGGAGCTGAACAAGTATTCGACTAATATGCATATCCACATTCATATCCGTCAAAGAAAAATGGATATAAAGATGGATAGACAACCAACCGATCCATATCCGAATATCCGATTCCATTTGTAACCCTATTTAAAATTTATATAGTATTAATAATTTTTTAAGAAAAATAAATGACCACACTAATATGCTGTGTTAACTTGTTTTATCATCCACTTATTAATATATTTGATTCTGTGATCATAATATTTTAATTATCCGATTTATATCTATATTTATATCTATATTTTCGGTATTCAATTTGTATCCATATCCGTTTAAAACAAATATAGATATAAATTTTTTCATCCGACTAACCTCCGTATCTATTTATATATTTATCAAATAAAATAAATATGAATATAGATATGCTAATATGCAATCCGTATCCGATCTGTTTTTTAACTGGTGCTTCTAACCGTGAAGCTCGTGGTTGTTATTGGGCTTTTTTGTTGGTTGATCAACTTGTGGATATTGAGTGGCCATGTTTGCACAGTTCGTTCAACTGGGCCATGACTTCTTTTGTGCAAATGACAGCAAACGTCTTGCGTATTGAGCAAGGACTTCCTCTCCGCTTTACACAGAATGAAAAAGAGGGGAGAAAAAACTCCCTTGTTGTTTGATGGTTTTGAATTCATGGTCTCATTAAATGTGGTTCCCAACAGAAACAAACAAGCAGCTTTTTTTTTTGTTTCTGTCGTCGTTGTTGTTGTTGATTTTTCCTTCTTTGTTATCTTATATCTAGTCAACTAAGTAAGTTATACGCCATAAGGTGCATATGCTGATCGAATAAGAAAGCTAGTTTTCCTCTCCATAGTTATAATAAAATGAGAAGGAAATTTTCAATAAGATCACTCTCTCTCTCTCTCTCCCTCCCTCCCTCAACCATATTGACATATTGTTGACCTGATTTGGTGGGACAAGTGAATGATGAAGAAGAAGGGCAATGACCCGCTTACTACTTAACATGCGGAGGCCATCAAGGCTTAGACCTAGCGAGCAAAAAGAAGAAGAATGGTTGCTATGAGAGCTGGAGATATAGTTGTAACTAAGATAATGAGAAAAAGAAGAAGAAATATCTTTTTATTACTCTTCACGATCAAGTTAGTATAATGGCTGCTTGAGGTAACAAATATTAAACTAAGATAAATAGGACCGCGATCCCGAACTCTTTTTATAGAGTGAATTCTAAGGTTATTGGTTAAGATAAAAAAGTGTGCCGGTGGACAATTATAAGAGTTATCTTCATATGTCCATTTTTGTCGAGATCATCGGCTAGGTTAGAGTTGCCTCGTCTCATCATCTCCATTGGGCTGATTTGCGCTTTGGGTGCCATACATCTTCTCCTTGCTATTGCCTGATTCCTGCATGTCCATCATTTTAATTGTATTAGATCACAGACTTAGATGGCCATATGACAGCATGTTACCTTAGCATATGGTTGCATTTGAGTAATCTGTCAATAATTGATATGAAGATTATAAATTGAAAAAAAATACAACAGCATTTGAATAATTTGTTAATTTTTAAATCAGAAAAGATTTGAGCTTCTTTTATTTGCATATGGTTGTTCGTGTACTTAGAAAATACAAGGGAATATACACCGAATCCATCTAGGGTGAAGAAGTTGGAGGGCGAAATCTTTCGATGAAAAAGAAACATTCAAGTTGTTTATGATTAAACTAAAATGGAAGGTGCAACATTATTAGTTATAATCATTCTATTTTTTCACCTGATGTAAGCTAAGACCGAAGAAAAGATGAGATGATGGATGATACTGCAAGCATACTAAGCAGCGAACATGACTGTATAAATTAAACTGTAGGAGATGGTTTATTGCTGCCCACTCACCAAATAATGGTCTATAACTTGATCCAGTCTAAGTTACAATTTTATAAACATGGTGCTTTTCTTACATGTGGTAATATAACATAAAAAATATTGGGTCACAACTAGGTCTTCCACAAAGTATCAAACAATTTCAAAATAATAGTCAATTTCAACATAATATATTAGAGCATGAAATATTCAATACGTGATCACAGAAGATGTGAACGGCTTGAGACGTGGCAGAACAACTTGTGGATCACGCAACAATAAAATAAATTCTCAATGGCCTAAGTTATTGTCATGCACATGACTCCTTCAACCTATTTTATTCTTCATCGAGACATTGGAAGGCCATCCCTCACCATTCGCGGCGAATCTCTAATAAGTTGCTCTGAGTGGCATCCAAAAGATTTTATTCAAACAGAAGGATTAAAAAAAAAAACTAAGGAAGAAATTACCGATCGATGCATAAAGAAAAAAAAAAAACACGCCACCTTGTCGAGCATTTGCATTTTTTTTTCTTCTAAAGGAAACGCATTTGCGTATTAAACATGATCTAGGTTGCTTCTCAACAAATTGACACCGTAAGCTCTAGTCTCGGAAAGGGAACAAGTTCCAAGTCGACATAAATCGGCTTCGATACCATAGTTTTTAATATCAGCGTGGACTACACGTATTGATCAGGACCGACCTAATTCTTAGGCGACTGAGGCAGTTGCCTGAGACCCCAGCTCAAAGAAAGCCCACCACAGGAAAGGCTTCGAAGACAAAATAGAAAAGAAAAAAGGCCGAGCTCGCCTTAAGCTGGCCCACTGCAGGAAGGGCCTTAAAAATAAAACGGCCTTAGGCCCCTAAACATATCCTGCCGCTCCTGGTACCAATGCATTGTGATATTTATCCAACTATTGAAGAATCGTTTTGTTATATTATCTTGCAAATTGGCAACTCAAATCCGAAGACAGACTCCTCTTGCTCATGCAGATGCTATCCCATTGCTATCTATCGAGGATTTTATTCACAAAGTTAATGAAAAATAACTGTATCAAGTAATAAGAAAATATGAGATGGTGTTAATGTCCTATATTTTTGGCTGGCCAAAAATAAATATGTGTTTCAAAGTGTTTTTTGGAGTCAAAATTTGATTTTGATGCGTGCATCTGTTTTAGCCCTGTAATTCATCTATACAGCTACTTTGACGATTTTTCTGATAGCAGAAAAAAAACTGTGGTTAATACCTGGGAGCCACTATCTTTCCGTTTCATCAAAATTAACTTTGATGGGGTGTTTTAAGTAAATGTGATTTCAGTTGAGCTAGTTTTGTTAATAGAAATACTAGCGGTGTGTTAGTGGCTGCAGTAAGAGTCGGACTTTAAGATGATAGTCTTAATACTTGAGTTGCATGCTTCGTGAGAAGGTTTGAAATTTGTATTAAAAGTGACTTATATTATATTTGAAGATGACTCACTCACAATGGTTAAATGAATTTCAAATTAAACAACTACTGAGACTAGTTTCCAATCCATCATCGTTGGATTGCTTTGCTTTTTCTCAGACATACTTATAGACAAATGTGGTTTTTTGGATGGTGGCATATATTGCTAATCATATTGAAAACCACTCTATTGTAATAGATATTCCCTTAGATTTTTGGTATATATTCATATATATTTGATTAACACAGATATATTTTCACTAGAATAATTTAATAAATCTGGTGTTACACCCCCCCCTCCCCCCCAAAAAAAAAAAACACAAAAGCATGACGTCGTATGAATGTCCACATGGGAGCAACTTATCTGCCGACACGTTGCTCCTGTGAAGCCGTCTCGTCCGTTCTTTTACAGCGTCATAGAAGATGACCTCGTGAGAGCGACGCGACGTCATGTCTCCGGCGGACGCGAGAGCGTTCCGACACGAGGTTTGCGATTTCGACGGGGCGGGAATGCGGATCGACGCGTTCGCTTGAAATATTTTTCCACGACAGCCGGTTGTTGGCGATCGGGCCATGTAGCAGGCCACGGTGGCGTCTCGGGAGGTGACACGTGGCGTGGATAAGACAGCGTGTGCTCTTTTCGTCTCCTTTTATTTTCGGGTTCTCGTCCGATTCTCTCTTCCTTCCCTACTCCTCTCTCTCTGCCTCTATTAAGGGAGGAATATCCAAAGAAACGATGTCCAGGAGCAGTAGCGACATGGAGGCAAGCAACAGCGATGGGTCGAGCTCGTCGCCTTCTGGTCACTCTCTCTCTCTCTCTCTCTCTCTCTCTCTCGATCACTCTCTCGACCCTCCTCTGTGTTCTTGAAACCCTTCTTGTTCTTTATTTGGTTGGTCGGGTTTGGGTTGTAATTGGAAGCGGGGCGCCGTTGAGAACTTGAGATTTTCTTGATTTCTTGTATTCGTTTGTTTTGTTTTGTTTTGGTGGGATTGAAATCTCGAGGTTTCTAACGAGAAATTTTGATGGAGAACTGCTTTAATGGGAGATCGATATGGAAGATCGGGAATTTGAATTTGATTGTTATGGAGTCGGTACGTTGCGGTTAGTTTCGTGTTTTGGATTTGGGATCTGAACCCGGACAGAGGTTATTTGTAGGGTTTTGGTGACCAAGCTGTGCCGGTATTTAATTTTGAAGTTTATATTAGGACAAGTTGCACTTTTTTTTTTTGGTGATGAATTTTGATGAATCGTCTTGCATTTTTCGTGTAGTTGCTCGGAAACTTGATTGCCACTCTGACTTAGTTGTGAAGCATTCAAGGACTTCCATTGCATCAATAGGCTGCGACAACTGAAAGATTGCAGAGAACGTGAGGGACCTAAGCATCCAACAAGGGATGAGTTTCTGATGTCAATTGTCCAGTGAAAGAATCAATGGAGGCACAGAGCCCTTAGTGATTCTTGAAGGGAAGTCCAATTGGATATGTTTAATGGTTCTACGAGACAAATAGAGATTCACTGCAAGAGACACAAGGCTCATAGCTTGTCGGGGATACTGTTGATGAGACTTACCCGAAATTGAGCTTGACTGACTTGTCCAAACCAAAGTTTACCCCATTACAACTCAAATTCTGAAGCATGAGTACATACAATGGGGTCTCTTCTAGAAATAACTGAACCTAACAAGGACATTTACCTTTATCTGATTTTAAACCTTTCTCCTTTTGGAACAAGACATGGTTTTGATCAAGATTTTAAGTTCTGGTGGGATGAGGGGCATTCCAGGCCGTCCCATCTTATTTCTATGAGAAAATGGGACTGGGACGGTGTCGGGACTCCGAAACCCATATGTACGGAAAAACAAGAAAAAAGAAAAGAAAGAAAGGAAGGAATGATGAAGAAAAGGAAAAGTGAAAGGAAAGAAGAACAAAAAGGAAAAAAAGAAAGGAAGGGAGAAGAAAAGGAAGGAAAGGAAGGAAAGAAGAACGAATGGAAAGAGAGAAGAAGAAGAAAAAGGAAAGAAAGAAGGGATAAGAAAAAGAAAGAAGGAAGAAAAAGAAAGGAAGGAAGAAAAAGAAAACAACGGAAAGAAAAGAAGATGGGGTGAGATGGAAGATACCTATGGTATTCTCAACCGAGACTGCCATTGGGATGAGGCGGGACAATGGGGTATCTCGTTCCATAGAGAAACCAGGACGCCCCTATCCCACGGGATTTAAAACCTTCGTTGTGATGCATAAACTCATCCATAAGTCCAAGGTTCTCTACTTTACTTTTTGAGTCATCTTTAATAAGGAATATTGATGTGAACAATTTGAATAGAGGTTAATTGTGCAAGAAATGAAGCATGGAATGCTCAAATGATGAAAATAAAGATACTGAAGAGAGGATGAGAATTTTAAGGAGAAGGGAGGAAGAAGCTTCAGGAAATAGTATTACAAAAATTCAACCTTTTGGGTTGTATTTATCACATCTACTCAAACTCAAATTCCTACTCTTAATATAGAGGGCTGGCATTGTAGTGGAAACCACAACCTTAAGAATCTGTCTGAATAGTCTTGTTGAGTTGAATTTTCTTGTTTGCGTTCATTCTATGGCAAACACAGAGGATCGACTTTTTTAGTTCTTGTGATTTAGGTGTTGAGTCCACCATTATGCTTCACATCCTTGCCAAAAATCCTTGGACTTCCTAAAAGAATTTAGGCTGCTGACACCAACTTTACATAACTTAAAACTTAGTATGTTAGATTACCATTGGACAAGGAGATCATGCATATTAGTGTTTGATACCAATCCTTTTTGGAAGTTCGTCTTAGTGAATTGAAGGTTTGACTTTGTTTTCAGTTTTGAGGTTCCACTCCTATGTTAAGGTGTTCGTCACTTCATTCTTTGTAGGTCCACGATGTGATATCAACTCATATCCTCTCACCTCAATTTGGATCATCAAAGATTCTTTATGGTCCTTGCTTAAATCACGTCTAGTTGAGACTGACTTGATGAAAAGGATTTTCATACCATCATAGGAAAGAGATAAACTAACCTAGTGTAAATGTTGTATGAATTGAATCTACAATCATCTACATCCTTAAACCAATCTGAAGCTCTGGATGGGCCCTAAAAGTGACCTTAAACATGCACTTGGCATTGAACTTGAATAGTCTCGTTTTCCCTTCTAGGCTTCTTAATTATAGGCCGATCAAATGTAATAACTTAGAAGTTTTGATCTCCTTTCAATTACAAGTGAGCAGAATCTTCAATTGCTCTACTAGATCTAGGGTTGAAACAAAACCAGAAATTGGTATATACATTTCTGTGCCCATACATATTCAGCGGTTACAAATATGACCATGGATACTAAAATTTGTGCCCATATGTGTCCTAAACAGAAACAGATATGGATTGTATATTAATCATATCCATATTTGTCCTAAATGGATACATACATGAATAGGATATTATGTTGGATACAAATTGAATTTTTGATTTTTTATGAGGGCATTATTAGATTATTAAACTAAACAAAATGAGCATTTTTAATAGGTAGGAGTATGATATTAAAATAAATATTTTTGGAGGACATGAATGTGACGTCATCCATGTCAATTTTAAGCAAGCCCTCATCCATGCTCTCAGTAAAAGAGGTCCTTTTTTCAAAAAAAAAAAAACACTAATATGCCAAATATCCAGATATCCAAATTTCTTGCTATCTGATATAGGCCATGTATATCACTATAGTTTTTTTTTTCGTTTTTTCTTAAAAAATAGCACATGAAAATTGTGATAAAAAACTTGTTTGGTAAAGTAGTTTTCTTTTTTGTTTTTAAAAAACTCATCTAGTTTCTGAGAAAAGTGAAAGCTAGTAAAAGTGGCTAACACGTGAAACGATAAACAAGTTACGTCTTACCTTCGTTTTTGCCACACCACCACCACTGCTACCACCACAACTATCGTTGCCACCTTCACGGCCACCACTATGACCATTGCTACCACTACGACTGCCATCGATGCTACCATTGCCTGCTAGTGCCACCGCCATTACCATTGCCTTTGCCATCACCATTGCCACAACCACCATAACCGCTGATTATAGATTTTTGGCTTAAGTTTTTAAAAAATCGACGATATTAAATATGCTTATATTCTTAATTTAAATAAACAGAAACACAGATTCAGTTTTCAGGTTTTAAAAAATAGCAAGCTGATGGTGATGCCATCATATCCGAAGAACTTAGAATCTGTATTTCTACTTGCATATGAAAAATTTTCCATCCTTGTATCCAACTCTATATCTGAATTTGGTCAGATCTTTCTATCAGAATCTGATGCAAATCCTAATTTGGATGAGGTTAGATTTTATCCAACCCACTTTCAGCCCTTTTTGGATCATTTGACTTGAAGTTGAAGGGTTTGCTTATAGTTTATAGGAAGAAATGTTTGGAGCATCCATCTCGTCCCAAAGTGCACTTTTTTGGCTAGGCATAGTTGGTATCAAGGATTGGAGTGTTGGCTGTGCCGTTGTGCCTTCCATGCTGTTTGCCACATACCATGCCAAGCCTGAGTTGGCACCCAATAATGGGCTGAGTTGCTTGGTATTGAGTGGTATTGCCTCGTGCATACTTGTAATACGTTTACCAATAATGCTTGATATGGCTTAAAACCAAGCATAGGCCATAGAGGTTTTCTAAACCCGCCCCTGCGACCACCCCTCTTTTTTTTTACAAAATGTTTCAGGTATTTTGAGAATGTGGTGTTTGGGGGTTTCCAAGAGTCTGGTGAGGAAATTTGCATAGATTGAGGTGAAATTGAGGCAGATCAGAGCCTACCTCTTGCAGTTATCAATATAATGGTTCCCTTCCATTTTTTATGTCATTTATATATAAAATATAGACTAAAGATGATAGTTTTTCGGAATTTGCAGCTTAGTATAGCTTTGTTTTGTTGTTTTTAACGATAGAACACAAATCTGGAATGAAAGTGAGTGATTTTGGGAGGTTCAGCCCAAAGCAACATGTCTGAAAATAATCAGATGCAATAATGCTCATTCAGGTTGATTTTTATATGTTGTCAAGTAGGGCATGATCTACAAGACTACAACCATATTGTTTTTTTCCTTTTTGAGTTACATTTAGTTTTAAAATTCACTTTATGTTAAATAATTGTAAAATTGTAAAGAAGTAAATTGCAAGGAAGTTTATGGTAGCATATTGCACTATAAATGTGCAGATGCTACCATGATTGCATTTTAATTAAGCTAAAGGTTGGTGTGCTTGGGTTTAGTATGAAGTATGAACCTATGTAAAACTTGGATATTCTCAAAATCAACTTGAGCAAGACACATAAGACTGGGTTGATTTTTTTTCTATGTAGCATGCACGGGGCTAATCTGAAATCCTTGAAAAATCAATTTTGGATTTATCCTCATCAATATTTGTCTTATACTTACATTGACACACACTTTTAATTGCTAAAGGCTATTTGCAGGGTTAAAATAAAAGTTTAATGCGTAAAAAATGCCCTACCAAACCTAGAAACATGTTTAAAGCATCAATTTCTTTTTAAAATGCAAAGTAAACCCCCTTGTCCCATGTACACTGAAAATATGCATGCCACAACATGTGCTCCACACTGCATGGCACATGACATTGCTGTGACAACCAGTGGTATCAATACCTCAATCGTCGTTGTCATCAGTTGGATATATAATAAAATTTGCAATTTCTTATAAAAATATCTGATTCAAATTCTAAATGCAGCATGCTAGTTCTGTGTCGACCTAGCACTAGCACAATATAGATGCTAGTGCTGAACATGTGGAGGCTTGGTAATACTAATGGTACACTCTGTCATACATGCACCAGTAAACAGAGTTGTGCCGCATGTTGATCTATCTCTTCTAAGGACATATTGAGGGGCATGGATTGGCAAAGCGAACACTTCAATCCTTGATACATAATTCAGTTGCTCTGTCATATGAGATTGTTGGCATGCTAAGGCCTTGACTAAGCACCACAAGGAGCTGTTCTGCAGATATCTTAGACCACATCTTCTCCTATTATTTTGTGAAATATGATGGGAAAAACCATGGTTTTGAAAAACTAGAGGGAGTCTGACAACCAAATGGGAGAAAGGAAAAAGGGAAATCTGAAAGCTGCATCTGGTGAACTTGCTGGTCTCCCCTACCATCACCTTTGGTAAACTCACTAACTGCTCTTTCCTCCTTTTGGTCCCCAAGGCATCCAGCCTGTCTTTTAAAAAACATAAGCATGCTCATCATTGGAAGTTGATGATATTCATCATCCATCCTTGCTTTGTTGGTTTAATATGTGCAACCATCTTTCTTGTTGTCACTGAACTTTGTTCATCTTACTGTCCTTTGTTTAGGATATTGATAGGGTTGTAGGTAGGAGAAGATAGAATCTTGTCACAGTGATCATCTGACTAAGCAACGAAGTTAGTTAGTAGATAGTGGATTTTTCATCAATATTTCCATCTTGCTAGTCAAATTTACAAGCAATGAGCATTCATACAAGAGTTTCACTCATACCAAATTGATATTAGGAAAATTCAAGAGGAATTTAAACAGCAAAGAGAGAAGCATTGACTGTCAATGTTAAGGTACAAATAAATGTTCAAAGTGTCTGTGCCTAAGGGGTTTTGTGGTCACTATCTTAGTTGCTTTAAGTAACTGGGCCTTAATCATTTGGTTTTCGACTGACTAATATGGATGGAACAAAACAGAAGTGACTGACAAGATTAGCAGGCGTATTTTGGTTTTATTACCACTTGGACTATTATTGGTCTAATTAAATAGAAAAGGGATGCAGGAAGTTCAACTAGGGTATGCAGCTGAGCACCTCAGCACCTCCATTCTTTATTCTCTTCCCTATCTCTTCTCTCCATTTTTTCCTTTCTCTGCATTAGCTATTACATAATACTGATATGGATTGATACTACAGTAGTATTTCCATTTGTTAGTTCATTTAATTAGCTGGTAGATATATTTAGCAGAGCACTTGGCAGAAGTTCGTGTAGTTGCTCCCTTGCTCCACCTTGGAACTTATGAACCTACATTTTTCACTGTGCGGGTAGAATGTAGGAACAAGTCATGTTATATAAAGTTTCTACGTGTTTCAGTGGTTAGTAAGCTATTATGCAATTGCTTCTCTATTTTATGGCTTCAGCTTTTAGGTTTTGGAGGCATTATGGAGATACCAGCCTCTAACTGCAATAAAGGCATCTCACTCTTCTGAAAGCTAATTTAATTTTATCATTTATGCAACGCATTTTCCTTGGACTGCATTGTGGTTTGTATCTTACATTGCAAGGTTGAACAGTTTCACTTCCTCCTTTTTCCCAATACCTGTCAAACCCATAATGACCATTGATTCACTGGATTCAGTTATGCCACAAACTTTGATAGTTTGATTTGCACTGATAATGGTGCATTGACTTATTTTGACTTTGTTAACAGCATTGATGTTGGAAGATCTTTTAAATCGTCTTTGTAGCATGCTATCCCTTTTTTTCCAAGCCATGTATTCCATGTTATTAAATTAAATTAGTTGCTTGGTTACCAAAGTAAAGGTTGGGAAAAATGCATATATTTTGTGTTTATTGAACTCAGAGGAATTAAAAGTTGTTGGGTTGATTTTATTCCTGTTGGAGTTTTTCTTTCTTTCTTTCTTTTTTCTGTGTCTCTCATTGTGATATTACTGTTGGTGCTATTTCTGAAACTCTTCTATTCAGTGATCATTGACAGAAATCTACCCAGGACGAGTACCATGCCTGGTGGAACGAAGAATACTGAAAAGTCAGAGACATCCTCAGGTCAGCATAATTGGGAAAGATCAAAAATTGAGACACTTGGGCAACGTAATCCATGTGATCACCCAGCAGCCCAACTATTTGATGATAAGATTTCTGTTAAAAATAAGGTATGAACCTATTCCATGCCCTCAGATTTTTTTTTTTTTTTTGGGGATTATGTTTTAGTATATGATAAGGTCCTGTATAGTATAACTTGTCATGGCACCAAATGCATTTTGGTTGCTTGGTTGTCAGCGCATTCTGAAATCTCATCTTGAATAACTAAGAGTAGCAAGTGCACTTCTGATCTACTAGTTGCAAATCTTTACGCCTCGTTGCTAGTTTGGGACTGTTGTTAGACTTTGGATGATGTGTCAGAGCCTCTCAGCAGCCTGCATATTGGGCTTCTTTTTCTTTCTTTCTTTTTTCTTGGGTACATTACAAACGGTCAACTATGTGCATAATGTCTAAGTAGCTAGGATACTTGCTAAAATAAACCATCTCCTATTAGTTTTATACTTAACATTATTTGACGTGGAATATGCTTATCGGGAGTAGTATCTTCCTTTATTTGTAAAACACCTTCATGGCCATAATACCAGTTGGCATTTTCTCAAACTATGGTAAAAAAATCAAACCTATGATTCCATCGACGGTAGTCAACATGAGGATGCTATCCTGTGGAACACATGTTAAAAATATCTCCTAGAGATTAAAGAATAATGGTGAGAAGGAAAGAGGAGAAAAGATGAGAAGAAGAAAGGATAGTAGAAACAGTAGTGTTTAGTGTGCCCTCTTGCTTTATCAGTTAAATCTGAGAGCCCTATTGGCTGCTCAAATGTATAATATACCCAATTTGAGACCAGTTGGCATTCTTGTCACATTTTGATAGTTTGGGCCAAAATGCTAAAAGCTACATGGAACATTTATTATATGAACCAAATATCCACTAAAACATATAATTTCATTAATTTTTTAAATGTGGACTAATCTTATCAAGTTATTATTTACCTTACAAGATTTTGCATTTTAGGACGCTGGATTGTCAACTGTATGCTTTGCAGCCTGATTATAATGATGCAACTTTTTTGGATGCTCTAGAAAAAGCTTCACCTCTGACTCTGAGAGAGGAATTTTAATGTAAGAGTATGTGTAGCAAGGTCTACCATACTGCCTCGTACCACTCAATACGGGGCGTACTATACCGTATCGAGAGAAAACCAGTACGAGATACATATTCAAGTCGGTGCAAGCCCTATACCGCCCATACTGAGATGCACCAACCTATATCGAGGCGTACGCAGGTGCATACTGGACCGTACCGAGGCGTACTGAGATGAAAATTGAGAAAATGGGTAAGAGAGTTATTTTGGCACATGCGTATCTGGTACGAAGATTGCAGACCTTGATTTGTAGTGTGTGACATGTTGGCCTTCGCTGCTTCCCTTTTTGTTCACAAGGTTACATTTTAAGGAACGGACAATATCTTTGCTTGCCTTTTAGTTTATGGGGAAGTAAGCTAATTATCACAATGAACACCTTGCATCCATGGACGACCATTTGCTTGTAAAATATACCTCGGCCTAATGCAACTTCTAAGATCAAAAAGTTTCTTTAGGATCTTCTGTTTTGTCAAGTACATGCATGAATTAGCAAACATCACTTGAAAGTTATAACAAATGAGATTATTAGCCTTTTTGTATCTCTTTTGCATTTTATCAAGACCAAGGTCCGCCGTACCGGTACCGGTCGGTGTATCGGTGTCAGCCTGGACCGGTATGTTCCAGTTCCGTATTGGCTCCGTACCAATTTCGTACTGGTATGACAGTCGTACCGGCCGATTTTTTAATCAAAAGCTTCCGGTACTGGATCTCACGCTGATCCGATACCAATCCCTGCTCGGATCGACTCGTACAGGCCCGTACCGGCCGGTACGGCATACCCTGATCAAGACCATGAAGAGGTTCTGCTTGATCAATTATGAGCTTTGTTTAGAGGGCCCAAAAGATGCTCCAACTTTTGAATCCAAGTATCTCACTATATGTTCTCATCTTTCAATTTCATGACCACAGAAGCACTATTAGTTTGATTTTGGTGAAACAGTGATATACCACATTTTTTTAATATTTTAATGCCAACTCTCGATTTTTGTTATATATGTATATATTTAGTTCTTGTACCACTATATTTACTGATTGATTAACTCGATACCTTTTGAGGCTGGCCATTTTCTTGTAAAAAAATATCTCAATCTAATGCAACTTCTAACATATGAAATTTTTTTTTTCCCAAATTTCATGAAAATTCATGAACTGCCTAACATGACTTACAATAGATGAGGTGTTAGTGGATTGTAATTGTTAGGGACATAAGCGTTTTTATATCTCTAATGCACTATGTTAAGCTCATCAATGGGTTCTGCTTGATCAATTATAATTTTTTCCAAAGGCCCAGAAGATGTCCAACATTTGAATCGAAGCATCTCAGTTTCTGTTCTGCTCTTGCAACTTCAAGTCCTAGGAAGTAAATTTAACTTGATTGGTGCAAAAATGCATTACCACATTTTTTAGTATTTATGTGCCAACTGTTGATGTCCACTTTATCATCTATGCATTTATAGAATGCTTAGTCACTCTAACGGCTGAAGTGAGTAACCCAACACCTTTTGAGAGCAGTCTTAACATGCCAGCCTTTTGATTTCGCCATTTTCACACCCATCATTCATTTTTCTACTTATGTATTCTTGAAGTAACTAAGCTTTCAAATTCGTATGAGATTGATTTGCAAAGTTTTACATAGTTAAAGAAACATCTTTCGTACTGCATGTTCATGAAACGGGTACCTTTTAAGATGCTTCACAGACTACTCATTGCTCATGGTTAATTTTGGAGTCAAGCTTGTGCCTTCTTTAAAAATTTAGAACTTTTGATTCTGGGTTTCTGCCTTCATCAAAAAAAAAAAAGGAAAAATGATTCTGGGTTTCTGCCACTTTCATCTCTCACTCAGTCCTGTGATGGTCTTTAAGGAACCTCTCATTTGGGGATGTTACAAAGCTGATTCTCTTATTATTGACCATCATATTGTGTAATTGTGCATACACCCACACACTTCCTTGCAAACCATGCATTGTTTTCTATTAAAAAAACTTGCATCATTCTTTGCCTGTATACACTAAATTTTCAGCACCTATGCAATTTGTGATATAAATTGAAAGCTTTCTTTTCTTCTTTTCTTGGATTTTTATTTTATAAATGCTGCAGCTGAAAATGTTAAATCGAATAGCTTCACTGAAAGATGATGGAACTGTAGAAGTTGATGTTCCGAGCAGTCTTGAACCTATGCCAGTTGATATTGGGTCTGAGGATGTTGCTGCTGAACCAGTTGATGAAGAATTACTAGACTCAATGGACTTCCAGTATAGACCACCCATGCAAATAGTTATTCTTATTGTTGGTACGCGAGGAGATGTGCAGCCTTTTGTTGCTATTGGTAAACATCTACAGGTTAGCTTTATTTTTAGCATAAATAGTGTCTAAACTCGTCGTTAGCGATCTCTCCACCTGGAATGCATGGATGCCTTACATCATATTTAAACCCTTTTTCCTAAATTTAACTTATGGAAGCACTTACTAAAAATGTACTAATGTGATTCATTGATCTATACATGGTGGACATTTTAGCTTTTCAAATTTGAAAAATACTTAACCTGTTTTTATCATTGCCAATGTGAACAGAGCATCTGACTGGTGTGAGTTAAATATACTGAAGCCACCATTTTATTATTGACAAACCTAAATATCTTTACACAAAAATTTTGCTTATTTGAATAGAAACAAGAAGCACAAAGAAATATATAATTTAGAATTTTGTGCTTTGGAGAAGTTGGATTGGGTTACTTATTAGATCATGTGGAGAGATCTACCATCCATTTGATTGCCTAGATGATGCACCATGCTCTTTGTATTTTGGTTAACAGACAATGCAAGTGCACAATTGGCGATTTGTTTGAATTGATCTAAGGAGGATAAACAACTTAAGAATTGTGCGAATTGGAAGAAAATCATCAAAAAAAGCAATAGGATTTTTCATATACGACAATCTGGAATATAATGTTATTTGTTCTGTATATGGACGCCTCTGCTAGATGGAATATGAGGTTGAATATCTTTTCTAAAATATAAGCATTGTTTCAGATGAATGCTCACTCTACAGAGACAAGAAACATTGTTGCTTATTGTTAGTTAATTATTATTACTGCTATCATTAGTATTATTATTTGTATTATGAGCATTACCTTAGAATGTGTCAACCATTCAACAATATGTTGACCAACTAATACAATTTTTTTCTTGTCCATTGATTCGTTAATTTATAATGATTTGCAGTCCTTTGTTTGTTGAAGTACCATTACTTTTTTATAATATAATTTTACTTTATGTACAGTAATTAGGATGTGAATTTGGAATTTATCGATGCAACTACTAAATGCCATTTCTTACATTCCTTCTCGTGATATTAAGTATTATGTATGGTTAGTCTGGTCTTTATTGAAGCATTTGTTAACAGTGGATGCAATATTTTCCCCTATTACTGTCCTAATATCTTCTTATGTTCTTGACACACTAATTAAATAGAAAGGATTGGTGACATAACCTGAGATGATTTCTTGCAGGACTATGGACATCGTGTTAGACTAGCAACTCATGCGAACTTCAAGGAGTTTGTATTGACTGCTGGACTGGAGTTTTACCCTTTAGGTGGAGATCCCAAAATTCTTGCTGAATGTATGTGAATTTCATGCACCTGTTGTTTATTACTTGTTAAGAAGACATGGTAGGTTAAAAATTGGTGGAACTTGATAGTACTGGGTTGATAACTCGAACAGACATGGTCAAGAATAAAGGGTTCTTGCCTTCAGCACCTTCAGAGATACCTGTTCAACGAAAAGAGATCAAGGAAATTATATTTTCATTGCTCCAAGCCTGCAAGGACCCAGATGTTGATACAGGCGTTTGTTTCAAAGCAGATGCAATAATTGCAAATCCACCAGCATATGGTGAGATTTTATCTGATTTTTTATAATATTATACACAATATGTACACCCTCTTTATTCTCTTTTGTAGTTTTAACAATCCAGAAATGTCACATGAATATCCATTCTAAAATTAACCATTTATTTACCAACAAAATTGTCATAACTGATCAGGTGATGTCCTTTCTTCATTGTACAATTGTAACACACATAAGTCAATACACAATGATCTCTTACATGTTTGACCTCAATCTAAAGTTTAAATATGTATTGCTGGCTGCTGCCAGAAAGCTCTTTCCATCCATTCTAATAGGATTACCAGAATTAGGTCCTGGAAACAACTAAGAAAAGCATCTCCCTCCTGACACCATGGACTCTACCGTCAAGTCAATGGTGATGGCTACTTAGAACCAATACTTTATCTTGTCATTAGAGTTGCCCAAACAGGACTGAGCACTTCCACAATCAACATTAGTGGAAGAATATTGCAAAAGTTTTTTAAATTATCAGGAAAATAACTATATATGGATGACTGAGTAGTTAAGTTTAAATGCCATACCTTGTTGACACTTGGTGTGCACCCACATAGAAAGATACTAATATGTCAAAAGATTTGCAACTGCACCAGCATGCTCTACTTTATTCAAATTCTCTTCTTGAACTAATTTAACAGCTTTCTTCTGGCAGATGGACATTTTCGAACGATGAAGTACAGTTTTTAATATATTTGTAGAAATCACCTAATTAGCAACAATATATTGTGTTATGCTGTTCAGTGCAGAATTTGGAGTCATTTATCATACAAATACCATTATGACAATTAATAGGCATTAGTAATGCAAAAATGCTCAAAACTCATAGTAAAAACTATAGCTAGACATAACCAAGGAAAAAGATGGCAAGCTTAACAATGTGTAAATGCTACAATAATGAACAATAATACACATACATATGAACATGCAACACCTCAAGGTGCCAACCCTACTTTGTGTGTTATGGATGGTTTATATACACACTCACCAATATAGGCTATCACACGGCAACATGAGCTGGCATGAGTAGCGCAATCGATAGGCTATGGTGCTGTTGAAGAACAAAGACAAAATTTGGCAGCTAAGTTTTAGTTTTGAGTGTATTATCAAGCTAATGCTTCTATACTCTGTGAACTGTAATAACTGAAGTCTATTTTATCAGAGATGAAGTTTCCAGTAAAGGAGCCATTGAACTATCAAATCTTTATTGATAATCACACAATATTTACATTGTTATGTTGGATGAAATTCCATCTTCTGTGAAACAAAGCACATCTAATTATTGCCATTTCATCCTCGAGAAATTTGAGGGAAAATGGTAATCACATTATAAGTCAGATCTCAAAATTAAGTGGATGATATGTTTTAAGAAAATCCAGCCAGAAGGAAATTGTTGGAATGCCATGCTGTAATGGAAACTTCAAATCTATGCTCCATCTTACAGGGAGACCGTGAGTTAAATTGTCACTTGATAATCTAAATGATGTTATTTGGCTTATGTGTAACTCTTTCATTGTAATTGACTCTATTCCTAGCTTATATAAATTGATTAATGGCCGCCTCCTATGATCATTTTGATATTTCAGGCAAGCATAGATGGATGCTATTAGATAAAACAAATAGAAGAAATAGGCTTCTAATTCTATCCATACCTTGGTTTCTTTTATCTTCTTTCTTTGATATTTCTTCCAATATTTTTTCCTTTATATTCTTCTTGTTCTTTAAATTTACTATCTCTACTGATCTCCTGAATATTCTGTTAAATGTGCATTAAATTCCTTAATCTGCCATGCATCATGATTTAGTTCGACAAATTTGGAGAAAAAACCCAATTGGCAGTTATTTCTGAGGTCTGTAGTGGTAGCGGAGGACTTGACTAAGAACTCGGCCAGATTTTGATATGCATCTTCTTTTGCCTCGTTTTAGGGAGGTCTATGAGATAGGGTGTATTGGGGGTTAGGGTTTGTTGAGAGGCAGCTCTGTTCTTGTACTCCATCATTTTTTTGATTATAGTGGAATCTATACCCCATCCTCGCTTGTGGATAGGCCTATGTTCGAGCCACATAAATCTATGCGTGCTGTGCTTTTCTTTCTCTCTATCTTCTCAAATCTCTTTATTCTTCTTCATTTTGAGCCCTAAGTACCCTGTGTCATCTAGATCTATTTCAACATTTTCCCTGTGAAATAGATCAGATCTGAATGTATAGGTTTTTTATGCATCTTTGATGTCTTTATAGCTTTTTATTTTGATGTCTCATGATAGCGCCTCATGGACAGTGATATTTGTAGCATGATAATTTAGCGTAAAAATTGTAACTGCATAATAATTGAAGGGACAAGCCCAGGTCCCTCTTTTAGGCTGACAGGATGTGTCCTTTATAGCCATTTGTTACTAGTCAAGCTCATTTGTCTACCCAGATCTTAGTGAATTTTTCTCTTAATTTTTTTAAGCCTTTTCAGAGTGTATTACCTTTTATTATTGACCTACGCTTGCATCAGTGTTGTTTGGTCTCCTGGACTTCTTTTTGTGTACCTTACATGGGTGGGGGCTTCGAACAGTCTTTGTTGTACATGAAGATGGTAATTCAAATGTCTCTTTAGAACTTTTTTCTCTTTTCTACTTACATCCTATGCTTGCTTGATTGTACTCATTATTAACCTTTTCCTATTTACAGCACATTTATGAAAACATTCTTAATCTTATGACTCTTTTCTCGGTGGGGGGTCAACATATTTTACATTCCATACAATGTATCCAGCTATATTTTTTGTTATGTATAATTTGATTTATTTCTGCTAGCTACCCTGACCAAAATCTATATCAATTGTTGGAAATTTTTGTTGGATATATGCTAATTATTCATCATTAAATATTGTGCTCTCTCTTTTTTGGAACTGAATTCTTGTAAAAGTGGTTGAAGCTTCCATTTTTAGTGGTTTCTTGTTGGTACTGACCATTAACTCTTTGACAGTTTACATATTACTCGCTATATCGGTCTTGCATCTTATCACTAGTTCCAGTGATCTCATCATTTTGTCACTTTTCTTGGATGTGCCTGCAAAACTTAATTACCATGAAATGTAACTTTTATTGTTAATGCTAGTCTGTATAGATTTGTGTAATTCATATTTTGCACTATATAAGCTGAGACCCTAATTGTGCGTTTTATTAGCTAATGTAAAGTATCTATTTTTTTCTTCTTTTTTTCCAGCTATTTCTTATTGATTTGGCAGTTATGTTTGGTCCAGATTAGTATCTGAAGCATTGAGAGTGTTTTTGCCAAGTGAATGTATTCTGACTAATTTTTGTGCATAACTTAAGTTAATATATAAATTCACCTTTGTGATTCATTAGCTGCATTTATATGGACTTATTTTATCTGAATTTTCCTAGTTTATTTGATTCAAGATTTTAAGTGCTATGTGATAGTGCAAAGCCAGTGCTTGGCGTTCTCTGGCACTTAGCTGTGCCCCCTTCTGGTTTGTGCTGACCAGCATTGCTGGCACTTCAATCCATGGTTCCATCATCTATATTCCATGTAATGGTTTATTACTCTTGAACATTGATACGGTGAATGGGGGATCATTTTCTGGACCACTAATTTGCTCACTGTAGTTATTGAGTTTTCAATCTTATAACTGGTTCCAACACTCCTCATCTGGTTTGCCTTTCTGTTCTTGATCCATTCGGGGAACTTGTGTTGGTTTTGATATTTCTTGTTTTTTCTTATCCAGGGAATTAGTAGTATTATTGTTCTATGCACAATTGGAAGTTTGAGACCAACTGTTGACATGGACTAATGCTTGTTCAGGGCATACACATGTGGCAGAGGCGCTAAAGGTTCCAATTCACATATTTTTCACAATGCCTTGGACGTGAGTTCTTTCCCCCTGTTCTTTATGGATTCATTCTTTTGTAGAATGAGATAGATTTTAGGAGACAATAGGCATCTCCTTTAAAATAAACTCATAACAAATCCATGATAAATCTGCTATTAAATTAGTCTGATATGTGCCTTTTCTGCCTTGGTCATGCTGACCATACATATCTATGACAAATCTGCTATTGAATTAGTCTAATATGCTTTTTTCTTCTTGGTCAGGCCAACTAATGAATTTCCTCATCCTCTTTCTCGTGTCAAGCAACCAGCTGGATATAGAGTTAAGGGAGTTCTAGACCCTCAGCTGGGACTTAATTTATTTTATTAGATAATTTTTTTAATTTACTATTTCTCAGTCAGATCAAATGAGTGCCCTAAACTGTCTGAGCTTTGGTTCTTCGTTTTCTGTTGTGATATTTGTATTTTAATGGACAGTTGAATTTTATCTTGATATTATTCATCTTATCTTTGCATCACATCCTAATGCATGGCCAAGTTATGTATTTGCAAGATTTTGCCCCTAAGATATGCTTAGTTTAAAACAGGATAGTCCAAGGGCTAGATAAACTATTTTGGGGCCCATATTCTGAAGGCATGTTATGGTGACCTGAACCTATGTATTTTTTCCCCTACCCGCAACCAGCATGTGCAGTGCATGCTAGAGAGAAAAAAAGGAAAATAAAAAAAATAAATTAAAACATTACATCATAAAAATAAAAGTAAAAGATAAAGTTGAGTGTAGAAAATTGATTATAACAAAAAGAATATAAATAGGAAATCAACAATGAAATATAAACAAAATAACAAGTGTTCATGTTTAATTCTTATATGATAGTTTTCTTAATTTTTATCTAAAATCCAATGAGGCATTAAAGGAAAATGACATTGAAGGCTAAACATGACAGGATTTTGAAATGATATCAAAAGATCTTCTTGAATGTGTAGATTGGAAAGAGAGGCCCTCTCTCCTCTCTGGAAGAGATTGTAACTGAATTATGGTCGAATTTGGTGGGATAGAGGAAGAAATAAATTAACAGGGGAAAGAGGGAATTAAGCAAGAAATTTTCCTTATTTTATCCACATTGGGGAGTCATACATAGTTAGAAATAAGTGGACATTTTGATAAAAATATTGACAGACTGAATGCTAGGGAAATATTGCATCATTCAAAGCTCCCATTTTTATGTTATCATACAGATATTTTCCTTACAAATGTTACTAGGAGCAATCTTTTATTGGTGGAATAAATAATGTTGCGCATTTATCCTTAGTGCTTTCAAATATGTCGAGAACTATACAACATGAGTGGCCTTGGTATGTTATAGGTCTATAGAGGGCTTTCCTCGTCAAGTAATTCATCTTCAATGCAGTTATTTGCATAACCTGCAGACTGACATTTCAGCTAGCAAGATTCTAAGCGTGAAGATTATAGTTTCTGTTTGTTTTTAACGGGTTCTAGGTATGTGGAGTAATTTTTGGGTTTGTGCAGCTTAGAAATTCCATAAGTATGCAGTGAGATTTATGTGTGATGTTTGCATGACCAATTTTCTCCTCCATTTCATGCTACCTATGCCATATGTAGGATGAAAAATGCTCCTTTTGGTTGTTTTGAGAGGATCACTTTGGTCATCCTTGATGCTTTCCTTTTGATATACCTAACATTAATTTCTCCTAACATTCTTTTGGAAAAGTCACGATGCTTTTTATTCTTTTTTTAAAACCAATGAAATGATGTTTGCTGGTTATATTGCTTCCACTCTTGACCATCTAAAGCATTATCATGATAGTCAATTTGAGATAAGGGATCTTTGGCCCTCTCCCTTTAATGAGCCTGAGTTTCGATTGGTTGTCTTCCTTTCTCCTTAAAGTTGCTATGTTCTTAATCGGTCAGCTCCACCTTGTTGGGTGATATGCAAATGGATGATATTTATATGAAGCTTCAAACCCATCCATGTCCCATGAGGGTGACCTGTAATTCCAGCTGGCATACTTGTCTCTCCCTATATTCTATGAGGCGACTTAATCTTTGATCGCAGAACTTACCACTTCATTCATTGTGCAGTCCTTTTTGCCGGTGCTAGTTACTGCACTTTACCTGTGCAGTCCTTTTTGCTAGTGCTAGTTGCTGCACTTTACCTTGGTAATGTCCTTTACCTTGATAAGTTACTCATTACATCTATTATATTGTGAATAAGACATACCCCTTTAAGCTGTTGTCGTTTCCTATCTTGTTCTTTGTTGTTGCAACACCAGTAATGATGACAGGACAGTTTTCCTTTTAAAGATCTGCTTCAAGCACTCATTCTGGAGCCTTCTGAGGGTACAATTGCCTAAAACTGTTAACAGTCAAGTGTAATTCATACCTATCTTTGCCTGAAACTTACCACAACTGGATTGGACAAGTGATACACTAAATTCACTTGGAAGGATGCATTTGATCTTCCTCTTTCTCTCTTCTTTATAATTTCATTTTTTTCCTTTTTAAAAATTTTATACTAGTTAAGAACATAGCTTTTAGAACTTAACATTTTTGCTATATATCAGAATTCTGGGTCTTTTCATCTGAGCTTGTATTTCAATAACAATAATCTTATATATTCCTCTATTGTGATATTTATGTCAGCTCATTGTTCTGTATGGTTCTGATAAATTACCTAATTATAATTTCTGTTCCTTTTGCAGCTTTCATACCAAATCGTTGATTTTATGATCTGGCTTGGAATACGGGACATGATAAATGATTTTAGAAAAATAAAGTTGAAGCTGCGACCTGTTACATATCTTAGTGGTGCCCAGGGTTCTGCCTCAGACATCCCTCATGGTTATATCTGGAGTCCTCATCTTGTCCCCAAACCGAAAGGTCTGGCTTCAAGTACATGCTTTGACTGATAGAGACTATCATTAGAAGTTGAAATTCACCAGATAATATAAATAGTTAAATGGATCCATTAGGAAAGTATAAATACATGGGCAGTAAAAGTTTCAGCATAAAATTACAATAGGACTAATTTTCAAAGTAGGTCTTTATGGATAAGATGTTTCGTTCTTGCTGATCTCTCCTTTATTTGAATAGATGTGACTCAGATAATGGATTAATCAAGTCTGCGGTTCATAATTTCAGTTTTAATAAAGCGTAAATGCTAAAATTCTATCATGTACTTATTGTACAGTTGTTTCTCATGTGACTTAAGGCTTTGATACCTCTGTAATTTTGGTAAAGCGAGTATGTTCTGCACCAGTGGATCATCCCTTTGTTTGCGACAATCTGACAATCCATTTTTGATGGCAGACTGGGGACCTAAAATTGATGTAGTTGGATTTGGCTTTCTTGACCTTGCATCAAACTATGAACCTCCAGACTCACTTATGAAATGGCTTGGAAGTGGTGAAAAGCCTATTTATATTGGATTTGGCAGCCTTGTGAGTTCAATTTCCTGCTAGCACAAGTTTTATGGGCTTTGTAGAAAATATCTGTGTAAAAGTTACAAATTATATGGAATATTTGTATCAAAGTAGTCACTTGTTTTATCTAATATTAATCAATATAGAATTTGATGCTAATTTCCTTCTAAATCATGTCACTACCCAAAATGGTTATTTGTCTTCATTGTCTAAAAAGAATAGAGGGTGAGCCTTGGCACCATGGTAGGGTTGCTCCATTAGTTCAAAACACGAAAACAGTCTCTCCACATGCTGGGATAAGACTGCGTACATATACTCTCATCAGACCCTGTAGTGGCTGGAGCCTTGTGCGTTGGCCCGCTCTTTTTATTGTGTAAAAAGAATGCACAACAATTTTAAATGTTCAAGGGTCCAATGCAACTTCTTTTATTTCTTTGCTGCCTAATTCATGCAGTTACTATTTCTATCATACTTGACTGGTTACTCTATACTAATATAACACTTCATTCAGTTTTGAAGCATGCTATTAGCTAACATAAACCATGCTGCCATTTGAATGTCTATAAAAAATTAGCTCTATCCATTTGGATATCCAGATCTGTTTCAATGCTTAATGTCAACAGTCCAATGCCAACTTGTTCAAGAAATTCAGGACATATTATGTTATTGATGGGTAATTGTTGAAAATCTTTTTTTTCTGGAGGGTTATCAGCATGTTCCAAGGCTGTGTTGAAATCTACTTGATCACTAAGAGCAGTTTTTAGGGTATGCCATCATTATTGTATGTTTATTTCTTAGATCTGCGTATTAAATTTACAGTCTTAAGCTTTTGTGCTTCTTGCAATCTTCAGTCTCCACAAGCTCCTTCTTGAAAAGTCTGAACATTAATTGCTGTAATTAAGAAAATGTCATATTTGTTTGCACTTTGTTGTCTGTATCTTGTGATTCTGCGGTCGTTTCTTTGCCTTTTCTGGGCCCCTTTGTTTAGACTTTAGAACACTTCTCTGTTCAGATGATGGTTACATAGTGTACAGATTTTTGTAAAGCAGATTGCTGACTTAAGTAACGTACTGCCTTAGATGATTAGGAACTCCACAGAAGGGTCCTGACTTATGAATTTGTAAAGCTAGAACTTCAAAAGTTAATTGTATTCCAAAATAGCTCAATTTGACCTAAACCAGATAAATCTATCATGACTACTCGTTTGTTCATTTAATAGAACTAAAATGTGCTGATGAGGGCTAGCCATTAGTCCAGGCAAGTCTTAATTGCTGAAGTTGGTATTCAAGTGACATATTAACAAATCATCTTTGCTGTGGAGGGCACTGACAGCATACATAATTTACTCTATTTTAGCTTATTGATGCAAAGTTGAGCATAGAACTGAGGGCAAGAGTGGGTAATTTTAAACCATTGAAGGTTTTAAGTATCAGCGATGGGGCACTTACAGGATCCATCTGAGCCATTCTCCACTGCCTTGTGGTCGTGTTCTCTATTTAATTATATATGATAAAAATATCTTAAATAGTTTTTAACTATCACTGATATTGGAATGACTCAGAGCCTATGCATAGTTATTTTCAGGGTTTAATTGATGATGTATGAACTCTTCCAATGCATGCATATTTAAGCATGGTAATCATGGCAGGATTGCTGCATATTGACTTTCCAGGTGGTTTAGAAAAGAATTTGAATGCAAGGCTTGACGTACCGGCTGGTACGATACTGTACCGGGCATACTATACCGTACTGGTCCGAACTGATATGCAATCCGCACCATACTGACATTCGGTACGCCTTGCCGTCTCGTCTCGTACCGTACTGCATACCAAAAATTGTCACGCCCCCGCCTTCGCGGGGCACATGAGGCACCCAGTGCCCACATGGGGGCCACATGAAGAGGAAAACACGGGGCTCTCCTGCCATATATTGTCCGGTTCTGAGGCTTCACGCAAGCGTCCTTCACCCCTCTCCGGTTTTGTTTTCCTCCCAAAATGCGTCTATAGGATTTGGAGACACATGCCTCATATGCCCAGGTTCTGGAACGAGTCTTTCTGATGTGGGACTATTGGGCCTCACACCCTTCCCACCATCGGATAAGAGCCGTCCTCAGCTCTAATACCAAATGTCATGCCCCCACCTGTGTAGGGCACGTTAAGCACCCAGTGCCCCGCGTAGGAGGGGGCGTGACATTAATATAGTTGAATGGCATTGGTACGGGATCTAGTACCGAGATGGCGAACCTTGTTTGAATGTCTCAAAAATTATGCCTTTCATCTATGTGATGAGTACAAGTATTCAGAAAATTATGAATTTGAATATTTTATTCTTGGATGAACTACATCTTTTTCACTTACAAAAAAAACTTCATCTTTTTTTTGTTTTGAGAAGGAAATTAAAAAAAATAAAAAATGAAGCACTATTTTTTGCAACCTTAGGTTCAGAACGAGTAATCTATAGATCTACCATGCAATTAGTTATGCTAAAATGATATAATGGAGAAAAAAGGTTCTGACAGGTATTGATGTGTTATATTGCTACTGCAATTTGCATACTAAAATACCTTGGTAGGTAAATGTTTTTTGTTTCTTTTAAATTGTCTAATATACTTATCACTTGTACGATACTTTGCACTTTACGCTGATTGATTTGCTGCTTTTAACTTTCCTGGGCATATCATAGCCTGTCCAAGAACCAGAAAAAATGACCAAGACTATTGTGGAGGCACTGGAGATCACCGGACAGAGAGGTATCATTAACAAGGGGTGGGGTGGCCTTGGGAATTGTAAGTGTCTGGTTCCTGTTTTGTGACCACATTATTTGACAGTGTCTTATGCACATGCTCTGTTGTGTAAAATGTTTAACCGCTTGTCAAATCTTTGTGACAAACAATGTGTATTTCCAGGGGCAGAACCTAAGGAATTTGTTTATTTACTGGATAATGTTCCCCATGACTGGCTGTTCTTGCAGTGTAAGGCAGTGGTAAGGCTTATGCATCCCTTCTTTTGATATATTAAAAAGATTTCAATAACTAGCAATTCATCTATATTCAGAACTCTTCATCTCGTTTTACTAAGAAGACTGTTCTGTGAAGTTGTTCTCATCTTTGCATTTGGCCTTGTGATCTTTATCTCCCAACATCTTGATGCTATCAACATCACTGGCCCAATCTCCTTTCTCCTTTGACTTTCATCATTGTTGTGAAAGTACAAATGACTATAGTACTATAGTGTACAGTGAATACCTTCTAATTCTTGAAAACAGCACCATCTCCTCATAATCACCTAAAAAAAAATGGTTTCTTGGGGTTTTCTTTTATGTAATGGTTTGACGTGCATATACATACATTTCTATATGTAAATCCATATGAACAAAAAAGGAAAAAGAAATTTGAATGACCCCATGCTACCTAGTATTCTTGGGATCTTCTGGCTCCCCTGCACATGAACTGCTCATGGTTGGGAAGCAAAGCTTTAGTGCTGCAGGGTCTTAGCTGCAAAATTTATTAGTCACTTATTTTTGGACTGTCTAGTTCAATAATTTTAGATGGGTCATCTGGTTTCCATAAATTACTAATATACTATGTAGCTTATGGCACGTTGTAGTATCCAATCTTAGCAGAATTTTGTCATGCCTTGCGTTTAACATTTCATAACAGCTCAAAATCTCTTAATCAGTTGATGGTTTTACAATCTCTACTGCCTGGTCCATCCTTCTCTAGGCACCCTAGTCCACCTGGTCACCTCTTTGTTTGATGGTCCCACCCCTCCTTTCTCTCTTCTGCCTAGATTTTATATCCTAGATGGATTTTCTTCCTTCGAACCTCTTTGTTGGACTGCGGTTCTCAATGGATCAAGTCTCAATCCTTTCTCATGGCATCGCAGGATGATTATGATTATCATTTTACAGATTTATTTGCTTTGTGAACTCAAGAAGTGTTTTTGTGGTTTTCTTATACATCATATGCATTTTTTTTCTGAACTATTTCAATTGCATAAATTTTGAAAAAGTTTGTACTAAAATCCTAGTTTTTTATTAACTGTTTTAAATTATAAGCATGTTTCTTGTTATTCCTTTTTTTCTTGTACATTACAGTAAAATTCTCATACTTTGATTTACTTTGTGTATAGATGAATAAGAATGTATGGAAGAATGTCGAACACATGTTCAGTAAACACATTTTTTTAACATGTGTTGATGTCTTATTAACCAGTTAATCAAACAACTAAAATTATTATCAAATAAAATTTAGTGTTTTCAATATGTAATTTGGCCCCCTCAAGAGTTGAATCCTCTCTCACTTCTCTCCCTTCTCTCACTTCATTCTGTACATGTACTTGTATAAGCATATACAGAAGATGATACATGTTTGGATGCCTCTTAGCCATGTCTCAAGGTGTCCCAATTGAAAGTTTCAATGACACAATTCAGCGAGTTAATTTTGGGATGGTTTGATGAATAGGCAAGGGGTCTCCATGACTCCTGGCTTTTTACAGATGATTTCCGGTAGTTTAACCATTTTGGAACCCATCACTGAAATTGGTTGTGCACAAACAACTTATTTTGTGCCATATTTTAGCTCTGCCAGATGTACACATATGATGCAACATGTCCTTGCTTATGCTCTGTTTTGGTTTGACCATTCGCTCCTCTTTTAGTTTAAATTCATGGCTCTGTTTTGGTTTAATCATTTTGGAACCCCATCTTTGAAATTGGTTGTGTGCAAACTCCTTATTTTGTGCCATATTTTAGCTCTACCTGATATAAACATATGACGGATAAGTACTATATAGCTATATGCGTACTTGTACATATATCTGTATGCACATGTGCTTGCTTGTGCTCTGTTTTTTGTTTGACCATTCATTCCTCTTTTGTTTAAATTCATGGCTCACTAGTACTCTAGGCTTATTAGCAATATACAATGTTTACAAAACAGATGCATCAATTTGCATCTGATATATGGAAACATACATATTTATGCGCTTATGTATACATATGTGTCTACGTGGGTGTGCACATTATATATCCAATAAAAATTTCTTATGCTCTGTTTTGGTTTGACCACTCATTCCTCTTTGCTTTAAAATTATGACTTGCTAATACTCTAGCTTGTCTGTAAACAATGGAGACATAAATGCACATCCTAGACGCTATCAAGGGCAGCCCCTAGTGCAAGTAAGTTCTAATTGGAATGCAAGTCCCCAGCTTCTTTTTAACTTCCTCATAGTTACGCTAATTATTTTGAGCAAAACCAGTTCAGAGGCCTGACCACCTACCAAATCAACCTCTGGATTTCTCTTTCCAAATCTATAGAAACCTGTGTATTTGATAAACATTTTGTCTAAGGATAAAGCCTGGATGGGTGGCCCTTAGAAAGTAAGAGTGGTGACAAGATCCCAGAAAGTAATGCTACATTCCATACTCATTGTTTGGTGTGGCTGGAAGCAAGAATGGATGTGAGAGCAGGAGCACGTTTCATTGCCGAGCTACACAGTCCTTGCTTCTAAGAGTTACCTTTCACACAAATCCTATTATTTTCTAATATCCTTTATCTTAAAAATATAGTGTGATTAATATGTATGAGGATTTGTGAGGGCTTGTGATTAGTCCTACATCTGCTATGCACTTGGCAGATCTTGTGTAGTTATATAAGGTCAAGAAACCCAAATAATATCTTCCGGCTAGCTTTTTTGGGTGAGGTCTTTGATTGTTACAAATGGTATCGAAGTGGACCCGGTCCATGGCCTATGTGGATTAGGAGACATTGTAGCACAGGCTTATTGGGGCTGACCAGGGCTGATCGTGGTGCTTATGATTAGATTTGAATGGATTTAAATTCTTAGCCTGGCGAGAACGCCGGAGCTTAAACAAAAGGGAGAGTATATGAGGATTCGTGCAGGCTTGTGTTTAGTCCCACATTGGTTATGTACTGGGAAGATCTCGGGTACTTATACAAGGCCAAGGAACCCAAATAATACCTTCCAGCTAGCCTTTTTAGGTGAGGTCCTGGTTATTACAATATCTTTCATAGAAACTTAATTGGTTTACTTTTTTGGTAATCTGATATTTGCCTTGTATTACACTTGTTAAATTTGTTATCAGTATATTTCTACTTATTTTTTTAAATGATTTTTGTTATTCATGAGGATATTCCAAATACTTATAATGTCTTTTGTTTTATGTCTGTCCATAAATTTGAGGAGGAACATCTTGGGGCATGATATCATGTTAGAAGGCTTTTGCTAAATAATACTAGCTATCAGTGATATAGACATGCAGTTTATTAATTTTTCTTCTGTAAATTGGGATTCAAGAATCCATAGGTACTCAATATTTTTTTTTGAAATTTAGACAAGAAACTTGTTTGAAGGGTTGGATGTAGGATCCTCAAAGAAAGAATGAAGAGATGTTGAAGAGAATAGGAAATGGAAAAGAAAGATGGATCACCTTTTCCCAATTTGATAAGGCAATTTAAATCACTAAATTAATAGGTGAACAGTATGCCACTTAAGAAAGCGAAAATGAAAAGGGCCTAGAGTCATTACTTAATTGGCGTGCACATACCAGAACAATGTTTTTGCTCCTTAACTACAGTGACATTACAAGTGTTGGATCTTTTCAATATCAAAGTGTTCCTTATAGATATGTGTCCAGTTGTCATTAGTAATATCCTTATTTAAGTTTAGGTTCAAGCACTTCAAGCTAAATAAAAGGGTCTGGGTAACATATTGGTTTTGTATGGTACCTTAGAGTATTTGAATACTAACTCTTATAGAACTTGACCAATGGTATGCCTTGGCGCAATGGTAAAGTTGCTCCATTATGACTTGGAGGTCATGGGTTAGAAACATGGAAACAACCTCTCCGCTCACGAGTGTAAGGTTGTGCACCTCTGACCCTCCCTAGACCCTGCAATGGCAGGAGCCTTGGGCCTTTTTTAACTCTTATAGTACTTGACTAACTGAGAATTGCTCTCAATTGACTTAAACATTGTTGATGGATTAAAATATAATGATTTCAATGCACTTTTTAATGCTGAAGAAATCTTCGGCGCCATAAACATGCTGGAAGACGTCAAAAATTTAGCTGAAAAGTGTGGTCTGGTTTGGACCAATAACTATTTATTGAGGGGGAAAAAGGAAAAAAAATGAGAATTTTATCTACTCAATCCTCTAAGCTTGCATGAAAACACAAAATACTCACCAGGGTTCTGGAATGATTTTGTGAAAAAATGTTTTAAAATCAAACAAAAAAATGCTTTTAGAAGCGATGGAATTATATTTTATTGACAGACACATCCTGAGTAAGCTACTTCAGAAGCAGCTTGAGCAAATCTGAAGTTTTCAGTTACTTAAAATGACTTAAATAAACTGTCTGGTGGTTGATATATGCCAGCATGAGTTCAGAATACATGCGTATGCAGCATTCAACATTCTTCATCATTCTTTTGTACAATAAACTTAGCTCAAGCTATTGTGTCATGTTCTAAGTATTTCTTTTGTCAGTCACTGGTTCATGCAAGATTTTGGAGTCCGATGCATGGACTGTAGATTTTGAAATATAGTGAGCACCACAAACATCTAAAGTATAAATTATTTTCAATATAAGTTTTTCTAAACATATTTGTGGATGAATTAGCAATAGGTGCAACTATTTTTCTTTTGTTTTTGAAATTTGCTGTTATATCTGTTTGCTGGCTGAAAGTCAAACCATGGATGATAATTATGTCATGTTTTTCTACTCAGGTGCATCATGGTGGTGCTGGAACAACAGCTGCTGGGCTAAAGGCTGCGGTATCTAACTTCCTTTTACTTTTTTTCTTTGGTCCCCCTTTACTAACATATATTTGGAATATAAACAACTCTTCAAATATTGGTGTTTAATGATGTGCAGTGTCCAACTACCATTGTACCTTTCTTTGGTGATCAGCTTTTCTGGGGGGAGCGTGTACACGCTAGAGGGTTAGGACCCCCACCTATTCCTGTGGATGAATTTACCCTGCCAAGGTTGGTTGATGCAATAAAATTCATGATGGATCCAAAGGTAAATATTTATGCCAACCTATTTCTCTTTAGTTTACTTTGTTGTGGATCTTGCAGTGTGTTTTTTTCATTTTCCTTTTGAGATGGTTTATTCCTTTTCAATCTGGTAATTTTTCCTAGGTTGTTGAACAGTTCTCGGATATTTAATTTTGATCTTCTTCATAATGTTTAGTAATGTAAAATGATATTATGATAGCAATAGCTTATGCTGTTGGTGCAGATAATATACCTTAAATATCGTCTTAATTTCTATGACTGTTGATATTCTTGTATGTGAATATGTTTTAATGTTTTAACTAGTAACCATTAGACCAATTCTATCCAATAATTCTTGTTTATCAGCAATTTATATGAATCTCATATAGGGTCATATCCCCTCAACCCTTTCTCAGTTAGATCTTCTGTAGCAATCTCTAGCCTGATTTTATACCCTGCCTCCACCTCACCATCAAAAAAAGAAAAAAAGGGAAAAAAAGACAAAATCAAAAAAAAAAAGTAAAAAATCTTTCTTGCCCTCCTTGTCTTGCAAATGACTTTTTGAACCTGCAGATTGTAAAACCCAACTCTTTTTACTCACCATGAAATGCTAAAGAAAAAGGACCAGAAAGTCTTGAAAATTAAAATTTATGTCTATAAAGTCATTTAATGTAAAGTAAGCAAAGTAACAATCTAATGTAACATATATACGTATTCATGTATATATGCATGCATGAATATATACAAATCTGATGCACATAGATACATGTGTTGTTCGGGACTAATTAGGGATTACCTGCAATGTGCAAGGCCCTTTGGATTGACTAGATTGGTTCCAATGAAATTGGTCAACTGCTGTCTAAAATCTGAGAACGGGACGGCCTAGAACTTATTATGAATTTATGAATGAACTGAGGATTAATTGTTTGGGTAAGGTTTTTAATCTTGGGTGTCATGTTTATCTCAATGACAGCGAGTGGCCGATACTGAAAAAGAAGATTTCAGAATATCACCTGATTTAGTAAAACATGATTAAGAATCGGCCTATGTGTAGAAAAAATGTCAATCTGCTTCCTTTTCCTCACCATATTTCTATCTACACCCCTCTCTCCAAGGAACCTATGTATTTTGTCCTCGAATGTTAATGGGAGATTAGCTCTTGGGGAGCAGATGGTGTTAATGTGGCACAGAAGCAGAATCAGGGATGGTGACATGGGGAAGCCCCACCAATTCTGATCAAGGATGGCAACATTGTTGGAAACCGTTCCTCATTTGAAGCTATTCTTTTAACAGTTGGTCGAAAAGATTGTCCATACATCGAAAACATGGAAAACGACTTTGGTTTCCAGTGCTATGTCATCACCACCCTCCCTGTAGCAGTGAAGGCCTACCTTGTGGCTCTCTTCAGATACATCAAAAACTGCTGCACCTTGCATGCCAAAGGCATATTTCTCAGTTCCAATGAGATACAAGTTGTCCATGACACACGCATGCGCGCGCGTGCGCACGCGCAAACACAGAGCACCTTATATTGTCTCTGTGGTCTCCGCCTATCTCTACCTGTCCGGTCGAGAGCTGAAGCCTAAAAGAGAACTCTTTCTAGTTACTACGATTTAATAGAGATTAAGATATGTTTTGTCTATATTATATTGGCTGATATATCGAGATATATTAATTTATATCAGCCAAGATTATGTGAGTCGGTATTTTCTAATATTGCATGTAGTGGATGCTCGGCATTGTTTCAAACCAACATCTTGAGCGGTATGAAAACTGTACATGACGCCAATGCCCCTCATGGGCTGCTGCCTTAGTTTCATCACCTATTAGGAGATTAGGATCTCTATCGTGTAGGCTAGATGGATGGAAGCCTATGTATAACTCATATTCTCTACTGCTACTCCCTGCTAGTGCCATTGTTGTCCAAAAGGATTTTAGGATAAACTTGTATGCCTTGCTGCTCATGTAGCAAGGTGTCAATCTCAGAGAAAGTACCCTTGCCTTTTCCTTTTTTAATTTTTGCTGCTTTGGTCCCAGATCATGATAGTGCTCACCGTGGATCCTCCACTTCTTGTGTGTTTCCTGTTTTTGGAGTGTATGATTGCAAGTTATGAAAGCTGATTGCTTGGACCTGCTGCTGCCAGGTCAGCTATGGGATTTTGTGAAGCAACGATTATCTATGACTAGTTTCTTTTTTCCCCAAAACCTTTTTTTGATCTAGGCGTCATCGAAATCTGGCACCAACTTGGTGGCTTGAGTGTTGCTGGCAACAGCTGCATGCTGATGATGCTCCAGTTGGAGTCTGGGGAGATGTTATGTGGTGGCATGGGGAAGCGACCAGTAGCCCTTTTGCTGGTTACTTCCCTCCCTGATAATTGGGAGAGACGTGAAGAGGAGAAGAAAACTTGATCAAGTTGCCTTGACCTTTTTCTTTCATATTACTTTATTTTGGCGCGAGGGTTGAGCTAAACCATGTTCTGTATTATGTAAGCCTGATAGAGATATGGTTTTGGGCCTGACATGCAAAGGTAAGTCAGGCTTATATACCCAGGACCATGGTTTGCCGTACCGGTCCGTACCGGCCGGTACGTATCGGTCCGGCCTGGGACCGGTACCGGATCGGCGTGAAATCCGATACCGGTAGTTTATTATTGAAGAACCAGTACGGGATCGGTTCGGACCGGTACGGGACCGGTTCGGACCGGTATGGGACCGGTTCGGACCGGTACGCCACCGGTACGGACCGGTACGGATCGGTCCGAGCCGCCACCGGTACGCCGACCGGTACCGGTACAGCGGACCTTGCCCAGGACAAATGCAGGATTGCACAAACCTTCATTATAGGCCAATTGCTGTCTGGCAGAAACTGAGTATGACACCTGATTAGGGCTATCTACTCATAATTCTTAAACCTGAGTCGAAATATGATATTTCCTGGCCCAACAGAAGCTTATATTACAAAACTGGGAGGCCAAAATGGCTGCTTTGACTTGTTTTGAGCCTCTAAAACACTCAATGACGAAACGTATGCTTGGTAATATAATGGTTATAGCCATACATGATGTTATATTGCTCAGTGTTATGCGTGGTTATCATGTTATTATGCTATTGTTATTGTATGCATATCCATTCTTGTTATTTCAATGGTGATACGTTGACTAGAGATACGGACACGTGGAATGTAGGATTAGGTGGAATATGGGCTGTGGGGAGCTCATTCTTGTTATTTGAATGGTGATTAGTTCAATTCAATAGTGATTAGTCCAAAGATGACTTGGAATGTGGGCTGTGGGAAGCTCATGTGGTTGGGCCATGTCTTGATTGGTCCATGATGCTATGCTAGCCCTTTTGTAGGACTTACATTGAGGACCGATGCCTCACATTTTTCACTCACTAATCCCTGCCGGTGCCATCATTTTCTATCCATCTACGAGCAGAGGTTCTGAGGGGTGATTGTGTTTACCTTGATCATCATGTGGCATGGTGCTGACCTCAGGGGAAGTGACCTCTCCTCTTTTTTTGTTGTGATCCTGGATCATGATTATGCTCACTATTGATCCTCTCTGATTGGATTGCTGTTTTAGTCTTTGGAGTGCATGATTGCAGACATTTACCATGTCTGCTTTAGGATTCTGTGTTTGGGAGGAACACTGTAGATCTCAGCTGATCGGAGTTTAATCAAGGGTTCCATAAATGTGCAATAACCAAAATATGAATTAGGTGTGCAGAATTAAATATACAGCTGATTTGTTTAGTAATGATTAAGCAACAGAGACATTGATGCAGAAGTTTTATGCTTGATGAAACTACATGTTTCAGCATAATTGAAATCCAATGTGGATACTTATCAATGAGAAGATGTGATAAGATCAGTGAAAGGTATAAGAAATAGGTACTCAAATCCTATCATAAATAGTCAGCTGGCCAATTAGTTATATAACTACTAGGACTCCTAACTAAGCCCAATTTTGTGATATCATTGTTCATGCTCCAGTGATGTGTGAGCAATAGTAGCCCTTTTCCCGTTTTAGTTCTGTATGCCAACAAGTATTAAAAAAAAATAATGGAAAGGACTGAACAAACCAAATTAAAAGAGTCTTTTTTTCTCGACTACTAATCTTCTTTTAGACATGGTAGGACCTAACATGAAAGGATCTAAACACCTCATTAGCTGTTTTTTTTTAAGCTATTACTGCCTCCGTTGGTGCACAACAAGTGATCTTTTAATGCTATTTTCCATGTGGGTTGGTGGTGGTGGTTTGGGGGTGTTTTTAGTGGAATGAGCTGAGACCATAAGAAAACCAATCAACCTTTAAACTTCTATTATATTTTTCAAATTAGTGGAAATTCTCTTCTCTATAGAAGGCTAACTAGTGTTGCCAAACTCCCAGGGTTTGAACCCTGGACCTCTCATGTGGAGAGAGGAATGCCAACTAAGTTTTCAATTCTCAGATCTTTGATGTGGGAGTATTTTGTCAGTTCAGTGTCTGATGTAAAACTTAGGTCCTAGGATTGATTCGAAATATCTTCTGATGCAATTGGCATCAAGTCAAGATAAGGAAATGTAATGGGAAAAAGACATTTCAGTTTATGCTATTATAATAATCAATGTTCTGTTGCTGCAACTGTCTTAAAAGCTATATGAGACGAGAGTAGCTGATATTGATTAATAATGTTGAGTTTGGATCCTCTCCTATCACTGAATACATCCAGTTGCACTATAGCTCTCCGGTGCTGGCATGGACCAGAGAGGATTTTGGTTTTTAAATGAGGAAGAGGAGAGGGGAGGTATGATCTACTGGAGCACCTCCACATTATTACAAAGTTGTGACTTGTGAGTCATCTTTCAGGCATTAAAAATGATAATTCTTAAAGTTTTCCTGCTTCTCACCTGTCCTTGACCATCTGCATGCATACTGCTGTTGCAATCTTGCACGAAGGCAACTCCGGGGAAACCCTAGCTAGTTTTTTTAAAAAAAAAGATAGATCTGAAGTGTGAAGATGAGATTCTCGATCCTTACGATCCAAGGTTAAGGGTGAATCGATGGTGAAATGTTATTGTTGCAAGGAAACATGATAGAAGAAAATTGTTGTCACCTGTAGATTAAAGATTTAGAGAGGAAAAAAATGAAGCCTTTGAACTCCAACCATTGTGGCTGTACAGGTAGACTGATAGTGGGAAACAGAAATCACCAGACCAACCAGCCATGGTTGTTAAAAGCTAGGATGAAAGCAATCACATGATATGGGTAGACTGATAGTGGGAAACAGAAGTCACCAGGCCAACCGGCCATGGTTGTTAAAAACTAGGATGAACGCAATCACGTGATTATGTTTCTCCGATTCCTTCTCTCTTTCTGCCTGTCCCCAGAGTATGTCAAATTTATTGTCAGTCTGGCCTCAATGGATATTAAATTTAATGGATTGAATCCGAAACATGTTGGTTCTCTTCAAGCTGGCAATGCTGCTTTTGTTTCTTCTCTCTTTCTGTATGACCCCAGAGGATGTCAGAGTTATTGTTAAACAATCTGGTTTCAATGGATGCTAAATTTGATGGATTGAATCTGAAACATGTTGGTTTTCTTCAAAGCTGGCAAAAAATTGCATGAACTGGAACAAGGTAGTCACAAAGTATGATTCTCTAAATGAATGAGGTGGCTTGGTAATGTTTTTAATTGTTTTACTACATAATATGAGATAATGTTGGTGGTATGTGACCTCTTGCAACCATAACCATCAATCCTTATCCCTATTTTTTATTGTTGAATTTATGAATCCTTATCTGGTAGTCATTCCTATTATGTTTGCAAGCTTTTTAAACAGTTACAAGTCCTGTCAAAGTTAGTTTAGGTCTTCTTGTTCTCTCTTACCTAGTCATTTCTACTAAGGCTGCTGTCCTTCCAAGCATGCTAGTATGTGGATACATTATAATTAGAGTCCTGAAGATCTATGAACATTCAAATAGATGATTTTCACATCAGTTTAATAGATTGCACATTATTTCCCACTCATGCCAAGAAAGTATGCTAGTCCTGAAAATTTATAAACATTCAAACATATGGTTTTCACCCCAATTTAATAGACTATTCATTATTTCTCGTATATGCCAAGAAAGAGTGCTAGTTTTGGCCAAAATTACAACAAACCAAACGAGTAGTGGAGAAAAAGTGGACTGACACATTCATACCTACTTTACAAGTATCATCTAAAATGACCAATCATTTTGAATTTGTCAGGTGAAGCTAGCATACCCATAATCTGAATAGACCTTCAGTATGTCTTACAAGCTCTTTGATGTCTTTAGGTTCTTTACTCTCCATGAGGAGAAGCAAAATGGAAATGGCGTCAGATGCCATTCTTATTTTCAATTTATTTTATCTTTCTTTGATGTTAAATGGTACAAGGCAATCCAAAATCTAAACATAGGTGGTGATGAAGGTAAATTTATTGGAAGCATTTATATGCAAGGAAGCAATATTGTTGTGACACAGTGATCTCCAAAAAGAAATAAAGAAATCAATCAGAAGAATTCCCTTAGAATATGGAGATGGTTGAGGTTGTTATCATGACATGCGCCATTTATAGAAATATAAGGGGTAGTTGGTACATATTATAGAGGAGACTGGTGGAGATGATAGGGGAACATCAAGTAGCCATGTCACTTCAATATAATATATATAAGGTATAAATATAATATGTGTACATATAATATATATATATAAGGTATAAATATAAGATGTTTTTCAGAGCGTTTCTCCCCAGATGTTTCTCAATGAAAATTAATGATAGCCGTCTCAAAACAAAATACACACCATTGATGATGATCTACACTGTCTAAAGAGTTCATAAATTTTCAGGTGAAGGAGCGGGCTGTTGAACTGTCCAAGGCTATGGAATCAGAGGATGGGGTGACTGGAGCAGTGAAAGCATTTTTCAAGCATCTTCCTCAAGTATTGCGACCTCAAACTCCACCACCACCATCAGGTTTCATCGAACACCTTTTTGAATCCGTACGGAGATGTTTAGGCTGTTCTTGATTCTTTTCTTTTCCTGTACACACCCATAATCTGTCATTTTATGCCTTCCCAAAACTAATTCTAACACTGCTGAGTGCTGCCTATTGTGTCATTTTGTATCATCTTGCTGTCATTATTATCTCCTGGGTTATGCCATTCAGTTGCAAAAAAGAAATTAGATCCAGGTTATTTATTTCTTAATTTTGTACAGTGTTCTTGTTTTTTATAGTAGATGGATTTGTTTAAATTAAAATATGAAAGGAAACATTCAACAAATTTCAGAAGTTGGAACGCCCCTTGTTCTTCCTGGACTGGAATTCTTTATAATTTCATAAGTTATGGTTTCTCCAGTTCTAATGGTGCATAATACTAGTATTTGGCCTTGGCAATTTGATACTGGATCTGTATACACTCGTACATGTAATTACGTATCATTTACTAGTTCAAGTTGCGAATGTCATGATTTCTGCAAGGATTCAATGATGGGCAGAGAGAAGGTTAATTTTCAGTAGAGCGCCCATGATGATTTGTTTCAGTGATGGTGGTAGTTCTGATACTTACCTGAAAAAAGGATAGGGTCGACACTTACTTTTTATCAAATCAAACAGATGAATGGGTTGGAAAAGCCAAGCACTTCTAAGATTGGTTTTTATTACAGCCTTGCTGCGAAGATGGCAATGACGCTTTCTTCCAAAGCTCAATGGACCATGTGGAACGCTAGTTCACTTAAATTATTATACTAGAAGACTGCTTGGCTCAATTTCAGCTTATTCAGGCATCATCCAGTATTTAGGATCTCGGTAACTTCTTCGCGCTCTCCCTCCCTTTCTCTAGGGGGAAAAAAAAAAATCATCTTATTCAAGATCTCCGGCCTCCATTCTCCATATGAATTGCCTAAATCCAGAATGACTTGTTTGAAGGTATTAGATTCCATTTGGAGGATGGTAGAGTGGCAGACTTGCCTGGTTTTCAGATATCCGGAATATCCGTGTCAAATGTTCGATGTTGCCCTCCAAGATATTTGAACAAAGCAAGTCCACTCCAGTTTGTCTAGGAAAAAAGAAACTAAATCCCAAAAGAAATGTTAACTCCGAACAAGATATTTTTAATTTTCATTTGCACAAAATACTTTGGAAAGCAAACTACCCCCAAGTCATGATAGATCCACATTTCCAATTTACTTCGATTGACCATCCATAATTATGTGTAAAAGAAACCGTTCTCTTCTTAAGATCCAGTCCAAACTTTGAAAAAGAGTTCGTGAGTCTATTGCGATACTGACGTTGAACACCCAAGCGAGACCAGCTAATTCCCCCATATAACTGAATTGCTCAGGTTTGCCGAGTCTATAGATTTCTAGTGCAGATCTCACTATAGATGAGAATCGACTTTCCAACACTACAAACCAATGAAATTTTTTACTGTTCGATGGAATTGTTCCCAACTTTCCAGCACGAACCCCCTCAAATGCCAGATGAGGTGTCTTTTCAAATTTTCAACCCTCACCAACCCCTTATCTCAGTTTGAAAAGCCCTCACCAACCCCTGAAATGTGAAACATTATGAACCGAAGCACGCATTCCAAAAGGAAGACCTGAAAAAGCTGGTATAATCGAGAATTTTAGGAAGCAACTGGGGAACCCACATTTAAGCCCCGTCGATCCCCACGCATTTCTAGTCTACTTGACAACCAGATAGATACCTTGTTGCCCTTGTTCCGGGGAGGCTGACGGGTAGAAGTTCTACTACAGCTTAAGCCAAAGGTTATATATACCCCCAAGCAGAAGTTTTTTTTTTGGTACAACGATGGCTCATATGTGACGGATATGAATATGGTTAATAAAATCAGAAAGCAAAATACTATATAAAGACTCTGGCACCGGCCTATAGTCTGCCCAAGTGAAATCTCTCGAGTGGTGAGCTATGTAGGAGTAAATGGGTTCGCATGGTATTACGTGACATATGCCTGGTATCAAGCACTCACACTGGTAGGTCTGGGAGAAGATGTCGCGTGTTTCATGTGCATGTCTTGGAGAATCATGGAAGCAGTCTGCCTCGCTAGTCCAAGGTTTATCTTTTCATAAAAATTCTCCAAGCCCTTACTCATAATTACAAAAATTCTTATAATTACAAGAATTTTCTACAACGTAGGTTGTAGAGAATTATAGTGAAGAAGATTTGGAGGAATAGGGTCTCAAAGTTGAAATTATGTGTGTTTATTCATGTTCCTTGGTATGAAATGGTGGTGAGTTAGTTTATTCTTCTGATCCTGTCACATATGGTGAGAAAAATAGGCTGCATGCATGAAAGAGGCAAAAATTATTTTAGGAGAGACTGCATGGTTTCTCCCACGCAGATTCCGAACACTGATGATAGTTTCTCGTCTCCTTGCACGAATATTCAGGTGCAAATATCTGGGAACTTGCACGTAGAGCTTGGAGAATATCCACTTGACAAGAAGCCGAGAAGATTGAGACCAGGGATTTCCTTGGTGGTTCATGCTCTCAAGACTTGTTCGATTGGGAGGGAAAAAAATCTCACTACAATATTTTTTTAAAAAAATTGATAATTAAATATATAATGTCTAAAAAAATAATTTTTATATATTTGATTGATCATAGAAAAATAGCACATTTCAGAATAGTTTATATTTAATTGAGAATTTACTTTTCTTAAAAAATTATATAAAATATATATTATACTTTTAATAAAGAGAAAAATTTTATCTCATTCTATCTAAAAGGTTAAAGATATTTTGAAAAAAAAAATCTCAATTTTCAGCAAATGAAAATCGAACTTTTCCATATTCTACATATATTTTTTTATAAAATATAAAAATTTTATTCTCATAAAAAAGCTATTTTTTGTTTTTTTTTAAATCTCCAACTAAATATAAAGTATTTCTCGATCTATTTTTTTCGTTGACCCTATTTTTTTTTCTCCTCTCCCTCCGGACCAAACGATTCTTTAATCTTTGGATGATTTGGTCCGAGAGTGGTTGATACCAACTCCTTTGTCCAAGGTTTATTTTTTAATAAGAATTTGGTGGCAACAACCCACCTTACTCATAATTAAGAATTCAGTAGGGCCCGGGATAGCAACCAGCAGTTACACTGATAATTAAGTTCAGAATTTGTTATTGTAAGTTGCCCTTGGAGCTAATTGTTTGGGCTGATTGCAAACACACTGAAGTTTGCAATGCTCCTGAATTTTCCTTGCAGTGTCATCATGGTCACATTTCAAGGAAACTCCTTTTTGCTGCATCTCACTTTCATTCAGATCCATATTCTGGAAAATAATGACCCTGTCATGTTGTCTCTGAGGTCTTTGGACTTTATCTCTTTTTTTCTTTTGCCTTATTTTTTTTATCCTCTTGGTGTTTGGTGCCCTGGTCAACGATTGGTAGATCTCTATCTAATTTCCCAGAAGCTTAAGCACACCAACTTCCCAGGTCAGCCACCTAAATTTTTTAAAATTTGAGACCCAGTCCACTCATGGTGTGATTTATTTCTAAAAGCCACCTAATTTAAGTTTGAGTAGCATCATCTTTGGACAAGAATAGATAAATTTGCTTCTTATTTATTTTAGATCAGTGGAGACTTAAACCCATTAAACCCCCCCGGTCTAAACAAGGCTTTAGACTCGAACCCATCCTACCTTGCTAAAAAAGCCCAGGCTCCGTGTAAACTGAGTCAAGATGATGGAATTGGAGCTTATTGAAATCCCAGGTTGAAGAGAGGGCTGACATATCTCATCCAAATATGTTTTTTATCCACTAGATTAGGGCTGAAATTGGATCACAAAATTGATATATCTATTTTTTATATTTATTTTATTTGACGAATACTGATATAGATATTAGTTGCATGTAAAAATTTATATTCTTATTTGTTTTAAACAGATACGGATGTAGATCGGATACTGAAAGTATAGATATAAATATAGATGTAAATCGGATAGTTAAACTTTATGACCTGAAATCAAAGATATTACTAAGAAGATGATAAATCAAGTTAATTATATATTAATATAATTATATATATTTTTAAAATTTTATAATGTTATATAAAATTAAATAGAGTTATAAATATAATTGAATATTTGAATACAGATATTCATTTTTTTTTGATGGATATGGATATGAAGACACATATTAGTGGAATACTCAATTTTCTATCAACATTTGCATAAATTCATATATGAAAATGAATTTGGATAGATACTGTCCGATCCACTTTCACCCATGCACTAGATTCACATTATAAATCTAAAATTCTATATTTGCACCGGATTACATTGTTGGAGAAGGCCTATTAGCTTTTAAAAATCTCTTAGTTTAATATTGCTATTTGGTCTCAATTATTTAATAATAGATAATCAGTGGACGAGATAATGCAACTCTTTGTTTGCATGAATCTTCTGTGGCATCCATTGTAGATAAAAATTAAAACATTTCGGCTTAAAAGACCAAATTATTTGGATGTATGAGGTTAGAACTTATTTTTAAAATAAATTTTATTTCGTTTTATATCTAAGATGAGATTATCCTTAAAATATTAAAATTTTGAATTCAATATATTATTAATAAACCAACATACATTGTCTCGCGTCGACCGCTGACCAAATTTTTTTTTATTTCTCTCTATTCTTTCCACACCGGAAGAAGCTTTGGCATTTTAGCAAAAAAAAAAAAGAAGCTTTGGCCCAACGGGTTCGTTGCTTGTACGGTAATTTATATATTGGCATGCCTCGCCTAAAGAGCGAGAAAGAGAGAAGGGGAATTGAATCCAAGAGAGTGCGACGGAGATTAGAGGAATGGAGAAAGCCATCAACAGGCAAAGTGTCCTTCTCCAGCATCTCCGTCCCTCCTCCGACTTTGGCGATCGTCCAGCGCTCTCTGTTCGTACCTCGATGACAAGTTTTTGCTTTATTGATTGATTTCAGTTAGAATTCGTAGAGAAAAAGATTTGATTCGGTGGTTTCCTCTGGAAAAAAGTTTTTTTCTTTTTTGAGTATTTCTCTGTTTCTTGACTCGAATCGGAATTGGTTGTTTCTTGACAGGCTTCGATCTGTGCTGCTGGGGACAGCGCAGCGTACCAGAGGAGTTCTTGCTTCGGAGACGATGTTGTTATCGTCGCGTAAGAATTCCTTCTTGTTGATTTCGATCTCTTTCATTTCTACGGCTGGCATTTAGTCCCTATAGAGATGTTCTTGGATCGGTTTAGGCATGGTCTTTTGCTTTCTTTTTAATAAGGTTTTTTTTTTTTTTTTTTTTGCATGAATACCCTTTTAAAAATTCAAATTTGTGTGCATACCCTCTTCAAATTTATATTTATTTCTGTACCCTCATAAAACACTGTTTTTGCACAAATGCCCCTAATATAATGGTTCTTCTAACACCGTTAATAAAAATCATATTTATTTTAATTTAAATAAAATAAAATTTTGAAATTATTTTTTGTCCTCCATTGGGATCGTCTTATAAATATATTTTTTTTGCACATCTACCCATTAAGAATATTTTAGTCATTTTAATTTGAAACCGTTAATTTTTTAATGATGTTAGATGGCGTGTGTACATATGCAAAAATAAGAATAAAAAAAAAGATAAAATAGCAAAACAAGTATTTTACGAGGGTATACATGCAAATATTAAATTTCGGAGGGTATTTATGCAAAATTCGATATTTAGGAAGGTATTAATGCAAAAAAAAACATTTTAATTTTCAAAAAAGATTTTGGTTTTTAAAGAAAACCCTCTTCTTTGTTTCTGTCTTTGGTCCCCTTTCCCTTGTAGTTAGTGAAATCATTTGTCGATTGATCACTCTGTGTTCGTTATGTATGTATAATTCTTTGTGTGATCAGTCGTTTGAAGCCCGTTCTTCCCGAATAAAATGGACAAGTATTAGAGCTGAAATAAGTTATATATTTAGCTACAATTCTCTTTTTCCTCCCTTACTCTTATTGTTATAATCTGTTGATACTCAGGTTTCAATAGTGCCATAATCCCATGATAATCGCACTCTTTGAAACTATTATTGACTGCTATAATAATGGCGGTTATTTGTGCAGATTACTTGCACGAGATCATTTTGAGATAAATTAATTACTATAATAATGGCTGTTATTTTCTGTTATATATGTGACAGAACAAAAAACCTTATTTACCTAAATGACTTGTCATCAAATAAAAATTACATTTTCCAGCTAGGACAGAGATTTGTTATTTTTAAAAAAGAGTTTATTTAGGTTAACAATGCAAATTTTATTCCAAGGATGTTATTCCCGTTATATAACAGCTGTTATAACTAAGAAAATGGCTGCCAAGATAATGGCTGCTAGTTAAATTCCCATTATGAATATATATAATGTAATAGATCTCCTTTGAAACCATTTTAACAGTCAGTATCTTGAACCTTATTACTGTTTGGAGCTTGGTTGCTTAACATAAATCACTTTGGAAATAGAAACCTTTTTCATATATTTTTGATGTGCGAAAAAGTGCCTGGTTCTCTCTCTCTCTCTCTCTCTCTCACACACACACACACACACACAGAGGAGAAAAACTGAAAAGCAGTTACTTCCATAAGATGAAAAATGGTTAGAAAAAAATTGTGACCTGTTTTGAATAACATTAGCAGCAACACGATTATTTTCTTTTACATGTTTGGAGTGTACACATTCTTATAGAACAACAAGGTTGCATTCTACCAAAAGAACACATGTGGGGAACTTATCAAAGAGGTTTTACAAGATTAAATGATAAAAATATGCTGATGCCTTTTAGAGTATTGCTATTCAAATCTTAATCTTGAGTGCAAGCTCACAATACTAATACTAACCTAACAGCACCATATATTCTGCCCATGTTACCTCAAGAAGCTTTGTTGGTATTTGGTTTGAAGAAAGTCTCATGAGGTATCACTTAACACTGGAATTGGTTCGAGAATATAAAATCCAGCTTGGCTTGCTTAAGTGGAATAAGTTGGAGGGAATGAAGGAGGGTTAAACTATTCACCTTTTCATAAAGTAAATATTTCTAGGTTAAGTGGAATACATGGATTAGGAGAAAAAAAAAGCATTTATCCTGTACCTATTCTGCCCTTATGAAATAATGATTAAAGCTAGGTGGTCAAGTGATTGTTTGGCTAAATAAATTGGTACTAATGGGTCAAGATATTTTATTCCATCTAATTCCGCAACCAAATGCAGCCTAAGAATGTAACATAGGAGGATGAAGTTACCCCTCAAAACTGTTTCAAACAGGAATGATGGTTTACCAGACTGGCCCATGACCTATCAAGTCAGACCTCGTTTTGGTTGGGCTTGGGTATACAAGGTTAGGGTTCTCACCAGGCAAGATGCAAAATTTGAGCTTGAGATCATCTTCACATAGGTATAAGCTGCCCTAGACCTGATTTCTGGGATTTCTGAATTTGGCCCAATTTAGGCCAAAGTATATCTTGAGCTTAGTTCGATACTTTTTTTTGGTGCCCCTGCAAAATTCAGTCGGTTTTCTGTTGCTAATTTAGTCCGAGCCCTATAAGTAGTTACCTGCACACATTTTGCAGTATGAAGTATCCAACACTTAAATCTTCATCATGTACATGACAAAGGAGCACTAATATATAATATGTATGCAAATTGACACACATGCAGGCATATGCTCTCTAAGCAACTCGGTCAACAAGTGTGATGTTGTTTGGTAAACATTATGTTTTTTGCCACATACTAAAAAAGAAAAGGGGAAATTCTGAGGTAATTCACTAGATGTGTTCAGACACTTTGTGTTTTACGATATTTGGCGCTTGAAACTTTTTTTTTTTTTGATGGCATGAAATGGTTGATAGTTGAAGTGCCATTACTTGCATATAAGTACCCTTTACCTGGATGCTTGAATAATCTGTGCCAACTGCCAAGTGCTGGTTCCTCATGTTGCCATAAACAAGACACTTGAATTATAGAGACTTATGGAGTTCGTGCACTGTGGTGGGTCCAGTTAATGCCGGTGGCATACGTTTTTCTGTCTGTTAGCAAGCCTATGTTAAACTACCACCATAAGAAATTTCTATTCAAAATCTCTTTCTTTCAGATGTCCATCAAAATGAGAATGTATTTTTCAGATTATGATACATTGAAACAATATTAGCTTTTCATAATAAGGTGGAGGAAAATATCAGTAGTGATACCAAGATGTTGCCTTTGGAAGCCATCTAAACCCAGTCGTACACCCATGCATTGATTTTATCATGTTTGAAAGAACACATGAATAGATGTAGGTGGTTCAATATTATAATTTGGTTTCCATGACAGCAATTGCACCTCAGACATGAAGAATCTTGTAACTCTGGATTTGGGAGCCTGCAAGGATTAAGCTTGTATAAGCTTGTCAAAAGAAATAAAGTGACATTAATGGAAAAGTGAACCAAACCAAATTCCTTTTTTCTTGTTGATATATTGCTAGTATAGCAGATTAGTACCCATCGTATGTTGACATTTTTCTGATGTATAATTATTTGTTATATTGTGGCATTTGTTGATGTATTTTTTTATTTGTACTTCTTCTGTCTTGTCTAGATGAATCTGTGGTATATCTTCCTTATGCTCTATTGTGGTTTATCTATGTCAAACAGTGCTTGTCGGACTGCAATTTGCAAGTCCAATCGAGGGGGCTTTAGGAATACACACCCTGAAGACCTGTTAGCACCTGTTCTTAAGGTTTGTAAATTTTCAAATTCTTGTTGGCAGAAAATGTGCTGGCAATCAAATTGATCAAGATCTAGTAAAGTAAAATATTGGACTTTTAGTAAAAGACCTAAATCCGGAAGTGATCTTAAAAACCAATTGCGTTCTGGGAAAGGACTTCCTTTTGAAAAGTGACGCTTTGCGTCTTCGCTTCCGAGGGTTAGGGTCAAGGGCCGTTATCTTATTTTGCTTCACTTTATGCAATCCTTGACGAATTTTCTGTTGTAGGCATTGTTGGATAAGACCAAACTAAATCCAAGTGAAGTTGGTGATATTGTTGTCGGTACTGTATTGGCACCTGGATCCCAAAGAGCAATTGAATGCAGGATGGCGGCATTTTATGCTGGTTTCCCTGGTATTTTCTACTCCTTGATATTGTTGTATTTTCCCTGGTATTGGTATTTCTTACAGTATCCTGCACCTTACACTGCCTTTGTGGATAAAACAGAAACTGTGCCTCTCAGAACTGTGAACCGGCAATGTTCTTCTGGACTTCAGGCTGTTGCTGATATTGCCGCTGCTATTAAATCTGGGTTTTATGAGATTGGTAGGAATTTATTGTGGTTTGCCTTGTTCTCATGTTTTTGGACTAAACTATTGGTCTTAATAGTTTTATATTATCAATGCAGGTATTGCGGCTGGGATGGAATCTATGACTGTAGATAAAATTCGTTGGATTGGTCCAGCTAATCCTAGAGTATGTTCTGTATACCTGAAGCTTCTTAAATGCTCGCTGTAAAATAAGACATTACTGGAGATCCTTTTGCATCAAACTCGACTTGTTATGCTGTAGGCAGAGATGTTTGCACAAGCCCGAGACTGCCTTCTTCCCATGGGCATGACTTCTGAGATTGTTGCAGAGCGTTATGGCATAACACGACAGGAGCAAGATCAAGCTGCTGTGAGTTCTGCGGATGTCTATTTCTTGATCTTGTGTGGCGTACATATGTTAACTTCATTTATATATCTATTTATTTATTTATTTTGTTCTGTTGCCTTTTGCTCTGTTTAGGTTGAATCTCATAGGCGGGCGGCTGCAGCAAATGCTGCTGGTAAATTTAAGGAAGAAATCATTCCCGTAACCACAAAGGTGAAATTAATGCAGCGAGATCCTCCTATTTGTCCTTTTTTGAGTTATATGATTAACTTATAAGAGGTTTTACAATTATTTAGTATTAAAAGAAAGGGAATTTTTTTGCATATATTCCCCTCAAAAACCCTTTAATGTGTATTTAGCCTTCAAAGTTGGTATTGCATATATACGCCTCTAAAACTCTAACATTTGCATATATACACTTCCTTATATTTTGCTTTCAATTCAAGATTATCATGCTATCTAAGATGTTAACTTAGTTTGCCCATTTACTACTTTTCCCTGGATGACATATTTATTTGAAATTTGAGGTGAATATCTAAAATTTTGTGCTAATAACTTATACGTGCTTTCTAAAAGTAGCTTATCACTTTTTGAGAAGTGTACATGCAAAAACTGAAAGGACAGAATGCTAAAATAATATCACGATATTACTTCTCGTTTGTAGGATTTTATCTTAACACTGGGGATATTTATAATTTTCTTTATCTTTGGAGGGGCTTACGTGCAATGGAAGGGCACATATGCCAATTCTGCACCTTTGGGTGGAGTTATAATACTTACATTGGTATTTTGTCAGTATCAATGGCATGCACCAATGTAAGTATTATAACTCAGAAAAGATGCAACTATTTGCTTGTTTTTAGTGCATTGATGGCTTGGGCCAAACGACAAAAAATTACCCCATGTCTAGAAAACTATCTAGTTTAATACAAAGGGGTAAATTTTTCATTTGTTGGTAGGAGTAGCTGACAAAGTTGCTTTGATGGGAGCGTTTTAACTCCCACCCCAAGTATATATGTGTCTCTGTGTGCACGCGTGTGCATATTTACACATATATACATGTATACATACATAAATACATAGAAAGAGAGAGAGAGAGAGAGAGAGAGAGAGAGATGGACTTTACTTCTCTCTAGAGGAGAAGGTATCTACTCCTCTGAACTCCAAAATCAATAATGGGGCATTAAATGGAAAATCTACACCATTGATCATGATCTATGCCTCTAAAAATACCTAAAATTCAAACATCACATATTTTGATGGTCTATAACCTATATGTCATGGTACCTAACCTATGTATCATGTGGACACAAAAATGGACAGGGAAATTATATTGAAAATTCATAGTCTTCGGTCCCTAGGTATTTTATGTAACTTAGATGGTGTGGAATTTGATTTTGGGTGGTCCATCAGTGATTTTCATTAGGAAGCATTTGAGGCCAAATGCTCTTAGAAACATTCTAGCTTAACTATATACATAATTTTCACTTTCTTAAGGATAAATGGGCAACTAAATACTTTTGCAGGGCATACATGCAAAGTTCCCAGAGAGGAAAGAACACTAAGAAAATATAAATAATTCAATCAATTAAAGAAGTGCTTTTGCTATCAATTGTTGTAATAAATTTGGGGGTAAAATAAGAAAAATCTCTGAGTTGTTGCTGAAAATAATATTAAACAAAAATGTGTTTATGTTCCCTTCAAATTATTTAAACGTCTTTTTTTTGTTCTTCTTGTTGTTTATTTTCTAAATATTGGTGTTATAACTGTTATGTGAAGATTATAGACCCAAAAACTGGAGAGGAAAAGCAAGTCATAATTTCTGTTGATGATGGAATTCGGCCAGACACATCAATGTCTGTTCTTGCAAAACTTAAACCAGCGTTTAAGAAGGATGGGAGCACAACTGCTGGTATTAGAGGCATCTTGTGTGAATTTTCAGAAGTATAGCTAATTCTTAGCCTATGGATATTAACCTTGGTCGTGTATCTTCAGGCAATGCTAGTCAAGTGAGTGATGGCGCTGGAGCAGTGCTTCTCATGAGAAGAGATGTTGCAATGAAAAAGGGACTCCCCATACTTGGAGTATTCAGGTTAAACATTCCCATTTATACATAAACATTTCCAATATGTTATAAGATAGTTATTTGTCTAACAAGATTTCCTTGTAATGTTGGAACGCTTGATTTCAAAATCTGTATTTGTCTATTCTCTTAGCATAGTCATCCATAACTAGATCACTTGGAACTTGCTTTTGTGGTTGGGCCAATAACTGTTCTTTCTTTTGGCTACTATGTTCTTGGGTTTCTTGACTAATTATCAGGGGTCTTGCCCATGAAGCATACATTTACAGAACTATGATATAAGTTTTGAACTTTTTGGCATGTGTATCAGCAAACCTTGTACTTCTTGTTGGTGATGTGCTGCCCAAAGCTGACATTAGTTATTGTAATTGGGAATTTGGCATGATTTTAGAAGCCTTATTTTGCATTCAGCTGATTACATGTATTAAATGGGTTACTTATGGCAAGGTAGTGTATTATAATTTAAGTGAGATCAGTTTTATTAAAAAAAATATATATGTACTGACCTGATTAGGAGCTTTGCTGCGGTTGGAGTGGATCCTGCTGTAATGGGAATAGGCCCTGCTGTTGCAATACCTGCTGCAGTGAATGCTGCCGGTCTTCAAACCGATGATATTGACCTTTTTGAAATTAATGAGGTAATGGTTTAAGGTCAACTTCTCTAACTTATTTCCTTTTGACTTTATGTTAAAGGAAAATATGCAAAATTGTAAAAAAGTTGTTTTCTTTTATCTAGGCATTTGCCTCCCAATTTGTGTATTGCTGCAAGAAGCTGGAGCTAGATCCTTCAAAAGTAAATGTTAATGGTGGTGCTCTTTCTCTTGGGCATCCATTGGGTGATACAGGTATTTATTATAGATCATTTTGTATAATTCAGTATTGTGTATATAACATGCAACTATGGCTTTAAGCAAGCTTGAAAATCAACATCTGAACTAAATCATGCACTGTATTCATTGCATGCTGACATTTTTTGACAAAAAAGGAGCCACATAATAACTGTACTTCACGACAGTCTACTCTATGGAAAAGTTGTCTAAAGATATTTTAAGCAATAATAAATTCTTACAGATCTAATGGTTTGAGACTACAATATGGGGTAGAATTGCTGTTGAAATCTTATGTTTCATTATTTACATCTTAGAAATGTAAAGTTAAAATCTTAACTAGATAAGCTTTTCATTTGATTAGCTGAACTACTTGATGTATAGTGAACTTCAGGTGCTTTAATCACTAATCACAAGGGAAAACTAGTGTTGTGTGAATAAAGGCAAATTTGCATTTTATGCAGTTCCTGGGATTTTGTTTCTCTGTCATTACATTATAATATAGGCATTTTATGACATTTAGTACATGCAAACAAACTTAATGCTATAATAAATAACACATATAGAATGGCAAAATATTAATTAATGGGCTATGCACTTTTTTCTTTCTTGTAAAAAGATAGCATATTGTATAGCATTGATTGATAGCATTAAAGCTTGCAATGTTTTGATCTGATTTAACAACTTGTCTGAATCTTTGAGGAACTTGTACCTTTGCAGTAATATTGTTGAGCATGACTTTTTGCATGATAATGCAACATGCGATGAAAATAGAAACATGCTGAATGAAATTACATTGAGATGACAATTTTAGGGGTTCATTGCTTTCTTTCTTAACCTGTTCGCTATAAAATTTCTAAGTCTGCAAATGGTCAGTATTGTTCTTTGGGCATCTGTTAATTTACTTTTCATGTGAACTTATTATTATGTTCTCCTAAAGTGTTTTTATTTGCATGAGTTCAAATATTCAGATTGCTTTTTTCTAATCGAACTCTTCAACATGCACTACTTTATCTGGCCATAAAGTTAATTTCAAATATTCTGATTTATTTGACACTATCTACTTGTAGATTTCTGCATAAATGTGCCCAGAAAGGAATAACACTTCCAGATTATGTGTAAACAATTCATTTTGGGTTGGATATCACTAGGATAAAATTCTTGCGAACCAGTTTGCCACTGAGTTGTCAAAAATAAGCATAAAAAAATGGTTCAGATATAATATATGGGAATAGATTCAAATTTTTGGTCCCAGACCAGATCTAATGGAAAGTATTTGAGTAGGAAGTATTTCATTTTGAAGTAATTCATATTTTTGGCACTTGTTTGATCACATTTTGAGGTCACTGTAGGAGCCAATTCATGCATGACCTACATGCGATCCATATGATTAGATGGCAGACCTAAAAACCCATTCCCACTCCTGTGGAATCGAATTTGGAATGAAATCAGGTCACTTTCTGTTTGCTTTGGGTTTGCATTCCTCTCAATCACATCAATGTGCTGCACAGGTTGCTTCTTGTTCTTGCAATATTATTATCTATATGGCTGTTTCCAACCTTTTGTCTCGCTGAAAAACAAAAGAAGGTGAAGGAAAAACTATTTTTGATTCTTTTCTTGTTGACTCTAGGTGCCCGCTGTGTGAGCACTCTTCTAAATGAGATGAAGCGCAGAGGCAAGGACTGCCGTTTTGGAGTGATTTCTATGTGCATAGGTCTCTCCCCCTTCCCCCCCACAACCCAATTTGTGTGCTCTTGTTTGTCTGTGTGATTGAGCCAAGTGCTTTAAAATATGTGGCAGGTTCTGGGATGGGAGCTGCAGCTGTTTTTGAGCGAGGAGATGTGGTAGATCAGCTCAGTAATGCCAGGAGGATCCGATCCAACAACCTGTTGTCCAAGGATGCCATGTAGCCTTCAACCTCGACGAGTTTCATAACTGCATAGCGCTTACTATTGCTTTTGATACTGTAAGCTTCGGAGAGTGATGAACATCCCAATCAACTGTAGTTGTCTTTTGGGGGAAAGGAATAAGCATCATCGAGTTAGGTGATACCCTGCCTTAAAACCACAGACCCTCCATTGTTTGGACCATGATGTATGTTTTATTGAACATAAGGTATGCCCTTTTTCTGATTATTTGCTTGTGAAAGTATGAGAATGCTTGTGATGATCGATCTCAATTCAGAAAGCAAAACACGCTCTAGTGCCACCGGCACTCGCTCCAAACCCCTCCATAGGACGGCTCCAGAGTGGTGTACTATGAATGAGGCGACCCAGTCCGCCGCACTGTTCGCCTCACGAAAGACATACGTGGCTCGGAAGGAGTCCAACTTTCCCACAAGATGGCAGATATCATAGACAAGAGGGTGGAGATCTGGCCTGACACGCCCGCTCCGAATCCAGTTGACCACTGTAGTCGAGTCTCCCTCAAGTAGGACCTGTTAAGCGCCCAGGTGCACTCTGGCCCGAATGAGATCCTCCCATGCCGCTTGCAACTCTGCCACTGGGACAGACTCATCAAAAATACGCCGACTTCCAGCCGCAATCAACCTGGAGTCGTGATCTCTAATCATAAAGCCCACACTACATCTGCTACCGTCCTTTGAGATGCTACCATCAAAATTCACCTTAAGGAAAGGGGCTCGCAGGATACCATCGGTATCATCGCGTAAATAGACGCTGTAGGAGTCAAAGAGGAACCCCATATGTCCCTGTCACCTCCAAGTGAACTTACAACTGCAGCGCTCACCAGCTCGTATGGGCTCTGTCCACTACTGATTTCGGAGAGAATCCTCTACCCTCGAAGATCTTCGCATTTCTGTCTAGCCATATGTGATATGCCACATATGCCCATACCACTCCCCTCTCTGCCATATCAGATCTCCGAGCAGAGTCTCTCAGCTGTCTCAAAAATATCTCTGGCGAAGTAAATCTCTGCTGCTGGGCCAAAGCAATGTCCCAAACCTGAAGAGATCGTGAGCACGTGAACAGTGCGTGACCGATCGTCTCCTCCTCCCCCGGACATCCCTCACAATCGCTCGGTACGCTAATCCCCGTCGAGCCAATACCCCTCTCGTAGGTAGAATGCTCCATGCCACCCTCCATAGGAAGAGGGGCCACCTGTGGGTGGACTCGTAATCGCCATATCCAACGGCCCTCCAGAGTGCGTGTGGGCCCCGGGTCTAGTGTAGTCCTGAGGTCACTAGCTGTAGCTCTTGCCCTACCAGTCTGGCTCCATACCCTCCTAGGTCATCACCAAACAGCAAGTGGATCTGATTAGCATCCTATCTGTACTCTCCGAGAATCAGAAGATCACAAACTCTGCAACTGGCTACTGCCACCAGGTCGAATATGGTAGGCCATTTGGAAATTGGCAGTCCAGCCATCCAGCAGTCCTCAACAACATCTATCATGCGGCCATCCCCCACTGCCCACGAGATGCAAGGGAGCACCTGCGGGGCTCGTCCACACATCTCATGCCAAATGAAGGAGCACTAGCGCCCAGGTCTGAATGAGTCACCGATACACCTCTCCCCGCACTTGGCTCTCATCAACCTACTCCATAACCCATCTGGCTCCAGAATAAATCTGGCCACATGCCTAGCTGACAGTACCTCCCGCCTGGTGATAAGGGAGTGAATGGCCAAGCCCCCACTACTCGTCAGCTGATAGAGGACCTCCCAAGCAAGCAAATGGATGCCACTTCCTCGAGCTCGCCCACCCCAGATAAAACTTCGAAGCAGTTGCTCCAATGGCCTCAGCAAAGCCATCGGAACAATTGTATTAGAGAGCAAGTATATGGGAATAGAACTCAACACTGATCTGACTAATGTGACCCTGCCCATCATGGAGAGAGTGCTCGCCTGCTACCCCTCTAGATGATGTCGGATCGTCATCTCCACCCCCAAACAATCACTCCTATGCAGTCGCCGGCCGGTGATGGGAATCCCCAAATACCGCATACTGCCAACTTGCTCCTGATCCCCAAAATCTCTGAAATGACATCTTTCACCGAAGCCTCAATCTTCGGTGAGTAGCATACCACCGATTTGGCCAAGTTGACCTGCTACCTTGATACACTACAGTACTCCCCTACAATCTAACGGTTCGCCTGTGTCGATCTCCTGCTCGTACTAGCCATCAGAAAACAATCGTCAGTGAACAACAAATGGAAGATCTGGAATATACCTGTCCTCGGCCTGTAAGGCTCCAAGGCATGGGACTCAGCAGCACTACAGAGAGCTCTAGATAGAGCATCCGAGCATAAGATAAATAACAGTGGAGACAATGGGCAACCCTGCCGCAGGCCCACTGATGACTCGAAGAAGCACATAGGCGTGCCATTCACCAAAATGGCAAATGAAGGTGACTGAACACAGCACATAACCCAACTAATCCACTGACGATGAAAGCCAAAAATCTCCAATGTGCGTACTAGAAAGTGCCAGTCCATCCTACCGTAAGCTCTCTCCATATCTAACTTGATGCCCATCAAGCCTTGCCTACGTGAGGCCTGCCTGAGATCACACATGAACTCCTGGTCTATCAGTAGATTATCAGAGATACTACGTCCCTTGATGAAGGCCCCCTGCTCGGGACTAACCAACTCAGCCAATAAACCCCCGACTCTCCTCACTAAGATCTTCGCAATGATTTTGTAGATGGTAGTACAGAGGCTAATGGGCCGATAATAACTCAGTTCGGTGGCGTCCTCCCTTTTTGGAATCAGGGTGATAAAAGTTCGTTTCCACTCACTAGGAATGGTGGTTGAGCTAAAGCAATGAAGGATAGCCTCAATCACATCCTGTCTGACTATGCACCAGTACCTCTGAAAAAAGAGAAGGGGAAAGCCATCCGACCCCGGGGCCTTGTCCCCAGCCAAGGATCGAAGACTCTCATGAATCTCTGTTGTTGTCACCGGCCTAATCAGCTCGGTGTTCTCCACATCTGTAACCCTCCTCGATAGAACAGGTTGGGCGGGTAGCCCTCCATCCCTGGTCTGCTCTGTCCATCTCGACCTGACGAACTCCTTCAACACTCTCCAACCCTTGATATGCCACTTCGTGTAGTACTAAAATAATTTAATTTAATTTGTTTAAGATTTAGATTTTCTGCTAAGAACTTTGATTTATTAATATGGCCGCTTTTTTGCCCTTTTTGGATGTGAGGTTTAAATCACAACCTGTTGCAATCATAATTGGTTGCTCTATGGTGGTTGGAGGCTGATGGGAAATATCTAGTATTACATCCATCGATCTAGTTTTGGACTCGATAGTCATCCAACTTAGCCGATATAATGAAAAAGCTAACCAAGATCATCAATCACTCACTTTAGCTCCAAAATCATGGTTAGGATGGGCGTAATACACTGGGAAATTGATCCTAAACAACCCATTTCCTACAACCCCCACCCCCAAAAATAGACCATTCATGCTACTCATTGCAATCACAACGGGTTGTGACTCGAGTCTCTTTTTTTTTTTTTTGAAGAATTGTTTAATTTCTAAGATTTTTTTTTAGATGCTTTTATCTTTAGCTATAACATATACTTCAACTGCGTCAGTGCAGTTGAATGAATGGAGAATGAGATGTGAATCAAAGGAGGGTGAGTTGGGACAAACACACACACACACACACAGAGAGAGAGAGAGAGAGAGAGAGAGAGTCGGCAAAGGACAAGGGTAATTGGCCAACAACTTGAGCTTGGAAATCTGAAGATTAAATAATAATAATAATAAAAGAGACCAAGAAATGGGGGTTCAAGCACTGAACAGGAAGGCCAATGAGGTGGTCGGCATATTGGCGGTGATACCAGAAAAAAATAACTAATAATGGAGGGGGCCATAAGTGGATTGTGCATGAAAAAAGACGCATTACTTGCTTGAAATGAGAAATAAATGATCGAAACCCCTGAGACATAATGAAGCGTCCCCACATGGGCGGTGAAACTGTCCCCCATCCCCCCCGACCACTGCCCCAAAAACATCATTAATCCCGCATAATTTCCCCAACCGCCCCGCTGCCTCTCGAGGAAAAGCGCCAGCTCGGTGCGGATCAGCCGCAGATAAATGCTTATGCGAATGAGCATCTTCCGTCCGATTTTTGAAAGCGGATCGATCTGATGGTCGCGTAGAAGGGTTTGTTATGGGGACGTTGGCAAGGAGGTTGGTGACGGGGGGAACTACCCATAGGATGCTGTCACGTGCGGATTGAGATAAGATGGGTCTTGTCGGCTTGTCTCTCGACGGTCTCACGTCTCTTTCCAGAATTAGATTAAATGTATGAATCGTCTTTCCATCGTAGCGTCTGTTCGCAAACATCTCCGGTTCATATTTGCAGCAAAAATGAGGTTAAAATAATAACTATAAAGTTTAGAAATTTCTTATCAATAACTCTTTTCTGAAAACTTATATTAGAATTTATAAAAAGACTTTACATGCATCATAAAACAGAAAGTTTCGATGATTATGGAACCATGCCAAGAAATTAAATTCACAGATCAATATCTGATACATATATTAAAAGAAGTTTTTATTTTATACTTTAATAGTAATATTTTATTATATAATTATAAAATAAATTCTTATTAAAATTTAATTTATCATCTGAGCACAAATATGGCACCACAGATCGTGAGGAGATTTTCTGCACAAAATTCTATATATAAATCGTCTACATTAGGCAACAAAAGCGCACACTAATTTCAACATTTTATTTTTGATATGCCGGTGACTCACACACAATGGGTGTGGGTGTTGCTCATAAGATGAAAAAGGATAAAGAATACAATGGAGACGGAACTGAAAAGTAGTCGTCTCAAATAGAGTTTCCGAAATGCTGAGCGACAAAGAATGTGTAATAACCCAGGACCTCACCGAAAATAGCTAGCCGAAAAGTATTATTTGGGTTCCTTGATCCTATATAAGTACCCAAGATCCACCCAGCGAATAACCGATGTGGGATTAATACACGCCCGCACGGATCCTCACATACTTCCCCCGTTCAAGCCCCGACGTCCTCGTCAGGCTAAGGGTTCATATCTATTCAAATCTAATCACAAACACCACGATTGGCCCGTGGTCAGCCTCAATGGATCCGTGCTGCAGTGTCCCCTAGTCCACATAGGTTATGGGCCAAGTCCGCTCTGATACCATTTGTAACAACCCAGGACCTCACCCAAAATGGCTAGCCGGAAGGTATTATTTGGGTTCCTTGATCCTGTATAAGTACCCAAGATCTACCCAGCGAATAACCGATATGGGACTAAATACACGCCCGCATGGGTCCTCACATACTCCTCCCGTCCAGGCCCTGACGTCCTCGTCAGGCTAAGGGTTCAAATCTATTCAAATCTAATCAAAAACATCACGATTGGCCCATGGTCAACCCCAATGGATCCGTGCTGCAGTGTCCCCTAGTCCACATAGGTTATGGGCCGGGTCCGCTCTGATACCATTTGTAACAACTCAGGATCTCACCCAAAATAGCTAGCCGGAAGTTATTATTTGGATTCCTTGATCCTGTATAAGTAACCAAGATCTACCCAGCGAATAACCGATGTGGGACTAAACACACGCTCGCGCGGGTCCTCATATACTCCCCTCATTCAAGCCCTGACGTCCTCGTCATGCTAAGGGTTCATATTTTATTCAAATCTAATCACAAACACCACGATTGGCCCATGGTCAGTTCCAGTGGATCCATGCTGCAGTGTCTCCTAATCCACATAGGTTATGGGTCGGGTCCGCTCTGATACCATTTGTAACAACTCAGGACCTCATCCAAAATGGCTAGCCGGAAGGTATTATTTGGGTTCATTGATTTTTATATAAGTACCCAAGATCTATCCAGCGAATAATCGATGTGGGACTAAACACACGTCTGTACGGATTCTTACATGATGTCATCTAGTCTACCGTATTATTTGCCTTCTTGTAGATACGAGTAAGCCGGCAGACATTGTGAATAAGCCGCATCCCACCAAAAATACAGTCCGAAATTCTGAATCGGACGTATTACCGTGGCAGAATCTTCTCAAGGACAATGCGGTGCACCAGTTTCAGCGTTTGGCTATGACATCCGTATGCGAGAAAGAAACGCGGAAGTTTAAAACGTTGCAGAACCCTACCGCGCTCGTGGATGCCGGTCTGCACGTATAGATGAAACGATGATATGCTGCAAAATTACACGAAAGTGTTGGAGGAGATGGAAATGGTAAGATTGAAGTCACCGCACGGAAACATAATCCGACCGATTCAAGATTCGATACGGAATCCGATTCCGGATGCCCCCGCACGAGGTGTACCTGCGATCTAAAAAACTATATTAAATCACTGCACTAGAAACTCTGGTACCTAAGTATGCATAAAACTTTCTATGTCGGGGCAAGCTTCATCGAACGAATCGACAAGGAAACATTTGGAGTAATTGACGGCAGATACGGATCCCGCATACAAACTTCCATCAACGCGTAGTAGCCGACAGCGAATAGAAACAAAAACTGGACGGCAAGCCTGTAGCGGTACCGTCGTGTCCCTGTCTCCCCTCGCCGTCCGGTCCAAACCAAAAATGTTTCCGCATAAAAATTTCATATGCGCTCTCTTGATCTGCCGTCCAATTGCTCCCGGCTCAACTCATCAACGGTCATATATCAAAACAGAAGCCCATGGTTTGGGAAACTTCATTTATATTCTATGCGGATTGTCCGTACATGAAAACCAAGACAGCGGCCTATTTCCTTCCCCGAGAAACTCCGATGCTGTACTTTTCGCCTTCCGACGGCGTTATCTTCGCACGATTTACGAAGCATCACTCCAAAAAAGGTACCGTCACCCCCTCCCAAGTACTGGCCCCCGATTTCCCGTCACCGATCTTGTCCAGAGGGAGCGATGATGGCGGGCGGCGGGTCCTCCTCCGGCTCGCTGTCGACGGTGTCGAAGGGGCCTCCACCGCCGCCGGAGGCGGAGGAGGACGCGGTGGAGAAAGACTACGTAGGGCTGTCGGAGGAGAGCTCCTCGTGTTACCCCGGCGGCAAAGGCGACGACGGCGAAACGGAGGAGAAGGAGGATGAGGAGCTGGAGCTGGGGCTGAGCCTGGGGGCCAAGAAGGCCAACGCCGGCGCGAGCAGGGGAAGGGCGCCGCGGCGGGAGTACTGTAGGATTCTCACCGCCGAGGACTTCCCGTCGCTGGTCTCGCGCGCTTCGCCGCTGTCTTCCTCCTCCTCTGTTTCATCTTCTTCGGCGACGCTTGGCGGCGGCGGCGGCGGCGGCGGCGCTGGGTCTAGGAGGGTTGCGGTCTCCGGTGCCCCGGATGCCGTTGGGTCCACTAATCCACCACCAAGGTGAGGGTTAAGGGGTTTTCCTCCTTTTTCTTTTGTTTGTTTAATTTCTTCCCTTCTTTACCATTTGGAGGGGAATTTTCATAGGTTTTTTATGTCAAATTCGCAATCTCTCTTGGAGTAATGCTTTTCTTTTTATTTATTTGTTATCATATTAATATTTTGGGTTTTCTATTTTTTCCAAGGTACGTTTGGCGGTATGATTTCTTTATTTTTCTTAGTAGTTAATTTATTTATGTGAATGTGGCTGGCCTCTTTGATTGTCAATGGAGTGTTTATAATTTTGGTTTTGATGCTAAGGTTCTTTTATTTGAGATCCCTTTTATATACACTGTACACACACACACATATATATACATATACGTATATACGCGTGCAAATATATGTGTGTGTGTGTGTGTGTGTGTGTGTGTGTGTATGTATGTATGTCTATGTATATGTATGTGTGTAGAGGGATAGATAGATAGATCTGTTTTTATATATTTAGTGCTATACTCTTCTTCATCATTGAGGTAGAGTTATTCTGATCTTGTTTCATTTCTATCTTTTAACATATCTCATTTCTCTTTTGGATTGGTATTTGTTCATATGGTAACAAAGATATGGCTCGAAATATTTCAGTTAGGGGTGGTGTTCTTTTGTATATGATGTTTATTTCATAAACATAAAACGTCTTTCTTTTCTTTTGCAACTTTTTCCGTGTTATTGGTTATTGATTCTCTTCTACCAGTTGATGGTTTCATCCTTTAATCTTTTCCATGTTTCCAATTTGCCACAGCCAGGTGGTTGTGGGAGGATTATATGACTAGTTGCAAATCTGTCCGGTATTATTTTGTGTTAGCGATTAACTAAACTTGAAAGCTTACGTGCTATTTTGCTTACAAGATTTGGTGTTCTCTATATAATACCATTCCTCCATTTCTTTAATTGCCTTACGTGAGTTGTGAATTGTTCAAGTCAACTATGTTCCTTGGGTATAGTTTTGTGTGTTTTATAAGGTGAAGTGTAATGAAATAATGAGAAACAGAAAACAACAGTCAGAATACTTTGTAAAAAGGACAAGAGGCAGAGAAAGAAAAAAAGACACAGACATTCTACTTAGATTATCTGCATAGAATAGGGAGGGAAGAGGACATGTATATCTTGAAGACATTGCATGCAGAAATTCTGAGATAGATGGCCAAATGTGTAGATCTCCTCCTTTTCACAGTTTAAAAAGAAGATAAAAAACATAGAAAAGAACATAGGATTTTCTCAAAAAAAAAAAAAATAGAAGAAAAAAAAAATCTTCTCCTAAGACACCTCTGTTTCTATTGAAGTGCCACATTCTTAGGTTTCTTTTTCTCTTAATTGGTGTGCATAAACATTTTCGATAAATAGAAGCACAACCATGGCTTTTGGCTTAGGTGATGACTGAGGTGTGTGGCTGGTCCCCCATGTACTTAGAAAAAATATGCTAATATTTGTTAGTGACGAAAAGTTCTAAAATTTTTAAGGAGCATGGGTCAATTGCACCCCTTTGCCTATAGCTTTGCCATGGTGGTGTTCGAGTCAGTGGATTTACTGTTTAAGTGAGGGCTAGGTGAAGTTTTGAACTTCATATGCATTCTCCTCTTGAATTATATCAATTTTAAGGCTGCAAATTGGTCGGATTGATCCGTGACCCGATTCGACCTGACCCACTTAGATCCGAACCCTCGTGTTAAATAACCCGTGGGGCTGGGTCGGATTCTAAGATTAGACCCATTTCATTTTTCGGACTAGGTCTAGGTTTACTAAATTCGAACCTGATCCGATCCATCTGATTTTTGGAAAAAAATTTAGATTTCTAATCCTATGACTCGGCCCAACCCAAATTCGGAAAACCCATTAGGCCCATGACTTGTTCGCGCGACCCGTCCGTGCGCCGCGAGGCCCGCGACCCGTCCTTGAGCCATGACCAGCTCGCTCTCAAACCTCAGTTTTTTTCAATTCCCAAATCGCAAATACCTAAGATTGAAATCCCCCATTCTTTCACATCGGCCATCTCTCTTTCTCTCTCGTTAGGGCTCTCTCTCCCATCAATGGTCGGCTATCGCGACCATGACTACTCTCCGTCCCCAGACATGACTATTCCTCAATCCTCCCAGACCATTGGCCATTAACCGTCCGTGAGCGTGGCCGTCCCCGAGCGTCTCCCATCACAATTGATCTCCACCTTAGTTCGTGCAGCGAATCGGTCTCTTCAGCGTCGCTCGGTGACTTCGGCGTTCGGCGACTTGGCGTATTCGTCCTGACTCTCGAGGTATCCCCCTCCTCCGAAACTCTAGAACTGCATCTTGCCTCACATCTCCATCCTCCCTTCTTTCTCTAGATAATGCAATACCACTCTCATGATCACTTTATGACTATTAGAATAGTTTTCTCAGAACTATTCCTTCTGTTTTTCAGCTACGACTTTTTGAAATGACTAGATCGATAAGTTCAGGCTCCAGAGTAGGGTTCCCCGGACTTCTCTTGTTGTATCATTTAGCCCAGAACTTTTTCAAGTTGCTCTCCGAGGCGGTATTTATTTTACAGTAAGAATTAGTATAACCTTGCTTTTTTTTCTTTGATGATAAGGGAGGTTTAAGAAACACCCAGCTTTTATTAATAAACCAAAATTATTTAGAAGATAACTATGTACAAAATAAGCAATGGAAACACATAAAAAACAAGGCTCCTTAATGCAGAGATCAGACAAAGTAGTCCAAAAATAAATCACACCTGAGACCACATGGGATTAAAAGGATTCTCCTCAGTAACTACACCGCTCTCTAAGGCTCATCTCATAGTGGTAGAACATCTAGGTTGCTGTGAATAAAATCTTACCCACAGGCCATAGCAGGAACTTAAAAAGCAATAGATGTAAGAGTATGATGATAGGGCTGGGTCAACAATCCCAAAAAGTACATGGATTTTGTGTTCCACTTTATGTGTTTTATGGTATTCATCACCTACCAAATCATCACGCAGTTTACTCACTTTACCAATCCAAAAGCCGACTGCTTAGTTTACCAAAAATTGGTGATTGGTTTAGATAGAAATCCTAGAATGCCACTTAAAAACCCGGACCCAATCCGGACCCGACTTTTTTGGGTTGGGACCGAGTTATACATGGACCTGACTCTACCTGACCTGACTCGAATGACCTGTTGGGTCAAAAATTGTAGTCGTGGACCCGACCCGACCCGACTTGAACTTCTATTGGATTGGGTCTGGGTCTGGGTCCTAGGACCCAAACAAGGAACTGGGTTGGGTCGGGGTCCCTCATGACCCTGTCCGACCCGACTCATTTGCACTCCTTATTAGCTTATTGCATGTCACTATCTCTCTAATATCAGACTTAGACCCTACCCTTTGGAAAGAGACCACTAGGGCCACCATATTAGCTGTAACATCTGGTTTGGATCATTGAGTATTTACTAGGGTGCCATTCTTGGTTTTGGGCCTTAGGGCTTTTCTAGTGCTAAAGCTAGAACTTAAAGATGAGGTTTGGAAGATATGAAGGCAAGTTTGAAGGCTCTGTTTCGATTTCAGTTGGGCTCACTAGGTTTCTCTTTCAACCATTTCTGTGATTTCAGTAGTTTCAATTCAAATTTTGAGTTTCAACCATGCAGATTTAGAAAAAAAAAAAAAGGTGAAAATAGTGAGGAAAAGTAAGGAAAGTAAAATGAACCAATGGAACATACATCACATGATCTTGAAGTATGTTATATTTTTTGTAAGCTCTGGATTTATAGCTCCTATAGTTCCAGGCTAAATGCCCACCTGCGTAGCAGCCCCTACTGGGGGATATGGTCTTGACTCTTGAGTATTGAGTCATTGTCACATATTTGTTAAGCTATTTTGACATTTTTGGACTATTTTTGCAACTTACTAAATACATCCAAATTGTTACCTCATGAATAGTAAACATTGCCAACGTCACACACAAGAACCCTTGGACTTGAGGTTAAGGAAGTTTGGTTTTGATGAGCACCCCCATGCACACATGCAGAGATTTCCATTTTTTAGGTATGGATTGGCCTAAAACCAAACACAACCACTAATGTTTTGGCTTTAATTGGTAGCTTTCTACACCCAAATCAAGATTCCAGATCAGGTTTGGATTGAGTTAGCAAGAAGCTGTCAGTCCCCATGTGACACATAGTAACTGATATAATCCTTGGATCTGGATTAATGTTTCAAATTGTTTAGATCCTATGATAACCATTATAGTAGCCCTAAATCAATTCCTTCTAACCAGTGTGGCACGGGATCCTCCTCTCCTGTTTCTCCTCTTAGGTCCTCACACTCTCTTCTTCTTAGTTTGGGTGTTTAGAAAAACTCCCAAAATAACCCAACTCCTCCACAACCAAGATCCCTGCGTAATGTTAAGTTCCCAAGTCCCATCCTGTCATTGCCTTTTTTCTTCCTTGGCAACAGTGGTGCTCATGGGGCCAGGGTTTATAATGATGGCAATGACTTTGGTAATCTAAAGGATGGTTGCACTCTTACTCATTCTGGCATCCAGATTCATAAGCCTCTCTTGTAAACATTAATACCTCCCTCACTCCCTATTTATTTTTCGCTCTCCCCTCTTCCCCCTAAGGGCTCGTTTGGTTCGCGGGAAGTATTTTCCCTCCTAGGAATCTGATTCCTGGGAATCAGATTCCTAGGAAGAGGATACCTAGGAAAGTACTTTTGACATGTTTGGTTAACCATGGGAAAGTGACTAATTTCCAAAGTGCTTATGTTTGGTTGACCATCCACTTTCCTAGGAAAGTTATGTATAATTCCTATTATGCCCTTAATAAAAATTTGGTCTTTAATGCCTCTTTAATGCTTCTTTAATGCTGAAGGGTCTTTTTGGAAAAAAATAAAAAAGGAGTGATTCCCACCTCATGGGAAAGTAACTTTCCCATGTTTCTCATGGGAAAGACTTTCTCATGAAATGTGGGAATTATATTCCCATGGGAATACAACTTTCCCATCTCTCTCCTTTGAAAACTCCAACCAAACAAGAGGCATTTTATTACTTTCCCGTTGACCACACTTTCCCCCCTCATTTTCCTGCGAACCAAACGAGCCCTAAGAGTTTTGTTGGAAGAGGGGAAGATCAAGCTCATATCCTTTGTTAGGCTTCTTCTCAAACATGAAGTAGGGGCATAATTTCAAGCTAAGCAAGCTGAGTTCACACAGTTTCGATCTGAGCTAGCAAAGCTCCCAAGTTTTTTAGCTAAGCAAGCTTAAGTCAAGTTAACCTGAAACTATATGAACTGAGCTTGAGCATGTCTAAATCAAGCTGGCCCCAGCTCGCTTGTGTTTGGCTCGTTTACATTCCTAGGTGCATATCTTGGTTTGTTAAGCATTAGAATCCATGACTTGGGATGCATGGAAGTGGATATATATTGATATAAGAGATGAGTTGCAATTAGGATTTTGTACAAAGATTTAAAGCATTAGTGGAAATTTCCATAACCGGATGGATGAAGATATAGTACAGCTGAAGCTGTTCTTATCATATTATGGTCTAGATTCCTGTACATTCTTTTCTTAAATGACTTCTACTTTCACTTCATATTTCCAAATGAAGGTGTTTTTGTTTTTCTATTATTGAAATTTCATTCTATTCTTATGTTATATTTCTCTCTTTTTCTGACTGGTGATCTAATTATTTATGTTATTTAATTTTTTTCTTACAGCAGTCAGATGGTGGTGGGATGGCCACCAATTAGAGCATACAGGATGAATAGCTTAGTTAACCAATCCAAAGATAATACATACTCAAATGCTGCAGTCACCACATCCCACAAGAAGACTAATGAAAGCAGCAACAACCATCCAAAAGAAGTAATTGCTAGGGAACTTGAAAAGAAAAGGGGGCTTGTTGGGAAATCTCCCTTTGTTAAGGTGAAAATGGATGGGGATCCCATTGGGAGGAAGGTTGATCTCAATGCCCACAGCTCCTATGAGACCCTTGCAGTAGCACTTGAGGCCATGTTCCACAAATCAACAGCAGGACTTGGTGCTTTCACATGTGAGTTCCTCCATCCTACATTTTCTGTGTTGTCTATAGATGTGTTGGCTGATAATCTTTAGATGGGACAAGTAATTAATTTAGTCACTATGGATGGTGGTAGATGTCTCAAGAACCTCAAAGTTGCTTGATGGCTCCTCCGAGTTTGCACTAACGTATGAGGACAAGGACGGAGACTGGATGTTGGTTGGAGATGTTCCATGGGGGTATGCATGCTTTCCATGATACTTATATACAGATGTTAGTATGAACAGTAGCAGCTGACTAACTTGCTAAATTTGTTCTAGTTCGCTTATATATAAAAAAAAAAAATCATGGCTATCACTTTTTAGTGAGATAGTATAATTGTGCGTTAGAGTCATTTAAATAAAGTAATTGCTCAACTTGGACAGAAATACTAATATATTTTATGTTACATTTCCTATTCTAACATGCCAATCTTACCTATCTACTTTCAAATTTGTGGTTGCAACAGAATGTTTTTAAGCACTGTCAAGAGACTTAGGATCATGAGGACATCTGACAGCAATGGGCTTGGTAAGTCGCATCTTTAGTCAAACTTGAATATGGAAATGTCAGATGCAACTCTTTTATAACTAAAACGACCATCATATATATTCATTCAGACCATGGTACTACAAACCCAAACGAGCCTTTTCTTATCAGCTTGATATCACCCAAAGACTGTTAACCATGATTATGCATGTAAGATATTGGAGCCTTGTTTTGGGATATTGATGCTTTGGCTTCTCTGACGGAAAGTTCCATGAATCTGGTGGCACTTGTCATTTGAATTTGCATGGTTTTGTTGTAGAATATGTCTTAAATTTTGGGGCACATACTGTATCTAATTGACAGCTCAAGGAAAGAAAAAAAAACGGAGAGAAACATATTGTAATTTATCTTCAATATGTTTACTTATATTCACCTCTCTGCAGCGCCAAGGCTTCATTCTTCCGAGTCTGGTAGTAGGCTATGAAATGTTGCCTAGCATTTTTTCCAAGGCATTCAGCACTTGAAGACCGTAGGCAAAAGGTGTAAGAATACAGATTTTTTTCCCCTTTGTGGTGGGTGGGTGTATTGGTGGAGGGATGAGTTTTGGGGGCCTCGGGGGTTGCTCAATTCTACAACTGTTATTTGTTTCATTTTGTTCTTTAATCCCCCCTTTTTTTTGGTTTTGCGTTTACGGGTGGTGGTTGTGGTGGTGGAATTGGTGGAGATGAATGTTTGAGTTCTCTTTTGTTGGGTGGTTTGCATGTTATGGCATCATGTTTATTATCTACTACGTTGCTACAAGTATGCTTAATACATGAACTCATGCTTCCAATACTGAAAATATTGTTTTTTTTTTTTTTTTCGCTTTCCTCCTGACTTGAGGATCCAATTATGTCATTCTTATTTGTTAAATGTACATTGGAAATGTCCTAAACTTCATGCTCATAACGAAGTATGTATGTGCGACCGAAGGCTCGATAGACTTTGGTTATGGATCTTGCAGAACAAGGTCTTATCAAGGCTGAATAGGTGCGAACAAAATATGCAGAAGCAGATGCCAGCATTTCTGGCAGAATGATTTCTATCAAATGTTGTGCTCTTTTTCTATTATTTAGCAGTGTATGTGCTCCTCCTTTGGATGGGGCTGCCTTTCTGCACTCTTTGCTCCAGGTTGCAGTTCCTGGAAGAGAGCTCTGAAGAGGAAATCAGCTTGGTTTGCCATGATTTATGGTCTTGGATTTATGTCTTAAGTATATTGTGGATGATCTTGCATTTAAAATGATAGGATTTATTTGTCCCGACTTTGAAGCGCTTTAGTTAAAAAAAAATTATTTGGCCTAATATTATTTTTTAGTGGGACTTGAGAATGAGAGGCTATCTGTGGCTTTGGCCTTGTGTCACACTGGCTCTTATGTATCATTATTTCTCATGCTTTGGCTTGGCACCACTCACTAAGATATGCGATACTGTACTTTTATACAAAGATTGAACTTGAATTATTTTATAGAGATGGTTTAAATAAATAGTTATGTTTTTGATTGATTTAAAGAAATTTAGGATCATAAATTCATCGCAATTGAAGTCTAAACAGTGCATTTTTCTAGTTTCGAATAATTGGTCATGTAAACTAGCTAGCTATGCAAAACTATTTTACATATTCATGACCTCGACAAAATCAAAATTCATGATTAAATTAAGAGAGGGACATCTTAGTATGTCTGTTTGCATAGTAAAATCTCTTTTATTGGCTTCAACTTGCCTTAGTGGCATGTGCTCGGAATCCGTGTCAAGGGTTTGGGGCATACATTTTTCTGTGTTTGTCAAATTTGTCCTTGGTGAAAATTAAGTAATCCCATTACTAAAACTTCACATTATAAAGATTATTCAAACTATATGTTTTCCTTACTAGATAAGATTATAAAAATTTCATTCAGATTTAAATATAGTCTCTCTCTCTCTCTCTCTCTCTCTCTCTCTCTCTCTCTCTCTCTCTCTCTCTCTCATTATCATTTTTTCTATATCACTTGATTTGTTTTATTCTAAATCTTAGCTGGTAAAACCAAAATCAATTCAAATTGTTTATAACTAACACAATTTTTTTCTCAAAAATGTGTCTGCAAAAGTCCATCTACCAGCATATTTTGTATTACTTTTGTTTCTAATCTTTGATTTGATGTAAAATAGTGATTTTTTTTGTCATCATCAGGCCCAATTCGACCTTTGATTACTTTTTTTTTTACCCGTCGTCCCACCTGCACTATAAGATAATATATCTGAATTATTTAAAAAAATTTAGTTGATGAAGAATTATGTGTCGTTTCAATAAATAAAAAAAGGTTGTTTGAAATGGTCAGAGCCGTCAAACAGAAGTCAAACGCTGACAAATAAGGAACAGGAGCGTAAAACTAGTGATTCACATCTACACAAGCCAACCCAACCAATATGAACTATGAAACAATGTAAAGTACCATTTTGTTACCATGCTAATAATATACCAATTATAGATATTATGAACACATTATCTTAGGTTAAATTCGAGTTTCACCCAAGGGCTTTGTAGCTACGGTTCATGTAAACCAAATTCTGGCCCATCTCTTGGTGGGTTTAGGTCAAGGCTTGTACTGCACATCTTTTCTGTTTATATTGCTGAGTCTGCTCTTCGTCTCAAACCTGGTATCTGCACTCTACATCAGAATGAATCTCTACTACTTCAGATTAGCCCTGGGGTATTCCATCTGGCTCAAAGCTGAGCCATCACATTCCTCGTTCTATACCAATTTCCTGCACACCTCCTCCTCATTGCATAGTTAAGGTTAATTTCGATGGCTCCATGCGACTCAGCAGGATCCGGCGGTATCATTAGAGACTCCGTCGGTCCACTAGCTACTGTTATCGGCTCGAAGCAAGTTCTTATAGGTGGTGCAATCAGATCGGGTCCCATGTAGTTAGATCGATGCTAGTCTCTTGGAGGTTGGGTCCTAATTTGGAACCTATTCCTGATTCATGGGGTCTCATCGTGCAGGCATTGGTCAGGCTCAAGTAGTCGAAGAAGGTTTTTAATCTTGTAATGGAGATAAGGATTGGGATGCTGAAGGAACTTAATTATTCATCAGAGGAATGCTTTGGGATAATTAGGGCCCATTGACCATTCCTTGGCCTCTGATTCTAATGGTCATCTAGACTTCGGTCACTGGCATGCGTACAAGCTTGTGTGAAACAATGAACAAATGTGTATAGCTAATGATAAAATTCTGCATAAATTCTCACGAGGAATTAGGGTTCAGCAACATGGTCGGCCCTTGTCATCAAATGGCAGTTAAACCAACTTGATGTTTCCCTTATTTGATAATCTTCCAATATGAAAAGATACAAGCCTAGACAGGCAATCATTGGGCGAAAACAATCAACCGCCCATTTGCCAAACATCCTAATACAAGCAAAGTTACTCGGCATGCAATCCTTAAAATAATTTCAGAGAGACAGAATAACTCACACAATATTCTGAATGAACTTTGCTGAATTAGGTACGTAGCTATTCACCTCCAGTATCATTAATAAAATTTTTAAAATTTTGTACTTTTTAAGTTAGTTGAAAGATATTATTTAAATTTTTTGATTTTATATAATTATTTAACATTTATATTAATATATAGATATATGTTAGAAGCTTTCAGAAATTCAAGCACCGAGCCCGCAGGATCTGTAGACACGTCAGCACGTGGGGCCTACCATAGGCAAACTTCTAGACGACTTGGTTCCATCACAGGTTCCATCACAACCACCAACGTGTGCTGGCCTCCACCAAGTGGGTCCACCATGCAAACCCCCGTGTCCCCCGCGACGCACTGCAAGTGGGAACACCTGCACACGGTAAAGCGTTCTCCACTACCACCGGACCCAATCGCTTCCAAAAGAAGCGGGGGAAAGTGGAACAGCGTGACCTATGTACATTGCTCCTCATCACAGAGCTCTCGGGAGTCAATCTTGGTCCCCGTACGTCCAACTGTGGAATCAAACAGCACCACCACAAAGACCCTTCCCAGCCAATCGGAACGCCCCACCTGTGAAACTAACGACCGTCTGATTAAAGCCGTAGGCACACGGACTTGACGGCCTTGGTGGACCCCGCGGACGTCGGCAGCGCTGCCGCCCACAAGCAGGAGGAGGAGAGGTTTCCCCACTCTTCCATCAGCGAAGAGGTTTGTGCCCCAGGGTGGGTGCAATCTTTGGAGTTTTGCCGCCCACAGGATTATTACGGTCCCCTTGATATCGCACTCTGATGGGACCACCCATTGGACGCTTGCAGTTGCCTGCTTTATGTCATCTTATTAATGTACGATCTAGAAATTCTGCCGCATTTCACGTTGTTCATATATTTCAGAAGATGAATAGAACTGCAGACTGGATCGCTTCTATTTTTTTGATAAAATCTAGATCGCCTTTTTCATAGCTCACCATTTGAGAAAAAATTTTTGGACATATTTTATAGCTGCCATTTTATCTTTACGTCGTTTTCTTTCTCTCAGTTTTATACATTGCACTTATATTAAAACAGTACGAGTAGCCATTGTACTGAGTGTGAGAGAGGGTAGGAACCATCGCGGACAAAGTCCACATCCACGAACGAGACTGTCGAACTGGGCGTCCACTTGCTGTTGGGCGTACAGAGTGACAGAAGGCTGCATTTGTTGACCAAAAGTTTGTGGATTTTGCTTGTGTTTTTCCTTTCTCGTACGTTTAGATAATTTTGAAGTTCTCGGAGAAAAGTTTTACCAAAGAATTTATGGATATACTTCCTGAAAATATATATCTTATATTGTTTATTTATTTATTTACGGGTTCACTCCTGGTAGTTGCAGAATGGATCACGCTTCTTTCAGATCGCCTTGTAACGTTTGCGTCCAGTGGCAGTAATTGGGCACTCAGAACTCACAACTCCTGCTACACCATGACTTCATAGAATCTCCAGTATTCCATTGAGGTATATATCTCGTATCCTGTTTTTCTCCTTCTTCTTCTTCTGCCTCGTCTTCTTCTTTTCCAAGAAAAAACCTGTTATTGTTTATGCGAAGTGCATGGAGTTAGAAAATAGAATATGCCTTCTAATGGAAAATGGAGACAGAATGATGTACCATGTTATTTGAGGGACAATTCAGTCGAGCCTGGGATAACCAGGGATCGGTAGGTGAATCACTAATTCTCGACAATTCAGTCGAGCCTGAGATAAATGGGGATCGGTAATTCCTTGGGTGCCATGGAACCAATCCCCGTTTCTTATCCCCCGAATTATATGAAAATGAGTGAAATGACCCTTTTGTTAGCAAAAGATAACAAGAGGACAAGGGCATATTAATCTTGTAGCACAGATATATATAGTCGATATGATTTTGCTTGTATTATGGTATAGGAAAATCTTGTTAAAATATTTGCAAAAGAAGAAAAAAATAAGAGAAAAAAAGAAAAAATAATAATTTTATTTCTTTGTTCCATCATATTCGATACATCTCAGGGATTATATATACTTGTATGAGACTCTATACAAGAAATATAATATAAGCTAATATAGAATCACACTAATAATAAAAAATATTATTAAATAAAAAAAAATATTATGGGCGATTCATGATGTTACATGATTCCTAGAATTATATTAGCATCCCCCTTCAAACTCAAGATGGTACTATAGGTGCCAACTTGAGTTTGGAAATTGAATCACAGATATAATGAAAAACTGGTGGACTAGATTAAGAGCTAGAGTAGTAGCTCAAAAGTTGATATGATAGACTAGGAGCTGATTACCTAATCTGTCGCCAGCATCTCTTCCGCCTTTGCTATGGTCGTCATTGTCATGTTTAGAAGCTTTGAAACCTCCATTGCCGATTTATCAATCTCTTTTCCTAAGTGAATCAACATCTAAAAATTCTCTATTTTTAGGTGGATCCGCAAATCTGCTATTTTCTGATGAATCAGTATTAATCTCATTAGTAGATCTGCACATCCTCTATTTCTGATAGATTATTACCCAAAGATTCTTTGTTTTCTATGGATCTAAAACTCTTCTCCACCGTTTTTCTTATCAGCTTCAGATCTTTGGTTGTCTCTCCTCACCATCACTCGGCCCCATTCTCTCCATGTCCAATTTTATTTATTCCTTTCAGCTCCTTCACCCTCTAGTTCGAAGCCAATTGCTCCTCTTCAGTGGTACCTCCGTCTACAAGGATCGTCGACTTTCAACTGCCTTCTCTCCGAGCTCCATCTCGCTGCAACGGTCATCTTCTATGTGCTTTCTTGTTACCACATCATCAGACATGTCAGTCTGTCGCGTTAGTTAGGCACAGCAGTCTGCCATATCAGCTTTTAAGTTGTTATGTCAACTCCTAATCTGCTACATCAGCTTTTGAGTTGCTATAATAGGTCGTATTCTACCACATCATGCTCTATGCTGTCGCGTCAGCTTTTGATCTACTACCATGTTAGTCTCTAAGATGCTATGTCGGCTCTTAGTCTGTCATGTCAGTTTCTGAGCTACTCTCCAGATTTTCATCCAGTACGTCAGTTTTTCAATACATTCGTGATCCAGTTTCCAAACTCAAGTTGGAATCTATAGTACTATCTTGAATTTGAGAAGGGATATTAGCATAATTTTAGAAATTATGTAACAACCTACATCGCCAATAATATTTTTTTTGTTAGTGTGATTCTGTACCAATCTATATTATTTTTTTTATTAATATGATCTTACTAAAATGATTTTATGAATCACATAACAACTTGCATTAGTCAGTAATATTTTCTATTATTTTTTTTGTATGGAGTCTGTACATAAGTATATATATCCCTTGAGATATACTAAATATGATTGAACAGAAAAATAAAATCACTTTTCTCTCATTTTTTTCTCTTATTTTCCACTTCTTCTGCAAATATTTTAACAAATCTTGAGATGGAAATAAAGGTTGATTAATTACCCAAACAACCAATGAAAAAAAATCATATTTTCTTTTATCCCCCTTTATCCTTGAATGCCATGCTCATTGAGTTATCAACCACTTATCCTCAATTTACTTATTCAGGCCATAGCGTCTCGTGTCCGTTGTCGGATACTCCAATTCCGACACAAATAGTTGACATATTATTTGAAATTGGGATGAGAGAACCTTAGAGGTTATGAATTATCCTCAACGCGAGTGGATGGCATCTTTGTCGGGCGCACGAAGCCTAACTCGTGGAGACCAGCCATGGCAACTTGGTGTGCCATTTGGCCAACTTTGTCTCAATGCCTTTGCACTTCCCTGGCTGTCTTTGAATTTCTTATGAGGTTGTTTTGGCCACTGCATGTTTGTTGTATGCTAGATGATATAACCCGACAAAGATGGCAGCATTATTGACAGCCTTTTCACTCGCGTCCTGAAACATTGGTTGAGGGATCTGAACCGAAAGGCATGAGATTTTGAGGTTGTAAAGGCATTGCAAGAACGATGTCGACGTATATTTAGTCTCACGTTAGCTATGTATTTAAGTAGATTTTGAAAATTTATATAAAAATTTAAATAATATCTTCCGACAAGTTTTTTTGAAAAAAAATTCTATGTCATTATAGTTAGTAACAGAGCGGATCCGGCTCATAGTGTATATACTGCAGTATGGGTCCATTAGGACTGACCATAAGTTGATCGTCCCTCAATTTACTAGGCTATGCAGGCAGACTTTATTGACGAATTTGTATGTGGGCTCACCTTTGTTGACAATCAAGCCATAAAAGTTCTCGTGGTCACTCTTTCCTAGGAGTTTTGCCTCAAGCTTAATTTCTATGATTTTGATTAAATATTTGGTGCAATTGCACGGCTTCGAAGTCCAGGGGAAGAAAAAAATGTTCTCAATTTGGTTGGTCACATAGGCAAACTTTATTGACAATTTTAAATGAGGCTTTCATTAGATTCATTTGTGTTGACAACCAAACCATAAAGTTCTAGTAGTCACTCTCTTCTAGGCATTTTGTGTCAAGCTTAATTTCTATGAATTTTGATTAAATGGTGGGTGGAATTGCATGATTCCAACTATAAAATTTTGTCTCGCTATCTAATGTAACCATCTGGGGGAAGAAAAAAAAAATAAGCATGGTTGTTCCTATATATCAATTAATTATACGCATGGTGAATTGGGGCTTATTCTCATTGTCATGCCCTTTGCTTGATAACTAGAGGTTCTAAGTTCCATTCTTTGATGAGTACTAATAGCGCAGATAGTTAAGGATCTCTTGCTCCCAAATATAATTCTAGTATGCTTGTACACACAATTGGGTTGATTAGATTGAAGATTTTGCTTTGACTCATTCTTGAATGGGAATGCACCCAAGGATTGAGGGGTATAATAAATTTCATTTGCTCAATGATAATAAAGTTACATTAGATTTAGAGTTTTGAGCTGTGACCTATTGGGCTTAATAATGATATATGGTGAATTGGTTCCAAAATAGAAGTCTCTCCATGCAATTTCAAGAAAGCCGGGGAGAGACAAGAAAGGTACAGCTTCTACAGTGACATTACAAGAGAAATATCCTGGTCAACGCATTTTCTTTTTGGGTTCAAGGGAGGTAGGACATCAAGGTATTAAAAAAAAGAAGGATCAAAATCTAACATAACAGCAACCTAAACTATCAGCACTAATTAGAAGAGCTACATAGGGGTGAATGTCTTGAGAGGCACTGAAATCCTCATTGGATCTAGGATTAGCTAACCCATTTGCCGGATTAACACATGCTTTAAAAAAAATCATCTTTTAAGCTGAAAAAAAAGAGCTGACGGAGAAACTACAACCAAGTTGAAAGACTAAATCCAATTTTAAAGAAAGAGTATTAGGTGTAATCTATGGAGAGGCTAGCATGGCATGCCTATGCTCACACTCCCCATCTATTGTTCTTTTCAAGCTAAGAAAGTGGAATAGAAGCTAGGTTCTTCATTTTGCATAACCTATAATAAAGTTAGAAAACCAGCTGGCATGCCCTTCTACCTAAAAAATATCTAGTTTTCTAATTGGTTGTAGAATCATACTTTTAGATGAAGTAATGACAAATCCACTAATGTAGGAGGTCGCTATTATAATAGTCATCCCGACAAAGCCCAGTCCAAACCATTTGTCATTTTTGCGACCCCAATCATTAGATAGCACCACAAATAAATGTTATTGTAGAGCCCTATGAGAAATTATCGGACGGACCAGGTCCACCATAGATCTAGGATAAAATCGATCCCTTTCTTCTTCTCTTTCTTCTTTTCATGTGTGATAGCAACATGCAGTGGGATGATCTTATTTTAGACCTGGTCTACCTAATAATTTATCGGAGCAAAATAGTTCTATATATCTCTATTAGCCTGCCCATAAAGTTGGAGAGTGGTTGGTTATACAAAGACTTGGCATTGAACTCCACCTTTTATTAGTTGCCGACATGCCTCTTTTCCCAGAAAACAAGCATACTAAGTTTAAATAAGACCCTAAGGGCCCATCAGAAAGATGCTTCAGAAAAGCTCCTGCTGTGGAGGTAATTTACATTGTACAACTGCCATTGGTACCGTGTTGTTAGAGAACAGATCAACAGCATACACTAATCTCTCGCCATACTCCCCTCACAAACTATCAAGATGAATATCTTCATCAAAAACATCTATGAATTTGACTGCAAATTTTACCCTACTAAGAATATAAACCAAGTCCCCTCTCCCATGTCATCTATCCCAAGAGAAACAACTAAAAGTCCCTGGATCAACCATGATTAGAAAAAGAAGAACAAGAATGCCAACATAAGAGTCTGATACACATTAAGGTTGTGGTTGAAAACAATTCTTATATATATTCAAACACCAGAGTGCCAGAGAATTTTTTAGAAGTAACAATTCTCTCTCTTACCAAGTGGATGCGTGGCTTCTGGATTTTTTTATTCTGCAAAATATCATTAAAAATACATGAGCGCTGTAGCTGCCTCGACACCCCCTACTATGTTGGATAGATAGAATAAAAAAAAACTTGCTGCAGGAAATACTTCTCCGTAGGTTGTCGCGTCTCCAGATTTGAGATCGTTGCGCTCCGAAATATTTGGACACGAAATAAAACAAAATCAGGATATGATCTCTAATCTCCTAATAAAAAATACATATTTTTTTTATAATAAAAAGAAAAAAAAAAGTTCTCAAGCAAGGAAAGACATGTCGGCAAAGCAAAATTAATTAACTAGTACGTTTCTTATCAAGCCCAAAAAAAAAAAAACATTAACAACCACGTGAGGCAAAACGTACATGCGGGAAGAGTACCTAAACACGGACACCAAACGGACTGACACTGTCCCGGGCCCACATTGTCTCCGTCGACCATTCTTATCTATAATCTCACGATAAAGATAAAACAAAACCCGGTTTATTCCTATGTTATGCAAAGCGGTTTTCCCTGAACCGTACTACCCTTCAGCTGCACGTAATCACGAGGCCACTCGCTGCCGAAGGAGCTCCGTCGACCTCACGAAAGTGCCGTGGAAACCGTACGGCACCCTCGACGGCAACCTCACCGCCGCCTCCTGCTCCATGTTCTTTCCGTTTACGATCACCAGCTCCGACTCCTCCTTCCCCTCGTCCCGCACGAACCCCACCACGTACCCCTCGTCCTCCTCCTGCTCGCCCCTCGACCGGACCTGAACAAACGTCGGCTCGCCCCCGAACCGTCCCTCCCCGTACTCGAACCGCCTCACATCCCCGGTTTCCAGGTCCACCTTCGCCACCCCGCAGCATCTCGGCCACGGTTCCGCTATCGCCAGGTAAGCGAACCGGGTTCTCCTCCCGAGCCGGTTTCGGTTTACCTGGCCCGCCTCCAGGTTCACACCGGGCGCGATCTCCCTCCGGCTCGACTCCCCGGTCTCCAGGTTTAACCGGATCTCCGACAGCACGCTCCGCATTGGCTCCTCCCTGTCCGAGAAAATCGTATCCGGCGGCGACATGCATGATCCGATGATCACCACCATCCGTTTCCCGTCTCTAGATTGCTCTTCCCATGCGTTCCATAAGTGGAAGCAGAAGCAGTCAGGCACGTCGATCCACTGGATGTTCGACTCATCCGTGTCGTACTTGGGCAGTACGCCGAACCTTGGTGTCTTCCGGTGGTCGCACCGGACCGGCGATTCGCCGTGCAACATCCTGCATAGCTCGAACACGACCTGCTGATCGGGAATTACGGCGTAATTCTCCGTGATCGCGAAGTCGTGGATCATGGTCGGCTGTCGGAGGGTGATCGCGACGTCGGGCGACTTTGCACCGGTAACATGGTCCACCCGAAAGTACTTGAGGAAGGGCTTGCGGATGATGTTGTAGCTGAGGGCGTAGAGCTCGCCGGTCGCCGGGTCGATCTTCGGATGGGCGATCATCGGCGAATCAAGCTGGCCGGCGAAGTCGAACCGCCCGACGGTCTCGAGGTCGCCGCCGGGGGTGAGGCGGACGTGGTACGGCATGTCGTCCTCCGACATGGCGAGGAGGCGGCCGCCGAAGTACACCAGGCCGGCGTTGGCCACGCCGATGCCCCATGTGGGGTCCACGATCCCGGCGGCGGCTCGGAGGTAGAATAACAGAAGCCGGCCGATCCCCGAGTGGCCATGGAGCTCGCCGATGGCCTTGGGAAAGACGGCGCGCCCGAGAGCCGCCTCCTGAGAGAGCCGGCTCGTGCGGGTGAACCGGCAGGCGTACGACGCCTTGTCGGGGCCCAAAAGGGTGACTGCATGAATCATGCCGTCGCCGTCGAAGAGGTGGTGCCCGCCGGAAGGCGGGAACATCGGGTTGGCCCCATTGCGGAGGTAGACACCATAAAGCTCCGAAGGTATACGGCCAACCACTTCAAGCCCGTACCGAGGTGGCGACTCCGGCACCGGAGCGAAATTGCCGGAGATTTGGACGGCGGGGTCAGCAGACCTCGGGAGAGGGCCCTTCTTCTCCAATTCTACGACGAAATTGCTCTCTATTGCATCAAGGGCAGAAGCTATAAGCTTTTGTACAGGCTTCAGCGGAGGAGAGCTAGTAGTAGTCACTGGAGGTGGAGGCAAAGGTAGAGGTTTTGGCCTTTCCAAAGGAGGTGGTACCGTTGGCTTGGCAGACCTCGTGGTGATCAGCTCTCCAGGAACGGTCTTCTTATTCGCAGAGATAACAATCTTGCATGTTGGAGTTGTAGCAGCAGGTGAAGAAGATAGCATGTTTGGAGCTGCTCTGTTAGCAGGAGGCGAAAAGATAGGGTTAGTGGAAGTGGAGTGAGTTCCGAGCCTTGGATGGAAGAGAAAGGTAGCGTTCGCGGAGAGAGCTGACGCTAGCTAATAGTGCTACTGTTAGTACTGTGTATAGCTTAGGTTGTCAGGGTGCTACCAGTATTTATTTACGGAAAGGGCGAACTGCGGGGGTAGGGATTCCAGCTTGCATGAGGTACGGTGATGAAACGTGGCTTAACGAAGGTAGAGGAATGGTCGAATTGTGCGACCGCCCGCGCGCGCGCCCGCGTGTGAGGGAGGGAGAGGGTCACGTGGCGGCACGGGGGAGTAGGGGAGTGTGCTGGGACGGTGGGGGGTGGTTGTGGGAGACGACGTCTCGGTAGTGACGGAGGAGAGGGGTCGAGTCCGTTCCGCGGGGGGCTTTAAGAATTAATCTTCCTTCGCGCGAATCCACCGTTAATCGCCTCGGCATCCGTTCAGACGAATGATTGATGGGGTTCGGAGTGCTTTCAGATCTGTGTGGTGCATAATCCAACGGTGCATTCGTCGCGGGAGCCCCTACCCTTCCCGGAAGCCCGCGCGGGGCTTCGAAGCCGACCGACCGCCTCCGGTTTCCGAGCCGCTTGTTTTGCCCGGGCCCTGTTCCTTTCATAGCTCCCCGTTCGGAGGCCCAGGTGTCGACAGCCGGGCAGCGGGCCCGTGGCGGCCGCTGGAGAGAGCCACGTCACGGTGACAAGTGGGCGCTGCCCGAGGCTTCGGTCTGGACGGGACCGCCCTGGTCTCTTTTAACATATACCATCAGCTCCTTGTCAGGCGGGTCCCAGCAATCAAGCACCGATGATCACTGGATGGATGGTGGTGATGGTTCAGGATGGACATGTTTATATCGCTAATATCACTAATTCAGTAACTACAAGCTAACATCGACCGACCCCCGAAATAATATTAAAACCGGCTGAGATCCAAAATAAAAAGCTACAAGCTAATGGATGGTGAAGATGTCGGAGCATGACTGGATCAAAATCTGATCTGACCTGAGCTTTCCTGATAGAAAACTCGGTGCTCAAGTTAGTCGAATTAGGAGGAAGCAGTGAAAAAAGAGGAAAAAATAGAGTCGGAAGAAAAAGTTATCCAAAATTTTTTTGGTTTTTTCAGTTTAGGGGATGGGTTGGTGCCCGATGAGATCAAGAAAGATCGGCCTTCGGCCCGCACATCCAGTGCTACGGAGGAATCTACCGTCTTCCGACCTTACCTCCACCGATCTAAACAGCGGAAGCGACTGCTTCTCCTCAGAGGTACTGTTCACTTTGAAGGGAGTTTTATAGTCTCTTCCCAACACATGGTTTTGCCCCGTAAAAGATGTCTTTAAAGAGAAAGGGGTAGCCTTCCTCCATTTAAGGAACATACCTCCCCGCTATTTAGTCGATGTGGGACTAAGTCCAGGCCCATTTATTCCCACAACAATGCTCATTACCAAAATTAATGTGGCAAGAATGACAGCACGATAACAGCTCGTCGTGCAATAACTGTATAGTAACAGCTTTCCGCATGATGATAAGTATGTCGATCATATAATTAGGGCCGGGCTTATGTAAGCGCTGGCGATTACAGCCATGTTACTAATGAGCATTAATCTTCTAACAGTCTTTAATAGGATATGTGGCACTTTTTTATTGCATAATTAAAGCGGAATTGCATTTTGTCAAATATCGAGATAAATTACTTCAGACCATATTGAGATTAGAAACTTCAATTTGTCCTAGGATCAGATTGGCAAATACTCTCAATATCATTATCAAAAAAAAAAAAAAGAAGAAGAAAGAAAGAAAACACAGGGTGCACGAAACTCGGGCGCCCCATGGGATTACTTTGCCAAAAGTTGGCAGCTGCATCAGGAGTTGAGGGGAAGCCTCGGGTGGCAAGTGTGTCAACTTAACCTTTAACTTGATTTAACTCGGATCAGATTAACTATTTAATGAATGATCATATTTGAGTCTGAATTTTTAGTCTGCCTCATAAAAAAGTTAGGTTCAGGTATTATATGGTGTGCCTGTATTCATAGGGATGGCAAAATATGACCCGACCCGCCAATTCGACTCGTATTCGACCCGCCATCAACAGGTTTGGGTTTGGCCTAAATAGGTTCAGGTCGTAAACATGTTGACCCATTTAACTCATTTATTAATTAGATTGAATATATATTTTGGATATCTGACTTGTTTAACCCATTTAACCCGTTTAATATATGGATCGGGTTGGATCAGACAAAGCCAGCCCAAGCCTCGGCCCAAATAAAAGCCTCCCCCTCCAGCGTAGGCTCGTAGGCTACCTACGCTGATTTAATGCGATGGGACGTGTCGGCAAGCAAAGCAGGTAGGACAGGAGCAGCGGAAGGTGAGGGAGGGGTCGACCTTGTTCTTGATCTTGATCAGGGCAACGAGGACTATGGGGCCGAAATCGGCGAGATTGATCTCGTAATTCTGGAGTTGGGGCTTGGAGGGATCATCGAGGTTCCAGCGGTAGATGGAGAAGGTCCTCATCCACTTCGGCTAGGCAGACGGGGGCTTGGATTGGGAGGAGTGGGCCTGCGCCAGGACCAGTCGCACTGCCATGGACGAGGTGGCAATGGGGAGCAGTGGATGGGTCAGGACAAGGCAGTGGGCGGTGGCGAAGGAGCCGCGGTGGAGGAGAAATCTTGCGGCCACCATGGAGCTGAGGAGCAAGACGAAAGAAAAGGAACAGAGAAATTAGAAAGAAGGGAAGAGAAACTGTGAGTCGTATTTCTCTCAATCTCTTCATTTCAAACCAACAGGCACCCTCTCTCTCTTGCCAAAGCCCCAACCTCTCGACATCTCTCTCTTACCGAAAGGAACCCAAGGTCCCGAACCCCCCACTTCTCTCTCTCTCCGTCGAAACCCTCCCAACCTCTCCACATCTCTCTCTTGTCGAAAAGAACCCCAAGGTCCCCAACCCCCCACCTCTCTCTCTCTCTCTCTCGCCAGAAGGAACCCCACCCTCCTATCTTTCTCTCTCTTGCCAGAAGGAACCCCAGTGGATGACGGCGACAGCAAGCCGAGGAGCGCCGATAAGCTCCCCGATGGGGAGGATGAGGGAAGCACGGCGCCCCTTTTGGAAAAGGTCGGCATCTTCTATTTTCTTTCTGATTATTTACAGTAATGTTTGGTTAAACGGATCAGAAAAATATAAACCTGAATCCGACCTGTTTAATCAACCTATTTATTAAACAGGTTAAACGAGTCGGGTCGGATTATCTGTTTATTAAACATGATAGGTTCGGGTTGTAATTTTTACCTGTTTAATAAATAGGTCGAGTTCAAGTTTATGCTTTTCTGACCCGTTTAATATCTAACTCGACCTGATTATGTCCGATCCGACCCGATTCCATCCCTATGTATTCATACACACTCTACAGCAAAAAGAACGGAAAACTTTCGCTCTTGGAGTTGTTGGAATGCTTGATGCTAAGCCAATATGATAAAACTATCTTCGTACACTAACATGTGCTTCACAATATTTTCCTTCTAACAATATTCTGAGGCCATATATTTCCATGTCATGCGGAACTAAGGTGGCAGGAGACATCTTTGCTTAGGGAGATCGACATATCCAATAAAAAAACTTAGAATAGCTAGTGTGCAGCTTTTATTTTATTGGCATGACATTTATTTATTAGAATGATTCTTTAACTGATTATCTAGAAATAATTCTTTAGGTCTTTCTAGTATCACTTATGTTGGAGGAAAAACCCCAAGTCATACCGTCACGGAGGCGCTCGGCCAACGGGCGCCGGCCAGAAAGGCGCTCGGCCAAAGAGTGCCAACCGGAAAGGCGCTCGACCGAAGAGTGCCGACCAGCAGGGTGCTCGGCTAGAGAGCACCGACCAGAGAGAGCGCCAAGAAGAGGCGCCCAACCAAAATGACCAAGTAGGGATGCTCGGCCAGAAAGGCGCTCGACCGAAGAGTGCCGATCAGCAGGATGCCCGGCTAGAGAACGCCGACCAGAGAAAGCGCTTGCCTAAAGAGCGCCGACCAGGAAACCAACCAAAGAGCGCAAGTAAAGACGCTCGCCCAAAGGGCGCCGAGCAGAAGTACAATGAAGCAACCCCGCCACAGGGCGCCCCATTGGGCGACCAGCTCGGCTCGGCACCCCTGCCGAGCCGATTGCCTTGGACCAAATGTTCAACTTCCGCCTAACCCTCTAAGCCTGAAGGACCTGACAACTCCACTACAACCTGCCGCTATCTCCAAGCCATCAAGGCATAAGATCTCCGCAGGTATTTGGCACGACCTGCCATTAATGCATGAGACCCCCTCGAGTCTCCGATGCACTCAGTCATTTAATGAACACGGCTCAAGGCGATCTCCGGATCACTGAACCATCAAAGCGTATGGCTCTCCCTGACCGCCGGTTCACTCGGTAATAAATGCACTTACCATCCACGGACCCCAGGCCTACCACGGCCGGCGGTTCAACCACTCCAACAGGTCCGATCGACCGTGACAACTCCCTGGTTCCGGTCTGATTCGACCTTATTTTTCACCACGCCATTAATGGGCCAAATCGTGCCCAATTATTACAAAACAGGACAAACCTCCTGTCACCTCCCAGGTAATAAAAATCCTCCTATAAAAGGAAACCTGGAGGGAAAAAGGAGAAAAAAACCCGAAGCTGGAGAGAATCCTCCTGGACCAGGTGGAGAGAAGTAAACAACACAGACAATTGAGGAAACTGATCCTCTTGATCTTATCCAAATATTCTCTCTGTCTCCTCCACATACTCTCTTCCCTGCTCTCTCCACATATTTCCCCCCTCTGACTTAAGCATCGGAGGGCCGGCGCCGGGGAGCCCGGCCACCGGTTTTCTTGCAGGACTTACGCCCCCCAGGAGGACGCCACCCACCGGCACGCCATCGACCACCGCTCCTACGGCGGACTTGCACCCCTCCAGGAGGACGCCACCAGCCGGCGCACGGTCATCCACTGTCCCTGCGGCGGAGCCCCTCCTTCCCCTGGCTTCGTGGCGGCCCCCGGGTCCAATTTCCAGCAACAGTTGGCGCTAGAGGAAGGGCCCGAGTTCGCTGCCATGAAGCTAAGAAGCAAAGGGGCTTCCAACGCCTCTCGACGTCCTCCACCAAGTCCAGAACGTTCCGTTCGGAACTCACCACCTCCGGCCGAGTCAGCGCCTCAAGTTCGACCGGAGCAGTTTGATGCCCTGGCGCAGCAAGTGCAGGCGTTGGCTACCGCCGTCCAAAGCTTGCAACCCAGGGGCATTCCAGCGGCACCGCCTCCACCGGCTCCAGTTCAACCGGAGCCTCCTACAAGCGGACTTCCCCTTCGAGGTCAGGACTCCCAAGTCCGGGCCTCCCTCTGGAGAGAGCACCCAGCCAGGGACCACGGAGGCTGGCCACAGCCTTCAGAAGCTGAGTCGGTTCCAGGGCAACCTGCGCTCGAACGAACCGCTGCAGCAATCCTCCAGAATGATGAACTCGACAAGAAGGTCGAGAAGTTGGAGCGCCAAATCCAGGCACTCCACGGAAGGAAGTCGGGGCGTGATGGTGATTTTGAGTTTACTACGAAGTCGCCCTTCTCCCCGGAGATTGAAGATGAACCGGTTCCGCTACAGTTCAAGATGCCCCAGGTGGAGCCCTACAACGGCAAGGCTGATCCCCTTGACCACCTGGAAAGTTACCGGGTCTTAATGGCCCTACAAGGAGCCACGGAGGCTATGATGTGCAAAGCTTTTCCGGCGACACTCCGAGGGCCAGCCCGACTTTGGTTTACCGGGCTGAAGCCGAGTACTGTCTCTTCCTTCGAGCAGCTTGGCAGACAATTTGCTGGCAACTTTGCCGCCAGCCAACCCCAGCGGCGGACGTTCGACTCCCTCCTAGACATTAAACAAAAGGAGGGAGAATCCTTCAAGGAGTACTTGGACCGGTTCATCGCCGCAACATGGGAGGTCCGGGAGCTTGACCCGTCCATCGCCATGTCAGCACTGAAGACTTGAGCCCGGTCTTACAGATTCCTCTTCTCGATTGAGAAGAATTTTTCCGCGGACCTCACTGAAATGTTCGCTCGGGCGCGGAAATACGCCAAGGCGGAAGAAGCCGTGGCAGCTAGGCGGGGCGGAACCGAGCAGAACTCCAAGAAGAGACGCCGCGAGGAGCGCGGCCAGCCCAGAAGCCCGTCTCCGCGGCGAGCTAAGAATCCGCCCCGCCCAAAGAGTCCACCCCGGTTGAGGGGACCGCCACAGCAGAGGTCACCCCTCCGCCCGAAGTTCCCACTGCAGGCCCGTGCACCCGAAGGGAGGTATGAAAGATACACTCCCCTCAACGCTCCTCGGACTGAAATCCTCATGGAGATTGGGAGTCGGGATCACATCCGGCTCCCACCTCCGAAGCCAGACACCAGAATCCGGCGTGATCCCCGGAAGTATTGCCGCTTCCACCGGGATCACGGACATGATACCGAGGAGTGTTACCAGCTCCGAAATGAGATCACTCATCCGCCGAGGGGTGCTCGATCGATTCGTGCAAGGCCGGCATGAAGAGAAGCGGCCAGCCGAAGGAGCAGCACAGCCTGAAGGCTCGAATGCCAACAGGCCCATCGCCGGCGTCATCAACACTATCCAAGGCGGGGCCTCGGCTGGAGAAGCTTCGGAGGAAGAAACCTCCTCAAAGCGCCTGCGCGCCTCTGAAGCCATCTCCTTTTCAGACGACGACCTAGAGGGAGTCGAAACTCCCCACGATGATGCCGTGGTCATCTCCATGATTATAAATAGATTCGATGTAAAACGCATCTTAGTTGATAATGAAAGCTCGGCGAATGTTTTGTACTTTGGTGCATATTGTAAAATGGGGATGACCAAAGAACAGCTGCGGAGGATGAATGCCCCGTTAGTTGGATTTACTGGGGATTCAGTCCCAGTAGAGGGCGAGATCGACCTTTTGGTCACAGCCGGGCTCGCCCCCCGCGAAAGTACTGTGGGGATGAGCTTCCTCGTGATATGCCTTCCCTCGGTCTACAATGCCATCCTCGGAAGGCCAGGCCTCAACGCCCTCCGAGCGGTGGTCTCAACTCGCCACTTGCTTATGCGATTCCCCACCAGCCAGGGAGTCGGCGAAGTTCGAGGGGACCAAATGGTGGCAAGGCGATGCTACCTGGCGACCCACGAGGCAAGACGAACAGCCGAGGTGCCTGCCTCAACAACTGACCAGCCCACAACTGAGGCTATGAAGGCACGGGTCAACCCCCAGAAAGAGCGGATAGAGCCTGGTGAGTTACTGATCCAAGTTCCCTTACGAGAGAACTTTCCCGAGCTAACCGTGCAGGTCGGCTCCGGCCTCGACGAGCACGAGAGGGGTTGCCTCGTCAACTTCCTGCGAGACAACATGGATGTTTTCGCATGGTCGCCTGCAGACATGCCGGGGATAGATCCCGAGATCATGGTCCACCGGCTCCAAGTAAAGCCAACCAGCAAGCCCGTGCGGCAGAAGAAGCGAGGCGCTGCCCCTGAACGACAGCAAGCAGCAGCCGAGGAGGTCAGCAAACTCCTTGAGGTCGGCTTCATCCGGGAGATAGCCTACCCGGAGTGGCTCGCCAATGTGGTCCTCGTCAAGAAAGCCAGCGGAAAGTGGCGTATGTGCGTGGACTACACCGACCTGAATAAAGCCTGCCCGAAGGACAGCTTCCCACTTCCCAGCATCGACCAGCTCGTGGACTCCACCTCGGGTCACGAGCTGCTGGCATTCATAGACGCCTTTTCCGGATACAACCAGATCCGCATGGCGCCAGAAGATGAGGAGAAGACAGCCTTCATCACCGACGGGGGAACCTACTGCTACAAGGTGATGCCATTCGGCTTAAAAAATGCCGGGGCAACTTATCAAAGACTGGTCAGCCGGATCTTCAAAGACCAAATAGGCCGAAACATAGAGGTCTACGTGGATGACATGCTGGTGAAAAGCAAGGTGGCGCAAGACCATATAGCCGACCTCAGGGAAGCATTCTCCACACTCCGAAAGTACCGGATGAAGCTTAATCCAGCCAAATGTGCATTCGGGATCACCTCCGGCAAATTCCTCGGCTTCATCATTACACAACGAGGAATTGAGGCCAATCCAGAGAAGATCCGAGCCCTCCAAGGGATGACGCCTCCTAGGACGGTCAAGGAGGTACAGCGGCTCACGGGCCGAGTGGCAGCCCTCGAGAGATTCATCTCCCGCTCGGCCGAGCGCTGCCTTCCATTTTTTGCAGCCCTCAAGAAGCCAAAGAACTTCTTGTGGTCGGACGAGTGCCAGCAATCTTTTGAAGAGCTCAAGCGCCTACTGGCTTCCCCTCCCCTGCTCACGAAGCCTCAACGGGGTGAGCTCCTCTACTTATATCTAGCTGTCTCCCCTGTTGCAGTAAGCTCGGTCCTGGTTCGAGAGGAGGGCAAACTCCAGAAGCCAGTATATTATACCAGCCGGGTCTTGAGGGACGCCGAGACCCGATACTCCAAGCTTGAGAAGACTGCCTATGCTTTGGTCATCTCGGCTCGGAGGCTCCGACCCTACTTCCAAGCTCATACAGTGGCTGTGCCGACCGACCAGCCGGTCAAGCAGATCCTACGGAAATCAGATCGTGCGGGTCGGATTACCAAATGGGCCATCGAGCTCGGGAAATTCGACATCAAGTACCGACCCAGACCGGCGGTCAAAGCACAAGCGCTCGCAGACTTTATCGTCGAGTGCACTATACCAGATGAGGCCAAGCCCGAGCCCGAGCCACCCACGGAGCAGACCCCGAGTTTGACATGGACTCTGCATGTCGATGGCTCTTCAAACTCGGGGGGTAGCGGAGCAGGATTCATCCTCACCAGCCCGGAGGGGGTGGTCGCCGAGCAAGCCTTGCGCCTCGAGTTTCCCGCTTCAAATAATATAGCGGAGTATGAGGCACTTGTCGCCGGGCTCAAGCTAGCCAAAGAGCTAGGAATAAAGGACTTGAAGGCCTTCAGTGATTCTCAGCTCGTCGTCAACCAAATTGTGGGCGACTTCGAAGCCAGAGACCCGACCATGCAGAAGTATCTTCAGAAGGTACGGGATCTCGTCTCGACCTTGGAATCCTTTCATATTCAACATATTGCCAGGTCGGAGAATCTTAGGGCCGACCAGCTATCAAAGCTGGCGTCCTCTCGCATGAGCGAGCTTCCCAAAGAGGCGGTACTGGAATATCTCCAAAAGCCCAGTACAGACGAGCCCGAGCAGACCCTCTGCACCGAGTTCGAGCCAAGCTGGATGGACGAGCTCACTAGCTACCTGCAAGATGAAGTCCTCCCCACTGATGAACAAGAGGCTCGCCGAATCAAGCGCCTCGCCACCCGGTACATACTGTACGAGGGAAAGCTCTATCGGAGGTCCTTCACCTCTCCCCTCCTCAGATGCCTCCGCCCAACGGAGGCTGATTACGCCATGCGTGAAGTCCACGAAGGAATCTGCGGAAACCATCTAGGAGGGCGAGCATTGGCCCACAAAATTCTGCGCCAAGGATATTATTGGCCGACACTCCAGAAGGATGCTATGGACTTCGTCCAAAGATGTGACCGGTGCCAAAGGAACGCCAATGTTCAACGCCGGCCCTCGGCCCCTTTGACTTCTATCAGCTCCCCTTGGCCTTCTGCCCAATGGAGAATTGACATTCTTGGGCCATTTTCACTGGCCACCGGACAAAGGAAGTTCCTGGTCGTCTCCATCGACTACTTCACTAAGTGGATAGAAGCCGAGCCCCTTGCCCGGATCACCGAGCAGAAGATGCGAGATTTCGTCTGGAAGTCCATTATCTGCAGATTCGGGCTTCCCCGCATCCTTATCTCTGACAACGGTCGCCAGTTCGACAACATCCATTTCAGAGAGTTCTGCTCCGAGCTTGGCATCGACCATCATTTCACCTCGGTCGCGCACCCTCAGACGAACGGAGAAACCGAGGTAACAAATCGTACTATTTTGCAGGGTCTCAAAGCCAGGCTCGACAAATCCAAAGGGCAATGGGTCGAAGACCTATACAATGTCCTGTGGGCGTACCGGACTACGTTCCGCGTCCTTACCGGCGAGACTCCCTTCAACTTGACCTATGGGACGGAGGCCGTCATTCCACTGGAGATTGGACTTCCCTCTCCAAGAGTCGAGCACCACGATGCCAGCTCCAACTCTTCGCAGCTCAGAAGCAACCTCGACCTGATCGAGGAAACAAGGGAGGTCGCCCGAGTTCGTATGGCGAGGTACCAGCAAAAGACAGCCCAGTACTACAACGCGAGGGTCAAAGTCAAATCTTTCAGACCAGGGGAGCTTGTCCTCAGAAGAGCTGAAGCCTCCCGACCAACTGAGCAAGGGAAGCTGGCCCCGAACTGGAAAGGACCATACCGAGTCACGCGCATCCGCCGACCCGGGACTTATCAGCTAGAGTCCCTAGACGGGACTCTCATTCCGCGGAGCTGGAGCTCTGAAAATCTCCGCGTGTACCATCAGTAGAACCCCAAGGGGTTCCTCATTATTCGATTATTGAATTTCATTCTATGGATTTCATTTCATAATTAATTTATGATTTCCGAGCTCACCGATTCTCCTGATTATCTCATGGTGTCAGGTTTATCTCTCCTCCCCTGACCACGGTCGGGATGCCCTGCCACAACGGGATGCCCCGGTTACCGGGATGGCCCGAGATGTCGAGGTGCGGTCTTAAGTGACCAGACGAGCTCGGCTCGTTCTCCATCGGCTTCCACCGTCGAGCTCGGCTCGTGCTCCCCGACTATGAGTTGCGGTCCTCTCTGACCAGACGAGCTCGGCTCGTTCGCCTACCCTGACCACGGTCAGGATGCCCCGAGACGTCGGGATGCCCCGATTCATCGGAATGCCCTGAGACGTCAGGGTGCCCCAATATATTGGGATGCCCTGCCACAACGGGATGCCCCGATCCGTCGGGATGGCCCGAGACGTCGGGGTGCGGTCTTAAGTGACCAGACGAGCTCAGCTCGTTCTCCATCGGCTTCTACCGCCGAGCTCGGCTCGTGCTCCCCGACTATAAGTTGCGGTCCTCTCTGACCAGACGAGCTCGGCTCGTTCGCCTACCCTGACCACGGTCAGGATGCCCCGAGACGTCGGGATGCCCCGATCCGTCGGAATGCCCCGAGACGTCGGGATGCCCCGGCTAAAGGGATGCTCGAGACGTCGAGATGAGTTGCGGTCCTCTCTGACCAGACGAGCTCGGCTCGTTCTCCATCGGCTTCCACCGTCGAGCTCGGCTCGTGCTCCCCGACTATGAGTTGCGGTCCTCTCTGACCAGACGAGCTCGGCTCGTTCGCCTACCCTGACCACGGTCAAGATGACCCTGGACAGGATGCCCCGAGACGTCGGGATGCCCCGGTTACCGGGATGGCCCGAGACGTCGGGGTGCGGTCTTAGGTGACCAGACGAGCTCGGCTCGTTCTCCATTGGCTTCCACCGTCGAGCTCGGCTCGTGCTCCCCGACTATGAGTTGCGGTCCTCTCTGACCAGACGAGCTCGGCTCGTTCGCCTACCTTGACCACGGTCAGGATGCCCCGAGACGTCGGGACGCCCCGGTTACCGGGATGCCTCAATACGTTGGGACGTGGTCTTCATTGACCAAACGAGCTCGGCTCGTTCTCCACCGACTTCAACCCACAAGCTCGGCTCGTTCTTCCTGCCGACGTCCTCGAGGAACGGCCTCGAGCAGAGGAGCGTCTTCGGTCGCCTCGGCGCAAGGACGCACTTGGTACCAGGTACCCATTTATTTAATGTCTTCACATTATTTTATCCTTGGATTTCTCTCTGCCGACGTCCTTGAAGAACGGGCCCCGAGCAGAGAAGCGTCTTCGGTCGCCTCGGCGCAAGGACGCACTTGGTACCAGGTACCCATTTATTTAATGTCTTCACATTATTTTATTCTTGGACTTCTCTCTGCCGACGTCCTTGAGGAACGGACCCCGAGCAGAGGAGCGTCTTCAGTCGCCTCGGCGCGAGGACGCACACGGTACAAGGTACCCATTTATGCTTTCACATTAATGTTTTTACATTATCTATTGTCCTCGGATCTCTGCCGACGTCCTCAAAAAATGGACTCCGAGCAGAAGAGCATTTTCAATCGCCTCGGCGAAAGAATGCTCACGACACCCAACTACTATACTACGGTGAATCCTTGTCACGAGCTGACGAGTATTCAACCCAATTGGCGGGAAAGAATCTGGTCCGCCCTGGTAACTCGAGGCTCGGACCCAAAGTTCACTAACTTCGTTAAAATTTAAGTCCCAGAGGCCGCCTTAGGGCTTGGTCGAATTCTGGACTAAGCTCGGAAAGACTCTCCGAGACCAAATCCCTTGGCATAAGCGTTGAAAAACCGAGCAGCGGAGCTCGGCAAGCCGAACCTAAAAGCCCTGTGGCGGGTAAAAGCTGAGGCCCTAGAGCCCACATCCTCGGAACCTAAAACGGATCCGAGCAGAGAAACTTGGACTACAATAGGCGAGTTTCCGAAAAAGATATTCATTCCAAAAAGCCCGTAGGCTAAGTACGAAAATTCGGGTTTGGCCCTTACAAGTATGGGGGGCCATCCCGATTTAAACAAAATAAAGCAAAAATTACACTAAGATTCGAGCTCGACCACTTCGGCTTCAGCAGTGCCAGGAGTGGTTGGCTCAGCAGCCGGGACCCCCTCGGTGGCCTCGGCAGCGATAGGAGTAGCCTCAGAGGCGACCTCGGTCACTTCGGGGACGGCTACGGCCGCTTCGGTCCCCGGAGTTTCTGCCTCCGCAGCTGGCCTTTCGACCCCTGCTCCCGGCTGGAGCAGGTTTACATCAAAATCCGGGAGGAGCTGCCGCAGTTGGTTGCGGAAATCCCGGAAGCCTTGGATTAGCCCATTCACGCCCTCCTCTTCTAGGAGATCGCGAAACTCCGCCGATTCGCGGAAGAGCCTCACCGCGTTCTGAGTCTGCTCTCGAGCCTCGAGCTCCCGGGCTTCATGATAGGCGGCCTTCCGCTCAAGGTCCCTTAGCCCCCGCTCGAGCTCTAAGTGGCGGCCGCGGGCATTCTCCACCTCCTGCCCGCGGGCGGCCAGCGCCTGCTCGGCCTTGGCCAGGCGGCTTTCTGCGGCGCGCAGCTCAGACCTCGTCAATGCGTGCGCACCTTTCTCCTCCTCAAGCTCTGCGGTCAGAGCTCGGACTCCCTCCTTGGATGCTCCAACTTTTCCTTCGAGCACCTGACGTTCGGCCTCGGCGGCTTGGTACTTCGCCTCGGCGGCTAGGTACCTCGCCTGGGCCTCGTCGTAACTGCGCTGGCACCTCCGGGCCTTCTCCCGGTATTCTTGGACTAGGTGCATCAGCATCTCCGTCTCGTGCAAACGCTATAAAAGAGACGAAAAGAAAAACGTAAGGCGCCACTAGTAAAAAATCTATACAGATTACACAGAAGGAAAATTTTACTTACCCGAACGGCGTTGCAGCGAGTAATGTCCATGAAAGCATTGTAGCTCATGGACTGCATCGCGGCCCGGTCAGCCGGGAGCAGCGCGAGCCGAAATACTTCGCGCGCTACTCGAGGATCTTTGAGGGCTGAATCGCCCTCGAACACCGACCAGGTGGGTGCAAAAGGCACCCGCTCTTCCGAGCCTGACGAACCCGGGAGGCCAGCGTCGGCTGGCCTAGGTGGAGCCAACCCCAAAGCTCTCTGACTGCTCCCTGGTTCGGAGCTAGGGGGCTGGGGTCGGACGAGCGGCCGATCTGATCGCCGCACGACTATAGCGGGCCGTGCAAGCACGGGACCCGCGGATCTCCTCCCCTGATCGGCAACTGAAGCATCCTGCCGACCAGGAACTTGCGCTAAAGGCGCCGGGCACGGGGGCGCCCCTGAGGCTCCCCTGGAGCCCGAGCCCCCGGAATCCGCGCCGTCCCCCCGACCAGCATCGGGGCGCGCGGGGCGAGAAGGGCCCGCCTCGGGATGTGCGGGACGAGAGGGGCCCGCCTCGGGATGCGCGGGGCGGGAAGGACCCGCCTCGGCTACTGCCGCCGCCGAGGGAGTCGAGGTTGCCGAGACCTTTTGCTTCTTCCTCGGCTCGGTGGGCTCACCCGAGAGCTCGGCTGTCCTCTTCTGGTAGCGGGCGTAGAGGACCTCGCTCTTGGCCACCATCTTGGCGATGTCTGCAAAGACGAACAAAATTAGAACATTAGAACAATTAAGGAAATGAAAGAGGCATTGCTATTATCCTTACCCTGAGGACGTGCCGAGCTCAGCCCCACGTTCACCAGAGCGTCCTCGCTAATGAGGTCGTTCAGCAAGATCCCGTCCCCAAGGCCGCGGATGGTGTCGAGGGTCTCCTGCTCACGCGGAGAAAGCTGGGGGGGCCTGTTGATGGACTTAAGATGGGTAGGCCCCCACCTGGGGTCAAACCCCCAGGACCGTTCAGAGCCAAGGAAGAAGAACTTCTCCTTCCAGCCATGAATAGACGAAGGGGCACCATGGAAGAGTGGCCGACCCGCCCGAAGGGCGATGTAAAGCCACTCCCCGTCTCCCGGATTCGACTTAAAGATAAAAAGTCGCCGGAAAACGTTAACAGAGGTCGGAATCCCCTGCAGTAAACACAGTGACAGGAAACCCATCACTGTCCTCCAAGCATTCGGAGTGAGTTGCGCCGGGACCAACCGGCATACTGTCAGCAACTCATTCACGAAGCTGTGAAGAGGAAATCGGAGGCCGGCCCAGAGTGACTCCCTGGTGCACTCCGATCCGGCCTACCGGAGGATCAGTTATCCGATCCCTTCGCCTGGCGGGCTCCAAACGGAACCCCTGAAGAGGGAAAAACCACTCTTCGGTCATTTCGACCTCCAGGACGCTCATGGTGGATACGACTTCACTGGGGAGAGAACCCATTGTAGGGGAAGAAAAGGATTAAAAAAGCAAAAAGGACAACCTGGGGAAGATACCGGAGAAAAGGGACTTCGGTCTGAGGAAGACTGGAAGAATAGAAAGCTGGAAGCAGAAAACAATAGGAAGAGGACAGAGGGCCAGGGGAGAGTTTAAATAGACCTCCCCAACGGCCCGGATCAGCGAGAAAAACGCTGTATCCTGTTTAGATGACGACGCGTGTCAGTCCAAAAGACAGAACAACGCATTTAATTAGGGCTAGCGCTTCGGACGCCGAAGCGCCCCATCGGATCGTGCGGCCCCATCATGAGCCCACGATGCGAGGACGCTTCGCAAAAAGCGTCCCAATAATGAGACTTTTCGGGAAGGAAGAGACGCCGCCTATTAAAGACATCTCGAAGCGCTTGATAATTCAAAATGCGCAATAAATTAGGATTTTCGGAATCCGTAATGACCCAACTGGAGCTACTTCCCACGTTCCAGCTGGTAGCCAACTCGGACTCGGAAGTCGGGGGGTAGTGTTGGGGGAAAAACCCCAAGTCATACCGTCACGGAGGCGCTCGGCCAACGGGCGCCGGCCAGAAAGGCGCTCGGCCAAAGAGTGCCAACCGGAAAGGCGCTCGACCGAAGAGTGCCGACCAGCAGGGTGCTCGGCTAGAGAGCACCGACCAGAGAGAGCGCCAAGAAGAGGCGCCCAACCAAAATGACCAAGTAGGGATGCTCGGCCAGAAAGGCGCTCGACCGAAGAGTGCCGATCAGCAGGGTGCCCGGCTAGAGAACGCCGACCAGAGAAAGCGCTTGCCTAAAGAGCGCCGACCAGGAAACCAACCAAAGAGCGCAAGTAAAGACGCTCGCCCAAAGGGCGCCGAGCAGAAGTACAATGAAGCAACCCCGCCACAGGGTGCCCCATTGGGCGACCAGCTCGGCTCGGCACCCCTGCCGAGCCGATTGCCTTGGACCAAATGTTCAACTTCCGCCTAACCCTCTAAGCCTGAAGGACCTGACAACTCCACTACAACCTGCCGCTATCTCCAAGCCATCAAGGCATAAGATCTCCGCAGGTATTCGGCACGACCTGCCATTAATGCATGAGACCCCCTCGAGTCTCCGATGCACTCAGTCATTTAATGAACACGGCTCAAGGCGATCTCCGGATCACTGAACCATCAAAGCGTATGGCTCTCCCTGACCGCCGGTTCACTCGGTAATAAATGCACTTACCATCCACGGACCCCAGGCCTACCACGGCCGGCGGTTCAACCACCCCAACAGGTCCGATCGACCGTGACAACTCCCTGGTTCCGGTCTGATTCGACCTTATTTTCCACCACGCCATTAATGGGCCAAATCATGCCCAATTATTACAAAACAGGACAAACCTCCTGTCACCTCCCAGGTAACAAAAATCCTCCTATAAAAGGAAACCTGGAGGGAAAAAGGAGAAAAAAAACCCGAAGCTGGAGAGAATCCTCCTGGACCGGGTGGAGAGAAGTAAACAACACAGACAATTGAGGAAACTGATCCTCTTGATCTTATCCAAATATTCTCTCTGTCTCCTCCACATACTCTCTTCCCTGCTCTCTCCACATATTTCCTCCCTCTGACTTAAGCATCGGAGGGCCGGCGCCGGGGAGCCCGGCCACCGGTTTTCTTGCAGGACTTACGCCTCCCAGGAGGACGCCACCCGCCGGCACGCCATCGACCACCGCTCCTACGGCGGACTTGCACCCCTCCAGGAGGACGCCACCAGCCGGCGCACGGTCATCCACTGTCCCTGCGGCGGAGCCCCTCCTTCCCCTGGCTTCGTGGCGGCCCCCGGGTCCAATTTCCAGCAACAACTTACTTGCAGCCCAAATGCTTAAACTGTCAGAAGAAGAATTCGCTCATGCAAATAAATACATATTGTATTTTTTTTATCGGTCAATATAGAACTACGATAATATTCTCCATCCAATTTGGTGATATCTTCATCACGGTTGACTCTTATTCGAGAAAAGAGGAGGCCATCATGACCCAGGTCCTACTCAATCTTGTAAAAGCTCATGATCCAGGAGTCCATTCATGAGTTTTGAGTTGCTCAATTGCCGGTGCTAGTTGTAAAAGCTGACACAATTCTAAAACCTGGCACGACACAAGCGTGCACGGTATAGCTCAGAAACCTCGCTCAAGCTCATGGCATTGTAAACTTTGCTCCGTTACGCGACACGTTTTGCAAGGTCAATTCAAGAGCAGAGTTTCAGCCAAAAAAAAATTCAAGAGCAGAAAGCAGAAGCTTGATGACATGTTGAGCGAGATTTCTAAGAGCCTATTTGGAGGAGATTTCTAAGATCCTCCAAAAATACTTTTGGATGAAAAAGGTGTTTGGTAAAAATTTTGGAAATCTGTTTTTGCTTTTCAAGAAAGCTGAAAACAACTTTTTGGGAGAAGCTCCATTTTAGAGCTTTCCAAAAATGTTGTTTACAGCTTTGTCGGGAAGCTGTATTTTTGACCAAAATATTTCTATTTAAAAGTTCTTTTTTCCTCCCAAAATCCTCCATCCCACCGCCTCTTCCTCTCTCACCATCCCCCTCTCTCTCTCTCCCTCTCTATCTCCTTCTTCTCAATGCCAAAGTCCGGCGAGGAGAGGTGCCGACGAAGGATACCGGAGGTAGAACCCAGCATGAGCGAGGATGACGGCGAACATCAGGCCACCGGAGTGCCCAGATCTAGCGGCATCTCGGTCTGAGGGCAAGGAGTAAACAAGGAGGAGGGGTTCTCAGAACGAGTGAGCTATCGAGGGTTTTCATAGCCCTCTCCGAGGAAGAAAAAGAGAAAACGGCCGAATCCCGCACAACCGCCGCGAAGCTATAGGGGTCCTCGTCGATCTGTAGGTAGAGGACGCTGCCCGAGTAGACGGATAGATGGAGGAGGAGGGGGTGAGGGGGATCGCGGTCGGACTCGGGGTCGTCGCCAGCGGTGGCCTGGCAGAGGGGCTGGGATGGGAGGTGGGGAGCGGCCGCAGGCTCGGCAGCGGGCATCCCACGACGCCACCGGCCTCGGCCAGCTTCTCCTGGCATGTGTCTCCTTCGTGGAAAGGAGAGGGCCGACCGCCGCAGGCGCTGCCGGCCTCGGGCCAGCCCCCTCCTGAGCTCCGATCGCCTCCTTGCCTCGCAGGAGAAGAGGAGAAGGAAAGAAAAGTTTGGGAAGAAGAGAAGAAAAAGAAAAGAAAAGAAAAGAAAAGAAAAAGAAGAAAAGAAAAGAAAAGAAAAGAAAAAAAAGAAAAGAAAAAGAAAGAAAAGAATAATTTGAGAGATGGTTTAAGAAATTTGAAAGCATATTGTTTCTAAGTTTTAAGGAATATTATTTTCAACAAAGATGAATGTTCCATCAGTATGTCATAACTTGTACCAGAGGAACCAAATTTAAGAATTTCCAGCTATAGTTTTCAAATATCGATAGTATTTGAACATACAAAAAATAACTGTAGTTTTCAACACCATGCAAGTGAAATTCACACTCCAAATAACTTTCCCTTTTATGTTATATTACGAAAAATTAATTTATACTAATAATTATAGTATTTATGCTTTTATTATTGTATTATACTATAAATATTATATTATATTATATTATATCAAAATATATTAAATATTATGTTAAATAGTTTAATATTATGTTATATTATGAAAAATTAATTTATGCTAATAATTATAATATTTTATATCTTTATTATTGTATTATACTATAAATATAATATTATATTACATTACATCATAATATATTGATATGTTATGTTAAATAATTTAATATTATATTAAATTATTATCCTATAGTATATAATGTTATAGTACTATATTATAATAATATTATATTACATTACAATAATATTATACTATATTATATATTTATGTATTAATACATATTATATTTTATTATGCTCTGTTGTATAATACTATATAATGTCCTTTATGGTCATTTTGTCATACAAAAGTATTTTCTCAGTTTGTTTACCAAACACATATTAAAGTGTCACAGCACTTTAGAAATATAGTTACTAAACAACAAACAACTTTTTATAAAAGCTCTACTTCAAAAGGCTACAGCTCTACTGCCAACAGGGCCTAAGTTACAAAAGCATTTTTATTTCAGTTCGGTTATGTCTTTTTGACTTGGGTTTTATTTTGAACCCTAAACAGATTTTTTTAAAAAAAAATAGGTACAGGTGAAAGCCTTGTCCTCACCGAAGTCGCAAGGCCAGAGTCTTATTCGAGTTAGGCCAGGTAGGGTAGTTTAAGATTTACAACTGTTCTTATTCTATCCTGCTTAGATTTTTTTAAATAGGTACAGGTGGTAGCTTTGTCCTGACTGAACTCACAAGACCAGAGTTTTATTTGAGCTAGGCCAGGCAGGGTGGTTTAAGATTTACAACTTGCGAGGGTTGTTTATATATAAAAATATGTTTTGCCAGTTATTTGCCTCAGAATTAAGTTGTAGATGGTTGTGAAGGTTGGGTCATTTGGGATGTCAACTTGGGTTGGGTCATATGGAAGACCAACTCTTAAATGACAACCAACCTTATATATTTGAAGGGTCTTGGGAACGTAGCTGTGCAAACAAAAAGGAAAAAGAGACCAAGATCTGCCACCAATAAGATTGTTAAATGAACAAGTTGTTTGAGAGCAGCTTGTGTTCAAATTGATCAGAAAACGAGCCGACATAGGCCAAATTTTTGAGCGTGAAATCCAAGCAGGCCAGACACGACCTGGACCTAGCTTGATTATATTCAGATCAATATTACTTGAAAATAATATAAAAATACAAAAATGCAAATAAATATTATATCTCTTTTCTGTCTTTTCAGATTACAAAATTGATTTTTTGCTGAAGTTGTACGAATGGAGTGCAGCCATCCGGTTTGCTCATCTTATCGAGTAAATCATTTGTGAGAGATTTATGAGTTATCTTAGAATTTCTCTAAAAAGATTTCCAGCTCCTACATTGCATCTAATGGTCGAGGTAGCATTATGGTACTTGATCCACCTACGGCCGTGAGGCACTTCAGAATCCTATTCGAGACAAACTTGGAAGAGTCCTGATCTTTAGGGTTTTTTGTTCAAAAAAATGGTACTTATGTTCGGATTTGAAACATCTCGGAACCGACCTATGCTGATCATTCAAAACTTGTCACGTGGCCCACCTAAAAAGCTTGTAGAGAGTCCTCTGCATCTCAACGGGCTGACAATTCAAAAGCTTGCCATGTGGCCCATCTAAAAAGTATGCGGAGAGTCTTCTACATCTCAAGCTCTCTCCACAAATGGCAACAGCTCGGCCATATCGCTGGTTGTTTCCTAACAAATATGGTTTTCTTTATTTTTACTATTTCAGATCGAAGCTAGCATCAGAATGCCGCTCGAAACTGTTTTTCCGCTGTCCAACTTCACCGGGGAATCACCGCAGAAGCGTGCAACGATTCCATCCAAACTCTCTAATTCAGACAGCAGGCTAATCGGGGACTCTAGCGACCATCACCAGCTCGTCATCTGAATCGGATATATCATTTCGTCTCGAATCTCTTTAGTTTGATTATTGGGCTCGACACGTGATTGTGTCTGGAGCATGGCGTGCTTTCAATTTCAATAAAAGTTTTGTCCTTTTTTTTCTGTAGTTTTAGTTTTGAATGTTATTAGTAAGTAGGATGATGAAGCCTTGAGATTTTCCATCTTGTGAAGCTCATTTTAAGTAGGCGATAGCTTGCATTCTCTGTCTAGTTACTAGTTAGTAATAATCTACACCTCCATGAATGGCTGAACATTGATCAAAATTAGATCCGGGTGTTGACATATCAGGATCTTTTAAATATTCCTATATCTATTTATGCATCAATTGGTTTGCAGACTTTGCTTTCCTCTGGAAACAAAAACCTGCATCCAGAGCTCCTTCATGGGGAAACAAAACACATAAGTAGAAGAGGAATCATGCAATGTATCCCCTTGCAATTAACAGCAGCCGGAGCACAGAGATATTCCCTTCCTTGTTTGTGACAAGGGATTGCTGCCTCTAGATTGACCTCTGCCGGCGATCAACTGAAACGTAACCTCTGCTTTGGACAAAGCAAACACTAAAGGGGTGCTTCCTCGACCGAAACTGGCAAACTTCAGAAAGAGGTCATTACATGGTAGCCTTCATGCAAGATGACCCGGTTGGGGGGGCGGGCTTTCTGATAACACCATGCACCATACCTAAGCCCGAATTGCACGGCTTGCTTTCGGATGCTTTTTCTGGGCCCGCTCCCTCGACCCGCGCCTGGCTTATCTCATAGAAAGATTGCCCCAAATGACCGGCTTCACGGCAGCCTCGACCTTCGGATTGGTTGCGCCCACTTCAGATTGACTTATAGTTTAACGTTACTCCTTAGGACTAATCGAGGATGATTCGAACGGAGGGTTTCGGGCGGTCTAGCCCTTGCGTTTTCCAATTCGATAGTGCCACCTCGTTTAGTTAGTTCCCCAGTTCCTACCAATTTCTTCAATGGACCGCCCCTTCTCGTATGGAAAGAATAAACTGTACTGCGGGCGGAGGGCAATCGTATGGAAGATTTCAATTCTCCTAACCGTCTTCCCTGTTCCGACTACATTGAGTATAGATAAATTCTCCTGCAAAAATGTAATTTAAATCTACTTAGCTTCAAACAGAAGAAAAATCCTTTAAGCACTTACATCTCCTATCCGATCCCTGACAATAATGTATTGCAATAATTACATCCAGAACAGACTTCTGAGAGAATTATAAGTTCCGAGATTATAAACATTGCCACCTTGACTCCTACATATAAATGGTTACTTGCTTATACATGTTGTGAACTCTTTGGAAACAAATTTTTATTGCTTATTGTTGGGGGAAAACCCAAGTCATGCCATCTCGGAGGCGCCCGACTAAAGAGCGCCGACCAGAGAGGCGCCCGACCAAAGAGCGCCGACCAGAGAGGCGCCCGACCAAAGAGCGCCGACCAGAAGCAATCCCGCCACAGGACACTCTGCTGGGCGACCAGCTCGGCTCGGCACCCGTGCCAGACCCATGCCTTAGCCGAATACCCAATCTCCGTCTAACCCTTTAAAGGATCTGACAACTAAATACATGACTCCACTACAACCTGCCGCCATCCCTAAGCCATTAAGGCACGAGATCTCCGCAGGTATTCGGCACGGCCTATCATTAATGCATGAGACCCCCTCAGGCCTCCGATGCACTCAATCATTAAATGAACACGGCTCAAGACGATCTCCGGATCACTGAACCATCAAAGCATATGGCTCTTCCTGACCGCCGGTTCACTCAGCAATTAATGCACTTACCATCTAAGAACCCTAGGCCCACCACGGCCGGCGGTTCAACCACCCCAATGGGTCCGATCAACCGCGACAACTCCCTGACTCCGGTCTGATCCGGCTTTATTCTCCACTATGCCATTAATGAGTAAAATCGTGCCCAATTATCACAAAAGAGGACAAATCCCCCTGTCACCTCCTAGGTAACATAATATCTTCCTATAAAAGGGAACCTGGGAGAGAGGAGGCAGGGGAGAGAAAACGGACACAAACCTACACACAAAAGAACAAACATTCCTCCTCCTTTACTCCTTTACTCCCCCCACATATTAGCCCCCTCTGACTTAAGCTTCGGAGAGCCGGCGCCGGAAAGCCCGGCCACCGGCTTTTTTGCAGGACTCTCCAGGAGGACGCCACCAATCGACGCACCGCCATCCACCGTCCCGGCAGCGGAGCTCCTCCCCCCTTGGTTCGCGGCAGCCCCCGGGTCCAATTTCTAGCAACAGTTGGCACTTGAGGAAGGGCCCGAGTTACTGCCATGAAACTAAGAAGTAAAGGGGCTTCCAATGCCTCTCGACGTCTTCCACCTAGTCCTGGACACTCTGTCCAGAACTCACCACCTCCGGCCGAGTCAACTCCTCAAGTTCGGCCGGAACAGTTTGATGCCCTGATGAAACAGGTGCAAGCTTTGGCTACCGCTGTCCAAGGCTTGCAACCCAGGGGTGTCCCGACGGTACCGCTTCCTCCGGCTCCAGCTCAACCGGAGCCCCCTACAAGCGGGCTTCCCCTTCGAGGTCAGGACTCTCAAGTCCAGACCTCCCTCTGGAGAGAACAACCAGTCAGAGGCCCCGGTGGCTGGCCACAACCTTCGGAGGCTGAGTCGGTTCCGGGGCAACTTGCGCCGGAACGAACCGCTGCAGCGATCCTCCAGAATGATAAACTCGACAAGAAGGTCGAGAAGCTGGAGCGCCAGATCCAGGCGCTCCACGGAAGGAAATCGGCACGTGATGGCGACTTCGAGTTCACCACGAAGTCCCCCTTCTCCCCGGAGATTGAAGACGAACCGGTTCCACTACGGTTCAAGATGCCCCAGGTGGAGCCTTACAACGGCAGGGCCGACCCCCTTGACCACCTGGAAAGTTATCGGGTCTTAATGGCCTTACAAGGAGCCTCGGAGGCCATGATGTGCAAAGCTTTTCCAGCGACACTCCGAGGACCGGCCCGGCTTTGGTTTACCGGACTGAAGCCGAGTACTGTCTCCTCTTTTGAGCAGCTTGGCAGACAATTTGCCGGCAATTTTGCCGCCAGCCAGCCCCAGCGGCGGATATCAGACTCCCTCCTTGATATCAAACAAAAGGAGGGAGAATCCCTCAGGGAGTATTTGGACCGGTTTACCGCCGCAACATGGGAAGTCCGGGAACTTGACCAGTCAATCGCCATGTCGGCACTAAAGACTGGAGCCCGGTCTTACAGATTCCTCTTCTCCATCGAGAAGAACTTTCCTGCATACCTCACCGAAATGCTCGTTCGGGCGCGGAAGTACGCCAAGGCTGAGGAAGCCGTGGCTGTTAGGCGGAGCGGGGCCGAGCAGAACCCCAAGAAGCAGAAGAGACGCCGCGAGGAGCGTGGCCAGCCCAGAAGCCCGTCCCCGCGCCGAGCAAAGAATCTGCCCCGCCTGAAGAGTCCACCCCGACTACGAGGACCGCCTCAGCAGAGGTCACCACTCCGCCCGAGGTTCCCACCACGGGCCCGTGCACCCGAAGGGAGGTATGAAAACTACACTCTCCTCACTACTCCTCGGGCCGAAATCCTCATGGAGATTGAGGGGCAGGACTACATCCGGCTCCCACCTCCCAAACGAGACTCCGGCATCCGGCGTGATCCCCGGAAGTATTGCCGTTTCCATCGGGATCACGGCCATAATACCGAGGACTGCTATCAGCTCCGGAACGAGATCGAAGCACTCATCCGCCGAGGGGTGCTCGACCGATTCGTGCGAGGCCGGCGTGAAGAAAAGAAGCCAGCCGAAGGAGCCGCACAGCCTGAAGGCTCAAATGCCAACAGGCCCATCGCCGGCACCATCAACACCATCCGAGGCGGGCCCCCAGTTGGAGAAGCGTCAGGGGAAGGAACCTCCTCGAAGCGCCTGCGCGCTTCTGAAGCCATCTCTTTCTCAGACGATGACTTGGAGGGAGTTGAAACTCCCCACGATGATGCCGTGGTCATCTCCATGATCATAAATAAATTTGATGTAGAACGCATCTTGATCAATAATGGAAGCTCGGCGAATGTTTTGTATTTTGATGCCTACTGTAAAATGGGGATGACAGAAGAGCAACTACGGAGGATGAATACTCCGTTGGTTGGATTTATTGGGGATTCAGTCCCAGTGGAGGGCGAGGTCGACCTCCTGGTCACAGTCGGGCTCGCCCCCCATGAAAGCACCGTGGGGATGAGCTTCCTCGTGATACGCCTGCCCTCCGTCTATAATGCCATTCTGGGAAGACCAGGACTCAACGCCCTCCGAGCGGTAGTCTCGACTTGCCACCTGCTCATGCGATTCCCCACCAGCTAAGGAGTTGGCGAAGCTCGTGGGGATCAAATGGTAGCGAGGCGATGCTACATGGCGACCCATGAAGCGAAACGACCAGCTGAGGCGCCTGTCCGAGCAACCGGCCAACCTTCAACTAAGACTCTGGAGGTACGGGTCAACCCTCAGAAAAAGCGGGTAGAACCCGGTGAGTCACTAATCCAAGTTCCTTTGCACAAAAACTTTTCCGAGCTAACCGTGCAGGTCGGCTCTAGCCTCAATGAGCGCGAAAGGGATCGCCTCGTCAACTTCTTGCGAGACAACATGGATGTCTTCGCATGGTCGCCCACGGATATGCCGGGGATAGATCCAGAAATCATGGTCCACCGGCTCCAGGTGAAGCCAACCTGCAAACCCATGCGATAAAAGAAGCGAGGCGCCGCCCCTGAACGACAACGAGCAGCAGCCGAGGAGGTTGACAAGCTCCTTGAAGCTGGCTTTATCCAGGAAATATCCTACCCGGAGTGGCTCGCCAATGTGGTCCTCATCAAAAAAGCCAGCGGAAAATGGCGCATGTGCGTGGACTACACCGACCTGAATAAAGCCTGCCCAAAGGACAGCTTCCCACTCCCCAGCATCGACCAGCTCGTGGACTCCACCTCGGGTCACGAGCTGTTAGCCTTCCTGGATGCCTTTTCCGGATACAACCAGATCCGCATGGCGCCAGAAGATGAAGAAAAAATGGCTTTCATCACCAATGGGGGAACCTACTGCTACAAAGTAATGCCATTCGGCTTAAAGAATGCCGGGGCGACTTATCAGAGGCTGGTCAGTCGGACCTTCAAAGATCAGATAGGCCGAAACATGGAGGTCTACGTTGATGACATGCTGGTGAAAAGCAAGGTGGCGCAAGACCATGTGACCGACCTTGATGAAGCATTCTCCACACTCCGAAGGTACCAGATGAAGCTCAACCCAGCCAAATGCGCATTCGGAGTCACTTCCGGCAAATTCCTCGGCTTCATCATTACACAACGGGGAATCGAGGCCAATCCTGAAAAAATCCGAGCCCTCCAGGAAATGACGCCTCTAAGGACAGTTAAAGAGGTACAACGGCTCACGGGCCGAGTTGCAGCTCTCGGGAGATTTATCTCCCGCTCGGCCGAGCGCTGCCTTCCATTCTTTGCGGCTCTCAAGAAGCCGAAGAACTTCTTATGGTCAGACGAGTGCCAGCGATCTTTTGAAGAGCTCAAACATCTTCTGGCTTCCCCTCCCCTGCTCACAAAGCCTCAACAGGGTGAACTCCTGTACCTGTATTTGGCCGTTTCTCCTGTGGCGGTAAGCTCGGTCCTGGTCCGAGAGGAGGGCAAACTCCAAAAATTAGTATATTACACCAGCCGGGTCTTGAGGGATGCTGAGACCCGATACTCCAAGCTGGAGAAGACTGCTTATGCATTGGTCATCTCAGCTCGGAGGCTCCGGCCTTACTTCCAAGCCCACACAATGGCCGTGATGACCGACCAGCCAGTAAAGCAGATTCTGCAAAGATCAGACCGTGCAGGCCGAATCACTAAATGGGCCATCGAGCTCGGAGAATTTGACCTCGAGTACCGACCCAGACCGGCGATCAAAGCGCAAGCACTCGCCGACTTCATAGTCGAGTGCACCGTACCAGACGAGGCCGAGCCTGAACCTGAGCCACCAACGGAGCAGACCCCGAGTTTGACATGGACTTTGCATGTCGATGGCTCTTCAAACTCGGGGGGTAGCGGGGCAGGTCTCATCCTCACCAGTCCGGAGGGGGTGGTCGCTGAGCAAGCCCTACGCCTCGAGTTTCCTGCTTCCAACAACATGGCGGAGTACGAAGCACTTGTCGCCGAGCTCAAGCTGGCCAGAGAGCTAGGAGCGAAGGACTTGGAGGCCTTCAGCGATTCTCAGCTCGTCGTCAACCAAATCATGGGTGACTTCGAAGCCAGAGACCCCACAATGCAGAAATATCTCCAGAAGGTACGGGATCTCGCCTCGACCTTGGATTCTTTCCACATCCAACATATTGCCAGGTCGGAGAACCTTAGGGCCGACCAGCTATCAAAGCTAGCATCCTCCCGCATGAGCGAGCTCCCCAAAGCGGCAGCGCTGGAGTATCTCCAGAAACCCAGTACGGAGGAGCCCGAGCAGGCCCTTTGTATTGAGTCCGAGCCAAGCTGGATGGACGAGCTCATCAGCTATCTGCAAGACGAAGTCCTCCCCAGTGACGAACAAGAGGCTCGCCGAATAAAGCGCTCCGCCACCCGGTACATATTGCATGAGGGAAAGCTTTATCGAAGATCTTTCACCTCTCCCCTCCTCAGATGCCTTCGCCCAACAGAGGCTGATTATGCAATGCGCGAAGTCCATGAAGGGATTTGCGGAAACCATCTGGGGGGACGAGCATTGGCCCATAAAATTTTGCGCCAAGGATATTATTGGCCGACACTCCAGAAGAATACTGTGGAATTTGTCCGAAAATGCGACCGATGCCAGAGAAACGCCAATGTTCAACGCTGACCCTCGGCTCCCCTAACTTCTATCAGCTCCCCTTGGCCTTTTGCCCAGTGGGGAATTGACATTCTAGGGCCATTTCCTCTGGCTACCGGGCAAAGAAAATTCCTGGTCGTCTCCATCGACTATTTTACAAAGTGGGTGGAAGCCGAGCCTCTTGCCCGGATCACCGAGCAGAAGATGCGGAATTTTGTCTGGAAATCAATAATTTGCAGATTCGGGCTCCCCCGCATCCTCATATCTGACAACGGTCGCCAGTTCGACAACCTCCATTTCAGAGAATTCTGCTCCGAGCTTGGCATCGACCACCGCTTTACCTTGGTCGCACACCCTCAGACGAACGGTTTAACCGAGGTAACAAACCATACTATTTTGCAAGGGCTCAAAGCCAGGCTCGACAAATCCAAAGGACAATGGGTCGAGGACCTATACAATATCCTGTGGGCTTACCGGACAACATTCCGTGTCCCCACCGGCGAGACTCCCTTCAATCTGACATATGGAACGGAAGCTGTCATCCCGTTGGAGATTGGGCTTCCTTCTCCAGGAGTCGAACATCATGATGCCAGCTCCAACTCCTCACAGCTCAGGAACAACCTTGACCTGATCGAGGAAACAAGGGAGGCCGCCCGAGTTAGCATGGCGAGATACCAGCAAAAGACAGCTCGGTATTACAACGCCAGGGTCAAGGTCAAATCCTTCAAAGCAGGGGACCTTGTCCTCAGAAGAGCCGAGGCCTCCCGACCAACTGAGCAAGGGAAATTGGCCCCAAACTGGGAAGGACCCTACCGAGTCACGCGCATCCGCCGGCCCGGAACTTACAAGCTAGAGTCTCTAGATGGGACTCCCATTCCACGAAGCTGGAGCTCTGAAAATCTCCGCGTGTATCACCAGTAGGACCCCAAGGGGTCCCCCGCTATTCAACCATATATTTCATTTTATGATGACTTGTGATGGTTTGTGTACTTATTCGAACTCACCAATTCTCCTAATTGTCTTATGGTACCAGGCTCGTTCTCCTACCCCGACCACGGTCGGGATGCCCCGATACTTCGGGATGCGGTCTTCACCGACCAACGAGCTCGGCTCGTTCTCCATCGGCTTCAACCAACGAGCTCGGCTCGTTCTCCATCGGCTTCAACCAACGAGCTCGGCTCGTTCTCCATCGGCTTCAACCAACGAGCTCGGCTCGTTCTCCTACCCCGACCACGGTCGGGATGCCCCGATACTTCGGGATGCGGTCTTCACCGACCAACGAACTCGGCTTGTTCTCCATCGACCAGCGAGCTCGGCTCGTTCTCCTGTTCATGATTAGCGAAAAGTCCGTGATTGGCAACAAGCTGGATTCTTCTCTGCCGGCGTCCCTAAAGAACGGACTCCGAGCAGAAAAGCGTTTTCAGTTGCCAGGTGAAGTTCACGGCCTCGGCATAGGAATGCTCACGGTACCAGGTACCCGTTCAATTAACGTTTTTACATTATCTCATTTATTTTTACTTGGATTCTTCTCTGCCGGCGTCCCCAAAGAACGGACTCCGAGCAGAAAAGCGTTTTCAGTTGCCAAGCGAAGTTCACGGCCTCGGCATAAGAACGCTCACGGTACCAGGTACCCGTTCGATTAATGTTTTTACATTATCTCATTTATTTTTACTTGGATTCTTCTCTGCCGGCGTCTCCAAAGAAAGAACTCCGAGCAGAAAAGCGTTTTCAGTTGCCAGGCGAAGTTCACGGCCTCGGCATAAGAACGCTCACGGTACCAGGTACCCGTTCGATTAATGTTTTTACATTATCTCATTTATTTTTACTTGGATTCTTCTCTGCCGGCGTCCCCAAAGAACGGACTCCGAGCAGAAAAGCATTTTCAGTTGCCAGGTGAAGTTCACAGCCTCGGCATAAGAACGCTCACGGTACCAGGTACCCATTCAATTAACGTTTTTACATTATCTCATTTATTTTTACTTGGATTCTTCTCTGTCGGCGTCCCCAAAGAACGGACTCCGAGCAGAAAAGCGTTTTCAGTTGCCAGGCGAAGTTCACGGCCTCGGCATAGGAACGCTCACGGTACCAGGTACCCATTCAATTAACGTTTTTACATTATCTCATTTATTTTTACTTGGATTCTTCTCTGCCGGCGTCCCCAAAGAACGGACTCCGAGCAGAAAAGCGTTTTCAGTTGCCAGGTGAAGTTCACGGCCTCGGCATAAGAACGCTCACAGTACCAGGTACCCGTTCGATTAATGTTTTTACATTATCTCATTTATTTTTACTTAGATTCTTCTCTGCCGGCGTCCCCAAAGAACGGACTCCGAGCAGAAAAGCGTTTTCAGTTGCCAGGTGAAGTTCACGGCCTCGGCATAAGAACGCTCACGGTACCAGGTACCCGTTCGATTAATGTTTTTACATTATCTCATTTATTTTTACCTGGTTTCTATCTTGCCGGCGTCCCCAAAGAACGGACTCCGAGCAGAAAAGCGTTTTCAGTCGCCAGGCGAAGTTCTCGGCCTCGGCGTAAGAACGCTAACGGTACCAGGTACCCACTCAATGTCTCTACATTCTCAACTTACTTTCATCCTTGGTTAACTACTTGAATGAACCCCCGACTGACGTCGAGGCACCCGGTCGGGCCAATCATCGCTCGGCCTCGCCCCTCCTACATGCACCGTTTAATAGTAAACTTGGTCTATACAGTCAGCTCGATGAATCCTCATCACGAGCTGACGAGCGATCCAACCCGTGTTATCGGAAAGAGTCCGATCATCCACCTCGGCGGCTCGAGGTCCGACTTCACTAAACTTCAAAGTCTTAGTGACAGTCCTAGGGCTCGAATTTCGAGCTAAGCTCGGGAAGATTCCCCCGAGCCCAAGCGCATCCTAGACAAGCATCACTGTATTGCGTGTCTCAGGACCGAGCAATGGAAACTCGAACCTAAGCTCGGTGTGCCGAGCCTAAACGAAAGTCCAATTGTGGCGGACGAAGTTGGGACCGTAGAGCCCATGTCCTTGGAGCCTAAAGTGGATCCAAGCAGAGAAACCTGAGTCTAGCACAGGCACTTACGAGTTGCAGAAAATATATGTATATTCATTTGAAAAAGCCCGTAGGCTAAGTACAAAGCTCGGGCTCGGCCCTTACAAATGTGGGGACCATCCCGACTTACAAAAAAAAAAAAAAAACTACACTAAGGCTCGGCCTCGGCAGCTTCGGGAATGGCCGGCTCCGCGGTCAAGGCCTCCTCTTCGGCAGCCTCGGCAGCAACAGGAACAGCCTCGGAGGCCATCTCGGTGGCCTCGGGGATGACCTCGGCCGCCTTGGCCAGACCTTCCTGGTCGGCCTCTGGAGCTTCTACCTCCGCCTCCGCCTCCGACCTCTCGACCCCCGCTCCTGGTCTGAGCAGGTTCAGGTCGAAGTCGGGAAGGAGCTGCCGCAATTGGTTGCGGAAGTCCTTGAAGCCTTGAATCAGCCCATTCACGCCCTCCTCTTCTAGGAGGTCATGAAACTCCTCCGACTCGCGGAAGAGCTTCACTGCGTCTTGGGCCTGTTCCCGAGCCTCTCGCTCCCGAGCCTCGTGATATGCGGCTTTCCGCTCGAGGTTTTTGACTTCCCGCTCAAGCTCCAAGGTCCTAAGGCGGGCGCTTCCCACCTCTTGCTCGCGGGTGGTCAGTGCCAGCTCGGCCTCGGCCAAACGAGCCTCCACGGCGCGCACTTCGGACCTCGCCAACGTGTGCGCGCCCTTCTCCTCTTCGAGCTCGGCGGTCAGAGCTCGAACTTCATCCTCGGCTGCTCCCACCCTTGCTTGGAGCACAAGGCGCTCGGCCTCGGACGCCTGGCACTTTGCCTCGGCCTCCTCATGCCCCCGCTGATGCCTCCGGGCCCGCTCCCGGTAGTCTTGCACTATGTGCATCAGCGTCTCCGTCTCGTGCAGATGCTGAAAAAGAGACGTGAAAAACATGAGACACTAAAAATAATACTTACATAACTGTACAAACATGAAGACTAACTTACCCGGACGGCGGAGCAGAGAGTAGAGTCCATGAAGGCGCTGTAGTTCATGGAACGGATTTTGGCCTGGTCGACCGGAAGTAGCGCGACCCGGAATACTTCACGCGCCACTTGGGGATTATCGAGGGCCGAATCGCCCTCGAAGACCGACCAGACGGAAGCGTAAGGCACCCGCTCCCATGAGCCCGACGAGCCCGGAAGGCCAGCTTCGGCTGGCCTGGGCAGAGCCGATCCCGAAGCTCCCTGGCTGCTCCCCGGCTCGGAGCTGGAAGGCTGGGATCGGACAGGCGGCCGATCTGACTGCCGCAAGACTGGAGTGGGGCGCGCAAGTGCCAGACCCGCGGAACTCCCCCCTGGTCGGCGGCTGGGACTTCCTGCCGACCAGGAATCTGCGATAAAGGCACCGGGCACGGGAGCGCCACCGTAGCTCCCCTAGAGCCCGCGCCCCTGGGATCCGCGCCCTCCCTCCGACCAGCGTCGGAGTGCGCGGGGCGAGGAGCGCCGACCTCGGCCGCTGCGGTCGCCGAGGTTTTCGCTTTCTTCCTCGGCTCGGTTGGTTCTCCTGAGAGCTCGGCCGCCCTCTTCTGGAACCGGGCGTATAGGACCTCGCTCTTGGTCACCATCTTTGCGATATCTGCAAGGGCGAGCAGGATTAAAACACAGAACAGTAACGAAATGAAAAAGACACCCTACTGTTACTTTTACCATGGGGACGCGCCGAGCTCAGGCCAACGTTCACTAGAGCGTCCTCACTTATGAGACCGCTCAGTAAAATACCGTCCCCGAGGCTGCGGATGGTGTCGATGATCCCCTGCTCACGCGGAGAAAGCTTGGGGGCTTTGTTGATGGACCTGAGCTGGGTCGGCCCCCACCTAGGGTCAAACCCCCATGTCCGTTCAGAACCTAGGAAGAAGAACTTCTTCTTCCAGTCGTGAATGGACGAAGGAGCGCCCTAAAAGAGTGGCCGACCCGCCCGAAGGGCGATGTAGAGCCACTCTCCGTCTCCCGGATTCGACTTCAAAACAAAAAGTCGCCGGAAAACGTTGACAGAGGTCGGAATCCCGTGCAGTAAGCACAATAACAGAAAACCGATCACTATCCTCCAGGCATTCGGAGTGAGTTGCGCCGGAACCAATTGGTATACCGTCAACAACTCGTTCACGAAGCCGTGAAGAGGGAATCGTAGGCAGTCCCAGAGTGATTCTAAATACACTCCAATCCGGCCTACCGGAGGATCGGTTACCCGATCTCCCCGCCTGGCGGGTTCCAAACGGAACCCTTGAAGAGGGAAAAACCACTCTTCGGTCATTTCGACCTCCAGGACGTTCATGGTGGACTCAACTTCACTAGGAACAGAACCCATTAGGAGGAAGAGGGAAAGATTGAGAGGGAAAAGGGGACCTGTAGAAGACACCGGAGAAAGAATAACTTCGGACTGAGAAGAGCTGGAGGAAGAAGACAATAAGAAAGGAACAGGAGGCCAGGTGAAGATTTATATAGATCCCTCCAACGGCCCAGATCAGCAAGAAAAATGCTGCACCCCGTTCGGATTACGACGCGTGTCGGCTCAAAAGACAGAACGCCACATTTAATTCGGGCTGACGCTTCAAACACAGAAGCGCCCCGTTGGATCGTGCGGCCCCATTATGAGCCCACGACGCGAGGACGCTTCGAAGGCGTCGTCCCAATAATGAGGCATTTCGGGAAAGAAGAGACGCCGCCTATTAATGGCACCTCGAAGCGCCCGATAATTCGAAACGCGCGATAGTTTAAAATTTTCATAATTCATAATAACCCAACTAAAACTACTTCCTGCGCTCAAGCTGGTAGCCAGCTAGAACTCGGAAGTCGGGGGGTAGTGTTGGGGGAAAACCCAAGTCATGCCATCTCGGAGGCGCCCGACTAAAGAGCGCCGACCAGAGAGGCGCCCGACTAAAGAGCGCCGACCAGAGAGCGCCGACCAAAGAAGCGCCGACCAGAGAGGCGCCCGACCAAAGAGCGCCGACCAGAGAGGCGCTCGACTAGAAAGTACCGACCAGAAGCAATCCCGCCACAGGACACTCCGCTGGGCGACCAGCTCGGCTCGGCACCTGTGCCAGACCCATGCCTTAGCCGAATACCCAATCTCCGTCTAACCCTTTAAAAGATCTGACAACTAAATACATGACTCCACTACAACCTGCCGCCATCCCTAAGCCATTAAGGCACGAGATCTCCGCAGGTATTCGGCACGGCCTATCATTAATGCATGAGACCCCCTCAGGCCTCCGATGCACTCAGTCATTAAATGAACACGGCTCAAGACGATCTTCGGATCACTAAACCATCAAAGCATATGACTCTCCCTGACCGTCGGTTCACTCAGCAATTAATGCACTTACCATCTAAGAACCCTAGGCCCACCACGGCCGGCGGTTCAACCACCCCAATGGGTCCGATCAACCGCGACAACTCCCTGACTCCGGTCTGATCCGGCTTTATTCTCCACTACGCCATTAATGAGCAAAATCGTGCCCAATTATCACAAAAGAGGACAAATCCCCCTGTCACCTCCCAGGTAACATAATATCTTCCTATAAAAGGGAACCTGGGAGGGAGGAGGCAGGGGAGAGAAAACGGACACAAACATACACACAAAAGAACAAACATTCCTCCTCCTTTACTCCTTTACTCCCCCCACATATTAGCCCCCTCTGACTTAAGCTTCGGAGGGCCGGCGCCGAAAAGCCCGGCCACCGGCTTTTTTGCAGGACTCTCCAGGAGGACGCCACCAATCGACGCACCGCCATCCACCGTCCCGGTAGCGGAGCTCCTCCCCCCTTGGTTCGCGGCAGCCCCCGGGTTCAATTTCCAGCAACACTTATAATCATGGACACTTGCATGCTACAAGATGGATGGATGCGAGCATCTACCGACTTGTATAGATTAAGACTCATTAGAAAAATACCTTCTTCAGCAACTGATGCCTTGTGTGTGTGTGTTTTTTTCCCCTCTTTTCCTGAGAAAAGTTAATTTGTGATGTTTGTAGTTCAGAGAGATTTTGGAGTACTAAAAATCAATCATGATCAATTGCTATGCTGAATAATTTATTATTTTTTCTATCAAATTTTTGTGGCTATCTTCTTTATGAATCCGGTTCTTAAGATAATGAAGCAAGGCCACATAAAAAGCTTCCACTTAGAGGGTCTTGGTTGTGGGTGGGCTTTGAGACCATTCAATTATCAGAGGTTCCAAATCCTCATCTGTTGAAAGAATGCCCTGAGTTCAGAGGTCAAGATAGTCACGCTTGTATTGCAATTCGAGACTTCTAAACTTAAAGCAATCTTTAATAAAGCTGGTTGGTATGACAAGCATAACTTATTTCTTAATTTTTCTTAAGTATGGGATTTGATATCATGTGAAATAAAAGTGGCTATGAACCTTCCATGGGGTATTTTCAAATCAAAATCCATGCTGGTGATTAAATAATTAAATGCATAGCAATAAAATTTGCGTCCTTTAACATGCCAACGTGTACATTGCAGTCATGGGACCACCATTTTCGCTACTCCATCATCTTAAATTTTTTATTTCTGAACTTTTTTTTCTGAAAACCAAAGTTCTGTTAAAATCTAACTAGTAAATTAGAAATTTGAATTAACTTAGTATTTTCCTAATGTAAACTTTCTGGGCTGGTCCGCATTAAGCATGCTACGGTTGCTGAAGTTGACAAAGATTTAATCTATATCGAGAATTTGAAGTTGAATTTACTGCATAGCATTAAAGATGTTTTGAGGTAGTTCCTTCATGTTTCGCAAGTTATCTACTACTTTGTGGCGATCATCATTCATACACCAACATTGACTCACATAAAAAATCATCATCATCTAAATTAGAATAATAGCCATTATTGCTTATATAGTAATGAGTGAATACGTAATAAGATTGATCCATTAGATACAAAATAACAGAACGAGACGATTGGAATATATAAAATTATTGAGAAATAGATATAATTGAGAAAAACAAGAGAACTTCAGAGTAGGTCGGACCTTGCTCTTGAGGGTAAATCCTAATTCTAAGTTGCATGGCTTTGATAGCTGAATTCCATGGCTCCCATAGAGATGACGTTGTTATAAAGAATAGGAGATATCTCAAAATATGGTCCTTTTTCTTGTTTTTATTTTGAAAGAAGAAATTATTTCTAGCAATAAATTTTATTTGATTGTGGTTGCCGCTAGTTCAGTTATATGAATAACTGGGGACAAAACTCTCGTCTTCTGATTTCAATCCTATGATAGATAAAATAGCATCAAAAATTGAAAGCTGAAAAATGGAAGGCCCTGTTCTTCGTTGGAAGACCCACCCTGGTCCATTTAAGTACTCTTTCTTATTCCCATTATTCCGATTGGCCCTGCAACTCAAGATAACACCTCTTCATACAGCTGGATTTGGAAGTTAGATATACAATTAAGGGTAAGAACTTTTCTGATAGAAGCTTGCATGGTTTAAAATCACCTGCAAGTATGCTCTCTATAGGTAGGATATCATTGAACAGGATTCAATATCCTGTGATTTATGTTCGGAAATTACGGAGGATTGTGAGCGTATAATCCTCTCTCACGATTTTGCCAAATCATGCTGGTTGCGAATGCATAGCTTTGTGGCCGAAAGCATTTGTCCAGCTTCTTTTGCCGGCATTGGTGGAATTTCTTGGCCGGGCCTGAGTAGAGAAGGAATTAAAATCGTTACTGGGCAAAGTCACTTCATTGAAAAAAAGCGGTGGGGCACTTTAATATTATGTATGCCGAAATATTAGAGAGCCAAATATTCTATCTAAGATTCATCGTTTTGGTACCAGATTCTATACCAATACTGCACTATTACAGTATCGATACGATATGGAGTTTTTTTAGCGTACCAAGAATTAATACACCAACCATACTGGATACTAGTACCGAACTGGTACGGTATGCTATGCTCCGGCCGGTACCATATACCATGATTCTACCTATCTAACACTGGGGCATCCAATCCTCTTTCGATGGTAAGGAAATCACTTGGGCACCCCTTCCTTTCGGCATGTTCAAGATGAATTTTGATGGTTTGATTAAGCATAATGTTGTAGGTGCCGGACCATGAGGATACTTTACTGTATATTAGAGGCATGAAGCTACCCTTATGCTTTGTTGCTTTTGAGGGGCTTGTGGCAGCCTGGAATAGTTTATGTGTGGCAACTTGCAGATTTGCTGAAACTCAAGTCTAGCCTGAAGATGGCATATTAACAATTACGCATTGGCTGAATGATTTCTTTGCCTACACGTTTAATGCTAATCCAATATAGAGACATTCCTCACATTAGAGCTTCTTTTTTGGCATTCCAAGTCACCCATGTATATAGAACGAGGGACCAAGTAGCAAATTGGCTGGCTGTCAAATCGCATGATTGGGACTTCTTCATTGACAGGGCTGATCTGATTCCTCTCCAGCAGAATCAAATTCTAGGGTTTGATGCTTATGGTATACAGTTCGTAAGAAATTTAAATATAAGAATATCAGTAATTTTTATCGATCCAAGGTTTTTAAAAGTTGAGTTGTTGATCAGATCAGATCATTTGATGGATAACTACGACTCTGATGAATTAGGATCTCCATTGAGGTAATGGGTTATGTCCGACATTGGTTCCATGTCCTTGATGCTACTATTATTTTGCAAATGTTGCTAACTAAGTATGTTTTGGCCTCGATCATTAGCATATGCCCACTAAAATTAGGAAACTTATAGCTTACAGTTCAAGAGACACATATCACTAGCCATTTTATTTCAAAAATTATTAATTGTCTTTGCCATCATGGTAGGTGGGAAAGCTTGGAAAGATTTAAGGGCTCGTTTGGTTCGCAGGAAAAGAAGGGAGGAAAGTGTAGTTAACGGAAAAGTAAAGATATGCCTCTTGTTTGGTTAGAGTTTTTAAATGAAAGAGACGGAAAAGTTGTATTTTTGTGGGAATATGATTCTCACGATTTATGGAAATCTCATGAGAAACATGAGAAAGTTACTTTTTCGTGATCTGAAAATCAAAATATTTTTATTTTTTTTCCAAAAAAGGCCCTTTAGCTATCCTTATTTGATCCAAAGTATTAAAGACCTAATTTTTATTAAGGCTATAATAGGAATTACACGTAACATTTCCTGAAAAGTGGATGGTCAACCAAACATAAGCACTCTGAAAAATTGTCACTTTTCTATAGTCAACCAAATATGCCAAAAGTACTTTTTCAGTCATCATCTTCTCAGGAATCTGCTTTTTAGGAATCATATTTCAATGAGGAAAAATGCTTCCCGTGAACCAAACGAGCCCTAAAATATTTTGCTATCTTGACCAATACTTTGGAGAATGGGGCAATGAAATCTCGATGATATGGTAAATCTAAGATTATCTAATATTTATATATTGATTTTGAAATTTCCTAGCAAATGGATATGTTTTGTGCAAAGAAAACAAATAGAAAGAAAAATAATTAAGTTGTCTTATATCCAATTTATAAAACATTATTTTTAAAAATGATTCTCAATAAATTGGTTTCTACAAGGAAAGTATCTTTCCATAATTTTGTCATATTGGGTTTTCAAGAATAATTCTAGATTTTTCCATATTTTATTAGACTAAGTTTTATTAGTTATTTATGCAAATGATTTCTAAAAAAGGATTTTATTTGGAAGAACTTATGTCTTCCTTTCCCTCTTATTCTATTGTCCGACTTACGTGTATGATTCGTCTTATCCAAAAAAAAAAAAAAAAAAAAAAAAAAAAAAAAAAAAAAAAAAAAAAAAAAGGAGGTTACTGATTATAGAACTTTGGTTGGCTAGAAAGGTAATTTAGGTAAGCGAGGTTAATTATAAGAAATTAAGTTTAGAGAAGATATAAAAATGACCGACGGAATCTGAAGAGAGTAATTTAATATATTATTATAATTTTAGGGTATAAGCAATATATTACAAGTAAAGTCGATGGGTAATTTAGATATAAAAATGACCGACGGAATCTGAAGAGAGTATTATTTAATTTTGAAACTTCTTTTTGAATATATTATAAAGTATAGATTACTTAACCATGTACTCAGAAAACAGTAAATAGTAAATATCAAATTTTTTTAAGCTAGAATTTCAGCAAAATTATGCGAGGGAGGTACCAATACCAATACAAATCCAGGTCAATGAAATCCAGGAGGCCAGAGTGGCTTGGGTGGACCACCCCTTTTGGGATGTTTGGTCGATGGAAAGGAGTGGGGTGTTTTTTCAGGCCAAACACGTTTTCAGGAAGACCAACGGTGCTACAGACGGAATAGATGCTTATATGACCGATCACTCCAGTGGCACCTTACAGACCTAGAAAGAGGAGTTGTTTAGGGCTTTTCATGATATTATATTTTCTGATTTTATTGGATGTATCCGTACTCGTGTAGTCTGACTTGCCCGTCTTAGCTAAAAAAAAAAAAGAAAAGAAAAAACAAATCTGAGCCAGCCCAGCATAACAAGCCCGGCCCACTTGAGCTGACTCCCAAAACTTGGGGTCTACTCTATACACGCAGGGCCTGCAAAAGGTTGGATCAGCGATCGGTCGACCCGAAGCCGGTGGAGTAACTTTTCATTGCCGAGAATGCCCCCGGCGCTCGGTCTTTCCGAAATACACCCCGCTTAATTCGGCCGGAAAAGAAACTTTCATTGTTGGGACCGGCGCTATAAATACTCCTCCTCGCCCATTTTACCCTCCATCCCAAATCCTGGTCGCTGTACATTTTGGGAAGCGGAGAAGAAATCCTCGCCTACCCCCGGCACGAGAGGGGCGAGCGACTTCTCGATTCGCTACTCCGCTCGCTTTCAAAACCCTAGCTCTTGGAGGTAAGTCCCCAGCGCCCTAACTCGAGAGGGAATCTCTTCCCTCCTTCGCCCCCTATTTTTCTCTCTCTCTTTCTCTCTTCTATCTGGGGAATTTATAGCGGAATGGACAGGGCGACGAGGGGTCGTATGACCTCTGGTTGTCTGGATGGTTTCGAAATGATTAGGGTTTGTTTGTTACCCTTTCCTTGGAGTTTTGGACATGGTCTATGGATCTAATGTGGTAGTTGGGGCGTTTCGTGTTGTGGTGGGGTTGGATTGTCTGCGTCTTGTTTCTTGATGAAGCGGCATTCCGCTTTTCCCTTTCTTTTCTGCCCCCTCGTTTGAGAGACGGGTTTATGTTTGCATTTATAATGCTTTCTTCTTGTTTTTTAAGGATTCTTGGTGATTAGAAAGTACATGTAAAGCTTTAGCAAGAAAGCAGTGGCGATCAGCAAAGGAAAGATTGGGACTTTACAAGAAGAAGAGCTCTTGGGACTTGATGTCATGAAAAATGTCGATTTATTGATGAATCATTAATTGAAACTGACAGAAGTTGAGGTTCCTCCACATTTTATTTTGCACTGCAGTCTTGGATGATTTACTTTACTGTTTCAATTTTAACTAATATTCACAAATTAAATTTAAATAAAATGTACTTGCTAAATATTTGTATTTTGGCAATCAATATTTTCAGTTGTTATTTAAATGTGCACCAATTATTTGCGACTAGACTTAGATAATATGGATGTCCAAAGAACCATAAACAAGTTCAAATTTGGTAATTAAACGCTAAACTTAATAGTCCCCATGCCTGGTCTTCTTGCATAACTCGTAAGTCCTGCCATACTAAGTTGTGCACCACATTTGGAACTTCATGGCCTTCAAAAATTGTTTCTATACTTACAGAAACACATTAGGATCTTTCTAAATGAAACAATGAATGAAATAATAACTTCTCTTTGGTGCATTCTGTTTGTTGAGTAGTTCCATTACTTGTATCTCTAGGAAAGGTTTTGAATCTCAATTTTGTTTCGGTTCTTGTCTCTTAGGTAGAGTTATGCTTTTGGCAGTTTTGACAGGTTTGGTGGTTTCATATTGAGAACTGGAGTTTCGATCAAAGAACCTAGAGTGAAATCCAAGAATCGAGAAATGAAGAGAAAAATAAAAGAAATCAAGACAAGTTACTTCATGATATTTTCATATACTTTAAGATATCAAGGATTGTAATTTGTGTAATTTGATAATCGAAAGTTGGAACTAAACTGCATTGATTATTGAAGCTAAATGCATTAAATATATCAAGGCTAGTATGATTATTTCCAAAACTTCTTATGCCAATTGAGATATGATAAAAGGATGACCAAATCTAAAATAAAAAGATCTGTATGGCAAAAATAGGGTAGTTTAGATAAAAGATTCAGCATGCATCTGACAACATACTGTCTGATCTAGCGGGACTAGAGGAAACAGAGCACGAGAGTGGAGAGAGGGAGGGAGCCAGAACCTGCAATCTCCTTCTATCTTCTCATGCTCCCTCACTTTCTCCTCCTTGCCACTCTTCCTTTCCCCTTATCATGCCGGATCTGGCAGGATGTTGCCAAACATGCCCTAAACCTCAAACATGTGCCTGTGGAGTCAACGTACATAATCAAACTAAGAAAACCAAAGCCTATGCATTAAAGTATGCTGCTTAGATCAACAGTTGCAATTTATAAAATATCTTTGGAGGAAAAAAATGACTTGGACCAGGAACCAATCATAAGAAAACTCTCCAGTCAAAAAGAGATCTATAAAGCAATATCAATTACAATTATCAAGGATGCACTTGCAAATCCATTTGCTTAGAAAGAGTAAATTAGCTCAAAATTTTTCATTGAGCTAAGAAATAATAATGGTGGACTAAATCAAAAGAAAAATCAAATCAAGAATTTCTGTTATTCTACAATCCAGCCATTTAGAAAATTGGCTCACTTTTAAACCAGACATGCTCATGTATTTTAAGATATCGTAACGAGATCAATAGCTTAAACAAACAAAAAAAAAACATGCTGAAGTTTTACAGGCATGGATGCCAATAAGTGCATTGATGGTCCAAGTTGCTGCTCAGTCACCATTTTAATAAAGATGTTGTACAAAATTATGGTCATCTCAAGTAAAATTTTAGGTTTATGCATTTATTCTGCACATGGGACAAGACTTTATTTTAGATGAATGTGTGATTGAAGTTAGCTGAAACTGCCTGAGATGACTGAAACTGAAATTTCAGATAGTTTTGGATTGACTTGCCTGAATCTTGATACCCTGCTCTATGGCCAACCTGATGGATCAATATTCTCATGATTTATCTCATTCTTTTTGTTATCATATGGTAGGCTGGATCTTCTGTAACCCTGTCAGCCTGATTCACACGTTTAGTCATTGTTTGTGGATAATGTATGCATCCATGTTCTTTTGATAAATTATGACCCTTGGGAAGCTTGTAATTAATTTCTTATTCTTGACATAATCTTTGAGTTATTATTTATTTAATTTTGTTTTGTGCCTTTTGCATGGTTGATCATGTCCCATTATCAACCTGTTTGAGTGCATTGATAACCTTCCCTAAAATTTATCTTACAGTTATGGTTTCAACAAATTACTTTGGATTTTTATAAAAAGAAATATTAGCATTCCACTAATTTTGCCTCGCATTTTGAAATAGGTTACCGATCTCCATGTGCTTTAGCCTTTCATGGGTTTAAATGTGCTATATTAGTTGCACTTAGGTAAATGCAAACCTTTTTTTTTTTTGAGTGAGTGAGTGTTGCGGAAAGTTCTTGCAACTAAGGATGCCCTATAGATTCTTGACAATCTTGCAGTTTTTTTTGACAGTATAGAGTTTTTCCCAAGGTCATGGCCTCTTAGGTAATGCCAAGTTTGTCGGTTATAATTTTTGATGGATGTTGAATGATCAAGCTTGGGCTTTCTATGTCCATCATGCATGTGCTTTTTGACACTCCAAAACTAGGAAATGATAAATTCTTATCGAGTACTATCGTAAAATTACTCATCTCACCTCCCAACCAGCATCTCTTTCCCAAAAGATTTAAAATCGAGGCCTTAAAAAGTGTTCAATATAAAATTAGATATGAGGTTTCTTCATTATTTAGGTTGACCTAAGCAGCCACTTAAGCAACTTCTTTCCTGGGTATGATTCTATTGTTTACGTTGTTTGCATGTCATTTAAATTGGGTGCCTAAACACTAATTTGTATCCGACCTTTGTTAGATGGGTTTTCTCCCTTTCTTTTCTCCCTTTGTTTTTGAGTAGTTATACTTGCACTAGCAAGATGATGTTTTCTACTCTTAGTAGCTGGAATTTTCTACCACCTGCTTTAGAATCTTCCCATAATCTTGAACTTTACCTGCTTACTATGCACTTCCTTACTAAGAATGTTTTTAAAATATCCACTTCCCCGCACATGCATCCACTCACGGACAATTTTTGTCATTAGGCTGCTCTTTGTGAGGCTCTTAACTCTTACTTTCATTAGTTGCTTCCATGCTCCAGCTGATGATCAGCCTACTACCGTGTTGTATTGAGTTATGCAATGGTATTCCTTTAAGAAAAAGGAGTTATGCAATGAAACAACACATGCTATTTTTGCCATCTAATTTATATGATAGTTTCTTATTGTTGTACCTGCTTTTAATAACTAACTAGGCCAATATCTTAATGAATATTTTCTACTTACCTAAGTTGGAAAGAGAGTGCTATATGCTATGTTTCTATTGTTGGATTTGCTGTTGTTGTGGGAGGTGTACCTTTTGGATTTTCCCTTATGCATTTGCAAATGGCTAGTTGTTTGAATTACATTGCTTATTGCAAATGTCAAGGCTTTTGAAAGTATTTGGGCTTTTCTTGTGCATTTCATGTCCAAGGGTGATGAACACAAAGGTGGAGTAACATGATGGTTAAACTTAGATAATTTATGTTGGGAAGTTCTGATATTTAGATACGCATATGTTATTGTTATCACATGCCTTGTTTGTGTTCCATGCGCAGTCTTTTTCTTATTTTTACTTTTATTGATTATTAGTGAGGAAATAAATGGTTTGATTTGTAGAAAGCTTTAATGGTGGGAGATTTTATAGGATGAAGAGATTGAATGGAATGGTGTTTGTTCTCATAGAGGGGTAGTTTAACAAGAGGGAAGATATAAAGATGGAGGGTCCTGGAACAGAACAACAACAGCTGAATAAAATGGAAGTTATAGTATTAGAAGAACAACAAGAGCAAGAGGTGGGTATGACCAAGGAAGGTAGGGAGGATGAACTCATTGAGGTGGAGGGGCATAAAAGGGGAAGAGATGTTCATATGAAGGAGCCTAAAAAGGAGCATGAAGTAAAAAATAATGAGGAGCATAAAAAGGAACATGAAGAAGAAAAGAAGGATATAGAAATGGAAGAACCTTGGAACAGTGATGAAGATGTAGGAAGCGACTCTTATGAGATGTTTGTTGATGATTTGGATAGTGAGCAGGCATCAACTTTTGACAATGATGATGAATCAAATTCCGAGGTTAGTCATTTTTTGCTATCAGTTTCAAATTTTGAATGTAACTGCTTTATATTTATTCTTATTAGCTCAGACATTCGAATTTTCATTATTTGTCCTGCTTCGAGCACACTTTTTATGACCTCTCATTCAATTTCTTCAACGTGCATTAATATGATTGCTTTACTACCTTTATTGAAGTATTCATATTTATGAGTAACTCCACTGAGGTCATAAGACAAGAAACTGACACTCCTATATTAACTTGTATATCATTAGAAAAACCCTGTTCTACCTATTGCATGAAACTATAATTAATTAAGAATGTACCGAGAAGGATAGAACGATGAGCTAACTATCCAATTTTATTAGGCAATATATTCTAGAGAAGTGAAGGTATTGGACCATTCATTTCAGCTGATGGTTCTGTAAAAAGGCGCTTTAAAATCCCAATATATCAGAGATGCAATTGGGGAATCAGCCTGGAAGGCTCTCCTTGTTTTGATGCAGGACAAGTGTAAGGAGATATTAGAATGTAAATGGTTGAAATATCGTGAGGTCGGCATCGAGACATGATGGAATTGGTCATTTTGCGTGATTCTAGAGGTATTTATACCAATCTTGAAGAATGTAAAAACATGAGTTCCTAAGCTAGGATATGACCCCAAGCCTTATTATGTCATTTGAACGTAGTTTTTCTTATATTTAAGATACTAAAGAAACATTTAATAGCATATAAAAGACAAAGAAAGAAGTAAATAGAAAGTAGTTTAAAGATTGAAAATTAAGAATCAGAAAGAATGAGTGATTTATTGGCCTATACAATTGACCAATACAAAAATATCTTGCTTGGCAGCCTTATGTTAAGAGCCTGGAGAGCTCCATTAGTCTTTTCTATTTTTCCTTATATTTCTAATTTGGATCCTTTCTTATGTTTTCTCTCATGCCAGCTTGCTTAAGACTTACAACAGCCTTTGACGTGCTGTATGTATTTGTATACCACTGGTTCTCTATTTAGTTGTTATCATGCTGTTGGGGGAGTGCCTTTAGGACATTTGTACCCTCTCACCTTGTATTACATTGTCAAGATCCTAGAATTTGTTCCTGCACAAGCCACCCACTGCACATTTGGAAAAGCAACCAAAGAAGAAAATAACTCACTAATTATCTTGAATTTTATTTTTCAGTTGAGATAGATAGTCTGACTATGAAGAGAAGAAGATTAATTGAATATAAAGTCAGATGTGAAAGTAAATTTGAATAGATAGAGAAGATATTAAAATAACATAGAAATAGAAAATAGAAAAGAAAATATATTAAAAATTGATCAAATGAAAAAATATAGCAAATTATTCCAAAAAATAAGAGTTAATTAACAAAATAGAAGCTTAAATAGGAAAGTGAAAATTATGAATAAAAGCATAAATACAAAGAAAATTAGACAAAGATACAAAACATATTACCAAAATACGCTTTAGAGGGGGGTGGGAGAGAGAGAGAGTGGGAAGGGGAGATATTAGATGGGGTTTAGGTGGGGAGACATTGGAGACATGAGAGAGAGAATGAGGGAGGGAGAGGGTGATGTGAGAGAGATGTGGAGGAGCATGAGGGAGGAGAGGAATTTTGAAAAAAGAAACTTATTTAGTTGGAGGAGAGAGAGAGACACTGAAATTAGATGCAAGGTCTGTAGTTATACAATTTTCGGTATTTCTGCTAGTACCTAACTTGTAGTGTTAGTATCAAGGTCCGCCGAACCGGTACTGGGATTTGTACTGGTTGGCGGACGAGTACCGTATCGACACACGGTACGTAATTGGCATGCCCAATTTTTTTTGGAGTTTTTCAAGTTGATTTAATTGGTAATCAATTTTTTTGAACTTTTTCAATGATTTTAACTCTAATTTGATATTTTTTGATGTTTTTTGATGTTTCTTTGATCCTGGTTTAACCTAAATGATGCGTCTTGTTTTGAAATGATACAAACCATAAAATGATTAGTGAGATGTTACATGCTACAAGAAGCAACATGAAATATTCTTAAATCAAATAGTGAGGTGAAAAATATAAAATAACACAATCAATTACATACATTTAAAGTACAACATACATATTGATATCTAAAATTTCATCGAGTGGCGATGCCTTTTGTAGATATCCAGATCATTAGCATAGTTAGGAGGCATATTAGCCCATCCCTCTAATCAAGTGGCGTTATAGTCTTGTATGCTCATCCCATAAGGAACACGCTTTGGGTTATAAGTATTTTCGGATCTCTCGCTGAAACTCTGGCTTTGAGATGTGTCCTCTGCTTGATAAACTGGCTAATAAAATGGTTGTGAAGGGGCCCATCCAAATAAGCCGATAGCAAAATCCAACCCGTAAGATACTTTGGGCTGTGTAGGGTAGTCGCTACCGAAAGATGCCTCAGACACACCATATTTATATCCGTATCCGTGTGGATCATAAGCTGTCTGTGGTTGCGAATAATAGAATTTAGTATACGACTCGGAACTTGATACGTCTATGGATCCTGCTCTACGTGCGAGGTCATTTGCAGCTTCATCGTGTCCTCCTGAATGATCTTGAGGAGCCCGTCTTATGTATGCAATCGGATCCTCGCGGACTCTATCAGATTGTGCACCGTAGTCTTTATCCTGTGTAGCATGCGTAAACTGGGACTCACAGGTGAATGGAAGACCGCTCTGCGGCTGCCTCATAAACGGTGGTCTCATGTTCTTCACTTTCTTTTTGGCCAGCAGATCCATGACCACCAAAATTGCTGCTCCTAGTTTTTGAATCTGAGTGAATTGGCTTCTCCACACTTTGCATTGAGGTTGTAGGTGATTTTTGTTTTTCTTTTTTGGTGTGTTGGGCAGTTGCTTTTTTATCCTTCGTGCTACTCGGCTGTTTATTCTTCATGTCTTTCGCTGTCTGCTTACCCTTCAAGTCACTTGCTGCCTGCTTATCCTCCGTGTCCCTCTCTGTTTGGCTATATTGGGAGAATGTATGTCGCTATCCTGACTGAGTCGATTGAGTAGTGTAGTGGGCTTGTCTAAGCATCTCTCGATCATATCTTTAAGAGGATGTCTCGGATAAGGAGTCATGCGGTGACTGACTTCTTTGTGACTGTAACTGTGGCTGTAACTGTGGCTGATCAGCTAGAAGGATGTGTGGAATATTGTTCTCTGCTCATTACCTTGCATCAACCTTAGCCTTGCTAGCTATGAAATTGGCCGGTCGTGGAGGCGATCCTCGCTCATCAAGCTCCGGCTTCTAGTGCCGGACCACAAGCCATCTGATCATAGGATCATCCTCATCATCAACGAAAGCACTATGAATCGGATTTTGTGTACTTTAACTCTACTTCCTTCTGAATGCACTTCAGCCTCAACCTCATATTGTAGTGAATATATATAAGGTCATTGAGGTGCTCTTGTGTCAAACGGTTTCTCTGCTTGCTGTGGACGAGGGTGAAAGTGGACCAGTTGTGCTCATAGCTACTGGAGGAGACCGTTTGTGAGTGGATCCGGATAGCTAGCTGCTTAAGATTTTTCGCGGACAAACCAAAATATATCCACCATTCCGCTGCAAAAATATTGAAGAAAATTACATATAAAATAGTATCATATTAGTAACTATCTAACGCCAGAAAAATATCCTCATAATGTGTAATATATCTAGATTCATACTTTTTTTACTTACGACAGCTACCGAAACTCCAAAGCTGTTAGTGCTCTCTCTAAATATTTTGGTCTGTAAAAAAGAACCTTGTTGTAATATGTTAATATTTGAAGCTCAATTTTGTAAATCACATTATGCAGAGCGACCAGAAGTTCGTCATCCATATCGATTCCAACTATGGTGTACTGAAACATCCATATCGATTCCAACTATGGTGTACTGAAACAGATGGTTCCGGTAGTATGCTACAGATAGAGTTCGTTATTGTCTTACTAAAATTGTACAAGTACATGAGTAGTCTAAGTTTCAATATTTTTGTTTACCTGCTAGATGCAAGTCCTTACCCATCTGGTAGTCCCATCGTCGTTCAATGATGTCCATGTGCACTTGGGCATACGTTGGATCTGCCTCCTAGATCTGAATATTTGCCATCTCCATCATGTGATACAAGAAGACCATTTAGGGATGCCTCTCGCTGTCCACAATCTGAAACACTTCATATAATGGTCTGATAGCCTTCACAATCGCAGTGGCCCGTTGCTACAATGTCTATCTCGTCACCAAGTCCTCGACAATTTTTTTTTCAGTGCCGACCCTTGCATATCTACTTTTCTACCACTCGAGACTGACAAACATCTGGCGTTGGGCTGCTTTTTTCTCAAGAATGCTATCAAGTGCAATGTTGTTGGTACCAAACTGTGTGAGTCCTGGTCTCAAGATCTCTCTCTCTGCACATCTTTTCATTAGTGAAAAGATTTATGTATGGTTATAAATATATCTAGTGATGGTTTGGGTTGTCTCCACTGTCTGTTGTACCCTATGAATCTTTGCAATGTCCATCAATATGAGGTCGATACAATATATAACATATGGGGTATAGAAAATATGTAGCCGCCGCTCTATCAAGATTTCCCCAGTGGCTTTATATTGTAGCCTATTATTGGGGATGACCTGCACGATATTCTCCTTTCCTACTTGATCAATTAACTCTATCAATTTGAGGATGTACGTGGCGTCCTGCACTTGATCAAAAACATCAACTGACTTGTGGAAGAAAGTTTTCGTCTGACAATATGCCAAAAAGTTGATAATGCTCTACTTGATAAGACCAATTCAACCATCACACATTACTGTCAGTCCATATGTGGGCCATTTGCTCTTATATAACACAATCCATCTCTCTTGCTCATTATTGTGCAGAGACCGACAACTTATATGGAGAAAATGAAAGACCTATGGTACATATTGTCTGCGACATTCGCTGACATGTGGCTGAAATGGAATCCGAATTTAATAGCTTGTCACATATTCTTCTTATCCTTCTTCAACATTGTGTCAACTCTCTGGTGTTTCGAATCTCTCTTGGACAAGGCATATGGATCTAAATCATGGATTGCTGCTTCTGGTAGAATCTCTTTGGATGACTTTTTATGGCTATTAAAAGCCTCCAGCATAGATACAATACGGCCACCGCCTCTACTGATGGTCTCTCCGATTGAGAAGGTCCTTTTGAACTCTGGATTTGCCTTACTGCTTGCAGAACCGGAGCCCAACTCATAGTATGAGGGTCTAGATCGAGCTCTATGCATGGCCACCTCATCCTACTGCCACTGATCATCCAGGTTTGCCTTCATGGCAGCTTGGATCTATGCCTTCTCGTCATTTAGAGTGAACACCTCTAACTTCCTAGAGTGATAGGAAGGTTAGTTCTACTGCTCGACAGTCCACCTCCGCCTTCTTCTTGGAAATCCTCTTCTTTGCTGTTCTAAAATTAGCGAAGTGCTTCTTTATCAGCTGTCGAACCTCTTGTGGGCATTTTTGGCACATAGATACATCAGAGTAACCACCATCTAAGTGCTGCCTCAATCTGATTATCCTTTCTTGAACTCGGTGTTGTACCAGTTGCACTTTCAGTAGTGCCGACCTGAGAGCATTTGCCCATGATCCCAACCAATATTACGCTCTGGTACCTTTTCTTGATGGTTCCATTCCTGCAGGTTTATCAAGTATGTCAGTTTATTAATTATTGAAAAATAGAAAAATTTCGTAATGATGAAGATAATTTTTTTACCTCAGAAAATACATCTGATTTATCTAATACATAATACGAATATTTCATATTATTTTATTTAGTTATATATTTTTTTATGAATTTTAAATTTAAAACTATGTTTAAATATCATAAATTCAGAAAAAATATGTATTTTACTTCAGAAATTACTTCTGAATTATGTAATACGTACTACTAATTTTTCATAATTTTTGTGTATTAATTATATATTTTTAATTATTTTTTAAATTTTAATATAATTTTTAAATATAAATATTTTAAAAAATTAATTTTAGCTCAGATCCGCATAGAATCCAATAATAGATGCTGCATATATTTTTCTAGGCCCGTGGGCATGCATTACTTATTTCTCATTTTTCCAAATTTAGGCCTAAGCCACTGTGCGCGTGATCACATCAAAATTTGAATAAATGGATACTAAATTTTGCTGTAGAGTAGCTTGTATGCCCCTAAATACACTTTTGATCTTACTATTTTTTTGAAATTTATTTTTTTATATTTTTATATTTTTTAATTTGAAAATATATTTTTAATTTCTAAATATTATATATAATTCAAAAATTAAAAAAAATTATGTCATTGTGTAGATTAGATCTACAACTTATAATAAAATCTTGCCTATCAAAAATTTTCAAGCCAAAAAAGTAGAGGGAATGAGATAGGAGAGAGGAAGTACACCTTACTTAGGCTTGGATTTTCTTTTGATTGCGCTGAATCGGTGTGATTTCGTAAATTGGGGGGAAGGAGGTATCGAGCCTTCTTACGGCTAAACGAACGTCATAAAAAAATCTGTTGGCCTTGCCAACACTCCTTTTTAACAAAAGAAGCATAGGGGAAGGGGGCCTGGTTCCAAATCGGTTTCGGTCGATTCGGAACTCGTTCCGGCTAGTTTTGGTTCTGAACCGATTTCAATAGATGAACTGACCCGGTGGAACTGAACCGATTTCAATAGGCGAACTGACCCGGTTTTCCATCGGGTCGGCTCGGTATGGGCCGAACCGGGCGGTTCGGTCCGGTTCAGCCTACCTTGGTTAGTATAGCTTGGTTGTTGGTCTCAGCACTCGGTACAGGGGGTTCCACCAAGTATCAGTTCGGAATGCTTGGAATGGTCAAGTATGGTTTGGTTCTTAAACCATGATTGGATGGATTATAAAGATATGATTTGTAAGGAGAGGATTGAATGGGAGGGGGGATCTGGGATTAGGATGTTGGTGCTAGAGAGGATAGAGAATAGAGAAGAATTCTATTGATTAAGACTTCTGTTATATTTGCATAATTATTCCGTAATGATACAGTTATGGAGTATAGCTTTTGTTAAAAAGATAAGGGCGACATGGAAATGCTCTTCGATTGATAAAATCTTTTCTGCATACTTCTCTCTTATTTTGAAAATATGGTGTAAAAGCATGTTTCAAGATTACCTATGTCAGTCCTTGTAGTGTCATCATCTAAGCTTGTGGATGACTTCATAACCAGAATTGGGATTTCCCAAGCAGTCCTGTTGCTATGCCACTGTACACAGCTTGTCCTATATACCATTGGAGTGGAATGGAGAGGAAGGTTGAGAAGAGAGTCTTTATCTTTGTCAAAACTTTCTAGAAGGCAGTTAATATCCACACTGCTATTTTGCTCAGCCATCACTGTTGTCATAGGCATTGTTTCTTTTTAGGAATCATATTACTTGGAGTCTTCTAGATCTATCTTCTTCATCTTTAAGGGGGAGCGCTTACTTTGAAGGATGATCATGTCCGCTCCATTTTAGGTTTGAAGAATGTGTCCTTTGCCTTCCTTCTGGCTTGTGTTTGACTAGGCCTTGGTATTTTGAGCAATAGTAAACTCCCATCAGATATATCCTGATATTTGGAAGCCATGCATATACTGTCATCTAGAATGTGGCTTGTTATGCTGTAGCTTTATTTAGTGGCGGTGTTATTAGAATAGGAATTTGTAAAATCCCTTTATTGAAAATAAAGTCGACCGTACCGACGTACCGGTAGATGCCGATACCAGTTCGGACTGGTACGGATTGGTACCGAACCGGTACCACCGGTTCGGCTTGGTTCACACATCCAAAACCTTCAAAAAAAATTTGAAACCGGTACGGGCCAGTACCGATTTTTTAACACCGAACCGGACCGGTCAGAGCCGGTACTGGTTCGCGGTTGAGCATTCCTTGATTGAAATCAAGGTATGTTGTGCTGATACCAGGATCTGTGCTGGTTACTTGGTGGTACAGTATGGTATGGTATTGTGCTGTTCTGTTCTGGTCCGTACGGACAAAGCTCGAGGGAGGGGGAGAAGGAGAAGGAAAGAGAGAAAAAGAGGGATAGAGATAGAGGGAGGGAGAAGGAAAGTGAGGGGGAGAGAGTGAGGCCGAGTGAGAGACAGAGGGCTTTTGAGCCCCCATCCCTCCCTCAGGTGGCGATCACATGAAACAAGGGCACTCCTCATGAGGCAAGTTCCAAAACAGGCGGTTGACTATGGTACATAAGTGTGCTCAAATTTATGTGTAGGATGTAAGAGCAAGTTCCAGAACATGGTTCTTGGAACCTTGAACAGCCACAGAGTATAAAAGATGTCAATTTCCTTTCAGGAAATACCAGGTCTCTTCCACTCTTGACCTGCATCACAAATTCCTGTTTTGAACACTGTCATCTTCAAGCATTTTTAGGATGTATATATATGCATGCATCATTGGTAAAATGAGTTTGATTGAAAAGTTTGTGATGGAAGGCCATTCATGAGGCAAATTTTTGAGTTATCAAATTCTATTTACTCCTTTCTTTTGGCCTTCTCTTGCTTTGCACCTCATTGAACAGGATTCCATGAGCACCACATTTTGTTCCTTGGCATGTAATAATTGCTGAGGATTTTGTAACATGAACTAGATAAAATGCTTTGCTACAGTTTTTGATAGGAAGGATTTGATGGTATGTTGAAACTTCGACCCTTTTTTGAGCTTTCATCTTATTTATTGTGTAGAAAATTTTTGATCTTCATGAAATAACTTGTACAACTTATTGCTCCTTTTAGGAGAGTCTATGTGCTGATGATTTTATGATGGGTTCTTCTGCCTCTTCAAATCCTCTGGCTATTAACCTGCAGGGTTTTCAAATTACAACTTTTAAGTTCCTGACAGATGGCATCAATTTCATGCACCGTTATAGTTTTTTTTGTATATGAGTTATAAGGTGATGAAACTGTTTCTGTAGGTGCCTTTAACTGATGCAGAAGTTGAAGAACTGATCGCGGAGTTTCTTGAAGTTGAGAGTAAGGTATCTTTCTTCTGCTCTTGGTTCTTGATTTGCCTTCTAGGCTCCTGGTCAGTAGAAGTTGCTTTTTCCTATTTCTACTTTTGTTCTAATCTTTAGGCAGCAGAGGCACAAGAGTCACTTGAGAAAGAGTCACTTGCCCGAGTGGAAAGTGAAGTAAGAGTGGAGCTAGCTGAGAATCTTCTTGGGGATGCGGTTAGGGTTTTTTTATTTGGTTTCTGTTTTCTTGTTGAACATTCTATTGCCCCATATAAATTCTAATATGTTTTCTTGCTTTCCTGTTTCCCTATCCATAGTTGGAAATGGCTGTTTCAACTGAAATGCAAACATTCAGAGAAGAATGGGAGGCTGTTCTTGATGATTTAGAGACTCAAAGTTCTCTCTTGTTGGTAATTTTCTTGCTTAAAGTTTAGAAATTTTTTGGATCACATATGGACCTGCCATTATTACATTATATATGTGCATATAAGTTCATGTGCCTGCGTTTCTATTTGTATGTATTTAGGACTGTTGGATCACATAACATATGGACCTGCTGTTATTATATATATATATATATATATAATGTCTATATGTGTATGTATACATGTGTCTGTTTTTCTATATGCATGTGTATATGCTTGTGGTATGGATGCATGCATCCATTTGCATGCATGCATGCATGTATGGATGGGTGCATGTATTCATGGATGCATAATTTTGTTTATTTTGGTAAAAGATCACCAACTTTGAACTAGTAGTGAGGTTGGGTGTTTGAAAGATTTCTTCATTATCAGGCACTTTATCATCTCTACTTGGGCCTCCCGAGCTCCCACTTCTCTGTCATCTTCTAGCATCGTGCAGATGGATTTGAGGAGGGGGGACGTGATGACGCTTGTCAAGTCGATGAAATTCCTCTCATCAGCTATCTATTGCACCAATACTGTAGATCTAGCACCCACAACCCCCCATCCCAGTTTGAGAGCTAAAAATTCATTTATTGTAAGGTTATGATGTAAACTTTTTAGTTAATTCAACTTATTTTATGGAATACTGAGAATTCAGGATTATCATGAACATTATTAATGAATCTTGTTCATGTTCAAATGACTAATCTTCAGTTTGTCTTATTTAACATATTTGAGATCAAGGATTTGAGTCCTAGTGGGATGTCTTGCGGGATGTCAGGATGGGGCAACATCTCAAGTGTTAGGACGGGACTACCCTACCATCATCCAAGCACATGTTTGGCACATCCTAGGACATCCTCTGTCCCATGTGTCAAGATGGGGCGGGACTGTAGCATGTCCTGTTCCATGGAAAAATTGAGACGGCCACATCCTATGGGATTTGAATCATTATTCGGATTGTGCTTGAACTGTCTTACATATGGATGTTGTTCTGTATACCAAATCATTGCTTCTTTCCTTCGTCTATTCTCTTTCCAAGTCCTAAGGAACCATCATCAGTTCCTCTTCCACTTGTGATCTTAAACCTAGTAACCAATAAAGTGGAAGTGGGACTTCCCTTCTTCTGCTTGAAGTTATTTTGTCTATGAATCTGATATTAATTCATAAATGTTGGGATTAGGTCTACCAATTAGTCATTTATGTCATCAAATGTTGGTAAATAATAGGTTTAATTATTAAGTGATCCCATATTCTTATCTATCTTGTCTAAGAATCTGATGTTACTTCATAGATGTTGGGATAGGCATACCAGTTAGTCATTCATTGCATCAAATGTTAGTCCGTAATAGATTTATTTATAAAGTGATCCCCATATTCTTGTATATGTTGGCATTAGGTGCTTAGATATGCTAGACAATCTATGAAGTGGCCCACCTAGGTGTTAGTTCATAGGTGGCACTTAGTATAATTTTCTACTTCCTTGTTTTATACTATGCTCACTCTTGTGACTAAAATGAACTTATTTTAAATGAATTGGGAGTGAAAATGACATAAGTTATCAGCATCCTTGTACATCTATCCTATCGCTCAAACTCAAAGATGCCTTCATCATCGGAATCTAGCGCAAGGTGCAATCCTCCACAGCCGGCTCAGCCAAAATCAGTCAAAACATATTATATCAATAACTTGTTATAATGCGCATGCAACTCAAGAACTTGTGGTAACAAAAGCTATTTGTAGGTTCTTGGTTGGCTTGAATGTGAGGGTGAGCCTTGGTGCAGTGGCAACGCTTCTCCCTTGTGTCCTGGAGGTCACAGGCTCGAAAGATGGAAACTATTTCTCTGCATACAGGGATAAGGATATGTCCATCTGACCCTCCCTAGACTCTGCAATGGTAGGAGCGTCGTGCTTTGGGCTGCTATTTGTTTGGTTGGCTTGAACCTCATTGATAGCATCACAAGTATCATTTTTGGACAGTATCAAATTTTCATCTCCCGATAGTGAATGCTCATTTTAGCATGCTAAAATGTTTCAATAGCTGCCAATGTGGTAGTAGTTCTACTTCAATTTCATATCTTTATGGAGGATGGTGTGCTATGTTTTGGTGGTCATAATTCAACTGGAGCCTGTGGCAAATGTTGAAGAATCTGGAAATGCACACATTTTTTTGGTCAATCATTCTATTGATACTTGTAATCTTCATGGAAGCTTTTTTGGCGTATTCTGTTCTCCTGTTCTTATGAAGGTGTACTGGAATCAGATCTCAAGGTCTCTTTTATATTCTTCCATGAAGAATGTGGTGGTCTTAGGAAGAAAAGTCTGCAAACATTGGTTATCCGTGTTTGTCTGATGCAATCTTAGCTGAAAAACGCTGATTGCCATTTTTTGTTGCTCATGTTTATGCTTCTATTTTATCAAATTAGAGGAGCTTGACATGGATACTTATCCATGATATAGTCTTTGTCTTGTCAGCATTATTCATTGAGAAAATTATTTTTAAGTAAATCCTCGTTTTTCTTCTCAACTATTGCTAATTTAAAAATGTTATATTGCTCTTGAATCTAAAGATCTTTACCAGTGAATCACCTTAACCTTGATCACTTTGATTGGTGAAAGCTTTACTGTGTTCAAATGTAGATCGTTCAGGGAATATTAATTACATGAGAAAATTAACAATAAAAATCATATATTAGATTTGGGATAATGCCCTGATATCTTCTTATTTGGTGATGTAAGAACATTCTGCTTGATGATTAGATCACACTGAGATGCATTTTAAATGTGGCACATTGAATTCTGTTGGCTAACTTTAAGCCATATTTTAAATTATTTGTTGTTATGTATCTGAATGTAGAAAAATTTGTAAATTATAACTTTTTTGTATGATATGCTTTTGTGACAGGAACAACTTGATGGGGCAGGAATTGAGCTTCCCAGTCTCTACAGATGGATTGAAAGTCAGGTTCCTAATGGTTGTTGTACAGAAGCTTGGAAGAAAAGGGCTCAGTGGGTAGGCACTCAGGTCACAATTGAAGTCAACGAATCAGTCAGAGAAGCTGAAGAATACCTTAAATCCTGTCGACCTGTAAGGAGGTATGATTTGGGGTCCATTTGGTATCGCCTTTTTTTTTGTTTTCAAAATTTCAACAAGAGAAATGAACTAGACTGAAAAACATGTATGTTGAAACCCTTTTGCTTTTCAAATTGTTTGTAAAATCTTTATAGTTTTTGGTTGCTTTTAGAAAGAGTGAAAGTAAAACCAAGAAATAGCAAAAGTTTGCTCTACTGCTATCTTCAACATCAATCTCCATATGGTATTCCAGTAATCTGTAGAGAGAAAACACTAAAACAAAAATACCAAACCCAAACATTAGTTCTTAACTACTTTTTCCTACTTTTATTATTATTGTTCTTGTTGTTTCTGTTGTTATTGTAGCTTTTTTTGATATTTATTGGTCTAATGTTTCTGTGTTATTTTACTAGACAACATGGTCGGCTGTTGGAAGAAGGTGCTAGTGGCTTTCTAGAAAGAACACTTTCCATTAAAGAAAAGGACAATCTTGCAGAAAATTCTGAGAAAGATTGGAGTAAGTTTGATGAGCTTATTCAATCTCATGGCTGCACGGAGAGTACTTCATTTGGTAGCAAGAATTGGGCATATGTTTACCGAGCCAGTACTCCCCAGCAAGCTGCCCAATTGGGCCTCCAGTTGCCTGGAGTTGACGAGGTAGCATTCCTTATTCACAAATTTCATTAAGATTTTTTTGACTCTTGCTGGTTGCCATTCATTGACTGTTTCATTTAGCCTCAAAATTACTGACTGATGTGATGCTTTGTGACCCATTCACATTTGTTGTTTTTTCTGTTGGAGATATTCTACCTTTGCTTTTATAGCAATAAATGCATTTACAATTTTAATTATGAATGTTCTGAGCTATCTTCAAGCATGATTTTTATCTTCATTTATTAGGTAGCTTTCTGGTGATGCAAGTTCAGCCATGCGTTGCCACATTTCTCGCACTATATCTGCTATCAGTACTGTGTTTTTCTAGATTTTGATCTTTGGAATTGCTTGTGTGCGCCATATGATTTGGACCAAAATTATGCTATTTTTTCTGAGTGATCCCATTTTATCTGAATTTTGAAATCAAATTATTTTTATCTTAGAGAATGTATCTGTACAGCATCCTGATTGTTTCATAGATACAGAAACCAAGCTTGAAGCCACACCCATTCAGGTTTCTGGAAAATTAACATTCTACAAGCATGCATGTGAAAGTAAATTAGTTTCATCCAATACCTGCGATCTGAGTTCTAGGTACTGTACCGGTATGTTACTGGCTTGGTATGGTATGTTTGGTATAGTACGTGCTATGTATGGAGATAGCTTCCGATCTCTTTTCCTCACTTTTATAATGGTACGACCTGAAACCAGTCTTTACGGGTTGGTACAATATGATACCCGCTGGTTTTGAATGGGTACTGGGCGGTTCTGCTCGGTTCGCACTGGTAGGACTGGTTTGACTCATAAACCGAACCGAACCTTGGTATTGTATTGGTACTTTACCGGTATAGTATGATATGGCCATACGGGTCGGTATAGGTCAGCACAACAGACCTTGGTTGCACTGTTAAATGAGCATGCTTAGTTTAAGAATAACCTCTAATTGCACCTTAATCGATCATGTGATGCATTTATAGCTTTTTGAAGGCATGTGTTGATCAAAGTTTGTGGGAAGGACGGATGGCTTCGATTTCTAAGAAGTGGGAAAGTTTTGAATGTAAACTTAGAAAATACCAACTATTTGCTTAAAGGATGAAAGTCTAAGGTGCATGGATGAAGTCATAATTTGAATAAGGATCTGTTTGGGTGCCTTGAAAAGACTTCACTGCCAGTTGAAATGTTAGAGGCAGACCTTCAGGCATGTCTTTTGAAGCATTTGGCTGCTTGGAAGTGCTTGACTTCTAGCAGGTGGACTCAGGGTCATGGTAGTTTTGCAGAAAATGACTCATAGCTAACATGTCTGCAAGTTGAAATGCAGGGAGCTAACAGGTGGGTGGGAAACTTTTTACAGGTCCTCCATCCGCCCATGATAATTCTTCTTCATTGTTGAACCTGGTCATTCCTGCAATTTCGGACTTCTATCTCATTGATATCCAGCGATTGATTTCATAGGCATGAACTTGAAATTCTGCAACTGCAACTGCCGGCATCCAAACCAAGAATTGTAATTTCTACAACTACAGCTGTACACAACCAAGTATTCTTGACCCTAATTACAAAAACTATCATCTTGAAAACATTAAAAGTAAAACTTTATCTGGGATGCCGATCTCCGTACTCTTCATTACCAAACTATTTGGCACTTGGTCCTGCAGTAGGACCAAAACTGTTATCTGTACATAGTGGAAACAATTTATTGTCATGAATAAAGTTTGCATATATTTTTTGTTAAGATAAAATAAGCTTAAGTTCTCCATTGAAGTTGCTTGTACACGAGTCATAAATATTATTGGCAAGTGTCTTCAGTATGATTAAGTATTATCAGGAATATATGTAATGTTCTTACTGAAAGATTGTATAAAGTAAATCCAGATAGTTAGGACAAGGCTAGATGGTATTGGTTTTGTTAATGTTTTATTTGTCTAGTCAAGTGAATGTATTTGGTCCTTCAATGACAGTCATAGCTGAATGTAATCCCTGCACTAATGCTCTGTCTGTTGTGTTACTTGAATATAGTGAAAGTTGTTGCAAAGCTCTAGTTTGGGTTCCTTAGGATCGCGCATGCTTCTGGTGTTGATAGAATCCTTGATGCATGCTGTGGACCATAATGTCTCTAAAATTTGATCAAGCTTTTCTGGGTGAATCTGGTTGAATTTGAACTTTGTGCAGTTCAGGATTGGAAGATTCAAATTGTGGTTTCTATTGGATCATAAATTTCATGTGGTCATATATCTGCTTACACAAAAATCTTTGGTAACTCCATTTTTAAAATCCCATGAGATTTTTTGTCTTGTAAAATGACTTATTAATTGCTGATAGTTGAGCTTTGAATTTGTAAGAGAAATAAAAGAAGCATCGGGTTTTAGACTAAAATGTAGAGAGAATTTCTCATCTCCTAGCATTTTACACCAATTAATTATTTTTTTCTCCTTTTCCCCTGTAACTTTCTCCTCATATTTAAATGGGATCGGTTCATTTGAGTAATGATTATTGGATTGTCAAGCATAATCTACTTTAGGCTTTATTTTGTTTCTACTAGAATTTAGTAATAGGGTTACATGTAAATTCAACTCATGGTGAAGAAGACGAAATTTGGTTTGTGCCTCATGAAGTTAGATTTTCTGAGGAAAGGATGTAATAAATTATGTTGGGATTAATGATGCTTCAATTTATTAATTGTTTGTCTTTTTCCATGGTTCCCTTAGGATATTGTGTGGACTTCTATAGTATCATATTAGTGGACAAGATTTTTGTCTTTTGGAAGGCTTTGTTTGGTTTTACTATGGTAGTTGAACTTTATACTCTGATCATCTGATGTTCATTTCAATGAATTATCACTGTTTTTTATTTAAATTATAGGAAGACAAAAAGGACATAGTATGCGATGTAAATGCAATTAACATCCTTCATTGTTTATGATATATTCTGAATCTTAATAAAGTTTTGTTTTGCTTTGAGTTACTTTGTGCTTTTTGAGTAGCATCATCTTGTGAGTGATTTATACAAAAGCTTATCCTATTTTTTTACCTCTGCTTTGATTCTGACTAAACTCTATGTCATCAATGCTTTTAATATCAATTGCTTTATCTTTCTGCTTTTCCCTGTTCTGTGTTCTGAAGTATATTAGTGTTGGTTAATTAAATCTTGCTCCATTGTGCTTACACCAATGGTCTGTAAATATGTAAATATTGTTGTTGTGAAATTTGCAGGTAGAGGAGATCGGTGAAATTGAGGGCAATATTAATGATCCTCTCTATGCTGATGCGATTGCGAATGAGAAAGAAATTGAGCTTTCTGAAGAACAAAGGAGAAAGTACAGAAAGGTTAGCGGGTTGTACTCTTGGTGTTATTTAAATATGCATGTTGAAATTGTGCTGAGATTGATCATCCAAATGGTTCCAAGTTTTGTTGGTTTGTATACCCCTTTTTTCATGCCTAAAAATCTCACATTTTTTTGCAATTCATTAAAAAGGAGTAAATAAGTTTGTGTTTTTAGTGTACACGTTCATTTTCTCTTATTTTAAATATAATTATTTTTTGTTTCGCAAAAAGTTTTTTTTTGTGATGGATTTTCAGAGAATATGCAGAGATGCTTTACAAGTATTCATAGTAGTCTTAGGCTTATTTTACATGGACTTGGTTTCTTGTACCTGGTGAAGGTCCATGTCCAAGCATCAGATCCTTCCAATGTTCTGGAGTTTCTTCTTAAGGAGTTGTGTTCGAGTGTCATACCAGTGTCCACGTTTTTGTTTCAGGTATGAGTATAAACTGAAGGATTTGGGTAATACAGGTTATAGGAATATGACACTAGTAATTCACACGTGCAATGCATGAGTTTTTTAAGAGGGGGAGCTTTCTTTTAATGGTTCAGATCCTGTTAACCTGTGAAATGTTTGGGTTAGATTTTTCACCATGTGATTTTTTGTCCTCACTTAAGTTTGTTCCTGTAAGTGCTGTACTTGTTTCTCTCTCAAACATTAGGTGGAGAGAGAGAAACGAGAAGGATATAGTCTGGAAGAGACTTTGTTTAAGTCTCATATCCTCACAGCTCATGCTTTCAGACTTGCTATGTAAATGGTTACTGTTAGACACACTGATAGTGATTCATTCTACATTCTGACACTCCTCAAACTGTTTTAATGTAAGCAAGAAGCATTTTAAGTGCATTTAAAAATATGGGTGTATATTTGTTCATCTCTCAATACCATATAATGGATGAGGATATAAGTGGGAAAGGAAAAGGACTCATGTGCAGTCTGCTTAGGGCATGTTTGGTTTTGGATATACTTTTTAAGAAGTTCTTCTGGCAAAAGGAGAAGCAAGTTAGGTTTTCTAGCCTCTTCTGAGAACCTTTTTTTGACCTTTTCTTCTTAAAAAAACACTCTTTAAATTTACTGAACAGTGAACACATTTTTTTTTCCGGGAAGCATTTTTTACACTGTCTTTTTGAAGGAACACCAAACACACCTTTAGCCTATCCCCATCCCCACCCGCTGGTCCTTTTACGTGTTTGTGTTAGATATACAGATTCTTTTAAGTACATCGATTAAGGAATGACAAGGTTGCTCTATTATGACCTTGGTGTCATGGGTTCGAAACATGGAAAAGGCCTCTCTACACATTGTTGTAAGGCTGCGTATATTTGTCCTTCCCCAGACCCTATAGTGGCTGGAGCCTCATGCACCAGGCCAGCCTTTCTTTTTTTCAAGTGCCTCGATTAAGGAGCAAGGTGAAAACCTGCCATATGTTTTGTCAATATTTTTTTTATCATGTTTTAGAAATCAAATAAAATATTGTCATAAAAGTGCCTCAAAATGTTTTCTTTGTATGCTAAGGGAGTGATAACTTCTAAGGTCATACTAAAACTTTTGAACCATGGTCACTTAAATAGAAAAGCTGTGCCCATTTAGCAATGTCTTTATCTTTTTTACCTATTTTTTTTTTGGGTCAAGTGACTTCTTTGCTTAATTATGAAGTATTTCAATAGTGAGGACAATATTAAAGGTGGATCTCATATTGTTGTCTTGAGCATCAAGACAGTGATGCTATGCCACATCATGTTAGCTGAGCTCAACTGTTGAACAGCGACAGTTTGCAAATTGGGCTGTTTCCTTATTTTAGTTGCCATGTCGTGGAATACATTACTGTTCATCCTTCTTTAATGCAAAAAAAACTGTATTCTTTGTTCTCATAACATGTATTCTTTAGGAGGCCAATGTCCAAGAGATATAATGCCTCATGTTTCTTAAATTGTGCATCTTCTAGTTTGTGATGGAATTTTTTGTCCTCAAGGTTGTGAACCACGTAATTATTTTTTTGCTTGAACTCTCTGGTCTTGCACCATCTTTTAATTGGAGTCTGGCAGATAATTCAGCCATGGGATGTGAAAATTGGGTAGGAATGGTTGTAGGGAAAAAGCGGGATGGTACTTATGTTATTGTTGATATCATTGATCCTAGCAAGAAACACTTTTATTGTTTGTCAATAATATTATCATTATTTCAAGAGTATTTGAGTTCTTTAAGGGGAAGCTTGGAAAGCCGTTAGGAGGCTTGAAAATTATATGGTTGCTCCACTATGACTGGTGGAGCAATAGGTAGACGTGATTGAAGTTATGAAGTAATGCTTAGGCTTCCAAATTGGCACTAGTATCTGATGTTGTTCTATGTTGGAACTTGGAATACTTATCTGATGAAGCTTTTGAGGTTAGCATATATATATGGTGAAAAAGATGGACCTGAAGGTTAAGTTGACCAGCGTGCATTTTAATGGCCATGTTGATGGAATTACCTCGATTCTGGTGCTGTGCAACTTCAGCTTCAGGCTGCCCCATGAGATGTCATAGGTTCTGTATTCTTTTTCATTAATTTTGCAACAGCTGGCTTTTCTATTATTACCTGGTATTGGAAGTAGGTGCCCTGCTCCATGCTTGCTAGTTCTCCGAGTATATTAAACTGTCCATGGTACATGCTCTGAGATAACTGCTGAGATATTTAATATATGTTGCCATCTACAGGTAAGAGAAGAGGATGATGTACACGTAACGAGGAAACTGCAACACCATTTGAAGAGAAGGAGAAACAGGAATAGTCGGGTAGATGTCTTTCTTATGATCATTATATATTGTCTCCCCCATTAAGTATTTAAGTGGGCGACATTGACTTGATAAAAAATGGACATGTTTTATAGCTCTACCATTATATTAGTCTCATACTTGTTTGATCTAAATGGAGTATTTATGCTTACTTGCTATGAATTTTAGCAATATGGATTAGGCATTATTTGTTTGAAGTTATATCATGCAAGTTTTAAACCTGACTGTTGTCATATCACAGGAATCTATTGAGAAAGAGGTCCCGGATGGTTTTTCCCTGTCAAACGAGTGTCCTCAGCCAGTTTCTGAGAAGCCAAGCTCATCTGAAAATGGTGTAGCCAATGTTGATAATACTGATATTTTTATTCATGATTTGGAATCTCAAGCTGTTATTTCTAATGGAAGTAAAAATGAAAAGTTGATGTTTAATGGCACCTGGAAGCGTTCACGTGAAAATGAAGATGCTGCCATTGACAATAAAAGGAGTCGAACTGTTATAATAGACAGTGATGATGAAGTTCAAGAGTTGAACAGCAAATCTGCTTCTCATGCACCAAGCAAGGAGCAAGATTCACCTTTGCATGTTAAGAAAGAGGTTGACATTATAGATGTTGATGGCCTTCCTTCACCTTGTCCAAAAGACATTTCCAGAAATTTTCGCTGTACTGCTTGTTCTAATGTATTGAAAGCTTCTGAAGTGCACAGGCATCCACTCTTGGATGTCATTATATGTGGTAATTGCAAATTTCTGGTGGTGGAGAAGACGCGACTTGAGGTAAAGACGTTATACATTTCTGGTTCGTTGACAACTAATAAATAATTTTATGAGGCCATTTTCCAATCTTTCAATTTGATGATATTGTAATGATATCTTGTTCTAAAGGAATATCATGTAGGTCCAAATTCTGTTTTTATTACACCAAAGCATTTAATTTGATGCAAACTCGTGTTGGTAAGAACAGCATATCTCTCTCTTTGGTATTGGTCTTAATTGTGCTCCTTTTGGCTTCAGGATTCTGTGTTGGGTGGTTACTGCAGATGGTGTGGAAAAGGTGATGATGTTATAAATTGCAACTCATGTAAGATTCTATTCTGTGGTGCATGTATAGCCAGAAATTTTGGTGAAGAGCGCTTATCGGAAGCTAAAACCTCTGGTTGGCAGTGCTGTTGCTGCTCACCAACTCTGTTGCATGGATTTATTTTAGATTGTGAAAAAGCCATTGGAGGTCTGGTGGTTTCTAGCTCAGGTAGTGATTCAGAGTTATCCAATGCTCAAATGGATGTTACAATCAGGTATGGAATCCTCTGGTTCGCCTGAAACTCTGATGCATCAGGAGGGATTTAACTGTTCGATCGTCTTTATCTTTTATCATCTGAGCATGAAAATTTATGATAATTATCAAAGCATTATCTTCTTTGAATATTGTTTTAGCAACAGGAAAAGACAAAAAAAGAAGATTCGGAGAATCCTAGATGATGCAGAACTTGGAGAAGAAACCAAGCTAAAAATTGCAATGGAGAAGGTATCTTTTGCTTTCACAAATGGCTTCAGCGAAAATGATGACTGGCAAATTTCAATCAATGTGCAATTTATTTCTCATAGGCTAGGCAAGAGCATCTGAAATCAATGCAAGCACAATCTGCTGGCAAATTATGTCGTAAGAGTCCAGCCTATGTTAATGGTGATGCAACAGAAGTTGCCATGGGTGATGCAGATGAAGGCTTTATAGTGAATGTAGCCAGGGAGAAAGATGAGGAACTAGTGAGGATTCCAAGGAGTATTTCTGCAAAGTTGAAGCCCCATCAGGTGACCTCCCCCCTCTCCTTGTTTCTGATGGCCATTTAATCTTTACTTCATGGTATGTGTATAGAAAAGATGTGAGACATTGCACGGGCTCTCTCTAGCTAATCGTGCTGGATTTGGTAGGAATCTCCCAAACAGGTCCGCAGTTCAGACGAAACCTAAGCTTGAAAAGTTGATATAATTCTAGGCTCGATCTTGGTCCAAGCCCTAAGTCCATCCTTGGCTTGAGGCTGATATGGCTTAGTGGGCCTAACAAAAGGGTGAAGATGTTGGAACATGGATGAGATGTTTTCGGAAGGGCAAAGCTTTTAAGATATTTGTGAGAAACTGAGGATGAATGCTGCAAGGATGGTGGGGGCCAAAGGGGAGGGTGACAGGATTTGAGACATATTATCTAAGACTAATCCTATACTTTTTAGCACATTAAATTTTTAAATATTTTAGAAATAATTAATCAAAAATGTGTTTCAAAATTAAGATAATTTTTGAAATTATTTTGAATTGTGAGTTTTGTATATTCGCCCCATGTATACATCATATAAAAAAATCAACATGCATGGAGGTTTTTCTTCAGGTGAATTTGAAATTTATGTTAAGTTCATGCACTTGGTTGGAACCTGTGCATGCCTGAATCACACTGATGTTGAAGCAAATTTTTGTAGCATAGACATGTCACTGGTCAAACATGCTACACTTTTTATAGAAATTAATATTTTTATCTTTACAATTAACTTTCAAGAAAATTTATTTTTTGTGCAAGTTGATAGTCTTAATAAAGTTATTTTGATGGTATTTTTGTGCTTGCCCCTTCTTGACAATGTCATCAAATTATCCTGAACATGCACCAATTTATTTTTGAATTTACTCAAAGTTGGATTTTGGTTTTGCTGGTCGACTCAAAACCCTGAAATTTGTCAATTTTGGACTTGCTTTCACGTTAATTTGTTAATTAGTGCATCAGTGCAAGATTAGATGAGGTTTATTCTAATGGAGAATTAGTTGTTCGGGTTACTGATTAAAGAAATATAGGCCAGACAAGTACCTAGGTAGAATGAATTTCTAGTTTGAAAAATGGTTATAGACTGGTGGATCTGATATGTAAAGCCTTATAGCAACTTATTCCTTTTCTATTCTCTCATTTCCATCTTCAAATGGTTGAAAGCATAGGAGAATCATCCTTCAACACACTTCAGGAGATATATCAGCCCTTGTATCGTCCAATTAGGCCTCAATTCGAGCGGTTGGGGGATGTTTTGGATGGTTTTCATTTGAATCAAGCTTCTGTATTACAAGGAAGCCTGAATGTGGTACATATCAAGTGGTATGCACCAAACCTTTCGGTGTTTCACACATTGTACACAACTAAAATTTTATAACTTATCGACAATTTTGAGTATGGTAAGAACTAAGGATAGCTCTTGGAATGATCAAAAGCAAGGCAACATGTGAAACTCAGTGATTGCATTCTGGCAATCACTGACTACAAAAAATTATGGGTGATGCCCACCAGAAAAGTGAAAGAGCATGAAAACTTCATCTTGACAAATGAAAGTGCAAGCTGCACAAAGCTTGTACAAGTAAAATCAAGCTCTGAACACTGACATGGTGGATGAGTTAAGATTAATGACTAATGATTGCTTCCACTAGATTGCCAGCATCTTTGAACCATTGGTAATTCCACTAATTAGGATTTAAGCTTACAATTAAGCATCTTAGAGTCTTTACATATGCTCCATTTTAGATTCTCTGAACCTATGGTAATTCCTTTGTTAATATATTTGTGATTATTTAAAAAAGAACCAACCGAAACTTTGTTGTGGTTACTCAGGTGTCCAGCATAGCCATCAGACCAGTATTAGAACAATCTAGGTTTCCTTGTAATGAGTTAAAACTAACTTACCAGTTTAAATCTTGCTCTTGCATACCAGAAAGATTAAATCTCATTAATACATGCAAAAATTTATGTATGCAATGAATTAATCACATGGATGTGATCATTCTGAAAGTCATGACAAAAATTTGCACTCTGAATTTAGTTCATTAAACAATTCCTACTATAAGAAGGAAATAAGGGGATAATTCAGATCCAAGGTCCATGAGGTTAAGATATAGAGAATATAATTCTTGTAATACATCTATGCTCACAAGTGTTTGTCCAATTAATGGTACTGAGAATTCCATAACGAAGTGATTAGGTTTAGCTTTGAAATGAACGGTAGTGCAGTTTTGAAAATTGGTACATAAGAACTGACTGATTCTATGTAGATTAGTAAATTTATCTGTCCATAAACAGCTTTCATCCCATTATAATGTGTACTGCAAATCTCTAGTATTTTTTAGTAACATAAGTTTTATAGATGTTTAAGTGTTTAGTGACATAAGTTTTATAGATGTTTAAGCATTGCGAATTGTTTCTTCATTCAAATTTGTACCTATAGACTATGACCAACACTCCCACAATTGTAATTGTGAAAAAACTGGACTTCCATAACAGTTATATGTGAATTAAAATTAAGAATTGTATAAGCTTAAGGACTATAAAGATCAGCAGAAATCATCTCAGATGCTAACAAAATATTTTTGTGTACACTAAATGTGGTGAAATTGCTAAAAAGCCTGCATAGAATGCACATTTTACATCCATGTTAAGCCTAAAGCAGTTGCTAAATTACACTTCAATTACATCATATTTTGACAAATCATTCTCAAGTTGCTCCAAGTTGTGTGGATACAGCAGTTAGCTTCTGATGTTTGGCTGTGACTTACAAAAAGAAATCCTTGGAGGGAATAAATAATAAGAAATGAAGGGGGAAACGAGAGAGAGAACAAGAAATATGCATGCGAGGACTGAAAATAAAATGATGCAGAAAAAATAAAGAAACAAGAAGAAACAAAGAAAGAAGAGGAAACACATGATTAGTGTACAGTCATGATATTTAAGTTATCCTCTTGTGTGTATTAAATAAATTAAGGTGAGTATTTGTGTGTGTTAGATGACTGGAACAAACCCATTGATCATAGGCAGACATGGAACTTATGTGACAAGCAAATATTAGCCTAATACAGATTAAAAAGCCAGTAGCAACTTGCCCATAATACATAAAACCAAGTGCACCTAGATTGAAGCGAGAAGTGTGGATACTTCACTAAATCAGTTGTGTGCATATTAGGCCTAGCCAAAAGTGGCCTGTCTTGGGATGACCCACTTGGATTGAATTTAGGCATGCCTACATTAGGAATTTCAAGCCATAGGGTCAGGTTAAGCTCAAATGTTAGACCTCGACCGGCATTTCAGTCATCTTCAGGTGCATAGAAAGCACTTATTGCCCAGCCCAAGCCAAACCAATTTTTACACTGAATAAGTTAGTTATAGCTATCATTTAATGTATATACTATATAGTATATGAGATTTTAATAATTGATTCCCACCTATAATTCCTTAAATCCGTAACCTAAAGGAGATTGGGAATGGGATGCTCCTGTCTCCTACATTCCCCTTCTCTCTTCTCTCACCATGCCTCTTGGTTGACCTCCACCACTCTGAGGTCTTCCCTCTCTTGCTACGTCTTGTGGTAGAACATGACCACCACCACCTCCCCTTTCTGGTTCTCCCTGCCAAGTCCCATGGTGGTTATCCATCGCCACTTTAGCAGCCTTCCTCTGGTCCTCCCTTGTTGTCTCTTGATGGACCACAACCTCAAGTCTAATGGTTCTCCTGCCCGTATCATCTCTTGGTGGACCACCACCCTCACCATGATGGTCCTCCATAGCTCTACTAGTAGATTGCCATAATGTTAAGGCCCAAAGGTATTGTAGCCCTAATTTAGGCAACCCCTGGCTCAACTAAGCCTGGCCTAGAACTTGAACTTATCGATATATGCTTATATGGTCAAATATATGTATTTTTATAATACAATCCCGGCCATCCATCATTTTTTTGATGGATGGTCAAGATTAGCTCCTAATCTCTAAGTAATTGAAGCAAAACCCTAATTTTCCAAATGGACACCTCCATTCCAACCCTTTGCTCCTCTTCTCCTCTTGGTATCAACAACTTCCTCTTTTCTGCAATTCCCCTCCATGACGCTAAGTTGCTTTTGGCAGCAGCATCTACCCCTACCTTTGTCCTCTTCTGCCCTTGCTACTTCGCTAAGGAGACGACCTTTAAGGCAGCTGTGGTGAACTTGGATCAAATGGCCTGTTATCCACCTTTCTAGACCTTAGCCTTCTCAAAGCAAACAACTGAAGATAATTTCGGCTTCTCCAGAGTTTCTCCTTGTCATTTCAAAGCAAACAACATCAAAAGTTGGTGCATTTGATTACACTATTTTCTGGGACAGGTGGGGCATATTATGTAAAATGTTTATTTTTTCTTATCTATTTTTAGTTGATTAAAAGAAGTAGATATTGTTTATTGTCTAAACACCGAAAGCGGGGAAGATAAATTAATGCACCAAAAGTAAAAGATGAATGATCTAAGGAATAGCATGCGATGAATTTGCACTTCACGCTATGCTATAAAAATTGTGAAAAACTGAAAACTAGAAAAATATGGAGAAGTGAGCAGGGCTAGAATGTGATCATTCATGATAGTAGCGATCATTTGAGTGATCTTAGGTTGCAGGTGCTACTATTGTAAAATATATTATACCTACATTCTGAGTTTGTTTATTTACATTTCACTTGCTACATATACCTTGTATTTTAGGTTGCAAGTTGTGTGATGCTTTATGATATATATGCATGTTAATGGCTTTAGCACATGTAGAGAACCTTGACTTTGGCATGTAACTCGATACTCCCACCTTTTTTCTTATAAAAACATACATTTAGATAAGAAAATATGATAAGAAACCAAAAGGTAGTGCTTGAAGGCTAAAAAAGGCCATTCCAAGGGTTTTTGGGGTGTAGGTAAGCATGGCAATCAATACCCTGTCTTGGCATGATCCTCGATACGCTGCATGCATTATCTACCCATGGTTGATATTGCTTAAACCTTGGTTGCTTATATTGTAATGTTGTTTTTGTTGTCATACCTGCTTTTTGTGCTTCACATAGTCATCCGATTTTCTCTTTGTAGATGATAATTTTAAACGACTGCTGCAGGTTACAGGAATACGATTCATGTGGGAGAATATTATACAGTCTGTCAAAAAGGTCAGATCTGGGGATAAAGGTTTTGGGTGCATATTAGCCCATACCATGGGCCTTGGGAAAACTTTTCAGGTTTGTTTTTTTAGCTTGTTGCTTGTTTGCGCTTGCAGTCTTGCAGTATTTCATTTTTTCAATGTTTGTTTCTTTTGTTTAACTGTAGTTGTAAATCTGTTCCTGTTGATGTTGAGAGTACAGCTAATCGATAATTAAAATGGATTTTCAACTTTAGAATATTAAATATATATTATCATTGTGTAGTACATGTATTTGCTATTCAGCATTTGGTGCAGTATTATGCTGTGATGCATGGATATGGGTATTTGTGGATTCCTTTTTTTTTTGTAGTAATCTCATCACCAGCTCTTTTAGTGTTTATAGTTCAGATGCCTTACATGATGACTTATGACTTTTGTGGGGATGCTTTATCAAATCTTGCATGCAAACAACATGGGAGCGCCTCAACTTGGAGAACCATGTTGTGTTTCATAATTAAAAGAGTAATTAAATCCTTACATATTCAGATGAATATTGATATTAGTTATTATGTTTGGATAGCTCAATACTTTTAGGGGTTGTTTGGATATGAGCATTTGTTATGTGCTGATAGTTTATGATTGGGGGTCATTGCTGTCTCAGAGAGATGAGAGATAATGATCAAATTGGTTGCTCTCACAGTCAAATAATTTTGGAGATAATGTGTTCCATTGGAAAGCTGATTTACCTTGTCCCTTCTTGGTTTTAGGGGTTTGAGAGCTGCAAGTTTCCCTAATCAAGAAAGAAACTTCCATTCACTCCCTTAATTATAAAAGGATATGCATAACCTATGTGGGCATCCAAACTGCCCCTTAATATATCTTATATGCATGGCAGTTAGCTACCTGAATAAGTTTTTCAGTCTTTATTTTCATTTAATTGGATTCATGTATCTTTTCCAGTTTCCACTTTTTGTTTGTTGGTACCTTCATTAGGATTTAATTAAACCTAAGGACTAAGAAACCATGGGCAGATGTTTCATGAAAGGAATGGTAAATTGTTACCTTCACAAATGATGGGACTTTTGCAGTTTTGCTTCATTGTATTGGTGAAGTGGTGCACTTGGATTTGACTCCAACTGGTAGGATACATAAAGTTGACATGTACTAGGTGGGTTAGTGGTTGGTTATGGCTTTTGACTCATTATAATTATGATTGTGGTTTGAGACTTTGTATTAACATCCAACAATGTAACAGCAGGTGAAGTGGCTGGGAAGTACCATAGCTTAAAAATCTTTTGGGTACATTGTCTTATAAAGAAAAAAATCTGTTAAGGATTGCCTTTTTAACTTTCTTGCTTTACATTTAGCCAATATTTTATCAAGTGAAGAAGATTTCCATGCAAAATGCAGAATGTTAATTTTGAAATTACTTATGCTGTCATACTAATTTCTTTTGCGTTGAAATTCCTGTTGTTCCATATGTCAATCAATCATGATATTCAGACAGGTTTTTCAACTGCCATTGCAGGTCATTGCTTTTCTGTACACTGCTATGAGAACTGCTGATTTAGGATTAAAAACTGCACTTGTAGTTACACCTGTTAATGTACTTCATAACTGGCGGCAAGAGTTTGTGAAGTGGAAACCTGTGGAAAGAAAGCCTCTTCGTGTGTACATGTTGGAAGATGTTACCAGGTTCGAACGTTTCTTCATCAGATAGTAGGTCCTATTCTGATAAAGTTGTAAACATACTCGAATTTTACTAATTGTTTTTTGGCATTTTATCTGATGATGCTTTGTGTTTGCGCCTACTTTGTTTTCTTTATCTTTTACTAAATATAAAGAGAACTCTTGAACAATCATCATTCATTCTATAGTCTCTAAATAATAATAAAAAAATGTTTTCTCATAAAGAGAGTCCAAAAAGGAAGAACAACTATCGGTCATCGATGGTGGTTGGTGTCTGATCTACTATTCAAAAAGAAAAAAAATTCTTTTCTCATAAAGAGAGACCAAAAAGGAAGACAACTATTGGTCATTGATGGTGGTTGGTGTCCGATCTACTATAAAGCTTTGCACATTTTTTTTTCAAATAAAAATGTTAACATTATTATCTGATATTTTCAAAAAATATTCAGGACAAAATGCAAACCAATCGAGATTAATGCTTTTATTAACATATAGTCTGAGAAAAAGTGAAAAAACGTCATTGCAAGCAGAATCGCTCAGGATCTAAAAGGTAAAGAAACAAATCATTTTCAGGATGGTATAAGCACAACTATCCATATTTGAAATAAATCTGCTACTATTATAATTTGAACCGAGAGGGCCCTGGAACTGTCACGACTCACGACCATCCGACTTTTTCTTCATCAAATAGTAGGTCCTATTCCGATAAAGTTGTTAGCATACTTGAATTTTTTTTTTTTTTTTTGGCAATTTTATCTGATGATGCTTTGTGTTTGCCCCTACTTTGTTTTCTTTATCTCTTACTAAATACAAAGAGAACTCTTAAACAATCATCATTCATTCTATAGTCTCTAAATAATAATAAAAAAATGTTTTCTCATAAAGATAGTCCAAAAAGGAAGAACAACTATCGGTCATTGATGGTGGTTGGTGTCTGATCTACTATTCAAAAAGAAAAAAAATCTTTTCTCATAAAGGGAGTCCAAAAAGGAAGACAATTATTGGTCATTGATGGTGGTTGGTGTCTGATCTACTATAAAGCTTTGCACATTTTTTTTCCAAATAAACGTTAACATTATTATCTTATATTTTCAAAAAAAATCCAAGAAAAAAATGCAAACCAATTGAGATTAATGCTTTTATTAATATATAGTCTGAGAAAAAGTGAAAAAACGTCATTGCATGCAGAATCACTCAGGATCTAAAAGGTAAAGAAACAAATCATTTTCAGAATGGTATAAGCACAACTATCCATATTTGAAATAAATCTGCTACTATTATAATTTGAACCGAGGGGGCCCTGGAAGGCTGGAACTGTCATGACCATCAGACTTTTGTCTTTTTTTTTTTAATGTCTGAAAAATCTAATTGCCTTTAGCCCATTTAACATCAATCATGTGCATTGCATGTGGCATGTGAGTAGTATTCTTAATTTCGGTCAAACATTTTATGACCTAATTTACACAGCCATTTCTCTCCGAGTCTGTTTCTTCTTTTATTGTTAATAATGCATGTTTGCTTTTAAATTGTCATTGCCTATTTAGGAAATAGGATGTTTACCGTGATCAAACTCATAAAACTTACATTTGTTTTTGACATAAATACTAGTGTACAATATTAAAAATCCTCAAAATCAGTAATGCTGATGCAAAGAAATGCATGCACACACAAGCACAATTGTTTAAGGCTTGCTGGAAACTTATTGTTTTGTCATGCTTGATTGTAATTCTCATTGTTCTTGAGTGCTAATAATCTAAATTATGACATCTTACTTTTAGTGGGTTTGGCGTTAATTAACTGGTTTTGAAACGATAATATTTCACACAACCACTTATTAGTAGGTGACTATGTTAAAAGGGCATTATTCTGACTGCAAATAACTGTGGTGGCTCTAAAGAAATGAAAGAGCACGACTGTTTAACCAGCTTACCCTGGTGGAGTGCCTCTTCCACCTTTCTCTTATTTTCTTCCTCTTCTTCTCTTTTGTCCTCTTAGCATTGCTTAGGGCTGAATCTTTAACCATTCAGTTAAGTCATCTAGTATCCTTATGATAGTATAGTGATCCTACGTTAGTCATGTTGTACATTTTTTCCTTATGATAGTATAGTGATCCAACTTGTTTTGTGAGATCTGGATATATATTCATTGTGTCAGAGCATCTTTCGATTGATTTTAGATGCAGTGGTAGCCATAAAGAAAAGGAATTGATAATCCAGTTCATAGTCCAGGTATTTTTATGCCTGGCTATACATGTTCAAGATTTTTGTCTTGTTTCCTTTCTCCCTCGGCTCTTTTTCCATGCTATGCATCATTTGCTTTTGGCCATGTAAGGTGGTGTTTTGCAGATGTGTTATTCTAACATCAACAATTTAATGTAAATCGCATGTGCAAGTGTAACAGAATGAGGTTTTCTATTGTTCACAAATAAAACTGAACTTTCATATGACATCTGTAGTTCTAGTTAACCTTGAAATTTATCCTATGGTAACTTTGGTGGCAATTTTAGAGGCAAGATGCATGTAACAATGCAAAGTAGTACACAAGATATGTAAATGTTCCTGGATTCAATGATCAACCCATAGTATCTTTTTGAAGAACTATAATTATATAGGGACAATCTTGAAAGTATGCAGTGGTTAGACAAAAGTTGTAGTGGATAACTTGCTAAAGTTTATGACTTATGAAAGATGAAGAGATAGAAAGTACATGCATTATGGATTAATTAGCCATACCATTAAAGGTTCATACAGTATGTTTTGTTTGCTATATTATAAACATGACAATCGTGATCTCAGAGAAGTGGTTCATGCAATCATTATGCATGTGTAAAATTTTATGCTTCAGGCAGTTTTTCATGATTAACTTCAGTCAAATTTTTTGTAATCTGCTTCATTCGGCGCATTTACTCTGCTAGCTAATTTTCAGTGTCTCACAACTCATGAGCACGTTCAATCGGGTCATTGGGTCTGATCTTAGATTTCTTTTTCCTCATATAAAGGAGTATCTTTGTCACCTTGTGTATTTGATACTTTTGAAATGGTTGCTCTGTTAGTTTTTCTAGAATTAGGAGTTAGGACTTTTAACCTTGTTCGGCTTAATCCTTACCATATTTGTTGTTTATCTTTTATGAATATTTTGTATGCAAGTATACTAAGTCTTGAAGAGGTGGCATTTTTTATACAACTATATGATAAGAAGAATTTCCATGCGGATGGAGACATATTTTGTACAACTATATAAATTATATAGATGCATTTTATACCTGGTGATATAAATTATATATTATACATCTATATATCCTTGAGGTGCTAACATCTTGGAAATTTTTCTTTTGTAAACTTGGAGTATTTGTTGGAAGTCTCTCATCAACCACTTGAGATAATGTTAGAACTTAGAAGGTTGACCCATTTCCTGCCTTCTTATGCTCTTGTGGTCTAGTGGCTATCCAACATTAGTCAACGAGCTAAAAGTGATAGCATGCCTATTCAAAAAGATAGCGACAAACCTTGCCTTGTTAATTGTTGATGGAAACTGGTAACATAAAATAAACTGATTCCACTTGTAATATACTCCACTAAACAATTCATAAGCAAAGGCCCTTTCACAAACAATAGCGTAATGTAGATATTAAACAAGTTCGAAATAGCAAAGAAGTCAACATTTCCACTAGTGGTCACAACTAATATCAACATTAGACTACAAGATCAGGTGTTTCTAAGATCCACAAAAGTACATGAAAATTGGAGGTTCAGGGCTCATAAAAGAAAAGTAAGAAGCCGTAGAATGCTGGTTTCTTGTGATAACATAGGAGTTGCATCCATAGCCTAACTTGCTAACTTAACACTCAATCAACCTTGGATAAATGTGTTTAACTTTGCATATACATGTTCAAGTTGTAAATTGGTTGACCCTTTTTACTTCTTATTAAAATGGCCGGATTCAGATCGAGGGTCCTGACCCGTATAACCTGGCTAGTATTTAATATATAGGTTCATTCAACAATTGACACATTTACTTGTTTAGGGATAAAGATGGTTTGGGGCAACCTTTGTATAAGTCGAGCTATCATCTAACCTCTCTCCCATCCCTCCCAAACTCTCACCTTCTATCTCTTGTCCCTCGTAAACCCTTGCCTCCCTCCCAAACTCCCACCTTCTATTTCTTGTCCCCACCCCCCCCCCCCCCCCCCCCCCACCTCAAGCCCCCAAATCAATGATCGCCAAACGAACCCAATATGTGTGGTTTCGGCCCATACCGGACCGAATCAAATCGACACCGGGTTGGAACAGTTCAGCGGGTTACCCCACCCCTACCAACATTCGATGGCTTGAGAGCCTTCGAGGCCCTCTTGTTGCTTCGTTGCCGAACACCGCTTGCTCCCCCCCTCTTCGACGCTAGCCGTCACCGGCAAGCCTCCCCCCTCTCTCTCCATGCCATCTCTCCCTCTCCTAAATCTCAAAGTCTAGGAGAATTGGAGCGAAACCTTAGAATTTCTTGTCGCTATCTCTTCTCGAAAGGCTCCTTCTGGTGGCACTTGATGCCTTGAGGTACAGTTGGAAGGCTCCCTCTTGAATGGAGATCATTGTTGTCGGAAGGCTCGCTGTCTTCACCTTGTGGCTTGCCCGCCTTCACCTGTAAGCTCCCCCTCTCCATCTCTTCCTCTATCTCTCTTTTCCTCTCTTTGCTCCCTCTCCACCTCCCTCTTTATATTTTGGTATGATCCCAAGCGGCATGATACAGACTCATACCTTAACGAACTGTTCACCGGCTGGTACGAGCCCTAGTACCGATTTGGCAGATCTCGCTCCGAACCTCTTATATGAGTCGCACTACTTCACCACTGCCCGCATCCCTCCAAACACCAGGTCTCGAGATCCCAACCTTCAATAGTTGCTACCATGCCAAATTAGTAGATATTCGAGACGGCCACCCACCGCGACCTTATTATCGCTACTAATGGTTTTTTGTCTCAAATACCCCCGACCATCCTCCTGTTGCTGCCGACTCCTCTAGGTGCACCATCTTTCCTACAGGTCCAATGTCTAGAGCAAGGAATAGATCCTCTCTAAGGTCAGCATTTGCTTGAGGTATGCTATAGCTTAAAATTCTAGGATTATGTTTTGGGAGAAGGGATTTTAGAGCAAGAGAGATGAGAGGGAAGAATGAAATGGATTGAGGGAATATGTCAGAACATACTTGACCTTATCAATTTGTTTCGTTACCAGGCCATGTATGTTGGTCAAATCACCTAGATTGGGTTCAAATTTTGATATTTGGCCCATTTATTAAACGAGTTGGTTTTGGATTGATGGTTTTTCCTAACCCATTGCCACCCTTAGATCGATTCTTTAAAACCCGAACTTACAATTCTTGGAAGTGTTGCTAAGATACTAACAGCTGTAGAGATAGAAGAATAGAAAAATGGGGTCCCCTTGAGAGATCCCTAAGAACCCTTTTAAGCTTCTTGGGGAAACTTTTCGCCTCAAAAGTTAAACTTCTTACCTAACCTCGCAGAGAACCACCCGGGTTTTCTGAGAAACCCTCCACAATGAAGCTAGCATTATAAATAGGACAAAGGGACCAAAATGACCCAAAATCTGTTCCAAACAAGACATGACCAGAACCATGAAACCAAAATAATGAAAATGTTCTTGAATTGATCTGACGATTAGGACACCAACAAAACTCAATTTTGATTCTTACAATAACATTAGCAACTATTTATTTATTTACAATTATTGTTTTGTATGAGTTATTTTCCTCACGTGGCGGATATTTGGAATTTCCTTGAATATGAGATTTAAACATTGGGCTGCATATGATGTCCAGAATATTTTAGGACTCTGCAGTTCAAAATTCTCATGCCACGCTGACTGCCTTGTCAGAAACAATTTGAACTACATTTTTCTCTCTGTTCTCAGCAATGCAAATATCCACCATTCTAAATATATATGGACAGTCATGTACCTCTAAGTGGAGTCAATTGATCTTAAAATTGAAGCCCTATGTTCACAATTCACTAGATGATTCATCGAACACCTTGCCTCTACTCTTCCATGCATCCACAATAATCGAGCATCCATTTGATGCTAATGAATCTCTATGCGCTTTGAGAAACTTCTTGAGCAATGATCCATTGAGTTTATAGCAAGGACCTCAAACATGGATCGAATTGATGTGTTGCTTCTGACATTAGATTGAATGTCTAAAGCTCATTCTGTTGAAAGATCTCATGCAGTTGCTTAATTACTTTTGTGTCTCATTCTCTTTCTACTTATCTTCTATATTTGCTATGTCTCCTCCCTTTAAAGCTTCCTTAAGTGTTGGGATACAAACCTTGTCCAATCATTTTGTGATAGGCTTTTCGGAACCAAATGAAGACCTAGGTTATGCTTCTTTCCCATCTCATATTTCATGCCTTCAACACCCGAGATTCCAAACTCTCCTCTTAATTGGTAAAGTTGCTCCTCTTTGTCCGTCTTTATTTTTCTTCTTGGCATTGGTGGTTTTGTTTAACCTGGAATTTTGTTTGATGTCTGTGGGCATGCTCCAATAATAGACTTGTTCATAGGCCTGGCGGCCTACTCGGCTTGCTCAAGCTCAAAGCCTTTTGGGCAAGCTTGGGCCAAAGGCTTTAAGCTCGGCGAGTTGGGTCGAGTCTAGAAAATAGGGCCGTTTGATAAACAAGTTGGACTCGGGCTTGGGGATTAAAGCCTGACTTGGCTCAATTTTTTTTTTTTGTGTGTTATTTGTTCATGTTTGTTGTATTTGTAGGCATAATTGACAATTATTGATATGTAGACTTAATGGGACAATAGGCATTTGTAGGTTGTTGGGAATATTTGTAGGCTGTTGAGCACATTTCTAAGTATTTTAATGTTTGATGTATTTTAATGCTTCAATAATAGACTTGGCATTTTGTAGGTTGTTGAGACTTATTGATATGTGGACTTAATGTTTGATGTATCTTGTAATACTTTTTAAAAAATAAAAAAATGGTCATGAAGATCGAGGCTCGACCCGAAGCTCCAAGCTTGAGTAAGGACCAGGCTTGGTTTTGCGAGGTGACCCTTTGTCAGGCCGGGCTCTGGCCTAAGTAAACTGTGCTAACCTTTTGAAAAACCTGGCCCGGTCCAACCCATGAACATGTTATTTGATAATTTCTCAGAGAGACTAGATTGCTGCACTAGAACATTTTGAATTAACGTTTAAGGGTAGATATGTAGTTTTAATATCACTTTTGAGGAGGCTTTGTCTTGGTGATTTTGTTATGTTCATTTAAGGGTCCGAAACATAGTATGTCGTACCGGCCAGAATTGAATGGTACGGAGCATACCATACCGTACCGATTCAGTACTGGTACCCGATACGGATGGCGTATCGACATTCGATATACAAAGAAAAGTTCATACCGTACCATACCGATACTGTGCTAGTGTAGCACCAGTACGGGGTCCGGTACCGAGATGGCGAACCTTGGTCCGAAATATTTTTTTTTTAAAAAAATCTTGTTTGCATTCTTAACCCCTTTTCAAGAACACTCAAATTTTCTTTTACCTGCTTTTATTGTTTATTTTCTATTCCAAGATATGGGGTCATTTAGCCTTGAAATGAATGTTTGCTTGGAATGCAAGATTTTGGTTTTGACTGCTTGTTTCTTCATTGGCAATTTGGTGACAAGTTCTAGTGACTGTCAAATGATGTTTGAGCGTCCTTTTATTAAGGATTTCTAGGTAACACACTTCTAAGTTTTAGTTGGTTGATTTCGAGTTGGCTACCCAGTAATCTTTTAGGGTTAGTTTTTCTTTTATTGCGATAGTGCTTGTAAAGATCTCTTTAAGCTTTAGTGAGAAAAAAGCGCAGGGGGGGGGATTACTAAGAAGCTGAGAAGTGCTACTTCAAATCTATATTCGGATGTGAAGTGCTTTGTATATCAGAGTTTTCATTGCAACTGCTTAGACCACAAATTTTACAATTTTAATGACATATTTCTTGATGCAAATGTTTGTGCTGTTAATTTGAGGCGGGCATCCAATGCAAAACAAATAGTATGCCTTCGCCCTTCTGTTATCAAGAAGCAGGTTGATTGTTTCCTGAACCTGCCTAACTTGTTGAGTGCATGATTGTCCATATTTTACTCTTTGGCACATGCTTTTGTAGCGAATGGTTAATCTTCAACCAATGCATACTATTATCTTAATTTGCAGATTCCTTCAGTTTCTCACATTGGCTGTGATGGCATTTTCTTTTTGTTTGCTTCCCCTAAACTCAGGGAGAAAAGAGCCTATTTGCTTTCAAAATGGAGAATCAAAGGTGGAGTTCTTCTAATAGGCTATGCTGCTTTCCGAAACTTGTCACTTGGAAGGCATGTGAAGGATAGGCACATGGCCAGTGAAATTTGCAATGCATTGCATGTGAGTCATCAAACTTCTATAATTGTTTCTTTTATGCTCTAGTGGGTTCCTTCCATTATTTTCATTGTTACATGTCTTGATTGTTAATGTGGTTCTGGACCAGTAAGCCAGATAGCCACAATTTGAAATTCTAACTATAAGTTGTGCTAAATCAGAATTTCAAGTGTTTATTTGAACTAACGATTCTCCAAGAGAACAAATTATTCTCTTGGTCACATATATGTTCCATTTAAATTCTAGGTCCAATTTGTTGCAAAGCATTTTATACGAAGAACTGTTCAATGGATTACCATACCGATTTCTTATAAAAGACTATCTCTATTCAAGATCGCAGAGGCAGTAATGTTTAGATGTACTATAATGGATTACCCGTTCTTAAAGGTAAAGTGTTGAGTCAAAAGAAAGTGGCAGTTTTCATACTTGTTAAACCAATTTGCAATATCTCATTGCCATGTACTCATGAATCATATTCCTAGCCTATGAGTCAAAGTTTCAAGGTGGTACCATCAATTAGCATGAAAACACGTGTAATGTCAGCAATCACTACATTTTTAGATCTGAACATTTATTCATAAACCAAAGTGATTGTTTCTGCTACATAAGATGTGTAGTAGCTTTGACAACCGGCAACTGCTATTTGATTTGATCCATTTTAATAATTTCCTGCAGTTGCACTCTAAAGCAGCTAAAAATTGATTCAAAAGCACCAAAACGTTAGCAGACCCAATAAATGGTCAAAAAAATTACAAACTTCTATTATTTCTTGACATGTAAAATACAAAAGTGCAAGCATTCTGTTGGTGGTATCCCTGTTTCCAATGTGGCCATTGAGTTATAATGGATGGTTCAAAACTTTGTTAGTTAAAGATCTCTTCAAAGTGTTAAATCATTTAAATTGCCAGTAAACTAAATTACATTCGACTTCAACTGCATCAGTCAACAAGTTCAGCAAGATATTAGTTTAGTAATTTAATGTTGGAAAAATCTCTTCCAATAGTTTTTTCCTGTCTATTATTCTCACTATGTTTTCTGGCATTCCTTATCTAAATAGTTTCACAATTTGTGATGGTCCTGATTCTATTTTCAGTATGGACCTGATATACTAGTTTGTGATGAGGCCCATATGATCAAGAATACGAGAGCTGATATCACCCACGCTTTGAAACAAGTAAAGACACAAAGAAGAATAGCATTAACTGGATCACCCTTGCAGAACAATTTGATGGAGTATTATTGCGTAAGAAGCTTCTCATTTTGTCTTCTTTCTTGTTCATTTTTTTGTCTTTTGTAATAGGCAAAACCACATTTTTTATGTTTTGGCCTAGTCACGACTTGTTTCATTGCAGATGGTTGATTTTGTAAGGGAAGGATATCTGGGAAGTAGTCAGGAATTTCGAAACCGGTAAAACCTTCATTATCTCTTGCTGCATTTGATGTCAATATAGTGTGATATTCATCAACAGATACCTGCTTTCGACCTCTAATCACCATCTGCATGCAGGTTCCAAAACCCCATAGAAAATGGGCAGCATACAAATTCTACTTTGGATGATGTAAAGACTATGAACCAAAGATCACATATTTTATACGAACAACTTAAAGGATTTGTCCAGAGGATGGACATGAATGTGGTGAAGAATGACCTCCCTCCCAAAACTGTTTATGTCATCACTGTTAAGCTTTCTCCATTGCAGAGGAAGTTGTACAAAAAATTTTTAGATGTGCATGGGTTTGCTAGTGACAAAGTTTCTTCTGAGAAAACAATTAGGCGGAGTTGCTTCTTTGCTGGTTATCAGGCGCTGGCTCAGGTATAATCGTAGCTAAGGACCATATTGTTAGAGTGTGCCTAGAGTTTGATCAATATGTCTGTTAGACTACATTGTCGCTGACCATGAATGGAATGCATGCTTTAATGTGTAGATATGGAACCATCCTGGTCTCTTGCAAATGGCCAAAGAACATAGGGATTCCTTGAGACGGGAAGATGCTGTTGAGAACTTTCTTGTGGATGACAGCTCTAGTGATGATAACATGGAAACTGACTTAACAAATGGAGGTATTATGCTGCTTGTAACGTTTCATAGATACCTGTTTTTCGCTTTCTATTTTGCAAGTTATAATTTGAAAGATTCCGTTATTGGCATAATTTTGTTTGCATCTTTTTAGTTTTGTTATTTTGATTTTAAAAGTGTGGTTCTTTGGTTGACCTGGTAACATTATGTCAGATTGGGTTTCTGATTATTTGGCATTTTCACAACCAAATTTTAATTCAGATGAGTTACATAAGATATTTATGAACAAAAATAACTTACGTAAAAATATCAAATATGAGTATTTATTTTAATTCAGAAAAGTTTCAGAAGATATTTATGAGCAAAAATAACTTAAGTGAAAATATCAAATATGAATTTAGTGGGATAGAGTAAGAAATAAATGGTATTACACAGGATGCACAGGGAAAAGTGGTGGGCCTTTGAAAAAAAATATTTAAAATTTGTAGGTGGGTGTTCCATGTTTTAATATATTCAACTTCTAGTGGATTTTGCCAGTTAGTGTAAACGAACATTCCTTGGTGGATATTCACAGTACTTTAAAATTAAGGGATTAAGATGATGAATTGATGATAATATGACACAGTTCACTTCCATACTATGATAATTGTGGTCCCGTAACTTTGCAGTTTCCTTTAGCCTTTAGAACATGCGGGGATGTCTGTCTTGGTATATACATGGGTTTCTCAAACTCAGCTCATGCTCAAGCATGAGCTCAAGCTTGGCTTGCATTAGCTTTGAGCCAAGCTTTTATCTAGGTATGCTGAGCTTCCCTTTCTTTTTGCAAGTGGATTGTGTTTAAGCTGTCGAAACTGTTTGAGCTGGGCTTGTTTTCTTACCGAGCCAAGCCTGAATGAGTCATTGTCAAGCCAATCTTGAGCTGCATGTCAGCAGCTTGGATTGTTTGCAGCTGTATCAGTGGGAAGGAAATATTCAAGATTGGGAAGCTTTGTGTATCAGAAAATCTGCCTAGCTGCTATTTTTTTTACTCTCTTTCATGCTCCTTCTACATAAACTTCAACTTTACATGGGCTTTATCAAGCAGATAACTTCTGCAGGTGTTCAGAGAGACCCTTAAATTCCATGATATCACTTATATCAGGAAAATTAGCCCCTCAATATTACCATGAAATTATCATTCCAATACTGACAGATTAGCAAAACCCAGTTGGATATCACCAATCGCTCTCTCATTTTTTTATGCATTATGGAACCAATCTTCCAGCAACAATTTCCAGAATTTGGTCCATTATCTCGATCTCACAACATACAGCCTCTACACGATGCATTGGATGTGCACCACAAGCATTGGAATGCATTCACAGGAACCAAACAAAGTTCTGCAGAAAAATTTAGACTTCTGAATAAGATAACCTAGATCAGGAAAAACTACATCAAGCCTATACAAATATGAATGGCTAGGAGAAAAGGGCATTTTGGACATACGTTCAACAATGCTTCCCATGTCAAGCTTTAGTGAGTGGTCATTTAAGTACTGCAGAGGAACGGGTTGTTGAAGTTATATCTGCAAGACCTGTTCAACATCAAATGTCGGTGAAACCTCTTGCATGTGGTGGAATTTTTGAAGTTGGGTGCTGCAACATAGATTAGATGGCAACGATGCAACCTTTTCACGAACCTTCATGTGTCATGACAAAACAAAATGAACACTTGGTTTTGGACTAGTGCAATATAACGATAAAGTGTCTTTTAACAATGTTTCCATGAAAAAACTATAGTTCCAGAATACTTGTTCTATGTTGTTCCTAATCTGCTTATACATTCCATGCCAGCTGAGGTAAGTTGATTGGGGCAGCTTTTGTATAGCCATATTTTCCGGGAGCCTTCTCCGAACGCCTATATATCTTTCAACACAATACTTGAAATATAAATGCATAATTTGTTTACTATCAAACATAGAATATGAGTGCCTTGGGTTTATATTTACTATCAAACCTTTGCCAATTTACTGATTTAAGTTGATAAACAAAGGTGGTTGTTAGCTTGTTTTATTATGGTAGAAAGGAAGGTCTGATGGAACATAAAATTATGTACTCTAAGGATGATTTATGTGAAAAGAGAAGAATACTGCAAGCTACTGGATTAGGCAGGACATGCTGGGCCTTGCTAAGGAAGCCTGATATGAGAGTCATGTCATGAAGACATTGTTGGCATGCTCCATGTTGTCTCCCATACCCTGAGCAAGGTCTTTGTCAAAAATATGTTCCATAATTGATGAGAATTTGAAGTCTCATGTATATTTTCTTATATTATATGCTACGTTGCTAAGACTTGTAACATTTCTTTTATGACATCACATTGTAGGCACCTAGGTGTATCATAGTCCCACATTGACCAATAAAAAAGATGCAATATAGGTTTATTAGCCGGGGCCAGTCCTCCTCCCAACAATTTAAGTTTCCAGGCAATAAGTTCATGATAAGTGTTATCAAAGTCAGCCCCATCGTGTGCCACAACCTTTATTAGTCATGCAGGCCCCTCACTAAGGGATAGCAGGGTCAAGGAGGGCTCAGTAGGGTTGAGTAGGACCTAGGCCATGGGTGGGCCCTCCTCTCTTGAGTAGGAACCAACCATAACGAGGGTGTCACAAGCTGGGGTAGTGGAGATTGTCATAGTCCCATATTGACTAATAAAAGGGGCTCTACATGGGTTTATTAGCCTGGGCCGGTCCTCCTTTTAAGAGCTTAAGCTTTTGGACTATGAATCCATGATAGTAGGCAATCTTCTAGTTGAGATCTATAAAGGCAACAGAAGCCTCGGTAGCAAGCTGCCAAAGTGCCTACGTGGGACATAGCACTTGTCTAAACGGATGAGCTTGTAAGCTATTTTGATAATGTAAGGAAACTGTTTTTTTGTGCACTTCTTCTGTATTGTTGCCATTAATACTAAGACGTGACACTTCTAAGTGAGATGAGGATATTTTCCATCCTTATGATGTTGAAAAGAGCCCTTAATAGACTTTTATTTATACTTTCTACTATTAATATTTTTTCCGTGTTGGGTGGACTTTTTTCTAATTTTTCTTACTGTTTCTGTATTTTCATATGTGAAGGGTTGTTCTGTTTTAACTAGAGACTAAAATGTAAAAATGTTTATTGGTATGTGCAGAGAAGCAGAGGATGAAGAATGATTCGTTGAATAAGAAAAGTGATACTATTTTTTATCATGAGGTACTGCTGCAATTTTTTCTCCTTTCTAAGTTTTTATTTTGTTTCAGACTAGTCAAGCCGGTTTAGTTTTTGGTAGTTTCAGTAGTTCGGGCTACTGTTTGGTGGAAATAAAAGAAAATGATAACTAATGATAAACAAGTGAAGGATCAAAGTAGATATCATTTTGGATTATATTATACCATTTTGGACCTCTACATATATCATTCTAATCAATGTCATCGGACCCGAACAAACAGATCAACCTGTTGAACCATTGACCATTAATATGTTCAAAAAGATGGACCAATTAAAGATAAAATGAGAATGTTCGGAAAATATGAGGAATCTTGACTAAAGACTCTCTCTCCTCCCTCAGAAAATGTTCTCTTATTAAACACACATCTCTATATTCTTCTGACTAGTGACTTAAGAAGAAGAGGGGAAATGAAACCAAAATGAGTATTTTAAAAAAATCTGCTCTAAAGAATTGAGATTTTTGAGATTACAATTATCCCAGATGGTCCAACACTAGCAGAACCATAGAAAAATAAAAATTTAGAGATCAGTGATGGATAAGAGTTAGCAGTTGACTGGGTAAAGGAAATGATATGTGATGGAGGGAAGAGGAGGGCTGAGCTGATGAAGGGAAGACAGCCTCAGGTTAGCTGGGGCCTGTCTTCCTTTGTCGCTCACCTTAGTCCACTTGTCTTTGTTTGGACTGAGGCTTCACAATGAGAAGAGTCTTCGTAGCTTTGAAGATTAATCCCATTAAATGATCATAATGCCCTTTGTGTCATAAAAGAAAATAGATTAAAGATGAGCATATTAGTCTTTTGCCATTTGTATTCTATCTGGCCTACCTATTAAAACCAGCTTGCATCATCTGTTCAGCAGAAACAGACTGACTGGTTTGAGAGGCTTGGGATAAGTTTTTGACCTATTACAGTCCTTTACTGTTTGATGACAAATTAACTTAATATCTAAATTTTATCATGCTGGGATAACCAAGCCTATGACAAAAGGTTCTCTAAATTTGTTTGGTGGATAATATGACATGCTTCCAGATATCCACAAACCTTTCAATGTTGAACCTTAGTCTTGAAAAAATGCTTTTCGGAATTAAAAGAAATGATAAGAGGACTAGCATGAAACCAAAAAGTTTCAGTTCCAGTTTTAGAGTTGCAGGCTGAAACTCAAAATCACAAGCAGGATCTTAATTGATCAGTGAGTTTTTGTATAAAATATATTGTGCTATAAGCTATTCATATTTCTTAATTCTTTTGCTTAAGGCACTTTTATGTTATTTTAGGAAAGTGACTGGTGGGAGCATCTTCTAGACGAAAAGATATACAGGGAAGTTGATTACAGTGGTAAAATGGTTTTACTACTTGATATCCTCTCCATGAGTTCTGAGTTTGGTGATAAGGCATTAGTTTTTAGCCAAAGCTTGACAACTCTAGATTTGATAGAGTTGTTTCTATCAAAATTACCAAGGAAAGGAAGAGAAGGCAAGTACTGGAAGCAAGGCAAGGATTGGTATAGGTATGTCTAGACTCTAGATCTTTTTAGTGAAAAAGTAAAGTGTTATTCTTACTTTTCTGGGATATCAACTGGGCAGTAACTTTATATGAACTGCTAGCATTATTGCTTCATTAGTCAATAATATGTGATAGTCATGTTGTAACGATATTCATCATTCTTATTTCATTCCATTTTAATTGCACTATCTATTCATTTGTTGATATGGTATACTTTGAAACTTTTCACTTTAGTAGCTCCTGACATGACACAATTTGCCAGTTTGCCTGAAAATGAAATATGACAATTTTTTCTGTAAAGATTTTGACTCATGCTCATATTTTCTCTTGATTTTTCACTATGAAGGCTCAGGTTGTGTGCTACTTTAATTTTTATCTTATTTTACCTTCGACTTGAGATCAGTTTCTTATTGATTGTATCAATTAGGCATCCTCTCTAGAACTGATTTGATGTGCTCATCGTAGAGCAAATGATAGGTTATGGCTAATTTTGGAACTGGTGGCTTTGTGTGGTTTGTCATTTACTTAATCCATGTTGACTATTAAGTAAGATTTATTTCTAAATGTCTTAGAGTTTCCTTCTTAGGAAACCCTCCAAGTATTTTGGTTTTGGTTATATGGTGATTGACATTCATTTGATTGTTATGGTGTTTTTATATGGCCATATATTTCATTTCCGGCAAGACATTTTCTTATGTTGTTGGAGTCATAGAGCATTTTTTTGTCATCTCCAAAGAGTAATTCTTGGAAAACCCTTTTAACTTAATTTTACATAATTTTCTTAATTTTTCAATGTTGCAAGTCTTTTCTCTAAATTATTTTATGTATGGCCTTAGCCTACAGAAGGATCACATTACAACGAAATGTAACATTAGGGATTTAATTGGAAACTTTTGAAGTGGAGGGGTTGTAAGTGAAGCATGTAGAAAGTCAAGGGGGGCAAAGGTATTTCCCTAAAAATTACTATGCCTTGGATGCAATAAGTTTTCAAATCAATTGCTAGAAAATGATTTCAAATAATTAAGCAGATTAGCTAGAAATTTAAGAACTGAAGCAGTTTTTAGTGGCTAAACAAACTGAATGTTTGCTTTATCATTAAATGTTATAACTGCATAACAGTTAAGCAACTAGTTAGGTGGTTGTTTTTGATATTGCTAATAATAATGATCAGCTGTTTCATGTACGTGCCTTGCACAAATAGATCTTTGTAGGTGATGAAAAGAAAATGTTGGGCAAATCCTGATCTCATCAGTTTATTGGATGATGTGTTTTTGGGCTAATCATGTTTCTAAATTAAGTTTTCTTTCTGAGCAAATTTGATGATCAAGTGCCATAACGAAAAAAATACAATGAATCTTCTTTAGTGCATTACCATCTCTACAGAGACATAAGAATGACTTGACCTGTTAATGCATTGAACAGGCTAGATGGAAGCACACAGTGTTCCGAAAGGCAGAAGCTTGTGGAGAGATTTAATGAGCCCACGAATACAAGGGTGAAATGTACGCTGATATCAACGCGGGCTGGATCGCTGGGCATCAACCTTCATGCTGCTAACCGTGTTATTGTTGTTGATGGTTCATGGAATCCAACCTATGACCTTCAGGCTATATATCGGGTTTGGAGGCATGAATACAATCTAGAATTTAGTTCCTTTTCTTGAAGTCAACCTGATATGTCAAGATTTCATCCTTCTTATATTTGTATCACCTTCTTGCAGATATGGGCAAAACAAACCTGTCTATGCTTACCGTTTAATGGCACATGGAACCATGGAAGAAAAGATATATAAACGGCAGGTAAAGTTGAATGCAAATACATGCCAAATGACTGATGTTTCATTATTATCATATGCTGGTCGTTAATCTGTGAAGTGTAAACTAAATCATCATGAGGTTGTATGAAAGTGTAGGAAGGATGAGGGTTATCTTTGTAAGTTGTAGCAACTATTACAGAGCTAGGCTGGTATGAACAGGTGACAAAGGAAGGGCTTGCTGCAAGGGTGGTGGATAGACAACAAATACATAGAACCATGTCCAAGGAAGAGATATTGCACCTTTTTGACTTTGGCGAAGATGAAAATTCTGACATGCTTGAACAGAAACAAGAAAATCAAGTTTTACCCAATAAGGATACAAGTGGTGAAATTGGATGTTCATGGGGACAGAAATCCTTGCCTCTTTGTCATGGAGCTAGCTGTACTGACAAGATCATGGAAAGCATCTTTAGTAGACATTATCCTCGGTAAATTTTTCTAACCTTTTCCCATAATTATGTTTTATGAACTGACTCTATTTTCTTTACTTTTGGCTTTGTTGCTTTTCTCACATGTGTATTCTTGCCACGCGTTTCAATTCTTCAATGTTTTTCTTTGAGGCTCTGTTACCATTTAGAACTTTTGGAATTACATTATTAACTCCTATTTTTTTTAATTTTTGAATCTGAACTTGAAAATACCATTCATTATATATTTTCGTTGATATTATAAATTTAGAAGGTATATTCAGGACTGGAATGTGAATTTTATTGGGTTCTCTGCAGCTGGATTGCAAACTACCATGAACATGAGACCCTTTTACAAGAGAATGAAGCAGAGAGGCTATCAAAAGAGGAGCAAGACATAGCCTGGCAGACTTATCAAAGATCATTGGAGTGGGAAGAGGTACACAGGACAGTTTTTGATGATTCTGAGAGAAAACTAGTTGCAGATGATCCTGTCAAGAAAAAACTAGTTGCAGATGATGCTCTTCCAGAGAGCAGTGTTCCTCAACAAACAAAGGGCAGCTCAAGAAGCCGCTCCGTTAACCAAAGAAAGTGTACCAACCTGGCTCATTTGCTAACATTGAGAAGCCAAGGCACTAAATCCGGCTGCAGCACCATCTGCGGAGAATGTGCACAGGAGATCAGCTGGGAGAACCTTAACAGAGATGGGAAGTCTAGGTGAGGTTGTACACTGTTCATGTGTATGTATTCTGCATTTTTTTTTCTTTTTGTAAATTCAGAGCGGCATATAGTGGAGTTTAATTTTTAAAGGTTCATTCATAGTTAAGAGACAAAATTTAAAAGGTGGTTTAATTAATGTATACTTTGTTAATAAATCACATTGTGGTCTTGACAGCATCATCTAACCCATAAGTTTTCCTTGAGAAGTGGCTGCTTTTAGGCATCCTGCCTACCTTTTCAAATCAGAGTTTTCAATCTCAGCAATGCCATCAATGCATTAGATCTACCTTTTTGAAGAATTTGGCACCTATTGTTATTGGTGCAACCAATAATTGGTGCTGTTTCTTACCTTCACCTCATTTGGTTTAGTTCCCAAATAGTTAGTTGTAACACTGAAACTGTAATCATATGCAGTCCCCTGTCTATATATTCCACCATCTACAATAGGCCTCAAGCCCTTGAACTCAGTTATACTGGATGAAGAGAATGTCTGGCTTGTTTGTTGAGGAACATAATTAGACCTTTGTGTGGTCACACCAAGTGTAGAAATGCATAATTGTGACGTTTCCTGCTTGAGATGTATACTTTTGTTAACCATAAAAGATGGAGTACGGCACAAGTTGTGATAGCATTCCAAGGCCCTCTCTTCCAAGAGCTTTGATTTATCATTGAAGATGGAGAAATGCACCGGTGTATTGTATTTCTCCTCTTTTTTCTGTCGCCAATGATTGTCTAGAAGTTAAATCCGAGCAATCAATACATAAACATGTGCATATGTACTTATGTTTGTGTAATTTTACATGTATTATTACAATAGCACTTGCCTTTGTTAAGGATGTCTGCTTGCTTGCGATATGGTGCAGTTCTAATGCTGTAGTTTCAATTCTGGATGGTGAATATCATAACTTTATTTTCGTTACTTTGGTTTAAATCCCTCTGACCAGTTTAAATGTTGCATGCAGCTTATTGTTTCGGGGAACGCTTATTGTTCTCTTTGTTGCTCTTTTCTCCATGCGATTATTTCTATGCTTTTTGGTGCTTAATGACATGGTTTAAATGATAAAAATACTCTATGTTGGTATAGCTATATAGTTGAATATACGATTGGCCAAATTCTCATTTCGTCTGTTTGGTGAAGAATGCCTTTTCTGGTTCTTTTGGAATACGCGTGCTAGCACCAATTGAATGCTGGGAAGGAGGGCATGCACTCAACACCAGTTGAATGCTGGGAAGGAGGTCATGCACTCAACACCAGTTGAATGCTGTTGAGGGGAAAGCCACACTTGCGCATACTTGTACCTATTTAATGCACGCGCACGTACTAACATTAATTATGCATATGGGAGGGAGGCCACACGCATGCTGGCAGCGCTCCTGTGTGTGCATGACATTTAACACCTCTTGGATGCATTTGGGAGGGAGGCCTTTGCAAGTGCGCACGAGTGAGAGAGAGATAGAGAGAGCGCGTGCGTCAAAGTTCGCGCTCCTTGGGAGGTCTCTGAGGTATTTCGTGGAATAGGTGAGGGTGAGTGGGGATGACCGACATTGGGGGCGGTTCGACTGTGCCGGAGACGGGGAGAGCCGAGGGACCTAGAGTCTTGGCTCCCGGGGGCGAGGTGAAGGGCCATGGGCAAAGGTGGCGAAGGGAGAGCCGTGGAGACAAAACTGGTCGTGTTACCGATCCTCCCCTCGGGAGCTGGAGATGCTGCAGAGGAGTTTCTCTGAGGTGGTGGATGTCCCGGAGGAGGAGCTGGAGGGGAATCGTTCGGAGTGGCGGAACACTACGATCATAGGGAGAAGTCTAGGGAGGTACGTCCCGACGGACTGGGTGGCGAGGGAGATCAAAAGAGTTGGGCGCTTGGGATATAATGTGGAGTGTTTTGTGTTAATGGATGGTTTCTTCGCCGTCCGGTTTGCGAACGAGGATGATCGGAAGGCTGCAATGGTGAATGGTCCGTGGATGGTGGCCGGTCAGCTCCTTGCAATGGATCGGTGGCGCCCTAATTTCATCCCTGATGATGAGGGTGTCAGCCGGGTGGTCGTCTGGCTTCGCCTGCCGCGGTTGCCTTTGGATTATTGGAAGAAGCCGACCATCCTGCGTATAACAGCCAGTGCCGGTACCCCTCTGGCGTTGGATGGAGTTACAGAGCAGGGGAGGCGGTGTGGTTTCGCCAGGGTGAAGATTGCGCTGGACTGCTTAGCCCCACTCAAGCCGGGTACTCTTGTGAGGGGTACATCGAAGGGGGTAGTGGAGGTTTTCTGGCAGGGCTTCATCTATGAAAACCTGCCGGCTCCCTGCTCCAGGTGCGGTAGGATTGGGCATGCGGTGACGGAGTGTGTTTTCTCCTTGCTGGAGGTCGAGGCGGTGGAAAAAGGGGAGATTGGGGGAAAAGGAAAGGAAGCATCAGGGATGGAACCCCCGATGGCGACGAGCCAGGTGAATAGGGGAAATGATGAATCGGAGGCGTTGCCGACGTTCGGTCCGTGGATGGTCACGAGTCACTCTCGGATCCCACGGGCGGCGAAGGTGCCGGCTCGGAGGAAGGCGACAACCGAGTTAGGGGCAAGGCCGAGCTCGATGCCCACTTCTCCCCGTTCCGGCATGAAACCTGTCGAGAATAGGGCGGAAGCGGAGGCCTCTCCGATCGACCTCAATGGGTGGCAAAAGCCCACCAAGGTAGCTCGTCGAAGGACACTGGAGAAGGACGTCTCGGAAGCTAGCGGTGGCATGAACACGGCCGGACCGAGTCATCTCACCTAGGAGGTTGGCGCGGGGGTTGAGTCGAGCCTAAGGCCGGGTTCGGGCGGGACCGATCCAGAGTCGACCCGGGTTACAGACAAGGGTGCGGGCGAAACGGGATCCGGCCTAGTTCAGGATGGGGTTAGACCCGACTCCACTGACCGCATTGGTGGGTTGGGTCGGAGTCCGTTGAAGCGCAGTAGAAGCCCGGCCAGACCCAAGGGCCAGTCGCGCCCGACCTCTGCTTGGGGGGGGGGGTTTGGTCCAATGAGGAAGGAGCGGCTGGGAGGCAGCCTTCGCCGGAGAAGCACCGCCCCACTCGGTGGCGTGCAACCGACCCCCTAGGGCGGAGCGGGAGTCCAGAGGAGGCGGCAGGCCCTCTCGGCGCAAGACAGTGGGGGCAACAGGGTAGATGTTGGCCAGATCTCTCTCTGTGGCGGCGCTGTTCTCGGATCTGGGGGAGGCTTCGACGGCACGACCGACCAGAAAGAAGGAAGTGGAGGGTTCGGTGGGGGTGGAGACGTCCGGTGCTCCCCGGTTGAGCAGTGGTGCAGCTGTGTCTCTCGGCTTCCCACCGGTAGCGAAGGTATTGGAACCGTGCCAGTTGGCACAGTTGATTTCTATGCCTCCTTTGTTGGAACCGGTTGCAGGGGAGGATCCCGGGCGTAGTGGGGATGGCTGTGGTAGTAGGGTGGAGCCTGTTAATGGGCAGTTAGGGGTTTCGATTACTGAAGCAAGATAACAAGGGGAAGCCTCGGGCCAATTGGCACAGTCGGAGGGTGGTGGTGATCATCTTCGTATCTTGTCCCAATTGAAGGCTGCAGCGAAGAGGGTGAGCCCAGGTGTCTTGGCTACTGGAGGTGCTATGGATGAAGTGGTTTTTCATGATTGCAACCCCGGGGTGGTGGGTTGTGATACCCCCATGGGTGATCAATGAAGGTTCTCCTATGGAATTGCCGTGGCGCGGGGAAGTCTTCCTTTGCCCTGGCTTTTCGAAGGTTTGTGCAACAGCACAAGCCGGATATTTGCATTTTGTTTGAGACCCGTTTGTCGGGCAGGGGCCTTCAGAAGGCTAGGAGAGCGATCCCTAGGTCATGGGGATTCTATGCAGTGGAGTCTCGTGGGCTGTCGGGTGGTATAATTGTCACTTGGAGGCAGGACTCATGTAAACTGGATATTTTTCATGTTTGTGCCCAAGAGGTGATTATGGTGATCTCGGAGGGCACTAGCGATCCTTGGATTTTTGCTGAGGTGTATGCCAGTACTGATTTTAGGGAGAGACGAAGGTTGCAGGAGGAGGCATCGCAGTTGATTGATCAGAGCAACCCTTTACTGATGGCTGGTAACTTTAATTGTATTGTTGACCCTTAGGAGAAGATGGGGGGTAAGCCATTCTCTTATGAGAGGAAGGTCAAGGAATTTGAGAACTTTTTGACCTCAAATGGTTTGATTGACTTGGGATTCTCGGGTCCTAGATTCACATGGTGCAACAATCAGCAGGGTCGGGCTAGGGTTTGGTACAGACTTGACAGAGCTTGTGCGACAGCTGGGTGGGTCCAGAGCTTTCCGGATCATCGTGATACTCACCTGCCCAGGATTGCGTTCGATCACAACCCTTTATTGTTGAGTACATATGCTTTTGTTCCAGTGCACCCCCCTTCAGATTCGAGAAGCTGTGGCTCTATTACCCACGCTCATGGGAGATGGTGAGGGAGGCATGGAGCATTCCAGTGAGGGGTGATGCCATGTATCGGGTGTCCCGGAGATTGGAACTGGCGAGGAGGAGGTTGAGGAGATGGAATCGAGAGGAGATGGGTGATATCTTTAGGAGGATTGAGGAGTCAGTGGTGGCCATTGCCAGTTTACAGGATCAGAAGGCTCGAGGGGGGTCTATCGGATGAGGATGTAGGAAAGCTTAGATCACTATTGACTTTATATGATGCCCTCCTTAGATAGCAGAAGATATTTTGGAGACAGAAGGCGATGGTACAGTGGATCACGGAGGGGGACAGAAACACCAGTTTTTTCCACCAGGCGACAGTGATTAGGAGGCATCAGAGCAGGATCAGAGTTATCAGGGATGAGGATGGGCTGCAGTCGGAGGATCCGGATGTGATACAGAGGATTTTGGTGAGTTTCTTTAGGGGCAGATGGACAGAGCAGACCTCTGGAGTGAGCGTAGCAGATATTCCATCGCCAGGGGTGGGGGTCATAGAGGAGGAGTCTACAGCTTTGATCAGGCCGGTATCGGAGAGGGAGATCAGGGAGGCGGTGTGGTCCCTCGGGGGGGACAAGGCTCCAGGGCCGGATGGGTTCCCACCTGTGTTCTTTCAGCGTTATTGGATGATAATTGGATGAGACGTGACGGAGGCTATACAGTAGTTCTTCAGCACAACATTGATGGCGGCTGAGTGGCAGAGAACTTTCATCACCCTGATTCTGAAGCGGCAGGACGCTACGGAGCCGAGTCATTTTCGTCCGATCAGCCTCTGTACGACTTTGTACAAGGTGACGATGAAAATTCTTGCTGTCAGGCTGAGGGGTGTGCTTCCTAGGCTCATTAGCTCGGAGCAGGGGTCCTTCTTGGAGAGGCAGAGCATATCTGACAATATACTCATTGCTCAGAAGTTTATGTTTGATCTTGTAGAGCTCCGATGAGGAGAAGCTTGATGGGGATCAAGCTGGACATGGAGAGGGCTTATGACAGGATGAGGTGGGACTTTGTGCAGAAGTCTCTGCGGGTGTTTGGGTTTTATGAGACATGGATCAGGTGGGCTATAGGCTATATCAGTGCTCCTTCTTTTGCTATTCTAGTGAATGGTACGCCATCCCGCTTCTTCGCATCGTCTGGGGGCTTGCGCCAGGGTTATCCCCTCTCTCCACTACTGTTTATTATTTGTGCGGATGCATTGTCTAGATCCTTGCGGTAGGCAGTGGTCAGTCAGGAGTTGGAGGCTTACAGACCGGTTGAGGGAGCAGCTGCGATTTCTCATCTGCTCTTCGCTGATGATTGCCTGCTTTTAGCCAGGTCCTCTAGGCAGACGACCCGATTTATCGGTCAGATTCTTCGGGATTACTGTGCTGTGTCAGGTCAGCGGGTCAACTTGGCCAAATCAGCTGTTATCTTTAGCCCGTAGACTCGAGTGGCGCTGAAGCTTTCTATAATGGAGGTCTTGGGAGTGGGTGAGCAGGTAGGCCTGATGACATATCTGGGGGTGCCATTATGCGGCCGACGACTGAGGATTAGGGATTGCATGTCCCTCGAGCTCAGCATCAGGCGCAGGTTAGAGGGTTGAAAGATACACACTTTGTTTATAATGGGGAGGATCACTCTTGTTCGCTTTGTACTTACCTCAGTCCCTATTTATCTACTATCCCACGTCGATATCCCGGTGGTACTCCTGAGGTCCCTTGAGCAGCTTTTCAGAGATTTTATCTGGGGGAGAAGCAGTGGTAGAGGCGGCATCCATCTGGTGGCTTGGGAGGTTGTATGCCAGCCGGTCAGTGCTGAGGGTTCGGGGGTGCAGTCTTTGGTGGCGAGACGGGAGGTATTAGCGGCGAGGCATGCAGCTAGATATGTGTTCTTGAGCCCGAGAGTATGTGGTCCTCTCTGATGAGGGCCAAGTATGGTGCTTTGGTGCCTGGGGGGCGAGTGGAGCATTTCCACTCTCCGGTCTGGAGAGTGATGTGTGCTAGGGCTATGGCGGTGCTTCCGGAGATCAGATGGACTATTGGCGATGATCGCTCTATAGATGTGATGGAGGATAGTTGGGTGATCGAGTGGCCGATTTGTCGTCTGCCGACCATGGTGGACTCAACAAGATTAGCTGGGTGCAGGGTTAGCGATCTGCTGGACTCAGAGGGGAGCCATTGGAGGGTGGAGATGATTAGGGAGGTGTTTGGTGAGCAGCTGGCGGAGTTAATTTTGGCACTGCCAGTCCCCACTGGAGGAGAGTCTGACAGGTTACTTTGGACACCGACGGGGCGTTCGCGGGTGCGAGCCAGGGATCTTCACGCATTGTTCAGCAGGTCGCTGGATATGGAGGTTACGGATTCACCCCCGAGTGGCACTCTTCATTTGAAAGGTGGCTTGGGGCTGTCTCCCGACTACTAGTATGCTTGTCCGGCGTGGCATGCGGGTCTCTCAGTTTTGTGAGGCATGTGGTGATATCGTAGAGACCATCGAGCATGTTCTTCTGCAGTGTCCTAGGGTACGAGAGATATGGCGGAGATCTCCGGTCCCCTTACATGACGCGGTGGTCTCGGCGTAGGATCTGTTGCGGGTGTTGAGAGACTCCATGTGTAGGCCCAGACTGGCGGTGGATGGGATACTAAGGGCGTACTTGTCCTATCATATTTGGTTTGACAGGAACATAGGCATATTTGAGGGGAGGCGGTTGCTTCCGAGGATGGTGGTGAACAGAGCGGTGTGACACGCGAGGGAGGTTATGGCGGCTGCTACTGAGTTTTCTTTTGGGATGGCTAGGGACAACTGGGGTACTCCTCACGCTGCTTCAGCGCCCCGTTTTGCCCTTATCTCTTGGGTACTCCCACCCCTTGGCTATCTCAAAGTAAACTTCGACGGCAGCAGGTTATTGGATGGTGTGATTGGAGGGGTAGGTTATGTGATCAGGGATCACTGTGGTAGGTTGATTGCAACAGGAGGGCGGCGTACACCAAGGCTTATAGTTGTTGGGGTGGAGTTGCGGGTTGCATGAGAGGGTTTGTCCTACGCCAGGCAGGTACTTGGCATCGAGCGGGTGCACCTTGAGGGAGACTCTGCGGTGGTGATCGACTGGATCTGGGGAGCGGACAGGTACGGTGATGGTCATCCTCTTATTCGGGAGACTCGCAGGATGGCTCCACTGATGAGCGGATTTCAGGCTGACCATGTGTTTAGAGAGGCGAATAGGGCCACAGACTGGGTCGCCTCTTTTATGGCCCGGCGTTCTGGGGATTTTTTGTGGACGTCTGCTTTAGATGCTCCTTTTTCTTTATTGCCTTTTCTTTCCCACAACGTGGCGGGTTGTACTCATATTAGATCTATATGAATGAGTAGCCGTTAAAAAAAAAAAAAAAAAAAAAAAAAAAAAAAAAAAAAAAAAAAAAAAAAGAGTACGCACGAGTGCCCACACTCAAGTACACAGGGGAGGCTACGTGCATTCTGTGCGCATGGAGGTCACAACGATCACAGATGCACGCTTGAACGCACAATCTAATGTTAGCTGATCGCGTCTGCACGCAAACATCACTTGAAATGCATTTGAGAGGATGTGGGTCCCACGCAATAACCCCACCTCAATGTACGCGTACCAGCACCAGTTGAATGCGTTTTGGAGAAAAGTGAGCACATGGACACTGACACTGATTTAAAGCACACAGATACTGGCATACAGCCGCGCTCAAACTAACGCTAGCTAAACGCATTTCGAAGGAGGCCACACATATTGTACCCAAAAAAAAAAAAGGAGGCCACAGATACAGACACCAGCTGAAATTGATGCACGTGCCAAGACCATTGAACGCATTTGGAAGGGAGGAGGCTGCACGCCCAGGCAAACTGTTGGTGGAGGCTGGTGCAGGCCAAATCAAGAACGCTCGTCCGCGGCGGTGGCTGGTGTAGGCCAAATCGTAATCGAATGCCGGAAGGTGCTTGAGATGATTGGTTTAAAAACCATGGTTAAACTTTCAGTATCACCTACAGATTTTAATGAGATGGCAGCGTCTACGGTCCTAACAGTGGCATTAGAGCCAGCGACACGGATTCGATTCCCAGAATAAGTGATTAAAAAAAAAAAAACTCCCTTGCTGGCCCACGGCAAGGCCGGTGTGGGCCAAGTCAGTAAGGCTGGCCCGCGGCGGAGGCCGGTGTGAGCCAAGTCGTAATCGAATGCCGAAGGGGCGATTGGGATGGTCGGTTTAAAGACCATAGTTAAACCTTCACTATCACATGCGGGTTTTAATGAGATGGCAGCACCTACGGTCCTAACACAAACTTACTAACATCCACCGAGTTTATTTGGGATGGAGGAGGTCATGCATGGATGTAGCAGCACTATTTGGAAATGTATTTGGAAGGAAGAGTGCATTTGGAAGAAAGAAAATGGCCGCATAACCCAGCACATATTTATTAACTATTAAAATATTTGTAGAAGAAGAAAAAAATTAAGAGAAAAGTTGAGAGAGAAAAGAAGTTTTATAGGCTGAAATAGGATCACGCTAATAAAAACTATGGATAATATAGGTTGTTACATGATTTCTAAAATTACTCTAACAAAATCATACTAATAAAGAAAAATAATACAAGTTGTTATAGGATCATGCTAATAAAAAAAATTATTATGGCTAATGCAGGTTGTTACGTGATTTCCAAAATTATGCTAGACGGAGAAGGTCATATACACGTACAAGCCCTAGCTGAATCCAATTGGAAATACAAACACACAAACTTGTAATGCTAGCTAAATGCATGTAGGAGGAAGGAGATCAAACATAAACACACTAGCATTCATTGATTCCACACGCGCACACACACGTCGACTGTAATTGAATGCTTCTAAAAGGATACATGCACCCACTGATGCTGGTTGAACCTATTTGGGAGGAAGGAGCTGCCGCACGCTTGCATGCCCTAGCACCAGCTTAACGCATCCGTGAGGGAAGGGAGGCTACGGACACGTACCCACACTGGTTCAATGCATTTCGAAGAAGGCCACGGGCAGACGCTAATTGCTAATGGAGTGCATTTAGGAGAAAGGTCATATACTAACGCTAGATACACGTATTTGAGAGAAGAACATGTACGTGCATGCAGGACTTCCAAATTTGAACATCAGCCAAATCTGGGTGGAGCATGACATTAGCTAAGATCAAACAAAGTGTTATTTGATAAACTTAGAAGCGATAGTATATATAATTGAAAATTTATTCTGAACAATAAAGACGGCAGGAGTGCCAAATAGCAAGATAAAAATGCATTTGCTTGTGCACTATTTTCAAAGGATGTAAACGATACTGTAAAGAATGATATCCGCAGACAATTTATGTTGAGAGTTTTTTTTTACTTAGCTGTGTTTGTGCAAGATAGATAGGCTACAACAATAATTCAAATTTTGAAGTAGATAATTTCTACTAAAAACCTTCAGCGATCCTGCATTTTTTTCTCATGTCTGCCGATTGCAGCGAAGATGCTGAGTCACAGAAAAATTGCATATGGCCTATTAGTTAATGCTGAATTTTATTTTCAAAAGAAGTTCTAAGAATCTGTTGCAGGAGGATATGATGCTGAATAAGATATCTATATTTTACGATATACATTATAAAGAAAAACATCGTTTCTCCTTAATTTTAATGAATGCAGAGGAAGCAAATATCAACATAAGATTTATGACCAGACATATGATGCAGGCAAAATTCAGAAAGGCACAAAAAGTGACGTGCCCGAGGAGAACTTGAAGATGGCAATCTCAGCACACATCAAGTGTTATCAAATTGCAATTTGAACAAGAACGACCGAATCAGGACCGAAACCCATACCAGTCAGCGGCTGGTACAGTTCAGTGCATGTTTGGTACCGAATCGGAACCGATGTGTAGGGCATATTGCTGATGCATGAGTAGTTTTATATGCTAATCAAGATTTATGCTAATCAGAAGAATCAAAAAATTACGTATGAAAAAATAAGAAAGGCAAGCTATATATATATATATATATATATATATATATATATATATATATATATATATATAGAGAGAGAGAGAGAGAGAGAGAGAGAGAGAGAGAGAGAGAGAGAGAGAGAGAGTGCAAATGATGGAATATGCAGCAACAACTTACATAAACAATGGAAGAACCAACATGCATGCATACAAATTTATGGCAAAAGTTTCTAAATAGCAATTATATTAGTGTCTATCCAAGATGTGCTGGAATGCTGGTAATTGGAAAACACCATTTTGTTCTAATGCCATCCGTACCCACCCTTGGTCGATGCAGCATCAATCCATGGTACCTTGGCTCGCATGTGTGAAAAGAGTTTCTAACAACAGTGATCCTATCAGATCAGTGTGCATCCAAGATATTCTGGAATGCTTCTAATTGATGAAGATAATGGGCAGTGTCCATGTCGAGAACACCTTCGTTGTGAGCTCTTAGGACAAGACTGTTAGCCTAGGTGCACAAATATAATTGATAAATTAAATATTTTTAATATTCAAAAACAGTAAATAAAAAGAATAAACTAGCAAATAATTAACTTGACAATATAATAATAAAATGAAGAAAGAGAGAGAAGATGGCCTGTGGATCGAAGCACGCTGATACGCTGTCCCAGAAAAGTTTATGCCTCCCACGCACGGGTCTGCTGGCACAGATCTCCTAGAGATACGATGACCCAATACAAAACCACGTCTTTTCCATTAGTGCGCCTCGAGGGAAGAAAGAAGAGCACATTCACGCTTACAGATAGCTCAAAAGAAACTTAGAAAAATTACGAGGAGAAGAAAAATTTTCTTTATTTTTTTTCTTCTCAATGATCCCTAAAGCCCTTTTTATTTAGACTCTTGGAATAGGAAGAAGAGAAAATTTTGATTGTCTTTGAAATGATCCCTAAAGCCCTTTATATAGGCTCAGGCATGTCAAAAGAAGAAAATTCCCCTCCCGCGGATTGATGACGTGTCTTCTTGTGCTTCTTTGATTCTTTGGCTTATTGCATCTTGGCCATTCATGCTTCCTTCCTTCTTCGAGGGGCCTTTCCATTCTTGCTCTTACGCTGGATGCATGACACTTGTCATGGTTTGCTTTCTTTGGGAATTTTTTCATGTTTGCCTCTTTGCTTGTGCACGGATGCTTGCCACTTGACGGTTGACTAATTTAGTTTTCAAAATTTTAAAATATTTAATTTAATTCAACAATCCCCCACATAAATTAAATATTTAAAAAATTTAAAAAAAATTAAAATAAAGTGCCGAGTATGTTATATTATGTAATAGGTGTAGGTACCTTTCGGTTTGAACCTTCACTTAGTGATAATTGATTACCTCTGTGGAGCCAAGGTGAACTATGCCTTGAACCTTGGTCCATGGCTCAGATTTCATCAACAACACACATAATATAGCGTGAACATGCTCGAAGCGGGTTTGTGCTTTACGGCCATGCGCAGGTATTTCTTCATGTGTGTTATTAGGGAACAGCCCACTTTCCACAGTCGCGGCCTCACGACTATACGCATATAAGTGAATTCTAAAAAAGGGTATGAGCAAGTAGGTACCCTGCCTCATGGGTCTCGGATTCATTAAGAGTAAAAACTCAACCTAATCCTTGCTTTTTATGAGCACTGTTGCCCTAGAGATGAGAAAAATAAATAGTGCTCCTCATTAGTCACCTATCTAGCTTGTTTCTACCCATTGAACTTTTTCAGGTTGGGTTACCACCGTGGTGACTTTACTTATGGGCTTAGCCCCATCCCCGTCGACAACTCTAGAACCACTGTTCTAGACAATCCTTTGGTAAACTGATCAGCTAGATTCCTTTCGGATCTTACAAAATTTAGTGCAATCAAGTTATTCTTTAATTTGTATCTCAATGATTTATGACACACTTTTAAGTGCCTATTTATTTTCACATTTGTATTTTCTTGATTGCATTTATCTATAGCAGATCTGCAGTCACAATGAATAGATATAGAAGGTAATGGTGAAGTCTTAAGAGGCAAATCTATCAGTAGATCTCTAAACCACTCGGCCTCAATGCTAGTGGTATCTAGGGTAATCATTTCATATTTCATGGTGCTCCTAGCCACTACAGTTTGTTTGGTAGACTTCCATGATACAACTGCACCTCCTAAAAGGAAGACAAAACTAGTGGTGGATTTTGTGTCAACTGTATCACTGATCCAGTTGGCACACTATAGCCTTCCAAAATAGCAGGATAACCACAATAGTGTAATCCCAGAGATATGATACCCTTAAGGTACCTGAGAATTCTTTCTAGAGCAGTTCAATGATCATTATTAGGATTGTGAGTATATCTACTCAGTCGGTTTACAGAGTATGCAATATTAGGTCTGGTATAATTTGCAAGAAATCCTAAAGAACCAATGATCTGGGCATACAAGCTTTGATTGACCGGATCACCTAAGTTCTTCTTTAGATGAAGAGATGGATTATAGGGAGTAGATACAGGATGACAATCAGAGTAGTGAAACTTTTTAAGAATCTTCTCCACATAGTGGCTTTGGAACAAAGTTATTCTATCTTCATTCCTCATGATTTTAATATTAAGGATTAGGTCTGTTTCTCCTAAATCTTTCATGTTAAATTTTAGAGATAAAAATTGTTTTACTTCATTAATAATTTCTAAGTCTGTTCCAAAAATTAAGATATTATCACATATAGACATAAGATTATGATTTTGTTATTTTTCTTTTTATAATATACACATTCATCTGTGTTATAAATTTTAAATTCATTAGTTAGGATTATTTCATCAAATTTAAGGGCCATTGTTTGGGGGTTTGTTTTAGACCATAAAGAGATCTAATCAACCTACATACCTTTTTCTCTTGACCTAGGACAATGAAACCTTCGGGTTGGTTCATGTAGATCTCTTCATCTAGGTCACCATTCAAGAAAGCGGTTTTAACATCCATTTGATGTAAACCAGCTTACGAATGCCAAGGCAACAAGAATCCTAATGGTAGTGATTCTAGCTACGAGGGCATAAACATCAAAGAAGTTAATTCCAGATTTTTGAGTAAAAACTTTTGACTATTAATCTAGCCTTATATTTGTTTACAGTTCCATCTGGCCTAAGTTTCTTCTTAAAGATCCACTTACACCCTTTGGGTTTACTTCCTAGGGGTAGGTCTGCCAATTTCCAAGTGTGGTTTTGGATTATGGATTGCATTTCATTATCTATTGCTTCTTTCCAGAAGGGGGCATCTAGAGATTTTAAGGCATCCTCTAAAGAAGTAGGAGAGTCTTCTATTAGGAATGTGTAGTAGTCTTCTCCAAAGTTCTTTTCAACTCTAGTTCTTTTACTTCTTCTATGTTCAGTTTCTTTTTCTTCTTCTTCTCTAAATCTGGTTCTGCTAAAACTAGTCCCTAAATTATTATTGGTATTTATTTTTCATTTATCCTTGTTTTAAAAAGAAATATACTTTCAAAGTAAATTGCATCTCTTGCTTCCATTATGGTGTTGTTATTAATTTCATTTATTTAAGAGTTAAACACTAAAAATCTATTAGCATTACTCTCAATTGCATATCATATAAATATTGCATCTATTGTTTTGGGTCCAATTTTCTTTCTTTTATTTTCTAGAATTTTTACTTTAGCTAAGCACCTCCACATTTTTAAGAATTTTAAGTTAGGTTTTCTATGTTTCCAGATTTCATATGAAGTTTTATCACTATGTTTGAATGGAATTCTATTCAAGATATAAGATGCAGTTACTGGTGCTTCCCCCAAAGATTTTTTGGTGCACCTGAACTAATTAACATAAAGTTAACCATATCCATTAAGGTTCTATTCTTTCTCTCAGCTACTCCATTAGATTGGGGTGAATAAGGAGCTATCACTTCATGAATTATCCTATGTTCTTCACAGAACTGGGTCAGTTCAAATGAGGTATATTGACCCCCTCTATCAGACCTTAAGATTTTAATCTTTTTATCTAGTTGGTTTTCAGCCTCTGCTTTATAGACTTTGAATTTATTTAAAACTTCATTTTTAGCTTTAATAAGATAGAGGTGACAGTATCTAAAAAGATAATCTATGAAAGTTACAAAATATTTGTTTCCACCCCTTAAAGTTTTCCCTGAGTCACATACATCACTATGTATGAGTTTAAAGAGATCAGAATCTCTACTTGCAGAGTGAAAGGGTCTTTTAGGTAATTTGGTCTCTACATATCTCACATTTTTTATTATTCTTAAGTTCTGATTTTGGGATTAAATTCAAGTGCATTAAAAAGCAAATACAATGATTAATTAAAGATAATTTCTCACAAAAGGCCTATGACACTCTTATATAGACCTAAGACTCATGTGCCATATATGGTTAGTTGGCGGGATAATTGAATCTACTTCCTAATCAGCCGCATGGGAAAAAATTCAAATTCAAAATCTAACTTCTCAGGTTTAGTACTAAGATTTTCAGATGTGTAGGAAGCCATTAATTTGTAGCTTAATACAGTTTTGACATTTGTAAAAACGAGAAGGTTTATGTCAAATTATTGCACTGATATCTAATTTGAACTTTAAATGTCTAGTTGAAAAATCCAAAGAATAACAGCCAGATCAGCTCTAGATCGGTGGTGGAGCACTTGGCTCACTTAAGTACCAGCCTTTCTTAGGCATGTATGCCTTTTTGACAAGCTTTTCTTAGACACCATTATTCAATAGATAATTTTACTAGATATCGTTCAATTTCATTCTAAGTGCAATATTAAGCTAGCTCCTATGAATTAACCAATTTTCTTAGTTCCGTTTGAATGGAATCTAAAAATTACTCCATGAGGAGTCCAAATGGAGGTATTAATAAACCTCTTGGAGGTTAGGCAATCTAATATTTTGCTTGAAAAATTAAGTACTAAAGTAAAGCTAGCATAAATGTATAACAGCTAAGATATAACAATTTATAATTATGCAGTAAAATATATAATAAATATTGCAATCTAAAATCTAGTGCTAATAGTAAATAAACTTTTCTGGATTGTTAGCCTAGATGTACAAATATAATTGATAAATTAAATATTTCTAATATTCAAAAACAGTAAATAAAAAGAATAAACTAGTAAATAATTAACTTGACAATATAATAATAAAATGAAGAAAGAGAGAGAAGATGGCATGTGGATCGAAGCACGCTGATGCGTTATCCCAGAAAAGTTTATGCCCCCCACGCACGGGTCTGCTGGCATAGATCTCCTAGAGATACGATGATCCAATACAAAACCACGTCTTCCCCATCAGTGTGCCTATAGGGAAGAAAGAAGAGCACGTTCACTCTTACAGATAGCTCAAAAGAAATTTAGAAAATTATGAGGAGAAGAAAAATTTTCTTTATTTCTTTTCTCCCCAATGATCCCTAAAGTCCTTTTTATCTAGACTCTTGGAATAGGGAGAAGAGAAAATTTTGATTGTCTTTGAAATGATCCCTAAAGCACTTTATATAGGCTCAGGCATGTCAAAAGAAGAAAATTTTCCTCTCGCGAATTGATGACGTGTCTTCTCGTGCTTCTTTGATTCTTCGGCTTATTGCATCTTGGCCGTTCATGCTTCCTTCCTTCTTCGAGGGATCTTTCCATCTTGCTTTTGCGCTGGATGCATGACACTTGTCATGGTTTGCTTTCTTTGAGAATTTTTCCATATTTGCTCCTTTGCTTATGCATGGATGCTTGCCACTTGGCCGTTGACTAATTTAGTTTTTAAAATTTTAAAATATTTAATTTAATTCAACAAAGACTTCATTGTAGGTCTCCTAAACTGCAATTGACCACTTTCATTTGCCCATCATTTCAGGATGAAGGGCAGTTGAGAACTAGAGTAGTGCCTAACTTGGCCAATAGTATCGGCCCCATAGCTCTTGGATGATTTGGTCATGCATCGAGGTCCTTGGTATACATAGCTGATTACTATTGAATAGGTATCTTGCATAGGTACGGACTTCTCCCTCTTTAAGTGCTCTATAGACTTTGCAAAAGTTGGAGTCGCCTTCTTTTAATATTTTGAGTTGATTGAACCCTATGATCAGCTTACATCTACACCAGTAAACAAGTTTGATAACTAAGGGCGTCGACTATCTTGTCCTCTACTCTTGCCTTATGGATCAGGTTGAAGGTGTACGTATTGCTCCACTTGCCCTTTCTAGAGTTCAGATTTCCCTTGGAGTTTAGGTAGCACAAGATTTCATGATCTGAGAGATACAGTATTCCAAAGCTTGGACCAGGGATAAGGTAGTGCCTCCAGTATTCCAAAGCTTGGACCATGGCGTAAAGCATGAGAGATACAGTAAGAGGCATCACATGAGAATTTGAACACCTTAGAGCGGAGTAGATGTGCTAGGGCTTTTATCATGCATCACTTGACATCTTTGAAAGCTCGATTAGTAGTTTTGGTCCTGTTGACGTCTCCTTTCTTCCTGCACTTAGTCACCATTATGAAACTGAAGTTATGGATGAACCAGTAATAGAAAGTAGTCAACTCATGAAAGCTTCTAACTTCATGGATGTGGTATGAGTTGGCCATTATTTGATAGCTTTGACTTTTGCAGGATCAATTTTGATACCATTGGCGGACAACGAACCTAAGGAAGATACCCTCAGACCACATCTAGATGTACTTTTTCAAGTTCACATACATTTGCTCCCGGCTCAAAGTGCTCATGACTTGTCAAAGTTGATCCAGGTACTCCTTTGGTACTTGTTATAGACAAGAATATCGTCAAAGATGGTACTCTTTTGGTACTCCTTTGTATATGATTTGATGATACATGCTTCTTAGGTCGATCTTCGAAAGGATGGAGAGCCGGATAGCATATCAAGTATATCGTTGAGTCTAGGTATTGAGAATTGATACTTGATGATTTTTGTTGATTGCTCGACTATCAATGTGGACCATTTAACGTCCGTCCTTCTTGAGGGTGAGCAAGACTGGAACTCTTCATGGATTGGGGCTCTCCCCAATGAAGACCTTTAGTAGCAGTCCTACCTATCACTTTAGTTATTCATGCTCATTGGCGCTCATTTTGTAATGCAAAAGGTTGGGCAGTAGAGCTCTTGGGACTAAATCTACGGCACAATGCATGTGCCTTATGGGTGGAAATCCTTATGGTAGGTCTTTAGGAACCACATCCTCAAAGTTTGAAAGGAGCTACTAGATCTGTGATGGGTAGAGAGAACTACCAAGACAAAGACAAAGCTTGTATTCTTCCTCTCAAATTGTCGGGTAGAGAGAACTTAGGGTTCCGTTGGCTTCTTTTTCTCCAATTCTATCTTCTCCTTCAACTCCTTATCAGGTCTGGGCATGAACACAATCCTATTTCTATTAAAGGTAAAGGTATAAGTGTTATCACGACCGCACTAAATGACATCACAATCGTAGAGCGATGAACATCCAAGAAGGAGGTGGCTAACCTTTAAGGGGATAACAACAAATTTCATAAAGATAATCACATTGTCACAATGATTAATATTTCCCTTTATGAGATCATAGCCATCCAAAGATATCTAATATTGCAGAACCAATATATCATTATCTATTTTCATCACTTAGTATATACATGGAATTGCATATATGCAAAGGTGAAAATAAAAAAAAAAAACCAACCTTTATTTGACTCCATAATCTTGGCTAGTCAAACTCACATATATGTACACGCATACACGCGCACTTTAGAACAACTACAACAAATATTAAACGATCTCATCAATCGACTTTCTTGATGATCTTTCCCCCCATTTCACTTAGTCTATCTAAAATAGCACATGATGGAAAAAGGAATGTTCGCGGCAACTCCGCGTTTGGTTTGCCGTATCTAAGAAAGAAAGAAGCTGGCAGGCAACAGCGGCGACAAATTACCATACCTGCGAGAAGAAAACCAAGTCCTTGTCTGTCTACGTATAACGGATTCCATTTGCCGTTTTATTTTACTCTCTCCCTCTCCTTTTATTATTAACCCCTCCAGAGGCCCCTATTTTCTTCCCCGAGACCGGACGAAGTGCCAACGGCGACAAACCGGAATTCCTCGGCCGTCTCTCTCTTTTTTCCAAGAGGAGAGGTAAAAAAAAAAAAGAGGAAAAATCAGACAAAAAAAGAGAGAGATAGGATTTGTTCGGATTTTTCACGTTAGATTGCAGCCATCCCCCTGAATTACTGTAATATACGGACCTTTTTGCCCTTGCAATTTTTCTGGATTTTTCTCTGCTTTTTTTTCCCCAAAAAAACCGAGTCTTTGTTCTGTGTTTTTCTTAAGACTCTTGGAATTTGACCTTGGGATGGCTTCTTTTCTGGGGTTTGCTTATGGATCAGTTTGTCGGCCTCCGATCTGGGCCATTTCTTTGCTTGCGGGATGGATCCTGCCGGGAATCGGGGTTTCTTGATGGATTCCGATCGGTATCTGGTTATGGTGAGGGTTGGGTTTAGAACAAGTTGGAGTTTTGGCGCGGATGCGTTGCAGATATCTTGGACTGAGGGGCAAGGAATGGGATATGGTGAGGGTTTGAGATTGGGCAGCCAAACTTCGATTTATGGTTTGAGGCAGCTTTCCTTTGTCTTGTTTGGAAGTTGATGTTGGGTTTTTATATGAGTTTATGTATTTTTTCCATTTTGACCTTCAGCGGACTTGATTTTGTGAGTTTTTTTTTTTTTTTTTTTGACCGTATGGCAAAAGCAATATAACCTTTTATGATCCGAGGTTCCATCTAAATGATGGAAGGGGACTTGGCTTAGGCTGATGCCGGAGGCTTCGGAATAAAGCTTAAGGTTTTCTGAGATCTGGCTATTTAATTTTTAGGTTCATTTACTGGAGAAATGTTTTGTGCATCTTAACCTTACACCCGAATCAAGGGATTTTACGATTACAATCTCAAAAAAATTACTTTGAAATGCGGTAACCTGTAAGTATAGACTTTTATTGGACGTAGAACCAGTTATTAGTTGTATTCCTTTTTTTTTTTTAATTGGTCATATCTTGGGATATTTTATTAGATGACTATTGTCCTTGTTCCATAATTTAAGTGCAGGGTTTGGGATTTGGTGAATTGTGGAGCATTACTTAAACTGTAGTGGTTGAGACCAAGCCTGTACTTTCTTCAAGATTCCTAGGACATTGGATTGTTTGTTGCATGCTTTGGAAGAGTTTCTCATTGTTTTGAGGATTCTGCCTGTGTATATTTTTTTCTTCCCAAAGGAGATCAAGACTGCAATATTTATTGGAACAATATAATTATTCTATTAATTCAGAAGTTACAAGTGCGGGTCTAAAGTTCAGATTCTTTCCTGGTGAGTCTTCTAATGTTTGATGAAAATATCAAAAGAACAGTTAATAGCTTTTTAACTTGTTTTCTCTTCCTATTATTTGTTTATGAATATGTTTGTTGATTTGATGGTTTGAGTGTCTTCTCATACATTTCCTATCTGTCTTTGTTAGCTTGACTACCCAGCAAGGTAGTTTCTTCTATTGGCTTTTAATTTACTCTCTTCTATCAATTTATTGCCTATCTAAAAATACAAGTCAACTTAGTATGACAGTAAAGCTGAAGAATAATTGTCAATTGCAAGATATAGGCTTAACACCATGCTCCATATTGTATGCTAAAAGTTGGTGCATTAGAATATCCTTCCATATACATGTTTTTTTAATAGGAAGTTGTGAACTTTGATTCACTTGTGCTCAAATTAAAATTGTGAAGTTCATAAGGTTGCATGCCAAGAGAACCTTAAAAAAAAAGGGGAGAAAGAGAGAGAGAGAGAGAATTATGTTAAGATCTGATCCCTGGACCTCTCTCAAGTAAAGAGGGATGCCAACCAACTGAGATAAGGCTTTCTGGCTGGTTGGACAAGAGAGCCTATTGATTCATCATATGGAAACCCATGAGTTAGCAAAGACTGTCCAAGCACATTTGACAAGAACTGCACCTGAGACTTGTTATCTTTCGCTTTCAGCGAGTACTTCGATTGATTATTTGAAACTTAATTAAAATTTTGAATGTTTTAGGGCCTGATTCTACATTCTCATATGGTTCAAAAAGGCTTATATATAGTTTCTTGGCCTTTGTTTCCCTACTCATGTAGTCTGTATAATGGTATCATTACGTACAAGTTTTTCATAATCATTAATGGTTGATCCTTTGCAGTCTTATTCCTCTGGTCACTCCTTGGTTTTGCATAATATGGTTTCATACTCCAATTTTCACTTTTTTTGGGGAGTCTGCATCTTTAAGCCGCAAAATTAAGTTTCTCGCCAAGTCTCAGAGTATGATCATAAGGTTTAGCTCCATATTTTAGATACCATCTCTGGGATCATTAGTTCCAATTGGATCATGATATTCACATACCAAACCATGTGGAAGCCCATTTTCTGAAACATGTTTGACTAGATGGATTTAGTATTACTTATTAATCACTTTCTGTAACATGCTCATTAGTATATTTAACTCCAAAAAAATTTTAAAAAGGGAATTTTTGCTTTCTAGAGTTAAAAACAAAGGGAATTTTTGTGTTTTCACAACTATTTGTCAATTTTTGCTCTTTTTATGTAAAAGGAATAAATAGCTTACCTAGAATGATGTCTGTTTAACTAGATGTGCCTACAAATGGGCTACTGATGGTGGAAACTAGATTTTTTTGATTTGTATGAGTTTCTATTTTTTTGTTCGTCCATTTTATAGTTGAGTAATTTTTCTAGTTTCATGCCCTGTTTGTATGTTTTATATTTTTTTGAAAGAAATTGGAAAAAATCCTGTGATCTGTGATCCATCCACAATCCAACATGATATGACCCTCTCTATGATTTATGCTGTGATCCAAATCTTGATAACGTAGTTTGTTGATTTTCACAAGATGCTGACACCATTGAGTAGAAAAGAAAGTTCGTACAAGTGTACGGAATTTGAAATCTGCCAAGGGTCTAGAAGTAGGAGGCATAAAAATTGAAGATCATGCAACTGCAGATACATCCTTAAATTTTGTGATGATTTGAGGTAGAAAGTAGGAAACTTCAGGTCTAACACCGAGTAAAACCTTCCTGCTCAAGATTAATAGAACATTTAAATATTTGATGATTATATTTCGAGATATTATTGATTTAGAGGGCAAATTGACTATGTCTGTATGCGTGTACTATTGCATTTTTCATCAATGGTGATTTTTCATGTTCAGGCATTTGATGGCTAGTATATGACCATGTCCATTGACGGCCAAGATTAGAATAATGCGAAAATTTAATGACGTTTTTTTTTTTGAGAAGTGCCAAATTTTGATGATTTGAACATAGAAGACGCCATTTTGACATTCCATGTATCCAATCTTGGAGCATGAGCCTGGATTTATCATGATGATTGCTGGATGAGATTGGAAGTAAATTGAGGCAATCCAGCTTAGATTTTAAGTATCTTTTTTTCTCCAAAGTTTTCTCTCTTGCAATTTTAATTATAGAAGTCTTGGACTTGAAATTTTGTAGTTTTTGAGGGCTTATTATAGCTTTCAGGCTAGCTAGATGTAGGGCTGAGATTAGATTATTAGATGATCTTTGCTGGTGAATTTTTCCTTTAGAAAGATGATAGGTTATATTTGGGAACACGGTCTTGAATTTTTTGGCCTTAAATTGATTGTCCTAGTGTATAGAAAGTGAGAAGAATTGTGGAGTAGGTGAAAAGGAGATCGTATAGACTTGAGAGACAAAGATATGGGCTATAGTCCAATTCATGTGGGGTTACATGAGATAGCTGAAACCTCTATGCAGTCTTTCGCACTTTGTTACCCCTAGAGTAATAAGTGTCATGTGATTATTTTTTAAGCTTTTCCTTTTATGGAAAAAATTAGGGAGGAATCTCACCCTGTTAGGAAGTGTGTAGAAGTTTGGGATGTTCCAGACTAAGCTATTTCTGTTGTAACATCCAGAGTTTTGGATGTACATAACAGCTGCTTTTTCCTGCCCTGTCTTATAAATGATGGAATTATTATAGATTCCAAAGCAAAGTTGCTTTTCACTGTCATGTCATTGATTGGCTTCTATTTTCCATCAATTTCCTTAAGTCTTGTTTCTTAAAGTTAGATTTTATTATTGTTAATTGAATCTTGGTTCCCTGATTTATATATTTTGGTGTATCCTGGTATTCTCTGTTGTGTACGTAGATTTTATAGTTATCATGTGTCTGGTGCTTATCTTGGTGATATACTAAGCTGTTTTCCATAATTAATATTTATGGTGTGTGTGTGTGTGTGTGTGTATGTGTTTAACTGTCTACAAGCAAATATGCATCTCAAGAATAAGAAATAAGAAATGGCTTTCATCTAGCTATGCTTTTGTAAAGATTTTATTCTGCAATAATTCATAAAAGAATTATGTTACCTAACTGATGTTTTCTTTGCTTGGAATTTAAGGACTTATCTCTCCTTTATATTTATCCTCATTCTTCAATTCACATGAGGGTTGTGTTACAGTTCTTGTGGTTTGCTAGCTTCATTTAAACAAGGCTCTGTTGGAAGTTCTCTGTATGTGATAATATACTTCCATATTGATGGAGTTTGCATGGAAAAATAAAGGAGTGTCCTTGAAGATATTAAGACTGGAAAATGAGAATTCTATGTAATGCTCCAATCCAGTCCCTTCTCTTTCTGCAGGGGCAACTTGGAACAGGGACTCTTTCCTATTGCCTAGAGGCTGTTTGGATCAGAAATGCAAATTTCACTGTTTTGAGACAATCTTTGCTTATTATGACCTCTGATTTTTATGCTTTTTGCAGTTCAGGTTACTTTCTTTTTTCTCTCCTTATATTGTCACCTTGCCATGGTGTTGTTTTGCTGTACTGAAAACTTCTGCCAACATCAGCGGGCAAGAATCTTCATCTTCCATTATAGTGTTGTGGTGTTGGGAGAGACAATAAGGGTATGGTGCTCGTTGCTTTACATGGATGAAGCACCTTTATATTGTCCAGAAGTAGAGGATGCATTAGAAATTCACATTCCGACGGTATTGATGCGTCTCACATATACTGTATTTTTTCTGATGAGAATATGGTACCCAAGATGCCCCTAGGACACTAGTTCTCTCGTGGACCAGGACGTTCCAAATGTCGTGGCTGGTGTTGATCGAGATAGACTGAGATGCTTGCATCACGACACTTGGGACAGCTTGGCATCCCGGAATTGCTTTCCTTTTTCTCTTCATTCTTGTTTTTAGTGGTCATTCCGGTCCATCCCGATCTAAACGACGCCATATTGACTCCAGGATCAAATCGGGGCACAAGGTTTTAAATACCGATGAAATGGCGGGGCATCCTACTGTCTCGAGTGTCAAGATGGAACTTGTTAGGAAATAGACCAGGGCGGGATGGAACATCCAGCGTCCCAATTATCAGTACATGGGGCATCTTGTCCCACAGGAACCATAGAAAAGTCGGGATAGCCCCGTCCTAACTATGTTTGAAACATTGCTAGGATAGGTATTTGAATTGACACTTTAATCCTTGGGCTACATGGTAAATTGAAAGTTCTTTTAAATATAAAGTTCTAATGCTAATCATAATGTGGCATCAAGTGTAATCTTTGCAACTCTTTTTTAAGAACACATAAAAACTCCGGTAGTAGAGTTTTAGGCATATAAATTGTAAGAGATTTTACAATATAGGCACCTAATGTGATGGTATTTCTCACATGAATCTGGCATTATCATCTTTCAATACTTTTCCTCTTGAAGTTGTGATCTATGGCTAGCTACATAATGTAGAGTAATGTCGATGGAAGCCATGATGTTCCTACTATTGAGATAGCAAGAAGGTAAAGACACCATTTCCCCATTCTTAAATTGTGGTTTGTATTTAAGATATATATATATATATATATATATATTCAAAAGATGAAATTATGAACTTTTTGAAAAGAAGCCTATTATGGGATACAATGACTGGTACAATCTTTACATACCCTTGATTCATAATATTTATAGTGATTTAGATTTACATGAATATTGCAATAAAAAGACCTGATTGAGGAATCATTGGAGAATATTCATCTTAATGTTCCTATCTTTCATGAAACATTGTTATAAGGATCCTCTCAAGGAAGTTTTCATGTGCCTTGGTGGAACATGATTGGGGACCTACCCAAATATTGCTTATGTAGGATGCTGTCCTGTGATCATTATGAACATAGGATAGAATCTGTACCTATTTCAGTTTGATAGACAAAGTTGTTGATAGAAACACGGTGACAAATTAGTGAAAGCCTCTACATTGTTACTGTCATTGGGGAATATATTGCTTTCTGATGGTTTGGTTTAGAAATTCTAATTTACTTGCTGTCTTGTAGTTTAGTTTTTTAAAGTATAGGGTAAGTTTGCAAGCAAATCAGGTTAGATCAGGGACTGGCTCGACCCAAATCCAATCCATATCTGAATTAGGTTAAGAAATTGAATCCAAGGCTAGTCCATTTTCCTTGAGGTTGGATCAGTTCAGGTTTGAGGTTTATTTTATCTATCTGATATTTTGGGTCAAACAGAGTTATGAATAATTGACACATACCATAAGGAATGTCCATAAATAAATCATTTAATTATTTGGTATGGGAAAATAGCAATTAGACAATGTGCAAACATCATTAACAACCCGTTTCACGTAATATTTCATTGGTAACTATGCATAAATTATAAGTAAAAAATATTAATTGATGATCAACTATACAAAAGTTGTTACTATGAATAAATAAAATTATAAGATTCGAAGAGCGCTATGAAAATATTGTTTAGATTTGGGTATCTGGTGATCCAAATCTAATCCATGTTTGGAACGTGTCATAATTTTCAATTGAAGCCTAGTCCAAATAACCGTGGTTCGGGTTGGGCCAAGTTATTTTTGGATTGGTTCCATATGGGAAACGGCTCAACCAATCCACTTGCAGGAGTACACAGGGTTTAGTTGGTTGTTTATAGTCTAGGATAAGCTTAAGGGCAAACATTATCCATCCAACATTTCGTTTCCCAAACTACACACCACCTCGGTCACATATGCGAGATGCATTGGGCCAATGCAATTATACAAGTGCCTAGGCATGTGATCTGTAGCCTAGCCGAATATTGGGGACACTTGAGCATTAGGCGTGGCTGTTAAGGGGCTGCATATGTCTATGGGGCTGGCTGGCTGCATAGGCCACTTTTTAGAATGGTGCATCACCGAATGGTTTAGTAAAGATGAAGCACATAAAACTCTAGGATGTATGGGAAGATGCTGGAGCAAGCTAGAACAAGTTTACATCTTGAGTTATTTTAATGTAATTATTTTGTTTTCTATGTATATAGGAATAATTGAAAGAAACATAGTTTGAATGGCCTATGGAGATATTGGTATAGAACATCTTTTCATATAAGCGTTTTATTTTCTTTAGGAGTCAATTTTTGAGATTGGTGTTAAAGTTTGGTTTCGTATGAAAAACGGAGTAAAAAGTTTTTGTTGTCAACTATCACCTCAACTATTAGTTGAGGAAGTTATCCTGCTTCATATTCTCTCTCGTTATTCTTTAGGTCAATGCATTCTCATGCTACAAATTTGACAATCAATAAGTCTTCTAAGGTACTTGACTCTTGTAAAAGTGCAGGTGAGGGAGACAAGCTGTCCAGGTAATGAAAATGAGAAAAGTAATAATCTATTTGAGTTTTATGTTAGTATATAATTATTGAGTGCAAATATTAGCTCTGGCATAAATTGAAAATTTCGAAATAAACTTGGAATCTCTAGATTTACTTTTTTCATAGACGCTCGGAAGTTTTAATAACATTGTGAATAACTTGATCCCAGTGCATTCAAGATGGAAGATATGAATGGAAGCAGTTCTACTATTTCAGATATTGCTGCTTTGCACAAGGAATGGGATGAGATTTCATGCCCAATTTGCATGGACCATCCTCATAATGCTGTCCTCCTGATCTGCAGTTCTCAGGAGAAAGGCTGCAGATCTTACATCTGCGATACTAGTTACCGACATTCCAATTGCCTGGACCGATTCAAAAAACTGAAAGTGAACAATAGGGACAGCTCTTCTCAGCAGAGCTCTTCCATCTTCGAGAATTCTGACACTGGAAATCTTGCACAGAGGGATCCTCATAATGCCGATTCTGAATCTATTTTTGGGGGCCCGAGGACCAGAGGAAACTTGGTGGAAACCCATGAAGATAATGGCTTTGAAGAAAATAATGGAGGGGTCTCTTCAGGCATACTTGAAGAATTGGAAGAAAATGATAATGGCCAAGAACCTGAGAGATCGACAGAAGCTCAGGGGGAAGAAAGAAACAGACTGCAGGAATCTGTTGGCAGTAATGCATCAGACGAGAACTGCCTGAAGTGTCCCCTTTGCCGAGGTACTGTCATGGGTTGGATGATTGTTAAAGAAGCAAGACAGTATCTGGACCAGAAGCCAAGGACCTGCTCTCGGGAATCATGTTCATTTTCTGGCAACTACAGGGAGCTGCGCAGACATGCCCGGAGAGTCCACCCTCTGACAAGGCCTGCTGATGTGGACCCATCACGACAGCGTGCCTGGCGCCGCCTGGAACACCAGCGGGAGTATGGTGACATCCTCAGTGCTATCAGATCAGCAATGCCTGGTGCAATTGTGCTAGGTGATTATGTCATAGACAATGGAGATGGGATATCCCGTGACAGGGAAAGCAGTGGATCAGATGAAGGGGGTGGACCGTGGTGGACGACATTTTTTCTATTCCATATGATTGGCAGCCCTATTGGGTCCCTTGGTGAGCGAAGGGGCTCATCCAGGGCTTGGCAGACACATCGACGCGCAGGACACCGTAATCTATGGGGGGAGAACCTATTGGGTCTGCAAGAAGATGATGATGATGATGATGGGAACCTAGATGATGACATTCCAATACCGAGGAGGCGTCGGAGGTTCATGAGATCCAGACCTGATGACGAGCAGTCATGAGAATTAACTTCTGGTAATTATATGCTTTCCAGCTATACCTGAAGTTTTCTTTCCCACGAGTCACTGGTGATTGGTCCTGTTATCTTTTTTTCACCTTGATATGGAAATTTGATCTGACAGTGCTGCCTTGCTCTGCTAAATGTTATGTTGATAGTTCCAGGCTGTTGCAGTCACTGGATTGGGAAATTCTGGAGCTGTGGAGGGACAGGTCTCGAGATTACATTGGATGGTTGGAATGGCTTGTTCTGTGTTGATTTATTATGCTAGCAATTGACATGTCTTCTGTAATGATAAATATACTTATATGTAGACTTGGTATGGATAATTAAAGCTTAGTGGTTGCGAGCCTGATCTGGATGCTTGCACCATCTGGTTTGGTCTTCTAAAAAATTATTTTACTGGTGAAACATGCCCAAGTGGCATTCATCAAATGTACAGAATGACATTTGTAAGGCATTTCAAACACAGCTGTTCTATTGCAGTGATTTCAGGTGTCAGTTATAAAGATATTCCCTGGTTTTTTAAATTATTAAGTAGTGCATCTCCTGATGTCAGATCCAGCTGCAAAAACTACTTCAGTGATCTTTTGATTTCTTTTTACAAGATACAAGCTCAGGATTTGGTTGACGAGCCCTGTTAATCGAGCATAGCCAAAAGGCATTTTGTTTGAAGATCATATACAGATTTGCATGGTTTCCGCTGATTACCTAATTTTATACTCAAAGCTTATAGGTGAACTACCGTTGGTTTTTTTTTTTTTTTTTGTAATTTATTTCTACTTTTTGACAAGGGAAAGATCCATCATAGGCGCTAACATGCAATATGGGTGTCCAAGGCATCCCAGGCTGACAGCTAAATCTTGGCTCCTTCAGGATTGCAGGTGTTTGAATTTGATGGTGACCGAACCCAAAATATGCAGATTGGACAGCATCAACTCTTCCCTTTCACTTCAGACTAAGTCATGGCATGGTCCATAAAGTTATGATATTAATGATTGCTTAAAGAAGCTTACCCTTGCTGTTTTTTGGTGGATTTACATTTGTTTCGCTTTTTATTCATATTTTGTAGCTCGGAATACCACCTCTTCGGTTTCCATTTGTGGGTGATGAGAAAATATGCAGCTGTATTTAACTTTCAAGTGGGTGGCCGGGTTGCATTGCTAGTTTATCACAGACTCATTGAATGGGATGGGCTGTCATTTTGTGTTGGTGTTTATATTCTTTTCAGAATTACTGGAGAAAGCTTACATTTGGTAATCAGATCATCAGATACTTTGCTATCTCGGCTATGAAGTGTACAGCCAGATTTGCTTGGTATGCAGTTGCCAGTGAATTATGCCATATATCCTTTTGAGAAAAAAGTTATGTTATTTTTTAAGTTTCAGTCCTATTTTCTTTAAGTACCTAGCAGTCCTGGTCATCCCCTTCAAATTAAATAATACATAAGCTTCATTAGCTCCGCAGTCCTTAATTATTTTACAGCTTAATTTCAAGCCATCTGCAATAAAACCCTCGGTTCCTTCCTGCGCAAAGATGAGAACTTTTGAGCACCTTACATCGGATGTTTACCGGTCTTGCTGGTGGATTTTTTGCATGTCCTCTTAAAATTGATATTGAGATCCTATCCAGCCAAGGCAGCTCAGTTCTGTTTTATTCTGCCTGAGATGAGTGATTGAAGGGCATGGCAGATTTTAATTTATGTTAAATAAAAGCAGCTCAGATAGTAAAATATGCAATTGTGTGATCTAGAATTTTGGCAAGTTAGTTCTTATGCTTCTTTCCATGCATAATTTGATTTCATCAATCCATAATTCCCCTTAAATGAGTTTTGGCTTAAACCCACAAAAAACTATTTTAAAGTTCTTTCAAAAACACATATGCTATCAGGTAGAATGTTCATTCAGGGTGAGTATTGGAAATCGAGTCAGAGATCAAGATATGTATGACTTACAAATCCCTTGGAATGCTGCAATTTATGAAGATGTTATCCAGGTCTTCCTCCACAGCCATCAATGATATCTTAGAAGGGCCTCACAGCTGATCAGGAGGCTAATTATTTACACATTTGCAAAACGTCTGTACAACAGCACAAGGCTTTCACAACAACCCAGGATCAGTTTCTGGTCAGGAAGGCTCCAGAGGAGAGTATAGCGTTTACAAGCCATTGCCTACTGAATGCAATCCTCCCATGAATTGTACCAGCATCTGTTAGTAATGTACAGCAAGTAAGCTGGCAGTCACCCTCTAGACTAGCTCGAAGCACAAACTAATGAGCAGGCATTACCTATTTTTTCTTGTCGATGACCAGCTTGTTACCTTCAGAATCTTTATTAGCCTGGGAATGATGTTTCTCTTTGCCACTTTGACAGTTTACATGTATCACACTCTTCCTTTTGATGGCCAATCTAAAGCTTGACAAAAAAACAAAAAAAAAGACAAATTCATCAGCATGTGAATGATGGCAGTGACAAGAAGAGCCTATTTATTCCATCTCAAATGATTTTCGAGTATGTAGTGATTTTAGTACTTGCATGATGTTCATCCTAGCTATCCACTGCACTTTTATAAGGCAAGAATCTATATTATGAGTATGTGATGAGATATTCTCCATCATGGTTTCCTCACCACATCAAAAAACCAATGGTAACACATAGCCTTCTTGGTATGTCAAGATTAACAAAGGTTACCAGTTGTTGATCTCAAACCAACCTGGAAATCCTACATTATATATGAGAAAAGAGAAACTTTATGTATTTGATTAAAACCTAATTAATCAATAATACCTTTGTATCATTTAAACTCATGCACCAACATATTTAAGTATGAGAGGCTTGGAGGCCTCTCTGGTGTCCGAAAAATTTTAACATGCAATCTGTAAAGAGCAAATTCATCTCATACGATGTTTAAGTTGATAAAAGTTAATGAAGATTGTGCAGTGATAGGCTGCTGCACTCGGTTATTCTTGTCTTGTTTTAGTACTAAAAAATTCATGGTTATAAGCATAACTAAAACAAGCAAAGATAAAGCCATCTAGTATGTTTAAGGTATTATGGCATAAGAGCTCTTGTCGCACCCATGGTCTGCTTTCTTAACCTGATGTGACGATGTATGCCACACTAATCTGACAATTGAATTATCTCATGCCTCTGCAACAATCTTTACTTTCCTACATGATTCATGGTGGTTAGGTTGATTTTCACATGGGAGGTCTGCTGAAGTTTGAAATTTGTTAAAAGGACTAATTGATCATAGCAAGCAGGGTTTGCCATCTTAGTACCGGACCTCATTCTGGTACCATCTTGTTACTATGTCGGTACGCCTGGTATAGAGGCCAGTTTGGGGTGCCGACACTCGGTGCATCTCTCGTACCACGTACCAGTTCGGTACTAGTATGGTCGGTACACACCAGTTGGATCGATACGGAAAACCATGATAACAAGGGCTTCCCATTTGTGTGATCAAGTTTTCCAGAGGAAGTATTTTATCAAAGGGCCACAGTTTTGATTAAAGAATGGTAATGAATGCAATATTCTTGTCTCTCCAAAATCCACCCTCATTTCAAGCTTTATATTGTTGGTATGGAGCTTTTCCTAAAGTTCAATTCTACCTCTAATCCGGTTTGGGAGAGGAGCAGTTTGGTTTGGGTATAAACAATACCAATTCATTGCAAAATAAAAATAAATTTCTACAAGTATGTGATCTTCACAGGTCTTGATTGCTTGTGCCATCTTAACCCTCTTAATCCACAGCTTATATTCTTGAGGTGATTGGATATGTTCCAATGAATCTTCTTTCATCAATATCAACTAGTTCGCTTTTGTTCTAGTTGTTTGAGCTTGGGTTACATGTAACAAGGAACCATTTACTCTTGTCGTGACTGCATGTTTTACATTATCTTCATGTTCCATATTATCATCCACTGGTTTTAAAGCTTGGGAGACCTTAGTTATACTTGAGTGCTTTCTTTGTAATTTTATCTGATGACTGAAGCTAAAGCAAGTAGAGATTAAAGATGTTGAACCAAAAATAAATCAAGTCATTAACACTGAGGAGTTAAGGTGCAAGTCTTCTGGATTTCCATTATAGAAGAGGTGTACCAGTAAGAAATAAAGTATGACATAAATTAAGTGGAAGAAACATGGTTAAGCATAAAATTAATGTGCTTGGATTAACAAATTTTAGTAAGAAAATACAAATTTGCATGATTAAGTGGTATGCATTGGTTTAGTGTCAACTGTCCCCAGAGAGATGGTTTAGTATCAAACTATCAAAGTGAAGTAAACAGTATAAAGTATAAAATATTCGAAAGTGAAGTAAAAAATATTCCATATTTTTTGGCATTTTAGTGCATGCATAAGTTTATGGTGTAAAATAAAAGAAAGAAAGAAATGTAAGATGGCAAGAATCATCAGTCACTAAATTACAGCACCAACCATGCTCTTCAAAGATGCTCTTCCTGTTTCTCTCCATAATCCAAATGTCACTCTAAACCATGGACAGTATAAAATTGGGTGATTCTAAGCAAACAAACAACCATACAAATATCTACACAAAAATAGGGTCTAGGTCACCCTCCATGCACATGGACTTTCACCCCAAGGTTACATATGCCGTAACCCTATTTCATGATTTGCCACTAGAGCCGTGTCTCAGTTTAACATCTCTCTGTAAAACTTATTGTTCCTTGGATTCCCATTGTTCCAATTAACATCCCACTCATGCTTTAGAATCAGACATATATATCTTTCCTGTTCCTTCTCGATAAAGGCTAAACATGCATGCTATGGAGAAAGAAATATAAGCACAAGGAAAAAGGAAAGTGGAAGAAACACCCTAAGAAATTGTATTCAGAATAATTAAAATCTGCTTGTATTACAAAATCCAACGCCCCTGACATAAGGAGATTTATCCTACCTGATTAGGAGAACTAAGATTTCTGGAAACAACAATTTCCTACTTTAGGTCTCTGTTGACCACAAGATGATGGATTTGAAGCTGAAACTTTGGGTCAACAGATTTTGTTTATTGGTAGCTTGCAATGAATGCATATTCCAGATTTGAGTTACAATGGCAATTCTTATGAGTCCTTTTACCATCAATTCAGTTTTTGTCATTCTTGGCCTTAGCTTTTCCATGAAATCTGTGACTAGGAAAGCTACATCATTTCTTTTATTAATTGCAAACGTCATCGAAGCCTGGGTATGCCCTTGCATAAAAGGTGCAAATTACAAGCTATGCATGTTGCATGATTTTTCTCTATGACAACGTGAATATCTCTCGTTATATAGCCTCTTACACTAGCCCACAAGGTGTTTTTAGTTGCTTCACCTCAAGAGATTAAGCAAGACAACCTCTAATAAGGGAGCTTCTAAACTATTTCACTAAGTTTTCTTTAGTCCACCAGAATCCTTTTGAATCCATCAATTCTCTTTATAGAAGTTCATTTTCAAGATATATAGCTAACCATTCAAGAGAATTATGCTACCTTGGTGATCATCTGCTATTATTTGAGCCTGAAATTTCTTGTACTTCATTTTAGCTATCAAATGTTCAACATGTTATTCGCATCTCACATTTCCATAAACGAGAGTGCTTGTGCATCCTTGCGGCCTATTTTGCCTAACCAAGAGCATTGGAGAATATTAGATCTTTTTTTGTGGGGTTATGGGCATCTTCAAACACCTTCAACATATCAAGAGCTCGACTTGATCAGCAGGTACATCACTGGTGGTGATAATTTTGCAAGCATCAGAATCACTCGACAGTCGAACACTTGATAATTTTTAGCATTATGAGATATCATGCTCTAAATTGGTAAGTAGCTGATTCTGATAGGATATGATGCGTTAAAGTCTCTTTTATGTGTTTATGAGTTTGCTCCCCAGAATATCCCCCAAATCTCACTACAGAATGAACAGTTAGGGCTGCATATAAGAATGTTACCTCTTTCTGATCACCTTCTTCACTGAATGACACAAATGCAAGACCCTCCCACTCCCTTAAACTTCCCCTCTTCCAGCACACTGTAAAGATCCCATAGCAGTACATCAGATAAGATCGAGCCTTCAATAACATGCTTCAGTTCAGAAGTTGATCGACAAATTAAGGGTCATAAAATGTCGAATGTAACTTTGAACCTCGGGTGGAATTCCTGGACGTGGGCAAGGTCCCTGCCATGAGCATCAGGCCAGCTCACTTTCCTCCTCCCATCCTTCCCCATCACCTCCTCCTCCTCCTCCTCCTGCTGCCGCCGCTGCTCTCCCACTCTGCTTGGTTTCTTGAGACTGCTCTTTAGGGGGACAGGATGAGGCTGTGTGCATGGTTTATGAGATGCACCTCTGCCATTGGCATGACCAGCTAATTTCCCATTCACAGCCTCGCTGTCCTTTGCGCCCTCTCTTCCCTCAATGCTCTTGCTGCTCTGATGCTTCGGTGGTGCATAACAAGAGCACACAAGGGAGCTGCACCTGCTCTCCCCCGAAGTTGCCAGGAATACTGATGCTTCGGCCTCCTCTCTCTCTCTCTCTCTATTTGTGCAGTGTCCTGACCAGCTCTAGAGAATGGCTACAGTTCTAGATAGAAGGGTTGTTCAGGTTGCGAAAGGGGAGCTCGGCGTCATATCAAAAGCCGGCAGGAGACAAGAGTCACAAGATGGCTGCTTCTGAATTGGAGACTGGGTGGCACTCACTTCAGGAGGTGGGGATCTATGGTCTCCATTTTTTTTTTTGTGTGTGTGTGTGTGTCTTTTGACCTTCTCCACTTTGGATGGATGGCCTTGCGGCTTCGCTGGAGGGTACTGCTCCTCATGGCTCATATGAGAGGGGAGGGGACAGCCGATGGGGAAACCTGAAAGTAAAAAGCTAAGATTAAAAAAGCAATAAGAAAAGCATAGGTAGATGGATGGTTCCCGGACTCCGCTTTTCTGAAGTGTTGTTTTATAGAACAATGTACTCCGTCCAGACTTCCTTTTTCAGAATTAGATTCTAGTTGACTTTGTCGTGGACATCGACATACCTATACTTTTATCGTGATGAAAAAGTATATTGGTAATTAGAAATATATAGAAATAGCAATAAGTATATTGGTAATTAGAAAAACACAACATAAAAAAATAATTAACATCACAACTATTAGTGAATTTCATTTTTTTTTTTTGCATATAGTTTCCAATACTTTGTTGAAATTATATAAAAGAAAGTCCTCATCTCTATTTACAAATCAGGGTAGAAATAATAATTATTTTCAATCTCTGATTATTGACCTTAATTAAATTAATTAGAGATAGAAAATCATTATTTTATCTTTTTTAATTTCAACTTAGGTTCATTCTTCATTTGTGACTTCGAACTTTACTTGGCCAAACTCACTCACCACTAAACCAATACTCCTCCTTCCCCCTCTACTATAAGGGGCAACGATGCCCTGAATCGCCAACAGCAATCTCGCTCCACTCATGTGATCTCTCACACCAACACAATTGCACCAATCTTCTTGCTCCATCTCCTTCCCCCGCTTGTGAATACTTGCAACTTTGACTTGAAAAATTGCCGTATACTCATAAGATACTTCTCCACAAGCATGCATGGCTTCATAATGTCATAATAATCATACCAGAATAAACTTGAGCAACTAAAATACAAATTCTAAATTCTAATAATTAATATATCCAACGAAATAGAAATATCCAAAATTTTTATTCACAAGAATTTTATATCAATTGTACTCCAAACATTGATCAAGACAGAAAATCTATAACATATGTCCAATAATAAACTAAGAAAATAATACTAATTCTAAGCTGCATCAACACAATCAACTCTCACTTTTATCATATGCCCATAGCAGTATCTTATTAGTGACTAATTCTTCCAATGTATAGTGAAGAAAAAGTTCAAATAATAAGCTTAAGAAATTAATACCTTAACTAGATAATTCATATAGAAATATAAATAAGTGATTTTATCAAAATAAATATATAAGTAAATCCCAAATATTACATCATTATAGTTTTTTTCTTTCTTGAGACTCTTGTATCTTCATAAAATGCAATATAAATGATTATTTATTATATGGAGAAAGATATTAGCGTTCGATATCTTCTAGTTTGTATAACACTTTGGATGTACGCACTTTGGATTTGTCGTTGACTTCTTCTTAGAATAGATTATCTTGTTCAACACCTATCCTAACACTATTTTTTGTTCAATGTCTATATTAACATCGTTTTACAGTTGTTGTCATTGTTGGAGTAGATGATATGAGTAACTCCCAGATATTTGTCATTAGTTAAAAACCTAGACAATAGATTATGGCTACTTGCAAAGATTAGTACTTTGCAAATTTGGTATTTATATTTTATTTTACATAACTTCAATATATCTTGAGATAATAAACCAAAAAGTGAAAAATTTAAATAGTAGAGTTGCTTGGAAAACTGTAGTTTGAGATAAAAGTTTGGCTATGTAAGAATATTTAGGTTACTAAAAAGATCCGACGACATAAACCTTGTCTTATTAAAATAATAAAGTATAAGATGTATACATATATAAAGTAAAACATCAATGCAAGTTATTATATCTTCCTAACTCTTGTAACTGCAATATTAATGATTATTTATTACATGGAAAGATATTAGTGATTGATTCTCTGTACAAGAAGTCCACATAAAAAATTCGATATGAACACTTTGAATATATAGCACTTCAAATTCATTGCCCACTTCTTCTTGGAATATATTATCTCATTCAATACCTGCCCTAATGCCATCTCTTCATTCAAATTTGTATTGATATTGTCTTCCATCTATTCCCAACATCAGAATAGATGACATGAATAGCCCCAATAGCATTGATCCTTGACAAAAAAAAAAAAAAAAGCTGGTCAGTGAATTATAGCTACTTGCATAATTTTTATAAATAAGCACTCGATAAATATGATATATATAGCTTTGTCATACATAACTTCTGATGAGTCGGAATTACATGTGTTACGAGGAATTTAGATGAATAAAATTATAGGAAATGTAAATAAAAGAGTCCTTGGAAGACCCTATTTAGAGGTAAAAGGTCCAATGGTAATATTTTATTTTATTTTATTTTTTGCAAAAAAGAGGCTACATAAACTATGTATTGAAAAAAAGGGGCTCCATAAACTATATTTATTTAAAAAGTAAACATATTTTATATCATCTAAGTAAAAAGCGTCAGAATATTCTTAATAATAAAAGTAAAATATTATACCTAGAATTGAAGTATCTCATCGTTGTGGTTTTTTTGAATATCTTTCTTTCCTTACTATTATATGCCATGAAGACTTGCTAATGATTGGTTATTTCCTATGATAAGATTAAATAAAATTTTGCTCCAAACACTCTAAAAGTGTTGCAGTTATAATGGCTGTCCATTTTTTTCATAATATATTAATTCATTCAATACTTATATTTGCAGCATCTCTTCCTCAACATCAGTACGGATTGCACTACAACTTTATCGATTCAAGGCTATATGACATGAATAATTTCAACAATATTTTCCGTTAATAAAAAAGTAGTATGTAGATCATGACTACTTGCATAATTTATATATAAAAAAGTGCTCACTAAGTATAATATATTGGTTTCACCATGCATTACTTATTAATGAATAGAAATTAGATGTTTGGTGACCATTCGCTGAAATTTGCTGTTCCCTGTTCTCTAAAAGACAGCCAAGCCTGGTAGACATCCATAGACTGTACCGCAAGTGTGTGCACACCAAATCCCACAACGTAGTCAGCCGAACAGTGTCCACTTCTGTGTCATCAACTCGGACGGTCGTGATTGTTCTCGAGCCCACCGATTAGAAACAGCCGCGGTTTGTAACGCCACCGGCCGACGTCGAAAGAATTCCGTCCGAAGCCCACTGGGATACAAATAGGGTAGCCCACGGGGAAACAGCCGCACGAATCTCGACGCGCGAACTTGGAACTCCAAGTGGGCGACGAAGAGAGGAAGAGGGGAGAGGGAAGGCAGGCGTCTGGCTCAAAAGATCTTTCATCTGGGGCTCCGAATCCCTCTTCTGGAGCCTGGGTGTCGATCTGATCGACCGAAAACAGCCGCCAAGAAGGTTTTCTTTTTTCTTGATTCATGGGGTCATCTTTTCTTGAGAATTTTTTATAAATTTTTTTCGTTGTTTTGTTATTGAGATTATTAAGGGGTTCTCATTTTTCTTCTTGTACTAAACTTTTGAATTTCATCTCGTAATGTTGTGCGCCGTCTTTTTTTCTGAATATCGATTCGAGGAATAGCTTATCTTGAAATCGTTGAAATAGACCGTGTTTGTGGTGTTATTTATTTTGTTCCGAGTTGTTCTTTTTCAAATTTAATTTTCCCCCAACATATCTCAATCTTGAGTGGTTTGGATTCCGGATTTTGTTTTGTTGGATTTTTTTTTTTCGGTCCAAATATAAGGGCCTTCCTGATCTTGTAGGATATATGTATTATTTTTCCCCTTTTCGTGTTGTTGATCGTGGAGGGGATTGCGTTTCCAGATTGGGCTTTGCGTCGATTATCACTTTATTTTCTTCAATTTGCGATCAAAATATTTTTTAAAGTTTTGAATATACTGGACTTCTGTTTTCCAGGTATTCTTGATAGTCATCGGAATTTTTTTTCAATCTTTTTCTCACATATAAACAGTTCTGTAGATATCGTTGTGTGCCGTATCTATTGATTATTTTATTTTTTCACCCTTTGTAATATTCTTTTCTTGATTTATAATGCTTTAGGTTTTGGAAAGCTGAGGGTACCTCTGTAAATAGTTTTTTTGATTCTTTATTGGTTAGTAATTATTCGTTGAATCGGATTTCTTGTTTCACCTTTTATAAGATTTTTCCTGTGTATCTATTTTTGTAGGTTTTGGGAAGCTGAGGATATCTGTATTGTTTCTTTTCCAATATATTCTGCAATTCTGCCATTTATTCTATATGCTCCTCAATTTCACTTAGTGGAAGGAAAAGGAGATCCTGTAGGTGTACGGTGGAAGATTAGGCTTTGATTGATGGGTATTTATTGCTATTTGTACTAATATGGATAATATGGACCCTGATCTGGCTCTAGAAGTCCCTGATACTCCTGATAGATTGAGGCAGCCAGTTGATGAATCTTCTGGCCCTCATGTGGGGAGAGAAGTTGTTCAAATAGAAGTCAGTCCATCACCATCCCACCGAAGGACGGAGCACCTGAGAAACACATACAGTTGCCATTGGAGGCATCTCAATCAAAACAATATGTGCGCTAGCAGTGCTACACCTGATAATACTGATGTGCTCTTCCAACAAGCACATTTAGCACGATTGTTATCTGAAACTATGGAAAATAACATGTCATCAAAGTCCCATGGCAAACCACATGGGCAAAACGGGGCTTCCAATGAGAGTGGGAAGAAGGTGGAAACAATTGACTTGAGTCAAAGTAGCGCCTTTCCTCTTGTGCATCCCACAAGATGTAGGGATCGGAGAAGGTCCGGGAGAGGCATGTGCAGCAAAAATGAGGTTAATGGGGGTAGTAGGACCTGTGGAAGCACCGAATTACTTGGTATTGGATCATCTCTCCCTCCTAGATCAGTTGGGAGACCGCGAAGCCGGCATGGGATTAATATCTGCAAGAAAGACAAGACAGTTGTGCCAGATGAAGCTCATTCTAGACCAAAGTTTATAGATAAGGGAAAAGGAGTAAATCTATGTAATGATTCACAACCAAAATCTGAACAAGCACTATTAAGTTCATCGCAATCTGATTATCCTAGAAAGCATTCAGGGCAGCGAAGGTTGGTACGTAATGGTTGCATCTCTCCCTGTAATATAGCAAAAAGTAACATCCATTCTGGGGTTGACCATCACAATGGAATGACTTCTATTGATGGTGGGCCTTGCTTTTCATTTGCTGGAACCGGTGATCAAGGTAATGGAAAAGAAATAGGATGGTGTGAGGATTCACAACCCATAACTTGGCAGCGAAGTCTCATATGCAATGGGTGCATCTCTCCAAATAACAATGCAGAGGATAATATTGTCAGCAATGCAGAAGAGAAGGGTAAGATGGTGCTTACACAACCCTCTAATGGGAAATCACATCAAATACACAATGTCAATCCCAATTCTGGAGACAGCTCTGTTGATAATAAGAAAGGGAAAGCTGTAGTGGACGATCATTTGGTGATTGGTGAGCACTATGGTAAAGCTAAATTTCGATCAAGCAGGTAGATCCTAAATTCCGTAATCCATACTTATGGTGATGATGCATGGAAAACTTTTTCTGTTTTGCATTTTTAAATGATCCCCATTAAAATCCATTCACAAGATGGCCATTATATATCATATGTATGCATTCTGTTGTGCTTTTAAAGGGAAATATTATACTTTTGAGTTATACAATGCTAATGCCGATTTTTCCAAAACTGTCATGCCATTGCATGTTAGCATGCTTGATGATATTGGCTTATTTTTTTTGTCGACAATTTCAGAATTATCGAGCAATTGATGTTATAAAAGTTTGAATTACTGAAGCACATATGCGTTTTATATTTATTATGATATGAATTTCTTTGCATTATTGTGACTTGTTATGGAGGATATCAATGTATTAAATTAATTTCATTTTTGCAAATTCAATCGACATTAAGTTATCCTGGTTAGACCAAAACTGTAGGCTCTATTGCACAGATAGCTGGGAGAAATGATATTATCTGTCCAATGGTCAAATCATATACTTATTGATAAACTTTGACAAAAGTTTGTACCTTAAGATTCCTATTAATTGCGATATTTAATCTATAATTTGTATAGTTTTATACTTTAATTTTGATATAGACTTGATGGCATGAAAGATCAATGATTAAGATTAATGATGATGTGGTGTGGGAAGCGAGCGGTGAGACCAAGGAAGAGCAACTTGTTGTTAGAGAAAAATCTAAAGAGATTGATGGAAGGATTGTTTTGATTTAGCCCTAAATGTTAAAATCCTTGTAGTTAAAACTACTGGGTAAGATCTAACTGCACGTGCCATGCATCGTGGAACTATCCACTATTTTTTCTCCTTGTAGAAGCTCGTTCTAGCACTGTTTCACTTGATAAATTACCTTTTTTATGCTTAGCATCTCCTAGGATTTGAATTTGAAAGTGCAGAATTGCTACCTTTGTCATGCTTTTTATAAATCAGATATGGTTTACATGGTTATATATTTTATATTTTGATTTTTGAATGCAGCAGATGGGTTTTATCTTTATTTTCAAAGAAGTCTGTATCCGAGTTGCTACTTGGACAACCTCCACCACACTGTGTATCAATGTTTTTTGCCTTTGATATGTACAAACACACATTGTTTTTATAGTCATGCATCTATATTATGTTTTCAAGAATTAGAGGCAAATGGTTGCATTCAGAAATTCCTACATTCTCCATCTCTAACATTTTTAATTCTCTCCATTTTTGTCGGTATGAAGATGCATTTTTATATGGATTCTTCGAAAACAGCAATACTATCCCTGCCAATAAGACTGGACAAGTAGTGTCATGACCTCTTCTTTGAGACGACTTTAATGTAATCTCGCATGTTAGAAGACAAAATGAATTTTTATACATTCATTTTGAATTTTACGGAGGATTTAATTGAGATGATGTCCAACAGTAATTTTATCTGATCAGCATCATAAGTTTAACATATATGATGGTAATTGTCCTTGTTCCTGTATGTCCAATACTTATTTGATCAAGGGAACTTTAGTTTACTTTATGCAAATTTATATGTAAATGTATGCATTATTAGTCATTGTCTATGGATGAGCTGCATCTATGTTTTTGGTGTTCTAAAGATTTCACCCATTTTTAACCATACTGTTCTATCTAGAGAATTTGGCACTCTGAACTTTTTAAATCATTTGGACATGGAAAAATACAAACTAGACCCCAAAAGATGTATTTACTTTAGCCTCTTAATAAGAATCAATATAAATAACATTTCAAAACTTGTTGGATAAAGTATGACTACTTTATGTTATTCATGATTCTACATGCAAATTGAAGGTATCAGAAATTTAAATCACACAGTGTACTACTATAAAATACAGATTTGCGGAAAATTCTTTATTGAATTAAGATAAAATTATGTCTGACATTTAACATTAGAATAGGAATGCGTTACATGGTATTATATTCATGCAGTATACAGTCAAGTATAGTAATATACAAAGTGAAAAAGAGCTAACCCAAAAAGAGGTGGAACCAACGTGGGAAAATACTGAAGTCATCGCAACACAATTAATGTCACGAGTTATTATTTATTAATATACCTGAAGAATGTCATTCATGTTGATCTCCTCACTATAAGATATCTAATGCATGCTTCTGTATTATACATTGCATATTTCTGAAATTATATAACTTAATTTATGTAAAAGTAATTTTTCTTGATATTATTTTAGTCCTCCTAATGCTTGAAAGATTATTATAATCCTTTCATTTATTAGAAAACTGAAATAACAAATATTTTTTTAGATTTACACTTTGTTCTAAAAATAGGTCGCATGAAAACTGAATGATGAGCAATTTATTGTGAATATATATTAAGTTTACATGATATCTTTATAACATGCTAGTTATAATGCACGCGCGGATGCGCGTGGCTGCCAAAGGTCCTAGACTTAAGATAGTTTAATCGAAGTCTAAATTCTTAAAAGACCTGCAAATAATCAACTCATAATTATCTTTTCTCTGATGCATTATATCTTAATCTTTGTCTCGCTAAATTGGATTTTCTATTACTCGTTGATTAGCATGGATGAGTTTGTTCCTACACACTATCTCTAATTTTCTTATTCTCAAAGTGCAAAGATGTTAGAAACCCTTAATCTATAGAAACCTAGCATGTTTTACACCTTTGAAGAGAAAATTTTAGTTTAGACTATCATTGAAATATTTTAAATATTTAATGGAGTCATCTGTTTATAATCATTTTGGAATTAAAATTTGGGTAACTAAATTACTTTTATGCAGTTGAATGATTAAGGTTTAACAAACCACTCAAATAAAATTTGTTTGGAAAAGGGCTGCGATAGCTTTGCGTCTAACAAAACCATTGTCAGAAGTGATCAATGATGCAATGAGAACATGCTATAAGTGAAATATTTTTGTTATTTTGGCTTGCGTGTCATAATATTATTTTGTTTAGCAATTTAATCTTATTCTTGGTTAATAATATCATTGTTTTGTTGTTATTTTTCTTGAGTTCCATCCACGGTTAGAACTCATTCCTATATATTTCATATTCACAAACAAATCTCTCAATCCCCATTTTATTTCCTTTCCCTATCCTTTTCCTCTGTTATAATCTTCAACTCTATTTTTCTCTACTACAACCAGATCTAAGAGAGGCATAGAGAGATTTTGGAGTGGAAGAGAGGATGGGAATCCATCAGGTTTATGGAATAAAAGGTGTGGACAAGAATAAAGCTGAGTGGTGTTGTCATGGTTGATCCCATGGTATGGATCACACGAAGAGAGGCGTGGCGAAATTGCAAAGGCTAGTGATAGGGTGGGTGGTGGAGAAGAGGATGAAAATTTGGGAAATGCCTATATATAGTTTAAGTATAACATTTTTGTGTTATATGTTAAAGTATTTTTCTGTGAAATTATTTTAGGTTTTTAATTGGGATATTATTGCCCTCCTATTAACTATAACTAAAACTAAAACTGCATTTTTCTTCCATTTAATTTTTTAGTTGGTAATGTGATGATAATTCATGTTTATTTTTTCAAATAATATGTTGCATAGAGAATATTTTTTTCTCATATAAGAGCGGTACACAAGGCAAACAAGATGTGTAATGCATAAATTATAATGCAAAAAGCAAACTAGACATTGCAAAGTAAACATTATGTCATCATATCACAGTCATATTCAAGTAAAATTATGTATCTGTTGATTAAATGGTTATATACAGGGCCATCATCAGCAGGATTTGAAATGCTGTTGGCATAGGGCATGCTGTCTAATGGCTGGCACATGCTGTGCCATGCCATAACAATAAAAAATGTTTCAATATCCCTTTTGCCTGCATCCAGTGAAATTGTCACACCGCGCTGCTGGTTTAGGTCAACATTGGCCAGCACTGCTTGGTATCAAGTGGCTTGCTTAAAACCCCAACATTGACCCAATGTTGGATCGCAATACTGGCCTACCATGCTATGCCAGCTGGCATGAATTGTCATAGCCTACCATGCGAAACCATAATCATTATTTCTGACATGCCTCGTTCTGCAAAAATAATGCACCCATCTATTTATGCTGGACATTATGCAAATGACTGAAAATATTGGGAGCGGGTTTGAACACAAGCTTGCAAAACATTTGTGGATTTGGTTCTAGATCCATAAAAGCTTCGACCCACATTAAATCAGTTGCTATCCCTAGTTGTCGTCAGTACACAAGCATGTAAACTAGCATTCAAACATTAAGGCACCTGCATTATCTTAAGTACATGATCTCTGAAACAGACTTAGAAATTCCGCGATTACATTTTTTTGTTTCACAAAATGCTGGTCATTTCTAAGTCCATTGGTAATTATTATATAACTGCTACTATTTTGACCATAATAAGCATGTCTACAAATGTTACTGAAAATTCAAGATACCTTGCTGTGTTTATGCATGGTTGTAAGACTTGGTTTTCAGAACATTCTGGCTGTGCTTGTTGATAGCATATTGCCTCTGTGGCAGGTTATGTTCAAGAGCAGGGGATGGTGTGACTGTCGTTGCGGATACCAATGGCAATAGTGTTAGCCCCAGTGACCTAGGTTGGAGGACGACACGTAAACATACAACTGGCATTTATAAGAGAGATGAGGCCTGTGGTCGCCCTTATGATCAAAGCATTGAAATTGAATCAAGAGATGGAAATCAGTTAAATGTTGTGATTGACAATCCTGACACCACTGCTATGCATGGATCTAATCCAAGTGCAATATGGCCATCTCCCAAGTCAGATTCTCAAAGCAGAAGACAAAAGCCTATAACAGGAAAAAGGAAATATAGCTCAACTCGTCATCATCTTGGTCAATCTTCCAGTTCTACTTTCGATGACTTAGAAGTATCATATCTTGGATCATCTTTTCATCCCTCAGATACAAGATCAACGAGAGCTCGCAATTCTCAGCACCAGGGTGTTCAATTAGGACCAGTTATAGATGTTGATGAGCTGCGTTCTCCAGAAGCAATATGCAGTGATTCTCAAGAGCGGAGAGTTTCTGATGACTCCAGTTTTAGGGCTAGACAGGTTGAATCAGATGAGTTATTAGCTCGCCAGCTCCAGGAGCAGTTTTATAATGAGTCACTAGGTTTTGAAAACACAGAGGAGGTAGTCTTGCTACTTTTTTTTTGTTATCATTTTTTTTCTTGAGAAAACTTCATTTTTTGTTACTGAAAAGTGCCTTTTCAAGTTCAGATTTTTTTAATGTTTTAGTTTATTTAATTGGATTTTTTAATTTTAATTTCTGTTAGAATGGCCTTGTTGTGCTACTGTTTTGCTAGATCGATGCAAGCATTGCATTGTCACTGCTGCAGGAGGAGAATGCTCCACGTGCTTCAACAGCAAGGCGGAATCAATATAATCCTGTAAGTGATTTTCGCTGTACTCAATGCATACAACTGACTTATCTGTTCTTATTGATATCCATGCTAACTGAACCTTTTTTTTATATATTTTTGAATGGGAATTGAGAACCAGCAAAAATTACAGTATCAAATCTAAATTAATGATAACAATTTCTAATTTCACATTAAAACAAGGATTTGAGTGGTCGCCTATGCTGGCCGGCACATACCATGCTAGGCTAGGTACTCTGTAATGGGTGGTTGCTGGGTATGAAGAGAGCTGGCCTCTGTCAGGCTGTATTCTGGTCTGGCATAGCTTGATACAGTCAGTGGTACGCGAAAACTTGTTCATCTATTTATGATTTTGTTTTGGCATGGCATGTGCTGGTACCAGGCATGGTCACTTTGTGCAGTTGTGCTTATGGCACTTAAATCCTTTTATTAAACTATAAGCCTTATGCGATCTATAATAGTGGATGTACTATATATAAATGCAGTCTGTGAAGATTTGGGAACAGTTGATGACTAATTCTTGATTTTTATTTTTTTGGATGCTTCTTTTCCTTTTTCTTTAATTCTTTTCTTAATTTCTCTATTTCTCTGCCTTTTTCTGTACTTTTTTCTCTCTTCCATTCCTTTTTCTCTTATGTTGTCTTCCCTTCTTTTTCTCTTACGAGCGGGTTGTTGCTTAGTTTCTTCCTAAAATGGTTTTGAAACTCTTTGTATGCTATTGCCGCAAACATCTCATCACTTACATGTTCTATGATTTTTCCTTTTCTTTTTCTTTATGTGGGTTTAGTTTGGGGGTTCTGCGGGGGGTGGAGGGGGGGGGGGGGGGGAGGGTTGCACTTTGGACTCCTAAAATCTCTCAAAATTCCTTCCGATATGGCTGGTTGAGCTTATTTCTGCAAAAGCCAACTAGAAATAAAGTTCCAAGCAAGCTTTTAAATACCAATAGGATGATGGCACGTCCTACTATCCTAACTCCAAGTATTGAGATGGGGCATTGTCCCAAGTGTTGGGATGTGATGAGTTGGGAATTGGAACAGGATGGGATGGGTCCAATGGGATATCTACCTCCTTAATATCAGGTCATGGGGTGTCCCATTCCACGAAAAAACCAGGACGACCCTATCCCATGATATTTAAGACCTCGGTTCCAAGTTGATAAAAACTCCGAATCTAAGCATTATCTAGTAATCTATTGCATTATGCATTCAATCATTAAATTATCACATGCCAACTGGATATTAATTACTCCAACAACAAACTACTATTAGAATAAAATATAACTCGAACCCCTCAGTTCTAGCATCAATAACATTTTCCTTTGCTATTTTCTTGTTCCAAGTGGAATCTGCAGCAACACTTTGGGACTCAAGTTTTGTTGTTCCTGGCCTTCAAGTTTGTCTTTAAAAATGTTTACCCGATATACTTTGTTGTAGATCTTTAATATTTAGAGGTTCTGTTTCTGTCCTTTGGTGGATGAATTATTTATTGGTTTTGTGTTCTTCCTTAGCGAAACACACAGACTGCACGTATTCGTGGACGACTACCATCTCGGAATTCTTCTTCTCGATCAACAAATCGTGCTCGAGATGCAACGTCAACTAGAATGACACAATTGATGAGGAACATTGGCTGGCACATGATGGATATGGATATGGTAATGCTTTTTTTATGCTTTATGTTCAACAGATTACTAATTTCACTGTTATAATTGTACAGACCTGTTCTGAAATTATGTTGATTTAAATCATTTGGAAGCCAATCAATAAGTAGATAACCTCTAGTTATGATATGCATACATATTTTTGTGTTATAGTTCGCATTTTTAAGTTGAGTATTAATATAATCTTACATGTTATTCAATTGACAAAATCAAAAGCCAGGAGAATAGGAGATTGTTCTTATGTACAGGAATTGCATGTACTTGGATAAAGAAGTGTGAAATGATGGGAAGAACAAATACTTGAAAATATATGATTGAGCATGGGTGTTTGCTTGAAGAAAGGCAGTAGCTAACCTTGAGATGATTAAAATGGCAATGCCTACCCTAGACAGTGACCATGAACTGTACAATTGCCTAGCTAAAATGGCCAAGGCTTGAATTAGCATTATTCTCCTAAGTTAACCATCTGAGATCAGGTAGGTTAACCTAGACATATGCAATCCTAAATGGATGTATTTTAGCTAAGCTTTGTGTAGATCCTGAGCTTTGCTGCATTGTAATTATACTGATTGTTTTATGAATTAACTTATGACCTTTTTTAATAACTTCTAGTTTTATTGTCATGGAAAGGGAAGAAATAATGAGGTTATAGCAGAGTTTATGGAGGTGTAATAGTATGTACATTGTACTAGCAATGGAAAATGTGAATGGTCTGGAAAGTTAAACTTTTATCAGATTGATATATCTGGAAGACTGGAACCGTTATATACTATTCTTGAATATGCTTGGCAGCTTGGGTGTCAGAGGTTTTGTTGGATGCAAGATGTAAATTTCTTTATTGAGTTAATGTCCGTTATTTCTCTAGTTTGTTTTCTTCTTTGTTCCATTTTAAATTTCTGATGATTGCAAGATGCCTAATGTCTTAGTGTGACTTTGGGTTCAGATGATGAGCATAAATGTGATGGTCTACTTATAGGATAGTGCTGCAAGTGATGATTTAAATTAAAGAAGAGGATGTACTTGAGAGAATTCTTGAAGGCAACAAGGGATGTATATTTTTCATATAATTCAATGGATGGCTTCCACCTTTGTAAAGTAAATCCTGTTTATTTGAGCCCTATGAAGACACAAACAAATCTAGGTCATTTATTGGGACATTCTTAGTCAAATAATCCTACTAAATTTGAGAGGAAGCTGTAGAATATGACTGGAGATTTTTGTGCACTTTGAAGGCCTGGCAAGAATTTTGTTCACCCATCTATATGATTTGCTTATTGTGGTGCCCCAATAGTAGATACATGATAATGCAAAACTGGATGCTTAGATACTATACAACGTCTCTTTAAGATTAGGCCTTACTCGTATTCAGAACTTCCCTCTGAATAGAAATCAGATTCTTGAACCTAACTGAATTTCCCATTCTAGGAACTAAATCCAAGCCTACTTGTACTCTTAATTATATTAGACATGGAAGTAACTTTTTAGAAACTAATGCTGTGCCTCATATGCATATATTTTTTTAAAGAAATCCTTCGTGTTTTTATAGGTTAAACGAGTTTACATGTAACTGTTTTTGCGTGGACATGGAAGTGAGAATTAGATTTGGACATGTATCCATCCAAGTTTTTGACAAAACAAGGGTAACAAAACAGGACATAAGGTGACACGAAGGAAAAACTAATTTTAACTACATTATAAATTTATTTAAAATACTGTATAAAGGAAATACTAAAAGATGTTTTTTTTAAAAATCTTTCAAAATACATGTTTCACATGCTAACTCCCAAAATATCTTGGGGGTTACAAGAAACATGACATACAGTAAAAGTTATATTAATATATACATTCTTGATTCATCTCTAAAATAAAGAGAAGTTAACACTACTATCATCATTATGGTGTCCTCAAAATCATTGTTGGATGACCTCCAATTCCTCCACCAATCTTTGGAAGCTGCAACTAAGGAATTTGGTAAGTGTCTAGGTGTTTGACACACATCCAACTTGCTGATATGTTTTCATAGCTAATTCTTTGAGCTGGATGCAAGTGTCCAGGTAGCCAGCATAGAAACAAGGCTAGCTCTCCAGAGTGAAGGGTGTTGTGCCTAGGTGGTAGGCCCCTTTATAGGGCAAAATTGTGGATGGGCTATTGGGGTTTCATAAAGAAGTTAACACTACTATAACATTGCTCAAAATTTGCATGGTTAAGAATTTGGGCTCCAGAAAAAGAAAAAAAGAGAATAAGAAAAAGAAAATCAAATTTCAGTTTATCAAGTTTGGTGTAGGTTTTGCTCCGATACTTCTTAAACATGACATTTCTTAGGAATTGCAAATTTCACGATTGAAACATGGAAATGGTTGGCATCTTCAAGAGGAATAAGAAAATAAAGGAAATACAATGGTTTTGCCGCCGCCCCACAAATGGGCTCCAACCTGTTGGGTGATGTGAGTACAGCCAATAAAAAATGAAATGCATATTGGATCTCAGTGGCATTTGTACTTGAATATTGTTCTACTTGAATAGTGCAGTGATGCTTATAGATTGCAATTGATACTCTTTTAATTGGTAAGGTTACAGAATGATTGTATGGTTAATTGGAGTTATTCAGGTTCATACAATAATAATGTAAAATTGAATCAAGAAAACTGAGTGCATTGTTTGCTATTTAAATTAGAATGTTGAAGGACCTGAATATGTGATTAGCAATGAGGCACATGTGATTATTTAACAATTGCTTTTGAAACATGAGATTAATTGCATGAATGGATGGTGATGGACCTCGATGTCTTATATAGTATTAATGTAGGGACCAGCTTCTCTTAAGGATACTTGATTGTTTAATACCATATGGATGCTAAAAATTTTTATTTACTGATTGTAAGGCCATCTTAGTTTTATCGATCATAAAATGATTATAGAAGTGATGAGCTGGTTGACTTTGGGGAATGCCACATGGAGTTGTCTATAGTTGGCTGGTACTAGTGTGTCCACATGCTGGCTACTTGTACTCTTCAATTATCCTTTTCCCTCCTATTAGATCTTCTTGGACCTCGTCCATGTGCTATGGCTATGTTCGTGTCATGTAATGTTGACCCAAATTTTCCAAAGTAAATGGAAGGGTTTAGGCAATGTAGGTCATAGGAGCAAGGTTTGACGTATCGATCAGTACTGTACCACACCGAACATACCATACCGTACCGGTACCAAATCAGTATGCTGTACTATACCGTACTAATACTCAGAACGCCAAACCTTACCGTATCGTACTGCATACCAACACTGTAATAAGATGGTACCAGTATGTGGTCCGGTACCGAGATGCCGAACCTTGCATAGGAGGGTTGAGAAGGCTAGCAAGGAGACATGGATGATCAAGTGAGGGAAACCAATTGTAACGAGGATCTTGCATACAAATTTATGGTGAATTAGCATCCTTATCCAAGATTCGAATATTTATGGGATAAGCCTTTTTTCCTTAGAATCTCTCACCATGCATGAGCCCTAAATATTATTAAATGACTAACATGATATTCTTGAAGCTTCAAAGTCGACTATGCATTATTCAGGCTTTTACCTGATGTGTCGTTCGCCTACTAACATGATGTAAGGAAGAGACTCTGTGAATAATTTGTGATTTTGTAGCTCTAAATGTGGAGAAAACTTTCTCAGGTGCTTAAGTGCTCAATTGCTGGATGAACCCCAGTAATTTGTCTTGGTAGTTATTCAAGGGCATGCACATATATCAATGTAACATGCAGGTATATCTGCTGCAAACATTTGGTAGAAACCTCTTCTGTATACGCAGTTCTCAAGTTTACTAAGTTTTCTCTGAAGTACTTATTCTTTTACTACAGAGACTTCTTTCTGTGTACATTTGTTTCTTGAGACTCACTTGGTCAGAACCCTTGAAGTACTTTGTTAGTTTATCAAACTTCCAAATGCTGATTGTTCTTGGACTTCTATAGGTTTTGCTAAATTTTTAAATAATACCATGGCTATATAATGAAACTCGAAAGGTTACTTTATGCTCTCTTCTTTTCCATGAAAATACATCCTTTCGGTGATCTGCAGAGGCTTAACTTCTTTGAAGAACTGGAAGCTGCATTTGGTAATGGTGTCGGGTCTGTGGACACAGCAATTTCTAGCATTCTCCAGGTTCAACGTGATTTTAATGAGTAAGTTTTTTTTTTGTGTGCGTGTTTACATTGGCGGTGCAGTTTTACTAAATCAAACATAGAATTATACACCTTTTTTGCCATTTTGGTCTTTCTCTTTGGGAGATGTTTAGTAATATTTTCTTGTTAACAATATTACAGAAATTTTCAACTAATTAGTTATAATTATCATTTTGCTGAACGGACAACCGGCCATTTTCATACTTTTGGATATAATTGTGTGCTAGGTCTGAATATATCATGACTAGTTGGCCTTGTAATTTTGATATTCTGCTGATCTCATTCATGTCATTGATGTAATTTCTATACTTACGTGATAAAACTCTTGCATAATCTGATGATAATTCAAAAAGCGAAAGGATTGGTATTGTGATTCTACAGGGAACCGGTGTAAGATTACTTCAGTGAGAGCATTCTGCAAATGAGGGATCAAGAAATTTCTTTGTTTTAAATTAGACCTTAGTTTTGTAGAACCAAGAATAGCGTAAGAAGTGGTAGCAAAGCTCATCTATGTGAAGTATTTCTAGGAAAACACATCTCTTGATAGCGGCTTCATTTGACAAATCGTTGAATTATTGTCTGTCTCAGGCAGAGACATCTTAATGTTAAAGACAATTAGTAAATTGATCTTCCTCATCTTTTGTGTGCCATCAATTGCAAAATTGGCCAAAAAGTATTCGTATGTGATTTGGCTAAATGATCAAACTATGACCGATGAAGTTTTCAAGAACTTGGTTATTTATTCAAAAAGAAAGGAACAATGTTTGCAATCTTGATATCAAGGACTGTATCGATCAGGTACTGATATGGTACAATACCAAACTGAATCATACCGGCGCTCAATATGCAGAAGCAAACCAGTTCACTATTTTTTATTTTTATTTTTATTTTTATTTTTTTGGTTTTTGAATTATTTTAAGCTTTATGGATCTTTGAATTATGATTCTAAGGGTATTTTTGATGTTATTTTCTTGAGATATTGTATTATTGCTCAATGGATATAATTATAATAATTAAACATAGCTTCTTAATAATTAGAAAGAGAGAATGCAGCTGAGATTGTGGAGGGTAATAGCTACTAGAATACGATAAATTAGACTAAGAATATATATACATGTCGTATCTTGGCTGTGCAAAATAGAATTTGGAGTATGATGAGGATCCAAAGATGTGTCTATGGATCCTAAGCTGCATGTTACATTATACATTATTAGCTAAAATAATTGTGTTCCGAATTGCCTCGGGGGGCTTGTATGCTTGCAGGGCTTAAAGATGTGTGCTTGGCATGATTGAAATGTGACTTGCCAGTGAATTAACTCAAACCAGATGGCCGAATCATACACACTAGGGTTGCTGAATTGACCCAAATCGAGTGGCTCGGCCTGTATTGAACTGTACCAATATGAGCTTGGGATGGTTCAGCAGCTTGATTATAATTCCTGATTTGGCTTTCTTTTGATGGTTCGCATCTTCGCTTCCCCCCTCAATTTGGCTCTCTTTTGATAGTTTGCATCTTCGCTATCCCTTTGATGTTTGAGAGCCACTCACCGATAAGCTACCAAGCCACCTTTCGTCGCTTGCTCCTCCTTGTTCGACCTGGCCGTTATTGGTAAGCCTCCTCCCCGCTCTCACTCTGCTAGGGTTAGGGCGAGGGTTTAGCCCTCGACCCCGTACCTCGACAGCTCCATGGCCTCTCTCTCTCTCTCTCTGAGATTAGGTCCTTTGCTGTAGAGGTCAAGGATCGGTTGTCATCCTTGATCCTGAACCCAGCCCTCTCCGGCCACCACAAGATAGGACGAAGCCCTCCTCCAAACCTAGCTCTCTTTGGCCTCGGTGAGTTCTCTCTTCCCTCCTCTCCCCCTCCCTCTCCCTTGTGGTTTCGGCAAACTGCGATTTAGTACAATACGAATACTATACCAGACTAGTCATTGGCCGACGTGCCTGTAAGTGTTGATTCTGCCAACCTTGATATGCACCTTTGCCATTGCTTGAACAGTTGCTTGCATGATCACTTGTATCGCTAGATGACCTGGGCAACTGGTTATTTGAGGGCTCAGTGATCTTAGAATTTGGGTAAGCAAGCTCTTCATCAATCTTATCCAACGGATTTGCAACTATCTTTCCTTTCTTTTCTTATGGTTTTGAGAAACTGTTTTTTCCCCAGTTACCTGCTTGACTTGCTTTGTCGGGTGGCTAATGGAGGGCGCTCTCGGTCCCCAAACCCCACACCATTGCCTTATGTTGCCTCTTGGCTTCTTGCCGAGTTGCAATGCTGCCGTGGACCGATAGGAAGATAAACGCCAAGGGTTTGCTCGTAGGAATTGGAAGTGGAAGCAAATTCCTACGCCTATATTGGATAGAATTCACACTCGGATGGATGGAAATTGATTGCACAGTGGCTACTCATTTAAACTGAATGATAAATATAAAGTACAAGTGTAGTCAAATAAATCTAGTGAGGTATACAAGGTTCCACACTAGCCTAATCTACTAAGAATTCGGAAGAAATCCCTAATAGCCGAATCTAGCAAAGGAAGACTTTCCTCTCGCTAGCCTAATCTAGTGAGAATTTGATGTGGTTCTTTTTAGCCCAAGCTCTATGGCCGAATCTTACAAGTGGACTCTCCACAGGCTTCTTCGCAATCTGGATGCCCCGCACTTCTGCCTTTCAATGATATTTATAGACTGCAAGGTTGGATACAGTTGCTGGGTTGCAGTTGCCCTTGGCTGCGGTTGGCTGCAGTTGGTGGGTTGGGATGTTCAGTACTGATTCTTATAGTACTGTTCGGGGAGTCGATAAGCTAATTCCTGTGGATGTTTATTTGCCGGGCTGTCCACCTAAACCAGAAGCAGTTATAGATGCTATAATGAAACTTCGTAAGAAGATATCTCGAGAAATCTTTGAAGATAGAACTGTGTCTCAACAGGAAAATCGATGTTTTTCTACCAATCACAAGTTTTATGTTCGACGCAGTACTCAGACTGGAAATTACGATCAAGGATTGCTCTATCAATCACCATCTACTTCAGAGATGCCTTCTGAAACATTTTTCAAATCCAAAAGTTCAATTGATCTTATTGACAAATCGATGTCTTACTCCATAGATTCGAGGGAACAAGAGAACAATAGCCTGACAAATATTGGGTGCGGTCCGATTCAGGTGCGAATTCAGGTGCCAAATCAAATAGAACCCGCCATTGATTTGATAGTTGATAAGGTAAATACCCAGTCCATTCAATGCTAGGCATAATGAGTATAAGGGCCTCAAAATAACCTTTTTTCGTCCTATGAACTTTAAGGTGTATGAAGTCTCATATTCGACTCTTGCAGCGTAGCGATAGAGACTCCATCTAACTTAGTTAGATCTAGGCCGAAGGCAGACCTAAGTCAAGGTAACCCTTCTTTGAAACACTTTGGTATTGCTCCTAGATCAGAATACAAATGATGAATCAGAGCACATGGAGCCATCTCATTATTTTCCTGTAAAGAAAAATATGGTGGACTAACCCCTTAGTACTATGCACAGAAGGGAGGAGCCGTATGAGATGAAAATCTCACGTACGGTTCTGGAACGGAGATTCTTTGAATAGAATGAACGACCGTAACGGATGTTGGCTCAATCCGAAGGAAATTATGCGGAAGCTTTCATAAAAATTCTCGTAGAATCGAGAATGAAGTTTTCATTCTGTACATGCCAGATCATGAATTAGTAACTGCATCCAATCTCCGAAAAAGTCCCAATTGTTTCGAACTTTCTATTTTTGGAATGGGATATTTACGGAATCCCCATGAATAGATCAAATCTTATTCCATGATATTTCCATAAGATTCCTCTTTCTTATTCTTAAGCAAGCCCCCGAGAGGGCTTAGTTGATCATGATTTATGTTTCATCTTTCTTTTCCTTTTTGTTCATTCCAAATCGCGATCTTTCTTTAGTACTCGAGATTGGTCTAATGATATTTTATTCTATACCTTAATTGGTCCTATACATATGACCAACTGGGGCATCGGTCATGGCCTTAAAGACATTTTAGAGGCTCATAAAGGTCTTGCAACGGATTTATCAAAATTCTTCTTATCAACATATCTTTTTTTTATGCATTTTCTCTTAGTTTGGTACTTAATTTTATCGATCAATGAAATACCTAGGGTTTGATATATAATAAATTTTCCATCCCTTTTTATAGATAAACGAATCGGTTCGATAATCAATACTCCCTTTTTTATCAATTCTGTAAGAGCTAGATCTTTCTGAATTAGCATTACATCCAGATGCATCTCTCCTCTTTGAATCGAGGATATAGCAATTTTCCTTGGATTTATCAGTCTAAGTAGGAGACAATATACCTTGATATTATTGATCATTCTTTGATTCAAGGAGTCATCCCATCTTAATTGAAAAAGGAAATATTTTTTCAGGAAGAAATCTAGTTCTGCTTCCTTCTTTTTCTTGGATTGTTTTTTCTTTTTACCTTTTTTAATGTCTGATCCCGCGTAATTGTCTTCAACATTTTTTTTTTTGTTTTGTTTTCGTAGATCTGATCCAAGATTTTCTTGTCCCTGTTGTTCGTTTTTTTCTTGGTTGGAATTTTCTAATTTAAGATATTCTTTTTGATTAGATGATATCTGAAGATTTTTTTTTTAATTTTGATTTATGTTGATTCTTTTTTTTTGACTAATATTTTCATAGATTAACTAGCTGAGGAAGAATTTGCAAATTGATGAAACCGGGTGGACGAATTTTCCATCTCCAGGGGAAAATGCTATTATCCCCTATCAAATAAATTCCTAATTCTCCTTTTGGGGCTTCTACTCTGACATAAAGTTCTTGTTTCGACAATTCAAAATTGGGTGAAGGTTTTTTACTAATAAATCTATATTCAAAATCATTCCATTCGGAATTTTTTGCTCTATCAAAGCGTCGGACTTCTAAATTCTCATAGGGACCTCCAGGAATTCCTTCTAGAGCCTGTTGAATAATTTTTATAGATTCCCCCATTTCACCTATTCGTACTAAATAACGAACTAATGAATCTCCTTCTTTTTGCCATTGGACTTCCCAATCGAATTCATTGTAACACTCATAATGATCAACCTTACGAAGATCCCATTGGATTCCAGAAGCTCGTAACATTGGTCCTGATAAACCCCAATTTATTGCTTCCATTTTTTTTTAATGGGAGTAGATTAAATCTAGTAATTTAATTTGATAGTTTTGAAATTTCTTACTTGAAGTTTCCAATCCAATAAAATACTTATTAGGTTAAGTCTTGGGTCTCATGCCCGAGACCAAGTTACTATTATTTCTTTCTCCTCCCTCATGTTGAGTTTTTCAATTTTTCCCGATAAATGATTAGCTACAAAAGGATTTTTTTTTAGTGAACGTGTCACAGCTGATTACTCCTTTTTTTTTACATTTTAAAGATTGGCATTCTATGTCCAATATCTCGATCTAAGTATGGAGGTCAGAATAAATACAATAATGATGAATGGAAAAAAGAGAAAATCCTTTAGCTAGATAAGGGGCGGATGTAGCCAAGTGGATCAAGGCAGTGGATTGTGAATCCACCATGCGCGGGTTCAATTCCCGTCGTTCGCCCATCACATTATTTCAAATTCCAAAAAAATTCGATTTTCAATATTCCTATTTACGGCGACGAAGAATAAAACTATCATAGCACATGGTTTCATAAAATCCGTACGATTTTCCCGATCTAAATCGAGCAGGTTTTACATGAAGATTTTGTTCAGCATGTTCTATTCGATACTGGTAGGAGAAGAACCCGACTCGGTATTGTTAAAAAAAGAGGGTAAGCAGAACCAAGTCAAGATGATATGGATCACCCCTTCTTCTTGCGCCAAAGATCTTACATTTCCGAAGGAACTGGAGCTACATTTCTTTTCAATTTCCATTCAAGAGTTCCTATGTGTTTCCACGCCCAGAACAAGGCTTGTGGGATCCGGCTGACCGGGCCACGCATCCTGGAAAACTAGGCATGCACCCAGACGAGGTTCTTTGCAATGCTCAGACTTTGGATCCCTCGGGGTGGGATTTGGGTGGATGCCTTGTTGGTATAGTAGGGGGCTGCTGCCACGGCGCGTCTTCCGTGCCACGCGCGCCCGCGCACGGCTATGGCCATGGGCGCCCGCGCACGATGTGCCTCCAGTAAGCTTCGAACTGGCAAAGGCAGTGCCTCGAGCTCCATGTCTGGCTGCGGCCGAGAGTTGGGTTCCTCATGGCTGTGGTTGATCAGTAACACAACAAAACAGTTGGCTCTATCTCTGTACCATCGCTCCAGCATATTAGCCTTGCAAGGCCGCATCTCTTTGTTGCAAGTTGCTATCCACCGCTTCTTTTGTCCTCCAATCCTGAACTCCATGGTCATGGAGCCGTAGTCAGTGACTACTTTGCCCAAACTCTGTAGCCATGTGTTGCCCAGAACTATATCTAGTCCGACAAGCTGAAGCACATGCAGGTCCGCTTTGATTCAGACCCATTGTACATTTAGCCTGACTTCTCGGATAACCTCCTCACAAGTAAGTTTTTCGCCGCTAGCCACTTTGACATTAAATGGCTCTATGGCTTCTCCTTTCAAGCCTACTCTTCTGAGTATTTCAGAATTAATAAAATTATGAGAAGACCCATTGTCAACTAATAATGATACCTCGTACTTGCCGATCCATGCCATGAGCCTCATGGTTGAAGGCTGTTGCACTCCTAACAATGCATGTAGGGATAACTCGACTTCATCTTCCTCTTTGGTCTCCTCAGTTTCTTCGGTGGGTTCTGGGCCACCGCCGATATCATCTGTTTTTTTGCGGCGTCTTTGGTTTCCTCCTCACTGCCTACGTCTAGCAGGTATGCCTGGCCAGACTTGCAGCGATGCTCACGGCTCCATTTGTCGCCGCATTTGAAACAGAGGCCGCGCTTGATGCGGTCTTGAAGCTCCTCTTGGGTGAGTTTCTTGACGGCTTGCGGCTTGTTGCTGGATGCAGCGACCTCTTTTCCTTTGAAATTTGCCTTGGGCGGTAGGAATTTGGTGACTTTGCTGTTGGACCCATCCTTGGCCATTAGTCGCTCCAGGCGGTAGCTTTGATCAAGGATCTCAGCCATGCACATTGCCTCCTGCAGCCTAGTCGGCTGTTTGAGCTTTCTCTCTTTAGCCAGCTATGGTTTGAGACCGTCAATGAAGGTCCCAAGCAAGGCTTCCTCGGACCATCCGCTGACCAATGTTTGTAGCTGCCGGAACTCATCGATGTAGCCTCGGACTTTGCCTTCTTGTGTGAGTTTTGCAAGTTGGCCGTGATGGTTGATGACGGAAGAAGATCCCTATTGCATCATGAATTCATCTACAAAGGCTGACTAGCCCATTCTCCTGCCTTCCTTCTCATACTAGGCCTGGATCCATCTCCACCACCAGTTTGTCCTGCCTTCTAGGGAAAAACTTGCAAGGGTCACTCGATCAGTTCTTGGCACTTCATGCACATCAAAGTACTGATCTGCCTTGCCTAACCACTCATATGGGTCTCCCACACTGAACTTTGGGAAATCTATCTTGGGTGTCTTAAGCCCTCGCTCCCTCGGCCGAGGACCCCCTACCAAAGTCTTCATCCCGACCTCCTCTCATTCTCCTCTCCCTGTGCTCCCTTCGGACATGAGGCCTTTGAGCAGAAAAGGACTTCTTCTGCCATAATTTTCTCCTCATAGTAATCTTCTTGCCTCACACCCTCTCTATTCTCTTCAACCCATCTCTCAAACACTACCCCGGGTCCTTCTATTCTACTCCCCAGTCTCCTGTTTTCTCTGATGCCATAGCCCCAACTGCCTCCTTCACTCTCCCCCTCTTCTCTTGCCTGGTCCTGCCTTGAGGCATGCGACCTAGGCCTATCCCTCTGATTTTTTTCTCTCCTTCCATTCTCTTCTCAAATCTTTCTAAGTTAGCATTCGTCTCCCTTCTCATCTCCACTCCTCTTCTCATCTCGGCCAAGGTATTGGATAGGATTTCCAATGCCCTACCAAGCTGCACCGAGTGGCCTTCCAAGGCCTCAATCCTTTGCTGGTGGTCATTTGAGTCTCCTACGGACTCCATCTTTATAAGGCGGAAATTCAAAGCAAAAGGAAGTTCAAGTATGGCGTTTCCTCTTGAGATAATTTATCTCAATGAAAGCACCAATAATGGAGGGTGCTCTCGGTCCCCAAGCCCCACACCATTGCCTTTCGTTGCCTCTTGGCTTCTTGTCGAGTTGTAATGCTGCCGTGGACCGATAGGAAGGTAAACGCCAAGGGTTTGCTCGTAGGAATTGGAAGTGGCAGCATATTCTTACGCCTATATTGGTTAGAATTCACACTTGGATGGATGGAAATTGATTGCATAGTGGCTTTTCATTTAAACTGAATGATGAATACAAAGTACAAGCGTAGTCAAATAAATCTAGTAGGGTATACAAGGTTCCCACACTAGCCCAATCTACTAAGAATTTCAAAGGAATCCCTAATAGCCCAATCTAGCAAAGGAAGACTTTCTTCTCGCTAGCCTAATCTAGTGAGAATTTGATGTGGTTGTCCTTAGCCCAAGCTCGAAGCCCTTATCTTACAAGTGGACTCTCCACAGGTTTCTTCACGATCTGGATGCTCCGCACTTCTGCCTTTCAAGGATATTTATAGACTGCAAGGTTGGATACAGTTGCTGGGATGCAGTTGCCCTTGGCTGCGGTTGGCTGCAGTTGGTGGGTTGGCTGCGGTTTGCTGCAGTTGGCTCGCGGGATCCATCTGATCGGACCGCGCACCCTGAAAAACTGGGTGTGCACCCAGGCGAGGTTCTTTGCAATGCTTCTCGATCTTTTGGAACCCTCGGGGTGGGCCACCCTGCTGGTATAGTAGGGGGCCATTGCTGCGGCGCGTCTTCCATGCCACGCGCGCTCGCGCATGGCCACGGCCATGGCCACGGGTGCCCGCACACGACCAAGGCCACGGCTCGGCCAAATCCATTTGCAATGCTCCTCAGACTTTGGAACCCTCAGGGTGGGCTTTGGGCGGATGCCCTGCTGGGTTAGGAGGCCGTTGTTGCGGCGCACGGCTAAGGCCACAGAGCAATCTGGCTCGTGCTAGATCCATTTGTAATGCCCTTCAGTACTTTGGAATCTTCGAGGTGAGCTTTGGCCGGAAGCCTTGTCGAGGTAGTAGGGAAAGAATTGCCTGTTGGGGTCCGACAAGATCGCGCGCAAGGGAGCGCACGGCTGGATGGGTGCGCCAAAGCTTGTGAATTGTGCACTTGGGTAAGAGCGCATGCGGCTGGTCGAGCGCGCAGAAGCTTGTGAGTTGTGCGCTCGGTCGTTGTCTCGTTTGGTTGGTGCACGCGGCTGGCCGGGTGTGCAAGCACAGGTGCGTAGCGCGTGCGGCCATTGCCTCGTTTGGCTGGCATGCTCGACTGGCCGGGCGTGCAAATACTGGTGCGTAGCGCGCTCGACCTCTGCCTTGCTCGGTTGGCGACCGTTGTGTTGATGGGGCGAATTCTGGCGTGCAGACTGGTCCTGTGCACTGCCACTGGTGTTGTTGTCGCGCACAGGCGCTGGTCTTGGCCTGCGCGTGTGCATGTTTGCCTTTGTCCTTTCTGGCCGCCTAAGGCTTGGTCAGCCTCTAGGCTCATTAGTTGCCCGATCTGGTCCCCAAGTGTTGCTTGGACCTCGCTTGGCTGAGTGTCATGGCTGTGTGGTTTTGGTGGGTTTCCATCAGTGGCTCAATTGGACTGGGTGCTAGCTTGACTTTTCCTCAACATCTCATTGTCCTATATTTGGGTGATGTTTCAAACATAGAACCTTGCGATCTTGATCGGCTCCTCCTCTAAATTCTGTGGTTGCTTCTGCTATTGGGCATTGATTGCTTGGGAGCATGGCGTGTTATTGGGCATCGATTGCTTGGGAGCATGGCATGTGTTGCTTTGTCCACTTTTCTGTATTTATCCTAGCCTCTTTTGCTATGACACTAACTAGTTGAATATGCAATCCTGACTCATCAAGCTTGGTTATTGCTACCGGTGCCCAAGCCGACCAATCATTGGATCCTTGTCATCATATACAAAGTCATTATAAAGTGGGTAATCATATGTTAGCTCCTCATGGATACACTTCAATTTAAGCTGTTGATTGTAGTGCACATATATCAAGTCATTTAGTCTTTTTTGTATTAAGCTTTTTTTTTGTTGTGTATTAAGAAAAATGTTGACCGGCTGTGCTCACAGCCACTAGAGGACACCGTCTATGAGAGGATATGAGTTGTCAAAATAAAACCACCATTCAACTGCAAATGCAAAAATATCTGAATTTATATTATCTTTGCTTGCCTTGGTTGCGTTCACACCGAAGCCATGGGAGCCCTCGCAAGAAGTTTAACTATGAAGCACACGCCACTTATGCTATTATTATAGCTGCTTGAATTGAAAAATATTGTTCCGAATTCCTAGTAGGTAGCAATGTTCGCATCATTCTCCATCTTGCAGATGATAGTGCGCAGGATGGTCAATAGTTCCTCATCCATGTCTATTCTTGGGATATTATATGGGAATTTTGGGTTGAGGTAGTAGACTACCAAGATATGTAATTGATTTGATTAGCAAACAAAGTATTGCATAATTATATTTTATATGAATAAACAAGCATTGAAGATTGCACTTGGATTACCTGTTAGATGCAACTCCCTGCTCATCTAGTAATCCCACCTCTCCTTAATGATGTTGATATACTTGTTAGTATGCTTCAGATCTGCCTACCTCATCTTAGCCTTGTTAATCATCATCGCATGATAAAAGAAGCTCATCTGGCATACTTCTCGCTCCATAGCTTTGAGCACTGAATACAGGGGTGCGAATGTTACTGGCTTGTCACTAACCCCTCCACATGACCCTGTTCTGTGCCACTACGAGCATATTTGCCTTCTTGCCACTCTATATTCACGAACATCTAGCACTAGTATTGCTTCCTCTATAAGGCTATTAAGTACGATGTAGTGCATGGTGAAGAGGATGATTACTGGTCTCAATATCTCACACCCAATGTGCTTTATCAAAGCCAACACACGTGTGATTATTTGTGAATTTAGCAATGGCTTGGTTTGTATCCACTACTTGCTTCACCTTGTGCATCTTGTCAATGTCCGTCAGCACCACATTTATGCAATGGATAGCACGTTAGACCTAGAAAATGCGGCCTTCAAATCAGTGGAATAATCCTTGAAGTCTTGTATGATGGTTCATTATTGGTAACCACCTGCACGACATGTCCCTCTATCTGATCAATTATTTGTTCCATCAAGCTTAGGATGTGCCGGCTGTCATGCACCTTGTTAGGAGCATCAGCTGACTTATAAAAGAATGTCTTCTTGTCATAATATGTTAAAGATTTAATGATGTTTCATCTGTTGGGCCTATCCAACCATCATATTTCAACATCACACCTTAAGTGTCCCACTCGCTCATATAGGAGGCTATCTCTAAAGATCTTGTTATTATTAAGCAGCTCACTGTGGATATCTTTTGGCCTAAACTCATCCATAGCATGGCTAGCTTTCTGGATGGAGTTGATAATAGGGGGATAGTAGGTGTTGTTTGTGGTATTTATAGGGATGTGGCTATAGGGGAAGCAAGAAACAATAGCTCTCCACATATTCTTTTTCTTATCCTTGATAAGCATAGAATCAACCTTTAGTGCTTGGTGTCTTTGGTGGGGAAGATATGTGGATCTAAGTCATGAATGGTGGCCCTTCCTGGTGTGTCTTTGGGCTTCTTTCCCTTCTTGCTAGCAAAGGCCCTAAAGATAGATGCTATCCAGCTGCCACTCTTACCAACAAACTCTTTCATTGATTGGCTCCTCCTATAGCCTAGATTTGCCCTAGTGGACTTGAAATCAAAACTCCCTTGTTGTGTGAGGACTCAAATTATGCCATGTGCCCGGCAACCTTCTGCCCTTGCCATTGGTTATTCAAGCTATGCCGATGACAATTGGAATGTAGGCTTCCTCCATGTCATCTATATCCAATGTCTCATAATCCTATGGATCCTTGGAGTGATTTGATGGAGGTAAACTATTGACGATCAATCTTTGCTTGTTTGTCCTCAACTTTTTTCTTGGTTCCCTAAAGTCATGAAAGTGCTTTTTTTATCAATTGTCGAATCTCATGTGAGCATTTCCTATATGCAGTCATATCAAGTAACCACTAGCTAGATGCTATTTTAATTTGTCACCTCATCTGTCTTCCACTATGTATTGCATTACTTGCACCTCCAATGGAGACTGGCTTAGAATTATTAAACCATGCTCAACTTATATCAGCATTCTTATCCTTCTTTCTTCATTCTATTTATGTAAGTTTGACGAACACACATCATAAACCTCCTCATTCACCATCATAAATTATGTAAGTGGATCTACACTTTTTAAAAAATAAATAAAATTTGATATATTGTAGACAAATTAGTGACTTTTATAGTTTAATTACTTAAAACATATGATAATTTATAAAATTATGTAAAAACTATGCATGTCTTAGAAAGTATGTCCCAATTATCAATACGCCCGAACATGCTTGAAGCTCCGAGTTGTCCCATTTCCATATTTTCATGATTTTTAGTTGAATTAATGACTATTCATGTTATGGTTATTTAAAAAAATAGATAATTTACATTTATAAATGCAAAAAATGGCTGAATTGCTTCAAAAAATTCTTCTTCATTATCTATATAGAATACTATTTTTTTCATATTTTATGATTTTTAAATATTTTTAATTAATTTTTAAATAAAAATTAATATTTTATCATAAATTCTAAATATTATGTTAACTTGAATAGTGCAATTGCCCATTTATTTATGAAATTTATTTGAGTTTGGATATGTTCGGGTAGCCATAACTATGCTCAAATTTATATAAATTACTGTTAAAATAAGACAGTAACTAGCATGCATACCTCAAATATGCTACCATTTTTTTAAATTTTTGAATGTAATTATTTTTAAACCAAAATTTAGTTTTAATCTAAAAATTACATGATCAAGGAAAAGTTATTCTTTCTTCTTCCATGCATAGATCACCCTTAGATGTACAACATATCATGAAATCATAGCAAAGTACAAAATTTTGGCGTGCTTTTTCCTAACTTCATCAATTTTAAGAGTAGTTTAGTCATAAAAAAAAGAGGGAGAAGAATGATGAGGAGGGAGGGGAAAATACCTGATTTAGCTTGGATGTAGACTCAAAACCAACAAAATTTCTCTTCTCCTGTAATTCTTCCTCACAAAACCCTCCCTTCCCATCATAATTTTTGAAGAAGAGAGAGGAAAATGACATCCCATGGGCTTCTCCTCTCTTTTTGTTAATGAGATGGCCCTAACCAACTTGAACGGGGTTGGATTGGTTCCACTCGGTTTAGAGTGATTCAGGCCGGTTTGCACCGAGTCCTAAACTAATAAGCCAAACCGGCCTAGTTTTGCATTGGTTTGGTTCGGTATACCTTAAACTAGGTGCTTTAGATTGGCAGACTCTGAAAGGAGTGTTCAAGAACTCTTTATGACTTGGTGCTTAGTAGAAAAACTACCTAATCTTGGCTGATTTCTTTAGCTTGCCGGCAATTCTTGGATTTGTTGCATATAGATTGGTTTCTTTATGTTGCCACTCATGTAAGTCCTAGAGATGGCAGCATATGTTCTATATGGAGGATCTGTCTTTGAATATGATTGTTGGCATTTCAATACTTTTTGCAGATGTTGGCCTATGCATGATGAATTAGATGGTTCTCCTCTGTACCTGCATCTTATTTAATTAGAAAAATATAAATATTAAGTGACAATGAAACTGGAGGAATTAATATGATTATATTGGGGAAATTAATGCTTGGTAGATGGATGAGAGATTAGATCATTCCAGGTTAGTTTTAGTTTCTTTTCTGGTAGCATGGCACAAAGGCAAATGTCATGCAAGAAAGTCGACTTCAACCTTAGGTGCCATGAGTATGCTCTTGAGTGGGCTTTGCTTTTAAATGCTTCCAGATTTCCTCAGCTCATACACTCGCTGCTTCTGCCATGATCTTTTATGAAGCCTTAATTGAATAGTCTTTCATAATGTTCTCGTGTAAGCTTATGTAGGTGAGGAGGTAGCAAGGAGAAAGAGTGATGAAGGGGAGAAATGTGAGGGATCAAGAGAAACCACCAATCCCACAAAATTTTTGTGATAATACATTATACGTAAATGGTATTCTTTATCCCCAAAATTTTGTGATAATGGATTCAACATGGTTATCTTGATCAGCTAATTCTCCCTTTCTTGAACTCTTCCTTAGCATCTTCCCGCCCTAACACACTCTATCACCTGAACAGACTTAAACGACTTCAATCTCAGTTTGCCTTGCACATCTTTATGATCAAAATCATTAATAAAACTTTTGTCATGGCATGTCATGTACATTACCATTTTAATGCAAACACCTGTAAATACACTCCGTTTCTATCATTTTAAGGCCTATATTGTTCCCTAGTCCTGCATTTAACTAGCTCCTGCATGGTGCAGTCTTAATTGGATATTTCAATTTTTGAAAGAAAAGGATGTACAACACAGATCCAAGTGCAAGTATCACTTGTTGTGGTTAAAAACTAAGGCTGGCACAACAAAACTAAGAAGAATATCTTTATAACGTGATTAGAAAATCACGAGGCATGTAGCAATTTTGTCAGTCATAATAAGAAATCCTTCTGGGTCATAATTATGGCAGTTAACTTTGTTGATTTTATGTCACTAATGACAGGTGAGAGAGATCTTTTTGGACTTTATATCATATAGATATAAAAAGTTTGCATATTCTTGCTATCTCATAAGCCTTTCTTTTTTCCTTCTCATTGTTAAGCATGCTGTGTACCATTCTAATTTGACAACACTAATTATGATACCAATAACTTTTAGTGTCTCAAATATGATGTAGTTACAAGGCATTATCTAAAGGTTCATAGATTGTTTTCAGAAATGACTATGAGATGCTATTGGCTTTGGACAACAATAATCATCAACATTCTGGTGCTTCAGATAACCAGATTAACAACTTGCCACAAACAGTAATTCAGGTGCAAATTTTCTTTACCTTTTTTAATAATTAAGAAAAGAGCTTTAAAGTTATTACAAATTTAGATGCCATGATTAATCCTTTAATGTTTGCTGCCATGTTCTTTGCTTTTCTTTTCTTTTCTTTTTTTTTTTAAAGCAGACTGATAACGTCGAAGAACCATGTGCTGTCTGCCTTGAGAAGCCCTCTGTTGGGGATACCATCCGTCATTTACCATGCTTACATAAATTCCACAAAGAAGTATGGACTTTCTTCATATCGTTATAGAAATCTTCTTTTTCAAAAGAAATGTTGTTTTATAAATGATAAATCTTTCAAAATGCAGTGCATTGACCCATGGCTAAGAAGAAAGACATCATGCCCAGTATGCAAGTCTGGTATTACCTAATTTTATATGGTCGATTGGAAGCTTCAGGCAATCAACTTCTCTGGTTGGTCAGCTCTATTGTTTGTTCATCAGGGGGTCTTCAGGTAATCCTCCATTCTTTTATGGAGTATTAACCACCAGATGTTATCAGAACAATGTTGGGCCCTGCCAGTAGTCTTTTATGCTGATGCATGAGCTGGTGAAAGTCATCCTCGTGCTTTTTGACATGCTTGTTGAGGGTTCTCAAAGCATCCACCAATAGAGACTTTTATCTTAAGCATGTATTCCCTTTTTATTTATTAAATTGCAGTTGCTGTTTTTTCGGTAACAAAATTGCAGTTGACTTCAGCACCTCTCTATGGTTATATTTTCTGATGCCACCAGTGACACTGTTGATTTGATTGTTAAATAACGAGGGCTGATGAGGAAGTTTCCAAATGAAAACAAATGGTGTGGCCATGTCACCATTTGGTTAATTCTGTTAATTTTTTTTGTTTCATTTTTTGGCTGTTGCTTCATTCTCGCTCTGGTTTATCCATTGATGGAAGGAGTCTCCAATGAGTACCAATAGCAGTTTAAACAATTCATATGAGGTAGTATTCCTTGCAACTGTTCTCCCCTCAAATTTTGAGAGAGAAGTTATTATACAAAGATCATGAGAAATTTTTCTCCCTTCAAATTTTGGCAAGAAATAGTTATATATATATATATATATATATTAAAAAATTAATTAACATTGTGGAGTTATCTTGCTGGTGGAAGGTTGTCCTGATGCTGTTGCCGGACAGATTTAAAAAATGGCGAAGTACCTTTACATGCAAACCAATGATTATCTATGAAGTCCACAGAAATTGCGCTTTAGAATGAGGGACAAAGAACAAATTGTATCGAATCGACTCCAAGAACACCGTCTCATTTTGACACAATAAATCAACTTTTGGGATCTAATTAATTTTTTTTTAAATTTTAGGATCTAAATATTTCTTGCTAAAACTGGAGAGGGTTAAAATTTATTTTTCTCCAAACTAGAGTTTCTAATAATCGGTTTACTATAAACCATTCTGGACATGCAACATGGTAAAAAAAACCACGCGAAACCAACATGGTAAGAACTACATACAATCATGTTCTTCCCATACAAATCTAATTTTGGGTTTGAATCCAAAAGGATTTTATTGGTTGTATCATCTATGGCTCTGAATTATGTATGTCATTAGTTCCCGTACCCTGATTTGTTGATTTAGGGTACTGATACCCAATCAATATGACGGTTTAGCTTGATATACATCCTTCTAAATATATTCTCTTATGTGTATATATAATTATTTCTACACAACAACTAGAGTGCAACACATACAATGCATATATTTTTATTAATTTTTGATAGAAACAAAATTCATTCAAATAAACAAAAATATGTTTGAGAAAATATTTGAATCCTCAATCTTGTGGTTAACAGCCCAACTTAGCTATACCCAATTTCATTGAATGGGGCTACACGTCTGAATAAATGTAAAGAAAGATGAGATGGGGAAACATAGAAGGTTGGACATGCCTCACGCATGAATAGATTAGGAGAGTTGGCAACTCGGCATTATTTAAAATGGATGAACTATAAGTCCATAACTTGAATATCCAAGTATATTGATATTCCAATGCTTATTTTTCCATATGAGATGGTGGTTGTGAAATATTTCGATGCACATAATGATAAAATCTGATTATGGATCTCTTTAAAACATGTCCGAGATGTGTTTATATGAAAATTATTTTTCTAGCTAAATGAACATGTACGTGGAAAAAATTATTTTTTGATAATAGAGGGTTTCGAAGGGCTTTAGAGGACCTTGTATCTTTTATACTCGCCCCCAAACTTATTTATCTATGATGGGAATGACAACTACCATATGTCCAGATCACTTAACCAAATCTCTCTTGATAATGAAAAATTTATTTATATGTGGAAAATTATAATAAGAAATAATAGATTAAAATAAAAAATAAAAAATAATGAATTATTTGAACATAGATTTTACATAAAATTCACTTAATTATTAATTTTGCATGAATCTCTAGACGTATGATTTTGCAAGGTGATGAATCCGGTAAAATTGATAACTAGAATTGAATTTTTAGTACAAAATTCACTTTCCTAATAGGTCTTTGAAAATGTTTTTTTTTTTTTTTTTGATGCAAGTGAACAATTTCTTCAAAATATTTCTTGATTAATTAAACTGATAAACTTTATTGCGCCCTTTCATAAATTTGAAAAACGGAAAACAAATTTCCCCTTCCTTTCGCCCAGAGGAACAGAGGATGCCATCCGAGGAAGAATCCTCTTCTAATCCCTTCTTCTATTGGGACGCCGACGCCGAGGAGGAGCTCCGAGCCATCGAGACTGCCTACGCCTCCTCTTCCGCCAAGCGGCGGCTCTGCGAGCTCGAGGCCCGCGACCCCGACGCCGCCGATCAGCGATCCAAGGGCCGCCGTTTGCCTGATTGGGGGAAGACCAACGCCGCCCTGTCGAGAGGCCGCGCCGCCGATAGGATGCCCCCTTCTTTTCCTATAAATGGGCTTTGGAGTCTCGCTCGCCGTCCTTGCCGAGGTAGAAGGAGACCAAACCCTTGCTGATTCTTTTCTCTTTTGAGCATTTGAATGCGATTACGATCTGAGAATCTATAGTAAATCATTGACTAAGAATTTGGATAAAAGTTGGATTTTTGGAGTTGGGAGAATCATAATGCCGCTGACAGTATTAAATCATGGGCTGAATCTCGTTGTTGGGCATCCTTTACTATTCCATGATTTGCACGTTTGTAGCAGACTGTCGGTTGTATTCAAGTAATATCTTAAGGTATGTTAAAAAAAGAAGAAAAATTGGGGCACAACAAGTGGGTTTAATCTGACCTAGAATGCGGCACTTGGTGGTGTTTGAAATGGGGTTGCTAAGGCTTTTAAAGCTTATTGTGCACCATTTGTTTATATATTTTTTGAGACAGGAGGGGATAATCCCCATAATTCTACCCTTATTCCCACCCCATCCCTTGAGGGTGACTCCAACCGGAATCCTAGCCGCAAACTAAAGTTCGGTGGTAATGATTAATTTTAGTATGCATATCTTTTAGATGTATCTTTAATTCTAGGGTGTGTGAAGTTATGACATAAACATGCAATACAAATTATAAAAAAATTCAGAACACATCAAAAATTATGACTCAGACACTTAAATCAGTATCCTTATCATATATATTCCAAAATCATAGTATTAAGACAATGAAGTATAAGGAAAGGCCAAAAAAAAATGAATCCAAAGTAAACCATACCAAGGGCATATTGGCCGTGTCAAAGCATATCAGTTGACACCACTCGTCGATACAGCTGACAGCACTTGCCTTGCCTACCCTTTGCTGACTGATATGGGTTCAATACTTGATATTTCAACCTTGCTTGAAATCAACTTAAAGCAGTTTAGATGTGAATATAGTAGGCCTTCCTTAGTGCACCTTGCAAACTTTTCATGTATTCTTCACTAATGTCATGTACTTGTCCATTCTGCAGTGTGCCAAATGTTGATATTGTATGCTAAATGTACATACTGTGTTTGTCGCTGATTGGCACAAACATGAAGGACAATAGTTTATTCCTTGTTCCAAAGCTTATTCATGAAGACCACAAATTGTTGTGAAATTACACCCATTCTAGCTGCAATTCTGTTATAAGAGTAATCGATCTATATAAGCTTTCTGAACACTTGGCGTGTTGGTGTGCTTTGGGATGGCCAGCTTGTGATTGTTGGAGCCCATGCTGTGTCTTATAATGAGCAATATGAAATTTAAAGTATCCTTGTTCTTCCTCAACCAACAAATGGTATTGTTGGTATACAGAATAGGTGTGATACCTCACTATCATGGTCCGTAAATCTGTTGAAGAATAGTCCCTACAACCTACAATTTAACATAGCCTGCGTACCATGAGTCTGCTGGCCATCCATCCAAAAACCAAGGATCCAGCCAGAAACTAGTTGTTAGCTATACCATGTAAGATCGGCCTTTAACATGTTACTGCACCTAAGCTGAATAATGTAGATGCTTTCATGCTCTTTGTTTCTTATTGTATCCATTGCACATTTGTTCTTTTGTTGCCACACTCTACAATTTTGGTATAAAAAATCTCATTTGGGTTGTAGCCTGAGAACTCTGCCTTCAGATGAGTCTCATTTCCAACAAATTACCACGTTCCCCTCCACCATTGGAAGTACAACCAGAATATCAATTTTATGTGAGGATGAACAAGTACTGTAGTAGCTAAAAAACACTGGATTGATATGTTTGGTGCCCATTGATAACAGATCTTGCTGATTCCAGCCCACTGCAACTGAGAAAAGAGTCTTGTTTTCCATCCTCCTAACTTATGGATACTTTCAATTGGAGAACAGCACACAACTGATTAGAGTCTAAAAGAAAAGTGGCTGAGGCCATGGTATTGATATGAAGCCATCCTGAACTTCAAGGGACTATTTTGAAAAATGACAAGGATCTGATCCTAAAACTTTGCTATTGGATCCTCTCTATTCTATTTTTTTTTTTGAACAAAATCTATTTGACTTTATATATGTTATGGGTTTGGTGCTGATCAACTTAAAGTTCATAGGATATCAATTTTATCCAATTTTCTGTTGAAATTTAATAATAATTTTCTTCAAACAGCTTCTTGGCACTAGGATAATGCTATATCTTAAAGGATATATTAGACACCTTTATCTGTTTACTATTTTTATTAAAATGATTCCCTGCTATGTGGATATTAATGCATTGTTGCTGGAACAGCTGCTCTTGCAATCTTAATGGTCTAATAAGATTTGGAATAGAAAAACCCGCTTGACATCATTTTTTAATCTAAATAGTTTAAATAATCCTTTGTTTGCTTAGTGACTGATATTTTTTAACCAATAGTTGATCATTTGATTGTTCAATGTCTTTCTGGTTGCAGAAAACTTCAAAATGAAATATCCAGCCATGGTTTTTCAGGGACAGATTATATATAGTAGGACAGCTCCTGAAGTAGAGCTAGCTGCTAAGGAGATTTTGGATAAAATTAATTCCATGAAGGATAATTCTGATCAAGTCTCTCTTGGATTTGATATCGAGTGGAGACCTCTGTTCAAAAGAGGTTGGTTCCTTAGCTAAAAATATAAATGGTGGCTTCAGCTGTTCAGTCTATTTTCTTCCTTTTAGGTTGCATTTTAAATGATTTTATGAGTATAAACCTTTATGTGCTGCCTGCTCAATTTTATGCATACTAAATACTTGTAGAAGGTATGCTGCAGTGTCATATTTATTCAGACAAAATCATATATGAGTAGAGACTTGAGCTAGTAACTTTAGGATAGGACTGAAGCCTCAACTCTAGTGGTGCAAAATTTTGCACGGCCTTTCAGATTAAAGATCTGCAGATGACCATGAACTGCGGTATTCAAAATATGTAAAAGCAAAATGGAAATCATATGTTTTGGAGGACTCTTAATTCTTCTTCAAGTGAACAAGAAAGTGTGTCAATAGATTATGCTGTAACATCTTGAAGGCCATATAATTAAGAAACTGAACAGTCAAATTTTAACCTAGAATCTTAAAACACATATAAGCAAAATTCAACAAATTTGGTTGCTTCTAAACTATAAGTTAACGCTCTATCATGTCTATTTAGAACCACTTGATGCCAATTTCAACAGCACCAATATGCTTAAAAAAGACCCATCCTAAACAATTATTTAATGTTTGAGCAGAAAACGCAGCCATCATTTTCCTAGTTCAGCCCTAGACTAGATTTTTTGGAAATACAATAATGGTTAACCACCACTGTTAGCCGATATGATGGGAAATGATGGACAAATAACTGGTTCGTTTGATTATATCATCATTGACAGCATAAAATTTATAATTTTCTGTACTTACATGGATATTTTATTTTTGCAAATATTAATTTTAAGTGGGCCAAAAATGAGAAATAAAGACTGTCGTTCCCCCTTATATAATGGTCATTGAAGGGGAGCAGCCATGAAACAATGCCCTTTTTTGAATTCCTACTATATGTCGATGTACATGACAGAAGCCTCTGAAATCATTAACAATTGCCACTAAACCATGCTTGCTGCACACATAATAATTCTTCAGAACATTTGACTTTTGATTCCTATCCGTTTTAGAGGTTTAGAACATGCTTGATGATCTGTGTTTTCAATTTTGATGATCCTTATTGTATTTGTGCACGCGCATAGAAATACATTGAGGTAAATCAAAACTTGTTTGCTACTGGTCTGGAATCTGCAGGAGAAGCGCAAAGGAAAGCTGCAGTGATGCAGATATGCATGGACAACTCTCGTTGTGATGTAATACACATCATTCATTCTGGAATTCCTCCTATTTTGAAGTCCCTTTTGGAGGGTAATTCATCTGTCAAGGTAGGCAGTCTATTTTGAACTGTTAGCTATTCCCTTTTCTTGTTAAGTTGGTAAGTTCTTTTGCTTGAGGATGTCCCTATATGTTCTCTTTCATTGACAATGTTTTGTCATTACATGAAGGTTGGAATAGGTGTAGCCAACGATGCCTCGAAGATTTCAAAGGATTATAATATCTGTGTAGAACCTGTGGAGGATTTGTCAAGCCTTGCAAATCTCAAGATTGGTGGAGATCCTAGGAAATGGGGTCTCAGTTCTTTAACCGAAACGATTACATGCAAGCAGGTTCTACCAACAACTGAGCTATAAGTTTAGTAGCTTAAGTCCTCAAGCATGCAAGCACATGTGCTGTGACAAATTCGTACATGTTTAATTGTGATTTAATCTTACATGCCCTAATAATTTTGAGCTAGAGAACATAGAGATGGCAGATGCGCAAACAGTTATAGTAAGCTAAATTCAAATATCAAATAATTGTTATAAGAGATTGGGGAATAACAGAAAGGAGCTATAAATGTATTATAGTGTCTGTTAGGTAGCACGATCACTAATGAACAAGTAACTTTTAAGTATTTTGTAGATCTTTTTCTTAACAAATCATCTCCAATGCTTGCCTATAGGCTGAACTTTTTGCCATTGGTTGTCATTCACGATTGGTGTTTGTCGAAATTGGCTGAAACTTAAAACTTGATTTTTCATTGTGGAATAGGAAAAATGGGAAAAAATATAACAACATAGATTAGAAAACTATGCCAGCATATACAATGGATTGTGTTATATTCACCCTCACTTGCTAAATGGGGGTTTAAATGAAGGAAAAGAGATAGAAGTTTCATTTTGTGCACATATTATCAAATAAACAACAAAACACAATATCTAAAATTTAGATACGTAGTAATTTTATTTAAAGTGAGGAAACAAATACATAATAATTTTGATATTTTATTTCATATTTGGGTGGGGCCAAAGATCTACAATATTACACGTCAGTTGGAATTTCAACCCATGGCAAAAAGAGCTGAACTTAAATTGTTTTTAAATAGAAGGTTCTTGAGTATGCTTGCAGCTACGGCAGTCTTGTTCCTTGGAATAAAATAATAAGTCTGTTCTGCATTCTAGGTACCTTAGGGATAATGATGCTATATTTGACCTTATAGACATAAGCCATCTGGCTAAATTTTTGCTGTGGACCATGTGATGATGCCTAATAATCAAGGATAGAGATGCTTAGAGAGGCTCATTTTGAAGAACATACATATGCTTGATGCACAAACGAATCATGTTGGGTCAAGGCCAAGGTTTTTGATCTCGGATATCATATTTATCTTGGTGGTTGGACAATACAGAAGAGAATCGAGATGTCGATTTATCTTTACAGTGATTGAAGTTTGGGAAAATTTTAAAAATAGCTGAAATAATCCAGAGATTTCAGTGAATATCTAACAGAGAGATATTGGAACATAGGCCAACTAAGTAAAAGGAAAAAACTGTTTCAGGTTCGATTGAAAAAGGAAAAAAATAGAAGTGGTTTCCTTTCATTATTGGTTTCTTTTGATGTTTGCCACTCTCTTTAGGAAAAGACCCTCTTTTCTTGGTCTAAGATGATACGGATGAAATAGACGCCTGTAATGTCTATGGGTTGGAGGCATTGTGGAAATTAGCACTGGCAGTTTGCAGCATGAGAAAACCTTTTGCGTTTTGGATGTGGCATGGTGGTGCTGCAGGAGATTCCGATGCCTAGACTGGGAGATCCCTCAAACTATGAAGCGCCACTTCAAGACTTTGCCCCTTCATGAGGCAGCAGAGGCCTTATATGCCATGAGCATCTGAGATTCATAGTCCTTAACCAATCCTGGCCTTTTTGGGTGAAGTGGAATTGCATTACTGATACTAAATGAGGTAGTATCTTGGCATGTTATTTTACACTTTGGCATATCAGTCTATGCCAGCCAAGTAATACTAGTTGATATATCATAGATATTGTATCAGTGAGTGTCAAATAGAGCGCAGCAAATGCTTAAAGTAGCAAAATTGATTTTATTTCTATCATGGGTAAGCAATTATCATAAAGGCTAGCTGTCAAACTAGAAGTAATTAGAGCACCAAATGCAAATTGATCTCATGTTTTTCTTCCCAGAGTTACTGATGGTTGTCCTTCAGAACTATTTAAAGGACAATCTTGTTAGTAAGCTCTTAGCTCCCTATTTCAATATAGGCAAGATGTTCTACTTAATAATAAACTGTTGCAGTGAAGGAGTTCAAAAGTGTGGAGCTTGTTGAATAAAAATTATCAGTACTATGCTCCATTGGCAATATAAAATTTCTTTATAATAAATGTCTCTTTTGATCTATTGGTTTTATAGATCGCACTAGCACAACAACAATCTTCAGCTTTTCGAATTTTTCAGAAACATTGTTTCCCAATATAAGTGCTTCTGACATCTCACATAATTCTAATTTTGCACTTGGTAAAAGAATTATCATGCATACCCTACATCCATTGCACACACGTGTGCACCGCACACAGGCACATATGCAAATTGTATAGTTATTGTGTCAGGGAATTTGCTAGTCTCTTTTGATACTCTTAATCTGCATTTGTATTGTACTCTTCATATCTGCTATTTCTTGCTGCTACTGCAGTTGAAGAAGCCTCACAAAATAAGACTGGGAAATTGGGAAACTGATGTGTTGTCAAGAGAGCAACTCCAGTATGCTGCCACTGATGCATTTGCATCTTGGCATTTGTATCAGGTGAAAACAAACAGTAACAGTCTCTCCCTCTATCTCTTTCTTGTTTTCCCACATGTTGTATAGCTTTCTAAGCTTAGTTATTTGCTTTACCAGGTTCTGAAGGGCTTCCCAGATGCAAAAGCTGAAGCTGAAGACGTGACACAAACAAGCCATGCTGTTTCATGACTAAAGCATCCCTCTATATTTATCACAATTTTTTTTTCATGATGATATCTGGTTCAGGTTAGCAATACATTTTATATTCTTTTATATATAAATTCTGTATTGTTTGATAAATAATTAGTTCAACATCTTGGCTAGGTAGTCGTCACATGAAGAAGCATGAAGAATGGCTGGCAACTAGATTGCGTTGGATGGAAACAGAATCCATGTATACAGTGTTGTCTAAGTTTGGGAAGGGCAGCTTGTCTTGCAGGTGAACATGTCTGTTGCTTTCTGTACTTTATTTTATTGTTCATCTAGATCTATTCCGAGTTTTGTTTGACATTGTCATGTTCCCTTTTGCTGGGGAATGGATGAAGCTGAATGAATCATAAACTTTTCCAAATTTTTCTACTTAAAATATGAGGTTGTGCTTGATATGCGGTTGTGAGAGCTTAACATGGTCATAGTACAGCAACGATTGAAAGAATTTCAATACAGAAGGTACTGTACTGCTGCTTCTATGTCAGCCATGGAGACCTAATAGCTGCCGACAATTAGTCTTCACACTGGATAGCAGCAGACAATTTTGTCTTCGGACCATAACAATTTTTTGGCCTGAACGTTACTCGAGAAACACTTTGATGCGAAAAGTTTAAAAATTTTCAATTGGCCCCTCAAAACTATTTTTATTTCAATATGATCGTATTGTCCATCCTCTTTGGAAAGCATCGTGCATTAGTTTTGATACACGCGATAATTTAATAGCTCTATTATTTCTGAAATGCCCTTCCTCTCTAGCATAACCATTGCGTTAGCGTTCGGGTTCTCTTCTTTTTGGCAAAGCCTAGGGGTTCGAGAAACCATGCCTAAATGGGATATCGGGTTCTCTCAGATGTCGCCGGCTGCGAAGTACTTGTTGACGCCGTCAACCTCCTCATAGGGTGAGGTTTCCGGCCATGCCGAACTTGAATCACTCCAATCACAAAGGCTGGCGGAGATGATCTTGGGGAGGGATTTGACGAGGGTATTAAAGGTAGCTGACTCGGTCTTTTAGCTGTCGAATATAAACCACTTTAACTACTACAAAAAGGGTGGATAGAGATCATCCAAAGTTGAATTGCGCATCAAACTTTCTAAAGCCTTTAATTTTTGAAGTGGGGGAGGGAGAGGAGGAGAAAGGTGTTGGCTCTGGCTACCATAGATGGCAGAGTGGCCGAGGTCAAGAGCTTTAAGGGACAAGGAATTAGGATCCTTTTATTATCCCTGAAACAGTTAGTGGATTTGGAAGAAATGGTAAGTTAGTCTTTTAAGCCCGTCTGTTAAAAGTGTGTGGGGTCAGATAGACGATCAAACCACATTGACACACAAAAAAGAATGAGGGACTAATTGAAAATTTCTAAATTTTGTGGCTCAAACTATTTCTCGCATAAAATTGAAGGTGTCTTGCTGTATTTTTCCTCATGAGATAACCTGTAGATTCTGATTTTAATTCTGTGGGCGACTTGGAAACCAGATCATAGAAAACCTAGATATACTCGGGCTCTAAGACACAATGAACCAATGTTTTATGGAGCACCCAATCCAGGTTTGATGAATTCGTTAATCTGCTAAGGTTGCCTACAATCTCAATTGAAGTCATTAGGTGTTGGGGTACCAGTGACTTCAGTCCGAATCTTTCCTCCACCTCAATTTCAGCTTGGTTTTCCTTTTCCTTCTATCTTAGTGAGAGTGAGAGAGAGCGCGCGCGAGAGAGAATTCATCAGTTTGCTTGATTCATGTTAAAGTTTGTAATCTATAATTTGATTGTGAGAGAAATTTTCTCGTAATGATCTATATTTGTAATGTTAAAAAATTTGCTTGTCAGCTAACTTTGTTTAGAAAGACTGAAATTATAAAGAAAAAATCTCTCAGCAGATTTTTTCTTTTAATGACTGTCCTTCAGCTAGATTTATTTAGAAAAGTGCCTACCTAATTAGGAGAGTCGAGAAGTGTTCTAAAAGTAGGCCCTTGTGCCTGCAACTTTGAATAAATACTATTCAAAATAAATTTAAGTGATAAAAAAAGGATTATATATTAGATGTAGTTTTCTATTGAAAATTTCTTGACATTTTAGCATTATATTTTTGTTATGGCTAGTATAATCTGTACCGACAATTTTTTTTGAGGTGTACCAAACAAATTGTTTGGTTTCATCAAGGTAACAATGTAACATAACACAGAGAACATGACTTCGGGAGAAGACAAAATATGGAGGCTGTCACATAATATCCTTTACCTGCATTGCTGCATCTATCAGCCGTAACCATATATGTAGCATAATACATAGAACATGACTTCGGGAGAAGACAAAATATAGAGGCTGTCACATAATATTCTTTACCTGCATTGCTGCATCTATCAGTTGTAACCATATTACAAGTTGTTGATCTTGCATTGATTCTCTATCACTATGCATTGATTCTCTATCACTATGGGCTCGTTCGGTTCGCGGAAAAAGAAGAGGAAAAAGTGTGGTCAATGAAAAAGTAATGAGATGCCTCTTATTTGGTTGGAGTTTTCAAAGGAGAGAGATGGAAAAGTTGTATTCCCATGGAAATATAATTCCTACATTTCATGAGAAAGTCTTTTCCATGAAAAACATAGAAAAGTTACTTTCTCATGAGGCAGAAATCACTTTATCTTTATTTTTTTTCCAAAAAGGCTCTTCAGCATTAAAAAGGCATTAAAAACCTAATTTTTATTAAGAGTATAATAAGAATTATACATAATTTTTTCAGAAAAGTGGATGGTCAACCAAACATAAACACTCTAGAAATCTGTCATTTTCCCATGTTTAACCAAACATGCCAAAAGTACATTCCCAGGTATTCTCTTCCTAGAAATCTTCTTCCTAGAAATCATATTCTTAAGAGAAAAAATACTTCCCGCGACCAAACGAGCCCTATAGTGAATTAGCCGACTACGAGCCAATCCACAGCAGAATGGCAATTCGCGTCCTGATAATGACCTCAATCAACTACATCCATGAGCTCGACACCGACCCAAACTAGAATTCTACTGACGTGGTGTGAAGCTATAACATAGGATGGCAGGGAAAACTAGGAGAGGCTTCTCAACCAGTATGCCAAAGGTGCTCTGCACTAATGGAGAAGACTGACTAGTATAACAGCATCGTTCATTATGGCTTTCTGATGGAGGATTCTGCCACCATCCACCAAAAAGCAACGCATAGGGCTTTTGACATCAACTTGCTTCAGGTGGTTATCAGAAAACTTAGCATTCATTTGTTGATTGATGCTCCAAGCTCACACTAAAGCCTGGCAGAATGAAAAAAGGCAGGTGCAGTTCTCTTGTGGAAAAAAGCAGGGATCCTTCCACCTATTGGCAGGCGTTCAGGTAGAATTCTGCACGAAACGGTTGTTATGATGCTGCATACAGCAGCAACCATGGATCCAAAATGTTTTATGAATTACAAGAATTACATAAGCAAAGCAAGAAGACTTTAAAGTAGCAGCTGTAAGCTTGGGGGTTGACACCTTTATACCGATAAGGTGGCTGAGTTTTCATCAATGGAATATGCTAGTGCTGGAACTAAATGAATGCAACGAATGCGGGGAACAGATAAAAACTTTTGGGTGTTTTTTTTCTTTTCTTGTTTTTTTCTCTCTTGTGAACCTGCGGTTGATATTTAGTAGTTCATACATCTTCATGTGCCCCAGAATACTTAATTAAATAAAAAAATCAATCACCATGCACACTTCTGTGAGCAACATCTATTTTGCAAGGAAATGACAATTTTTGTAATTCCACTGCTTTGACTGTTAATTAAAAAAGTAAAAGTTGCATCGAAAAAGGAAAGGGCGAACAGAACCACCATATAAAAATACAAAAAATGTTTTTAATAATACGTATGCTTTAACACTAAATCAAAGCCTCATACAATAAAAAAGGAGAATATGGATTCATCCCCTCCCAAAATTTTATAAGACTGAATGCTTCCACTTGAGTATAAAGAATGTTACCTACGGGTAAAAGACCAGATATAATGCACGGTGGGAGGAAACTCATCGCAATCCAATCGGCCAATTCCTAAGGAATTATGAAGACCTAATTGCAAAGAATAATTATACAGCCCAACAAGGAGAGTGTAAAAGAAAAGAAAAAAAATATTGGAAATGGGGTGGATTTACAACATAACAAGCAGAGGCACAAACATCTGCTTTGGGAATGAAGACTCAGAAATGAAATAGACCAAATGAATGCTTGAGTTCCGTATCCTCATGCCTGTAAAAATTGGAAGGCTGGGTTCTTGAGAAGCTCTTCTGGTGGTTTTATATCTGAAAAGGTCTTATCTTGTAGGGAACTTGATATGCCATCAACTGAGAAGGGAATGCTGCACCAGAAACAAGCACAAAAGAGTTAACCATGGAATGTTGTACCGCACCGAACCGCCCGATTCTACCCCTCGGTTCGAGAAACCCGGCGAAACATGGGAGAGGGAGAAGGACAGAGGAGAAGAGAGAGAGAGAGAGAGAGAGAGAGAGAGAGAGAGAGAGATGGGAAGGGAGGGAGAGATAGGCCGAGAGAGGGAGGCAGAGAGGGTTTTGAGACCCCTCTCCTCTAGCCACACGAAAACAGGGGCTCCGGCCCTATTTTTTTGGAAACTTTTTAAAAGTGAAATCGGCACGGTGCTGACTACACATAAAAAAAAAAAAAAATCAAAAAAAAAAAAGAGATGGAGTTCCTGTTTCGTTTCAAAACAGGGTCTTCGCCCCTATTTTCGTGTGGCTAGAGGAAAGGAGGCTCAAAAGCCCTCTCTCTACCTCCCTTCCTCTCTCTCTTCAACGAAATAGGGATTTTACCTCTATTTTCGTGCGGTCAGAGGAGAGAGGGCTCAGCCTCTCTCTCTCCCCCTCCTTTTTCACTCTCTCTCCATCCCTCTCTCCCTCTCCCTCTCTTCCTCTCTTTCCTTCTCCATCTCCCCCTCCCTCGCCAGCTCTGGCTATGTTGGTACAAGCCCTGAACAGAACAGCACGGTACCATATCCGTACTGTCGAGTAATCGGTGCGGCTTCTGGTACCAGCACAGCATACCTTGTAGTAAGCCATCAACTGTCTTAACCGAAAGTTTCCATAATTAAAGAAAATAGTTTAATTCTTTCCACCTGGAATTGTCATCCAGCAAAAAGGCACTGCTAGCAGCATTATTGGAGTCCTCTGTCATTAATATCCTCATGCTGGAAAGGACCTGTAGGAAGATGTCATGAGTTCATACAGGGAATATTGGAACAAATGAGCTGTTCAACAAATATAGATAATACTGTACACTTAAATTAAAATAGATGCTAGCATGCTGCTCACTAGAGGCTGTAAGTAGACTCAAAACACAAATGAACAAGCATGACAAACCACTAAGCAATGTTGTGTGACATGCCCTAGATAATAGAAGGCTCTTGTATTTAAACATGAAGCAGAATTTGCACTTACACTTGAAGACACACTTTGAGTGTTATATTTATCATCCCAATACTGAGTGCAAATTCTGTAAAGCTGCTGGACACTCAAGACCTGTTGAAAGAACCGAAAGATTGAGTAGTTATATATTGTGCAGATTGCAGAACAACATGTGCATGCATGCATGCATGTGTGTGTGTGTGAGAGAGAGAGAGAGAGATTGAAAGCTCACTGGGCAGAGGTCATTGACAATTTCATCATATGAAATCCTGTATTTCTGAAATATTACCTGTATATTGCCATAGAAGATAGAACAGTCATGAGATAAACAATGAGTCCATTCATTGTTAACTAAATCTTGATGCTTGTCAAAGATGGTCAATACTAAATAGAACTGAAACAGATTGTTGAAATTGTAGTCAAGCCATACCTACAAGACAGTTATGTAAAAGATTTTACATATTCTGGAAATCTACAATCTAGACACAATTATTATATGACACCCTGCTAGTCAATATTCAGATAATATTTGTCGTGTATGGTTCTCCACTTGTATATCAGAATTTACCATCTCAGGAATTAACCAGGAAGTTCACCTTATCATGAATAGAATCTGTATCCCAGATTGATGCAGACACTAATAAATATATGATTGACATATGAACATCATTTCTGACATGATGCAATATAAGTCACCATGATTTAGAACCATAACACTACTGCCACAGCCAAAAGTCATGATATAATGCATCATAAGGGCATAAAGAAATCGTCTTGGTAGCAACCACCAAACCAATAGAACAAAGGTTAGCTCTGCAGCCGGTCCACAATATGTATGTTAGTGTTTCTATCTATATGGAAGTTAAATGACTACTTTCTTTACTAACGCTTCCGAGCGAAAATGAAGAGGAGCTTTTGTTTCAATGCCAGGATTTTTCCAGAAGGATTCAAACAATAGACCAGCAAGTAGGTAAATTCACAAAGAACGATTGACAAATAAATGTATATTATTTTCCATAAACTTCTCAGGTGGCTAACCAATGAAGAAGATTATGCTACTCAGTCTCTGAGATCATCATCTACTATTTTTTTTTCTTTTTAAAAAGAAAACTCCCAAATTGCAAATAATCATTACTATTTTAGTCATAGTAAATCCAAATTTTGTAACCACTCCTTTATGTATATGCGCACTAGCCCCTATTTCAATCCATGCTCACTATTGGGAAGCATGGTAGACTGAAGCTAACTGTAGTTGATGAGACACGTAGAGGCAAATGTGTCAGGTAATATTACATATGACCTTACAATTCTTGAGCGGCTTCCTAATCCATCCCAAATATATTGGCTACACCCAACTAACCAACAGCTAATAAATCAAAAAAAAAAAAACTAAATCATATTTAACCCGCCAACTTTTTTAAGATAAGCAATGTAGTTGGAATAATCTATCCAGTGGAACTAATTGATTGCAAATAAATATTCTCAGTGCAATTATTGATCTACCTTTGATCCACATTCCCATCAATGGATCTTTTTCTTATTTCATTTGTTCCCCTTTTTTTCAGTGGACCCATGTAATACCCAGCCTTTTGGCTTAGGAATGAATCAGGCCTGGTCCATTTGACCGGCCTGAAATTTTATTTGGGCATGGCCCGGCCTTTAGGCCCACAGGCTGGTGCCTAAACAGCACCCCAAGGCCTGCATCGAGAAGAAAAAAAAATGAAGAAGAGGGCGGAACCCCTGTTCGATGCGGAGAAGGAGCTGGACTCCACCTCCTCCTCAAACTTCAATTGGAAAGGAGATTTCACTGCCTATAAATCTCCCAACGATCACCTGAGCAGAAACTCACCTAGAGCCCTTTCTTTCTCTCCCCCTTCTCTTCTTTCTTTGTTTTCTTGTTCATGGTGCCCTATTATTGGGCCTATCATCGTCGTGGTTGATCCTTGTCAGAAAAGAGGTAATGACGTCTCTACCTATTCACCCCTTTCCTCCCTTTTCTGTTCTGACAATAGACCACTACCTCTGACCCAGATTCCGGTGGAAGATCGGATTCCGCTGAAAACCTCCTTCCCCTATTTTTAGATCTGATAAATGGCCTCTATTCTTTCTTCCTCGCTGGCTGCTACTGTCACTGACCACTTACAACTGCTTAGTGATGTTGTGGACTGCGACCTTATGTTATCACCATAATCCGGCCTCGGATATTTTTTTTGCTTTTGCATTTCAGTCGATCCCTATTTTTTTTCAAGTTTTCTTTCACCAGATGCGCCATCATCACTGGCTGCTTCCTGTCAGGCTGGTCGATGCGCCACCATGCTTTGTGCTTCCGTGGCCAGCACTCTCACTAGCCACAACAACTGTTGAGCCCAGGGTCGGCGGAATCGTGCCAAACCGAGCGATTTCGGTCATATCGAACCATCCCGGCGGCAGACCGAGACGGCTCCAGCGACGAAAACGAAACCAGTTGTTTGAGGGGGAGAGAAGGAAAGAGAGAACGAGTGGGAGAGGGAGAGGAGAGGAGGGTGGCGGAGGTCAACGAAAAGCCGTCAGGCACCTGGGCAAGAGGTGCAGCCGTTTGCCTACTTCACTTAAATATTATGAAATTAAAAAGCAGCCGGACCCCTGTTTCGAATGAAACAGGGGACCTGGCTGCGGCCTCCACCTCCTGCCGGGCGCCGGCCTCCACCAACCTCCTCTCTCCCTCTCCCCTTTCTCTCTTTTTCTCTCTCCTGTTCGCCCTCTCCCCCGCCTCCTCTACTATGTCAGTACAGACTCGGCCCGACACGGCGTGAGCCCGTACCAACCTGTGCCGCCAAGCAACTGGTCCAATGCCTGGTACCGACACAGCAGACCATGACTAAGCCCATGAGGCCCCTTCCCCTTTCCATATTTTTCCAAGAAGAAGAAGAAAGAAAAAAGAAAAAAGAAAAGGAAAAAAATATATTTTTGATTCTCTCCCCCTCTACAATCTCTTTTCGAGCCAGTTGTACCCTAGCCTAATCTTGATCGAATGAAGTTACCATGATCGGACTGCCCCCGGCTGTTGGGCACTATCACCTAATCAGCTCTATTCCACCCTCTTAGTTTCGCTCTTCTTCTCTTTCTCTCTCTCTTCTCTTCATGACTCGTGGGCCCCACCAGTGGGACCCTTTGCAGCATGAGTCAACCCTAGTGAGGCATCCTGAATCATCTTAGTGACCAGACAACATATCGTCCCCTCACCCTAGCTCTTGTTAGGCACTGCTGGACTCCATCACCATTAACTTTTGTGTTATTATTGTGCTGGTCCAACCCTTATTCTATGATCGATTGGATTTTGTGATTAGGCTGGCCGGACCGTGGGATGCCACTACCTATCAATCCTATCTTTCTATAATTATCCATACTCTTTCTAATTATTGTACTCGATTTTGTATAGGGGTATAATTGTCTAGACAAGAAGATGTCCAGCAATGGGATACTACGATATGATCTATTAATTGAGGATTTTGAAAAAAAATCTAAAATTATTTGGATTTGTCAGAGTATTTATAAGGTAAGTAATGCTTCACTTGTTCTAGATTTATCAGCAAATTATAAAATTATTATATTAATAAATTTTGAATCGTACTAATGATGATGCATGAATTTGATAGCTAGTACTTTATTATTGAAAATATGCTCTAGTTTAGAATATTATGATGGTGCATTATCAGAAGTATTGATCTTGTTATGTATTACACTCGATCGATTTTGATACTGCATGATTATATATATTCTTATCGAACTGAAATATGAAATGTGATTTGTGAAACAAGTTTTGATTCCAGATGATTATGGACTCTCAGCCTATGTTAAGGACCCCGGTAATGGGAGCTAATATGCTGGCACTTGCTTATTCCTGAAAGGTTTATGCTGTAAGAAGATGCGCAGCAAACAACAATCAGATATGCGGTCGTGAAGGACTTTGTCGCAAGATGATGCGTGACACTCACACCACAAGAAAATGAGCGGTATCATCACCCTACCATAGAAAAAATATGGTCGTAGATCATGGTTAACGAAATGTACTTGATGTTTTGAAAGAAATTGGATTTATGAACAAAATTTAGATTTTAAGACAGATTAAATTTGGCATACATAATATTTTGATAAGGCAGCATATCTGGATTTGGTTTTGAACTAATGAATTCCATGTACTTATTTTTGTAAATAATAATTTATTTTAATTGCCTAATTAATCTAGTTAAAATGCTCATTGTTTACCGGGGGGTCTAGCCCATTATTCTATATTCTATTGTTTTTTCGGATTCTATGAACTAAGATGGCACGAGGTTATGTTCAGGGAGAGTAACTAGAGGCAGAATTTGACATCTTTATTTTAGATCAAGATTTGACTAGAGTTTGATGTAAGATCTTTTGAATATTGTTGGTTATGTGAGATATTAACAATTGTTTCTAGTTATTTAAATTAAAGTTTAACCATTGGTTATTTAAATTTGTTCCGCTGCTTGTTTTATGATATCGTGTTGAGATGCCTTGCATGCTTATGGGGAGAGTTCCTATGAGTATACGGCAGTTGCCGCATCTCCTGACTCGCGATCTCGAGTCGGGGCATGACAACCCATCAATGGAATTTATAAATTTGTAATTGCATAAGTTAGTACCATAACTAAAAATTATGATAGCCAAGTGTTACTAAAGAACATTACTTAATTCATAATAACACCATGAATGAGAAAAGGAAGTCCTTGTTATGGACCTATGATAAAGAGTTTTTCCTTTCAAACTGTATGGTTAGTTTTCCAATTTGTGAAGGTAACATTAGTCAGTTTAAGATAAGTAGAACAACTTGTATAACAGTTGCAGAAATTCACTGAGCAAATCAGTCAGATGTCATATACGAAGATCAAAATGAACAGGTCGGGATGTTATAAAGCCGCAAAAATGATTCTGTGAATTAAAAAAGGATCATTGGCATGGGCATGATCTTCTGGTTTATACTTTGTCATAAATAAGCTCATAACTATGGACATATTGCAGAAGCCTCATATAAAATTCCAAGTTAATGCATTTCAATTTAATGCAAGCACCAATCAACTCAATATGAGGAAGTCAACCCAGACATATGAGGAGGGGGTGGCGTGGTGGGGGTGGACTTCTTACCAAGAAACCCACAGCTTGCCTTATGTGTTTAAGTTCATCCCAGGATGTCCCAGCATACTGTAATGTGAGACATTGTAATATGAGACCAAAAAATTCCAGACACAATCTAGACCACACACACTTCCATATATGTCAAACTCTATATTAAGTTTATCACCTCTGGTTTTGCTTGTGCACACCACAGCTCCAATTCAGCCAAACCAGATTTCACATATTCTCCATTGCTAAAGGAGCAACATTCACGGCGCAGAAGAAGACTGAAGTAGCAGAGAAAAGAACATATCATCAAATAATCCACAAATTTAAGGGTGAACAAAAGTAAAAAATATGGTCACCTGTTGAAGAGCTGAACATTGATGAATGAGAAAATCTGAGTAAAGAGTTTCTGAATCAGAACTGTTGGCACCTAAACGTCATCATATCAACAACAATCAGCCAACTGCTTATAGATAACACATATATATATATATATTGCTCCAATCTGTGGAGATAATATTTACATAGTTTTCTTGTAGTGTCTTGAGAAGATTATTGAGGTTGTCAATGATGCTCTGCCAGTGGTTAGTTTGAGTTGAATTCCCAAATGAACGCCCTCTCAGCATACTTGCTTTTGCTGTTCTTGGTGCCTTGAGTTCGCAAATAAATAATCAGCAATACAGATATCAGTCTTAAAGGCTCAAAATTCTGATAAGATTCAAATAGGCAAGCATGTATAGCAAGTTGCAAGTCAAAAGGAGAAAGGTATGAAGTCTAATGCAAGTAGTCAGCAGAGTACTATGCCAAATAAACACAGAACAACAATCTCCTAACAGTGTCTAGATACAAAAGAGACGTAAAAGTAGTTAAAAGGACAGACACTTTCAGAACGTTTTCAAGGATCTTATTCCCAACCGAATGAAAGTAATTGTAAACTCAGCTATGATATAATTTTCTTAGGCTGCCTTTGGATGTTTTAAATGTTCAAATCATGATTTTATCTTTTTCTCGGAGTTATTAAATTGTCAGACTTGAGAATTTTAGGAGGTGTTTGGCTGTCAAAATGATAAAGATCTAAAATGGTTAAAATGGTAGGATCACAGGAATGAGAAAAACATGAACTTGGAAAGTTCCATAAAAATAGAAATTCTGAATTCCATGATTTATGGGATTTTATGAATTTCTACTACACAATCAAATGCACAGATTTCTAAAATAATCAGTTGTGATGTCCAAAGTCACAAAATATCATGCTTTGAAGGTACATACGAATGCACGCTTACTAATCTTAATGAGGATTTTATGTAAATAAACAAAGTACATAGCAAATTTTCAGCATATTTATGGCAAGCATCTGCAGGATCATTTGCTATATGCTAACAATGTCAAGGATAAAAGTTAAAATATATGAATAACATTAAAAGAAAGATTCAAAAGTTTTTCCTAATGGTTATATGGGACTTATTAGTAATAATACTTTTGTCAGTCAGTTGAATTCCATAGGCAACTTAGTGTTCTTGGTGGGTGCTGGCTGAGGAAATCCTCATGGGAGCTTCAGATTTGTAATATACTCTTAACTCCATTTCTATCAATCTAAGGACAAACTACATCTGCACATGATGTAGAATTGTGGTGCAAGGTGGTTTTATTTCCTTAAAGTGAAATATATTTCTCTAAAGATTTTAGAAATGAGGTGGCAAGATATCAAGTGCCTCCAGTGAGGAAGGTGTTTGTTGATAGCACAGGCATGGACCATTGTTTGACAAGAGACTATAGATGGAACCAAGATATGCTGAACCGACCGAAACCAGGCCGGAACCAATTGGTTCCGTATTTGAACTGGTGCATACCGGCTCGGTACGCACCGGTACAAGCCGGTACCAGTGCAAACTGGGCCGGTTCGCACTCTGTGGCATTTAACGTGTCCGTGCGCGGATGCACGTAGTTTTTTTTCGTGTCTGCGCGTCGCGTCCGCACGCGCATCTCCAGTTCGGTACCGGTTCGAACCGGTACGGCACTGGTATTGTACCAATACCGGTGCCTATCGGTACGTCGGTACAGTCGGTCCGGCAAACCTTGGATGAAACTGTATATGATAAGAGTTATTATGATGTTGATTAATGTTCCCCCAAGACAGTATATCTTCCATAATGTAGTGTGGGATCACTATTGGACCAAAGTTTGAATAATTGGTCATGGTTTTGCTTTAGTCAGGCTTGTCAGGTTCCAATTTTGGCAATTTTGTTGTAGGTTATGAAGTTCTAGTAAAATAAATAAAGAAAACATTCAAAATTAAAACTAGAATAATAAAAGAAAAATAAGTTATGACACACTACATTTTTTAGTATTTTGCATTAAAAGGATACTTTTGTTGTATAGCCTTGATAGTTTTATCCTAATATTAGTATCAGATATGTGATATCAGTAAAATTCATAAAGTCTAGCGATAGTTGCATTGTGAACACATAAAGGACCTAGTTATTAAATTTTTACCACTTATGAAGCTTTCGATTTCCAATTTTGAGTAGAACTTGCATACATCATTTCCATCTTATATTTTTGAGATTGTGTGTCCACTTAACTGGTTTTATATTGTTACAGAAAATTATATTTATTTATTTAAAATATACTTGTTATTGTGTAGATGGTGCTTAGCATTTAATTGTTAATGCTAATTTGAGAATTTTGTTAGGTTCAATCATCAAAGTTTTGAAATAAGTACCTCTCCAACATCTGCCCATTAAGCGCCAAAGTTTTCAGAATAACAAATATTCAAAAGCTGTTGACTGAAACTGCAAAGAATCGGCCGAAATCAATAAGTTTCTGCCTAAGCTGACTGAAATTGACCAGAACCCAAAAACAAGTACAGTTTTGGCTTGACCTGACCAAAATTAAGAATCTTGACCTGGATTGAAAAGTATTGTCAGACTAGCATGATTCTGATATTGAGTTTTACATTTTCTATTTCACAGAGGCCCCAACGATTTTGGAGTGTTAAGAGATGCCTGTAGCATAGTATGCATGGTATCATTTGTGTAATTAAATCTCAAGCAGGCAGAAAACTTATATTTGACGCTTAATCTACTATACCTGTTGACATTGGAATAGACAATGCAGACCCTTAAGGCAATGTCTGGTTGTAAAGAACGAAAATCAATAATAGCTTTCCCACTCCTAGGATATCAGTTACTAGGAATTATGATGATGATTAATTCCAATTCCGTGTTTGGATAAGTCTAAGCAATCTCGAGGGACTAAAGCAAACTTTGTAGCCTATAATATTATATATTATTGTTAATACATTAATATTAATATTATTGTATACTAATATAATAATATTACTGCAATACTAATATTATTAAAAGTAAGACCAAAACATCCAATATAATAATATGAGTTAATATTGTTATAATGTTAATACTACAAATATTATACAAAAATATTATATCAGTCTTATTCATATTACTTTATTATAAGTATTATTAATAATATCATTAATAATATTATATCACAAATGAGTACCAATTCGATATAATATTATATTATAATATTATTAGCATGGATTGCCTACCGCCCTGAACCACCTGGTACTATATCGTAGCGGGTCAAAACTAGTACGAAACTCATTTTTGGATTGGTACAGGCTCCATACTATCCCGTAGAGAGGCGTGACGAGGTACATACTGAGGCATACCGAGATAAAAAGTGAGAAAAATGATTCGAGAGTTATTTCGGTACGAGGTGCATATCGTACCGCATCAAATCGATAACATGCCAATACGATACTCGGTACTGAGATTGCAAACCTTGATTAATAGCATTATTACGAATATTTAAGTAACTAGATAACTATAATATGTACTAATATAATTATGCTATTACAATAATCATAAGTATAATAGTGTATTACTATAATAACATACTAATAAGACACTAATTACATTAATATACTTTTGAAAATTATCAATCAATATGAATACCTTATCAATATAAAATACAAATGATATACTAATATTAATATTTTTATAATATATTCTCAACCCCCCCAAAAGTGTGGTTTTATCCCTTCTATCGCAATTCGGTACCTAGCGAACTGATAACGTACCAATACAGGTACCCAGCACCGAGATTGCAACCTTGATTAATAGTATTATTAAGGATATTAAATTAACTAGACAACTATAATACATAATAATACAATTATGATTTTACAATAATCATAAGTATAATAGTGTATTACTATAATAGCATAATAATAATTAAAACATAAATTACATTAATATAATTTAAAAATTTATCAATCAATATGAATACATTATCAATATAAAGTACAATATGATACACTAATATTTTTATAATATATTCCCCTCCCCCCACCCCAAATTGTGGTTTTAACCCTTTTTACCGGAATCAGGTTCCCATTGCAATCAGCATTCTTGTGTCTAGACAAGTTACCAAACATGGGAATGGGATGGAATTCAAAGTGATGCCCATTCCCACCTCCCATTCCTGCAAATCAAACATGTCATAAACCATGTGAGAATCAATTTTGTATGTCAAGAAGGAATTCTAAGTGGCACTAACACAAGATGATAATAGCAAGGTGTTCATTGTACTACTAATGGAATTGGGAGAAAACATGTAAATATAGTGTTATTTTCTCTTGCTTTTTTCAAGTCACAAAAGAATTGATGGCAGACTTGTAAGAGGGGGTCAAGAATAGGAGGATCTTTAGTAACAATTACCTTTATATATGTCATTTGAGCAACACTGCTCATTGGTTTCTCTTTACGATTGTAATGAAATTACCTCCACTTGATAAAATATTTATAATACTTATTTAAAAAGAAAGAAGAAAGAAAGGAATGAAGAAAGCAAGAAAAAGACAATCCCAAAGAATAACTTGGTCATGGTTTGTCGTACTAGTGCATACCGACCATACTATACCGGTATCAAATCGGTAGGTGGTACGGTAGGCGTAGCAAGTGTCAGTACGCCGAACCGGCCCCCATACCGGATGTGCCAACACAGTATTAGGATGATACTGGTATAGGGCCCGGTACCGAGATGGCAAACTTGCACTAGATTCAGCTAACGATCAATGTTTGAGCTGTATATTGAAATTATGAATGCAAATGCCTCTCATGACATCAACTCCAGATAAATTGCTCCTGAATGGTCACATTCTCAAACTATTTACTGATATTCGAAATAGAATTCCTGCAGTAGTTAGATGTCATGGACAAAACAGGACAAGATGGATGATAAGAAAAAACAAGCAATTAGTATTCAGTCAGTCATCTTACTTGGATACATAAAGAAAGCAAGGAAGTCAAGTCTTTCTTCACACTATCACGAATAATTCCATACATCTTTTCCACATAAGCTGTGAGCTGCTGCTTGAAAAGCAAGGCAGGGTACTTGGCCTCAACTTCCCGTACAACGTCCAGTCCATCAACAGCAGGGTTTGCAGAGGACCGGAATCCCTATAGAGAATGCCATATTAAATGATGTAAAAGAATGGAGTTCAGCCAATATGCATCCAAGATAAAGCCTGACTGCAGTAACCATGTGTGCATCGAAAAGGAAGATCAGAATATTAAATGTAATTGCATACTTGTGTCATCCTTCCAAACAATGATGTTGGAGGGGATGGTTTCCGACTTGAAATAGCACCAGCTGCTTTTAGACTCCTTTGAAGTAAATGTAACAAAGTAGATGTATTGGATAGCCAGTAGGCTAAATGGTCATTGCTCTCATTATTCTGCAACATGGATTTCTATCAGAATGATTGCAATGGCAAAGTACCCAGAAACAAAATGAGATGAGGAAATTGCAACAGATCCCCATTGCCTCAGTCATGTTACAGCATTTACACGACACCTTTGAAGACAGAAACAGATGCCAAACAAGAAAATTTGGTGATAGTGAAGAGAAATGCAGATCTGAGATTATAAATAACAATCAGCGAAAGGAGTAAAGGTGTCTAAGCAGCATGATTCTATTGCAATTACACTAAAAAATATTCTATATTAATAAACTTTTCTATCATGATTTTTTCCATGTATGTGCATTACAAAACACTTCCATACAGGAGGCATTAACCTTGAGTTCGAAGAGTCCACAACTCATTGGCGTTTACGCATGCCAGGGTTGGTTTCTAAACATTGAGAAGACAACTCGCAGTGACACATTAGTCAGGGATGGTTGATACTGCTAGGTATCCTTAACCATGTAATAATTTGAGGCTGACCTGATGTCTCCCAAACACCATCAAATAGTCATCCTTCAGGATCTATTCTGCATACCCATACACTTTTTCGTGATGGTTATTGCTTACAAAGAATTTTTCCATGGGCTAGAGAGTGGGACCTCTTAGGTTTTATAAAGACTTCTTGTGAGGCCCATCCCATTGACAGGCCTAACTTAAACACAGGCATGGTCCATTGACCGGCCGAGAGGGTAGGGCATGGCACAGCCTGGCGGTGCTGGAGTGTGGCCCCAAACGGTCTACTCTCAAGTTTAATTGGCGCAGAACCCCTTTCCGATCACCAATGGAGACTAGGAAACCTAGCCTCCATCAGTTATTAAGCCTTCCCACCATCCCATGATGTGACACTCCACTCTCTTTCTCTCTCTCTCTTCTTCTTCTTCTCTCTTTCTCTCAAGTTTTGCCCTGTCCACCACCATTACCATGGAAACAACCAATCCTCAACGGAGACGAGGTAGACCTCACCTCCACCCTTTCGAATCTCTCTTTCCCCGCATTTCTCATTGAGAAGCACCATCATCAGCCTGGTTTCCGACAAGAAATCACCGAAATTTAAGCCGGAAACCACCTCCCTCTTTTGCAACTCGCCAGTCCTTTTCCCTATTTTTGGAACCGATCAGCGCTATCCTTTCTCCGACCTTCTTCACTTGACGAATTGCCACTGACATCAGAGCCCTAGCCGCCGGCAAGTGGGTTGAGGCTCAGCTCGACAACAAGCCATGTTCCCCTAATTTTTTCCATGATTCTCTTCTTTTCCCACCACCACTGCAGCCATCGCTTGTCACTGATCAACCGGTTGCAACCACCAGCACCACCGCTAACCACCATTGGCCACTTCCCTTCTCCTAGGAGAGGCGACACAACCCTATCTCACCCGTGCTCTCGTATTCTCACTCCTCTCTCCTTTTGCTAACTTTCTCTCTCTCAAGTTGGACCCGGCCAGAGAGTCCCTCCCTTATGATTTTGGTCAACCTTGGTAAAAGAGCCATGAACCACCCTGGTCGTTGTAAACATGTTGGCCCTCATCAGGCACCATTGGACTCCACATCATCAACCCTTGTTGTGTTATCAATACTCTAGTCTGACTCTTATTTTGCGACTTAACCGATTGGATTACTTGACTAAACCAACCCAGACCGCCAGAAGTCACGATCCGGCTAGCCTTGTTCATAGGGCGGGCAAAATGTGACCCGATCCGTCAACCTAACCCGTGTTCGACATGCAAAAAGTAGATTTAGGTTTGGGCTAAATAGGTTCGGCTCGTAAATGGGTTGATCCGCTTAAATTGTTTAATAATCAGGTCAGGTTCAGGGTCTAGCCCCTGACCCATTTAATAATCGGGTCGAGTCAGGTTAGGTTGAACAGGTTACCTACTTATTAAATAGGTTAACATGTTATATAGGTTATATAGGTTAGCAGGTTATATAGGCTAACAGGTTAATAGGCTAAACAAATTACCCATTTATTAAACAAGTTAAATGGATTGGGTCGGATTACCTGTTTATTAAACATGGCAGCAGGGTCTGCTGAACCGACCTGTACCGGTCGGTTCAGCCCGTACCAGACCGATACCAACTGGCACCGGTCCGGTACAGGGGTATAAAACGGTTCCGACCCAATATGGGTCGGAATCATTCGGTTTGTGCATCTAACCGGTGCGAACCGGTTCGCACCGGTACATGTTCGAACCGGTGCGAACCGCTCGGTTCGCAGCGGTTCGGTGCTGGATTTTAGTGCCAGCGCTGTGGCACTTTGAAAGTGCCACAACGCTGGCCAGAGGCACTTTCAAAGTGCCGGTTTGTGCGGCACTTTAAATGAAAGTGCCGGCGGGTGCGGCACTTGAAATGAAAGTGCCGGCCGGTGCGGCACTTCGAAAGTGCCGCGCTGTGGCTCACAGTGGCACTTTTCAAAGTGCCACAGTGCCTCAAGCCCTCAACGGTTGACTATAAAAGCCGACCGAATGCTAAAGCCAAATCCATCAGCTTAGGTGAAGGAAAGACAGAGAGAAAGGAGGAAAAGAAGAGAAAGGCAAAGACAAAGGCATGAAAAAAAATTAGAAGGGTCGGAGAGCGTCATTTTTCTTGAAGAAAAATCAAGCAAAAACTAAATAAGGTAAAATTTCTTTCCCCTACATTATTTTTTTAATATTTCATTTAAATTGCTTAAAAAAATTAAGTCAAAAATTACCAAAAAATAGAAAATGATTCAATGATTCCATTTCATCTTGAATTTTTTATATATTGTCGATATATGGACGATATTAATGGTGACATTAGCTTTTGTTTTTACAGAATTTATATAATTTATAATTTAATTAAAAAATTAAAAAAATTAATTTTTAATTATAAAAAAATAGAAATTGAAAAAAATTAATGTGATCGTAGGAATGGAGCCATCAAGGAGAGGGCAACCCCAAGAGCGTAATATTGGCTGGGAGCATGGAAAGATGCTCGGTGAACGGCACCAGTTTCAGTGCAATTATTGCCACAAGTGCTTCAAAGGAGGAGGGATAACCAGATTAAAGCAACACTTAGCCGGTAATTCTCGTGAGATATCTGCATGCTCGGAGTGTCCACCGAGCACCCGTCAGCTGATGAGGAAAAACCTCGCTGAGATCAAAGCAGCTAAGAAGAGGGCTGCCAAGCAGAAAGCGGAGGTGGAACGCCAAGCTGCAGAAGCACCTTCCTATCACTTGATGGAGTCACACGAGGTCGAGGGTCCAGATGAGGAGGAGGCACAGATCCAGGCTGCCATGCGGGCGAGTCTGGATGATCGGTGGCAGCAGAAGGAGGTGGCGAGGCATCGGGCTCGATTTGGGCCCTCGTTTTTCGAGTCGGGCCCTCGTTTTTCGAAGATCCAGAGTTTCAAAGGACAACCTCGGTCAAGGAGAGCGAGGGCAAAGGACGTAACGGATTGCATCTATCCTGGGTGGTTTTGGTGGCCGAAAGAAGTCTTCCGGAGGGATTCCACCAGGTGCGTCAATCCATTATGTAGATCTGCATGCCTTCCCCAGAAGAAATTCGAAGCAGCAAAGGGTAGACACAATGTGGAAGAAGGATATGTGGCGAGCTATTGGATCATGGTTCCACTTCAACCACATTCCAACGAATGCTGCAGACAATACATACTACAAGTCTGTCATTTCTGCCATACAGTCTGCCGGTCCCGGTGTCGATCCTCCAGGCCCGAAGGACATCTACGGTGAGCTTCTTGACATCAATAAGGAGGAGCTAGAGAATTGGATTGGCTCATATAAGAGCAAGTGGCCCACATATGGGCTCACTCTGATGTGTGATGGTTGGACCGGTCCAACAAAGCGGGCCATCATCAACTTTCTAACATACTTTGATACGAAGACCTTCTTCCACAAGTCAGTTAATGCTTCGGATAAGGTGCACAACGCTTCATACATCCTCAGACTTATAGAGGAGGTGATTGATCAGATTGGAGAGGAGAATATCGTGCAGGTCGTCACTGATAACGGGCCGCAATATAAGTTGGTCGGGCAGGTCTTGATGGAGCAGCGACCACAAATTTTCTGGACCCCATGTGCTGCACATTGCATCGACCTCATCCTGATGGACATTGGAAAGATCCGTAGGGTGCAACATACGGTGGAGATAGCCCAACGCATCACCAGATATATTTATAGCCATACTTGGGTTCTTTCATTAATGAGAAAGTATGCAGGGGGAGAAATTCTTAGACCAGGAGTCACACGGTTTGCTACGAATTACATTGCACTTGATAGCCTTATCGAGAAGAAAGGAGCCCTACGTCAGATGTTTGTCAGTCCCGAGTAACAGGAAAGTAGATATGCTCAGGCCGGCACTGAAGGAAGCAGAATAGAAGACTTGGTAAACAGGCAGTCATTCTGGCAGCGGGCCAATGCGATAGTCAAGGCTATCAAACCATTATATCAAGTGCTGCAGGCCGTGGATAGCGAGAGGTATCCCCAGATGGGCTTTTTGTATCACATGATGGAGAAGGCAAAGGCTCAGATCATGGAGGCAGATGTAGCTCATGCCTAGGAGTACATCGACATCATTGAGCAGCGGTGGGGAGCCCAAATGGGTAGTTTGCATCTAGCAGGTAAGCGATAATATTGATAATTATACTGATTGATATATTTGTATAATTATACTAAGATGGTGTCATCTATGTGCAGCATACTATCTGAATCCCCGGTTTCAGTACGAGAGTGGAATTGGTATGGATGATGAACTTCTTCATGCTCTGCGTAATGTTATTTATAAAATGGAGCCTGATCCAGAAGTCGCCACATCATGTATAGAAGAGATAACTATGATTTAATAACATATATAAATATATCGGATCTTATATTATTGACATACTACAACAAGCTTCTTTCCACAGACCAAATTATTTAGAGGGCAGCCATAACTTTGGGCAGCGACCAGCTGTCGTGAGCAAGACAACTATGAATCCAGGTACAATACAAATCTGCAAGACACCTCTGCATCTGAATTATCTTCAACTATGAGGCCATCATATATGTAAAATGTAATTATCTTCAATATTTTTGCAGCTGAATGGTGGATTCATTTTGGCGGATCCGCAAAAAATCTTAAGCGGATAGCTATCCGGATCCTCTCCCAAACGGTCTCCTCGAGTGGCTGTGAGCGCAACTGGTCCACCTTCGGCCTCATCCACAGCAAACAGAGGAACCGTTTGACACAAAAGTGCCTCAACGACCTAGTTTATGTGCACTACAATCTGCGGTTGAGGCTAAAATGCATTCAGGAGGAAGTGGAGCTCAAGTACACCATCTATAGGACTTTTACAGATGATGATGATAATCCTATGCTCGACTGACTTGCGGCCCAGCAGCACGAGCCCGAGCTTGATGAGCCAGGTTCGCCTCAACGACCAGCCAGCATCATAGCCACCGAGGCCATGGTCGATCCACAGCAATGGGCTGAGCGCAACATTCCACGCACTCCTACAACTGATATGACGTGGCTAGAGGGGAGCCAGTCACCGCATGACTGGTACGATGCTTCCGTTCAGAGAGATGATCCTCTCATGCGAGGACGAGGATGCTCTAGTACCCAGTCGACTCGATCAGGAGGGCGTCAATCCCAGCAAAGAAGAAAATAAAAGGAAAGGGCCCCAATGGAGAGTGTCGGGGAGGAGACTTGGACCAACAGCGATGAAGGTTCTGGTGGTGATGGATCTACTAGCCATGGAGGAAGTGGAGGACAGTATGGTACTACTTATGAGACACAGCCGGAGGAAGATTTTCGATACACCGGTGAGTCTTAGTTTACACATGCTACACAAGATACGGACCACGGTAGGCCGTCTGATATAGGCCAGTCGGATACAATTGCATATCGAAGAAGAGCTCCTCGAGGTCGTTCAAGAGGCTAGGATGCAGCTGCAGATGACCTCCCATGTGGAGTCGGATCCATTGATGTATCAAGTTCCGAGTCTTCCTATTATCTGCGGCCTTAGCCAGCCTATGGATATGGTGCATCGGAGTCATCTTCCGGTAGCTACTACCCTGCGCAGTCCGGAGGTCTTACAGGTCGGATTTTGGTGCCGGCATATTCGAATGGGCCCCTTATCAAGACACCTCTCAGAGCCAGAGCTTCAGCGAGAGATCCGAGAGTTCTTATGACCCGACGCGCATTCCTCGAGGATTGAGCATACAAGACTATAATGCCGCTTGGTTAGAGGGATAGGTTGATCTGCCTCCATATTACGCTGATGATCCAGATATTGACGAGAAGCATCGCCACTCGACCCGATTTTGAATATCCGAGAGTACTTTAAATGTATGTAATTGATTGTATCTTAATTTGAAAATATTTTATGTTTTTCATCTCATTATTTGAATCATTTGGAAGTAATAAGTTGCATCATCTAGTTTTAACCTTAAACCTAAACATAAAAACATCAAAAAAATATCCAAAAGTGAAAGAACTCCAAAAAAAAACGACGATGGGGTCGAAACCAGGCCGAATATGCCCTATCGGTTCAGCTCGGTTCGGCACCGGTACCGTACCGTTACCGAAGCCGACCGGTACGTCGGTACCATCGGTACCGCGAACCTTGCATGGCAGGTTCAGATTTCAAATCCTAACATGTTTAATAAATAGATCATATTCAAATTTGGGATTTTCTGACCTGACCCGTATTTGATCCGATCTGTATATGACCCAATCCGACCTAATCGCCACTCCTACTTGTTCGTTTCCTTCAACTCTTCCTCCTATTTTTCTAAAATTTTGTAATTATTGACTTGATTCTATGTAGGCATGTGATCATCTGGACAAGAAGTCCAACAAGGGGGTACTACAATATAGTCCTTAAATAGAAATTTTTGAGAGAATTTTCAGAAATTATTTGGATATGTCTGTGTACTCACAAGGTAAATAATGATCCACCTTTCTTAGATTTTTCAGTTAATTAATATAAATCTTTGACATCAAATAAATTATAATTGATTTACATGCGATTTATGAATTTTATGACACTGCATTTCGAATAGAAAGTAAATTTATAATTCATAAGTAATACTTTTATTACGGAATATTGTGCATGTCATTTATAGATTTTACATGGAATATGCATATTTTAATTGAAATATGAAATATATTATTGTATAAAAAGAGATTTAATACGCTTCAAGTTTGCACTCTCAATATGACTATATCAACGTTTGTTGTGCTAGTACCGAGCTCCGTACTAGTTGTCCGACGACACAGGTCGGTACGGCCCTACGCTGTACCGTGCCAGCCCAGTACCAACACAGTAGAGGCGAGGGAGAGGGAGAATGAGAGAGGAAAAGAGAAAGCAGGGGAGGGAGAGGGAGAGGATGAAAGAGAAAGGCCGGTTGGTAGAAGCCAGGGAGCCTCCGTGCAGAGGAGGCGGAGGCCGAAGAGACGCAAAGGTGGGGCTCCGCCTCCAATCCTCTATTTTGTTCAAAACAGGGGCCCAGAGGGGGGCCCTTTTATTTTTACGGATTTTAAGTTGAAGTCGGCAGCAAACCCATTGCCGACTTCACTTAATTTTTTTAATTTAAGTAAAAAAAATTCGACTTCAACTTAAAATCCGCAAAAATAAAAGGGGCCTCCTCCATGCCTCTATTTTGAATGAAACAGGAGATCGGAGTGGAGCCCTGCCTTCGCGTCTCCTTGGTCTCCACCTCCTCCGCATGGAGGCTCCCCAGCCTCCATCGGCCAGTCCAGATTGGCCTCTCTTCCTTCCTCTCCCTCCCTCCCTCCCTCCACCGCTCTCTTTTTCCTTCTCCTCTCCCTCCCCCTCTGGTGACGGTGTCTTAGTTTCTTTGCCGGAACCGTCCCGGTCCGCCGCCGGTATAGCTCGAGACGTCCCAAATCGGGCAGTTTAGATAGGTTCCACCGACCATAGACTATGTTATAGATCCTGCCAATAGAGGTTAAATGTCGGCTCTTTGACTATTCCGAGACGTGATTACTATGGACCTACTTCATAATAGTTAAATATTATAGACCTACTCTGTAGAGGAGCGGTATTATGGACCTACTCCATAGGGGGTTAAGTGCGATACTATGAATCGACTCTACAAGGCTTAAGTGCGGTAGAATAAACCTACTCCGTAGGAGTTAAATGCAATACTATAAGCCTTACCACAGAGATAATATGGTCATAGTTAAAAAACTGTTGAGTTGAACATGATATTTTCAAAGTAGACTTATGAACATGAATATGAATATTTGAGCAATATTCGATATTTTGGATTTGTTTATTAAAATATAATGATTTTGTTTATATGCTTATTATCAATAAGAATATTTATATAATTTATCATCTAGTTAAGATATTCATTACTTACTAGGTTGTTGAGCTCATTATTTGGTCTCTTCTTTTCCTACGGATTTAGAGAATTAATTGTTGACGGTTATTGTTATGGGCATGTAATTAGAAGCGAGAACTGATCATATCGATTTAGCTTAGAATTAACATTGCTTCCGTTGTTCAATATTGAAAATATGTCATAGGTGTCTTATTTTGATTAGTGTTTGAAGAATAGTTGGTGTAAGACTCATATAAACAAAATTCTGGATATTTCCTTTTTTTGGATTTATTAATTATTTGAATATGGATTTTAGTTGCTTTGATTTTATTCCGCTGTGTTATTTATGATCTCATGATGGAAGAAAGTGCCCTATGAGTTTGTCATCTCTCTCTCTCTCTCTCTCGATTTCATGAGGGGGCATGACACTTCTCCAACTAAATTGGTTTCATATTTCCTAAATATAAGAGATAAACATAAATCAAATTCCAGACACATCCAATCTAACCATTAACAAATGGACGTCGGTTAATTTAAAAATTGCTTTAACAAACACATCCATATTTCATTATCCATCAAACCCACTCTTTAAATAGAGTATCATCTACAATTAAAATGATTTCCATGTTTTTACATTATTTCAACTAATTAATTCCGAATTTCCTCAATTTAAAAATAAGATAAATTAACTAGATCAGGTTTATGAGTCAATACATACATAATAAATGCTAAGGAATAACTTTGACATAGTATAGTCTAGATGGGTACTTATGTGAAATTAATATATAGAAATGTGAGGCCTTAGACTACATATTAATTTCACATAATTGAATAACAAGTGGTGAATATTCCTCATTATTCCTTGATTCTAATTAACATAATTCAATTATACCCAGTATGAGTCTTTGTTGCTCTTAAATATATAAAGCCTGATATCTCATACCTAAGTAATCACTGTCATATGCCTCTCAAAATAAGAGTATTAAGGCACAAGAATGGTATGGAATAATATTTGGAAAAATGATTTAGATTTTAGACCATGCTATTTCATTAGCATCCACCAACCAATAAATGTGGTCCCATACACATGAGCCACATCCTGTGAATGTTTAAATGAGTTATCATTGTTCTTTATTCACATATTGTCAACAGTCATTTGGAGCCGATTCCATCTGACATCCCTAGTTATCTCCCAATACCACGTATTTGATTTCACAAGCACATAAAGAATAGAGCACAAATAATATGTAAAAGAAGAAAAAAATAAAGCAGATTTACTAAAAAAATTGTCTTGCATTGCCACACAAATAAGAGAATTTCCAAGATGCCACAACTTAGGACCCCTTTCCAGCTCATCTCCAACCATTGTGTGCACTTGAAATAAGAAAAAAAAAGGAGTGAGACGAATAGACAATTATCTAGAAAAGATTGGAGGGTCATTGAAAACACTAATAGAGTTCAAGATCTTTGCATCCCTCATCTATTGACATTCTCCATCATTCTTATTCCATTCAATCAGAAGCTAGAAATGCCAAATTTTATTGAAGCCTTTGATTGATTCTAGATTTATTTCATTTTCTAGGGTTTTCAATGAAGCCTACAAGCATATGTCATGTATAAGTGCATGATCAAGATGATGATAGCTCATGTAATATAGGCCTTATATGCATTCTTAATAAGGCATGTAAAATTACAGTCCTTGTATATTCCCCCTTGTGCATGGGTTATCCCATAATAATGCAAGTAAGCCATGTTCCTATCTTCCAGTATTAGGTTCTAATGTATCTATTGTTGCCAACTAGATCTCAACCTGTGTTACATGGACACTTTATTTTTAAACTGCTTGAAAGTGTTGATATTAACGTCTGCCGAACAGGGCCAAACCGCCCAGATCAGGCAGTACCGAGCCGCCCCGGTGCAAAACCGGGTCGGTTCAATAATTTAATTTGGTTCCGGGCTCTACCAACTGGAACCCCTATTGGACCGGACAGAACCGGCCGGTTCAATGCTGACTCGGTGTGAACCGGTTGAGTGCTACTGTGGCATTATTGCCACAATGCCACCGTGGCAGCAACGATGATAATTTTAGTGGTCATAAATCTGCTGGCCATAGAGAAAGTGGAGGACAAAAGACCATTGTTTATGAGACAACCGCAGAGCGGTCTTCGATTCACTAGTGAGTCCCAATTTATGCATGCTACACAGGATAGGGACCATGGTGAATGATATAGTAGAGCCCCGAGGATACGATTATATATAGGAGACGGGCTCCTCGAAGTCATTCAGAAGAATACGATGCAGCTGCAGATGACCTCGCGTGTAGAGTGGGATCCATAGACATATCAAGTTCCGAGTCGTATACTGGATTCTATTATCCTATGATCCATATGGATACGGATATGGATATGGTGCGTCTGAGGCATCTTTCGATGGCTACTACCCTACACAGCCCGAAGCATCTCACGGATCGAATTTTGCTGCCGACATATTCGGATGGGCCCCTCCACAGTCGTATTATCAGCCAAAAGATACCTCACAAAGGCAGAGCTTCAACGAGAGATCCCAGAGTGCTTATAATCTTATGGGATGAATGTATAAAACTACAGCTCCACTTGGTTTGAGTGAGTTGATGTGCCTTCTAATTATGCTTATGATCTGAATATCTACGAGAGCCATCGCCACTCCAGTCGATTTTAGATATCAGTATGTATATTGTACTTTAAATATATGTAAGTGATTGTATTATTTTATAATTTTACGTCGCTACTTGATTTGAGAATATATTATGTTGTTGCTTATAGCATGCAACATCTCACTAATTATTTTATAATTTATATCATTTTAAAATAATAAAATGCATCATTTAGGTTAAACGGGATCAAAGAAACATCAAAAAACATCAAGAAAACACCAAAAAAAATATCAAATTAGACTTAAAATTATTGAAAAACTTCAAAAAGAGTGATTACCAATTAAATATTCTTGAAAAGTGAAAAAAATTGGGCATGCCGGTTCCACACCCTATATGTACCAGTTTCAATTTGGTACCAAACCATACCAGCCAACGACCGGTACGGATCCCAGTACCAGTCCGGCGGTCCTTGGTTGATATTATAGGACACTTGAACATGGTAGGATATGGCATGATATAATGGGGCACTCCAATTTGAAGTGTCCTGCTAACATCAACAAAAAGTGTCCAATATGCACTTTTTTAGGTGAAGTCAAGAGTTTTAAGTCTCGGCGGGATGGGGGGCACCCCGACTGTCCTATCCCTTTTCTATGAGAAAACGGGACCAAGATAGGTTCAAGACTCTGAAACTCATCCACATGGGGAGAGAAGAAAAAAAGAGGAAGGAAATGAAGAAAAGGAAAAAGTGAAAGGAAAGAAAGAAAGGAGAAGAAAAGGAAAGGAAGGAAAAAAAGGATGAAAGGAAAGAGAAAGAAGAAGAAAAAGGGAAAAATAAATAAAGGAAGGGTTAAGAAAAAGAAAGAAAAAGGAAAGGAAGAATGGAAGGTAGAAAAAAAAGAAAGAAGGAAAAGAAAAAAAAAAGAAGAGGAGAGAGACGGAGGATATCTACAGGATTGCATGATCGGGACCACTGCTGGGACAAGGTGGACAACACAGCATCCTGTTCCATGGAAAAACTAGGACGCCTCCATGACATGGAATTTGAAACCTTGGCTAAAATGTCATATTGGAAACTCTTAGTTTTAGGTGTCGGACATTTTTAGTGAAGCCCTTAACATCTTCGTGGTGCTTCAAGCAAATGATTTTTATATCTTTAATATAAAGTTACGAAGTTTGTACAGATACTTTAAGCATAATATGATTAAATTTTAAACATAAAAATATCATAGTTTTCGATCTGAGTATCTTAAAACATCTTAAATAAGCCTAGCAAATAAATTAAACAACTTGCAAACTCATGAATATTTCATTAATTTATTTGTTAAATATCTTTATAATTCTTTTTTTTTTGAATAAGCATTAAAAGACTACACACACATACATATGTATGTACATATATATACACACATACATAAACATGCATAGACACATACATGTACCTACATACATACATCCATGCATGCATGAATGTATATATTGTCTCTCTGTGCCTAGATTTTATAAGGATGATTATATTACCAGACAAACATATATTTAGCTGATGAGCAGCACATACCTCGATTGCCGAACCAATCACCTGAATAAGTCGGTCAAAAACACTTGTTTTTTCTGCTTCAAAGGACTTCCAATGAAGAAGACATTTGTATATGGTTAATGCAGCCACTGGCTTTCCTTGACTAAATCCAATATTTTGAACTACACAATTGATAAGGACAGCAACGCATTCCTGCATGAGAATAAAATTTGCCTCCAAAATTGATCATTTTATATAGACAAACTAATGTGATGCAATTAAAAACTTATTTCATTTTGAAAATAACTGGTGTATATACATGCTGTCTCTCAATATAAGATCTCCTAAGCTTAGGATCAGAGTTGGCATAATCCTTAATAGCTGGAGGTGCACTCTGAGGTTCCTGCCAAAAATTGATGATGATGATGGTGATAATGGTGATAAAAGAGCAACATAACAATAGAAAAACGAGGAAAATATCTTCCTAGATATACATTCCAGACCTTAGTCTCTTCAATATCATGGCGACCGTTACCCAAATTCTGCAAGTCAAAAAACAAAGTACATAAGAAACAAAGGAAAATAGAACTTCAAGAAAGAAAAACGTTAGCAATAATTTAGAATCCACAAGTACATGTTTTGATGGTGCTGTAGGGATTGATAAATGTTCAGATATGTGTTTTACAGGTGAATTCAATAAGGCCTGCTGACGTAGAACTTGGTTCTCAGATTCCATGTTAGACAGCTTCTCTTGAAGCCTGCTTCAAGAAAATACACAATCAACTATCCAAAATTGATGGATCGCATTTTGATCAAAGAAATTGTGGTGACTACTCTCCTATCATATAAAAATATTGATATTCTGAAATACAGTTGCAGAAACTACAAGAACCTTTGCATTGAATTGTTAAGTTCAATTATCTTTGACTCTGCCTCTATAGCTTTCTTTAGTCTTTCCTCGCTAATTCTCCTTGTTTCTTCATACTTTTTCTCAGTTTCTTGAATCTTTGTTTCAAGAGAACTCACAAAAGCCTGCAAATTGTAGTATGACATTTGGTGAGGAAAAAATAACACAATGACAATAACACCCACAAAGAGACAAGAAAAATAACAATGCGAAAGAAGAAAGACCAGCATTGTAAACCACATTGCCAAAAACTGTACCCCAATACCACCTAGCAGTATTCATTCTGAGACTCATAGCCCATACACATGAAGACAGCACGAAGACTATTGAAAACCCACACCCTCCCACACAAGTAAAACAACCCCAGACAAGAAATATAAGAGAGAGAGAGAGAGAGAAGCATGGAAAACCCCAGCACCAAGAACTTTACTCCCACACAAGATAGCAGTATCCAATTTAAAATTTATTTGACTTTTATAATGAAGAGTTGAAGACATTGTCAAAATTACCAGAAAAAGGCTGCTAAATACATAGTTGCTACATAAATATGGGGGCCTAACTTTTTAGGTGGCTTCCACTTAAACGTCCATTTAGATGTGTACCATTACCTATCACCACTCCATTCCCTACTCAGTCCCCTGGTCCTATGTAGCAATTGGGAATTGGTGCAACACAAGCAAATATGTGAGTTTGAGTTGGAGCTAAGGGATTTCAAAAATTCCACATCAGCACATATTGATCACCACAGCTGCAGAGGAGAATGGAGCAACGATGTTTAGCATTTTTGTCATTAGATATTTAAGTGGCTACCTAATCCACTCAAATTGCACAATTGAAAATTAAGCACTAAATTGAAAAATTAAATCTATGCATATTTTATATATTTGTTCAGTGACCTGATCAAAAAATGGAGAATGTTAACAGATGCATCATGCGCATTCATTAATGTGATTCCCCCATTATTCAATAACAACATGTCTCACTCTTATTGGATCTAACTAGAGTTTAATTATACCATTTCAGTTACCAACATTCTAAATTTGCCGCCACAAAATCTCCTGATATCTTTCCATCTAATTCACCTGGCCTCACCCCCCAGTGTGTTGCAGTCGTTCCTTATTTAGCACCATATGGTAGATTAAGATTTGGTTTACTGCAGCATTGATGGATGACATAGATTAGTTTGGTGCTTCTATCCATCTTTATTTGCTTTCAACATACAGCCAAAACCTATAACATGCCACAAAAACTCATATTTTCTTTCTATTCCAGCTCCCCATCATCATCATTGCCATCACTGTTGTCATCATTATTATCATCTTTACTTCTGATTCTGTGTTTCTGTCCCTACAATGTACTTACTTTTCTCTCCTATAACCTTAAGCTCACAATAGTATCATTGCCAAAATTGCTAAAAAAAATAGATTCCAAAAAGACACCACATTGTCAATAGCAAGAATTCAGATATCCATGCTGGTCTCCTGCCATTGCAGCACCAGCTGCACCATGCTGAAGTAATAGAGAAACACACATACTTACATACATATAATATCCATTGTTTATTATTAAAATTGTGAAAATGGAATTCACAAGTGTCATGCAACCCAGGCAGGCTGCTGATAGTGGCCTGTTTGGCCCTATATTGAACAAGCCAGCTGGCATGGACCAGCATGGGTGGCACTTGAAAGTTTAAACTTGAAACTAAGGTACGCCATCTACGTACCGGGCCCTGTACCGATGCCACCCTGTTACTCTGTCCGTACGTCCGGTACGGAGGCTGGTTCGGCGTACCAAGTATCAGCATGCCTCCCTACCACATACCGGTATCGAACCCATACGCCACGCCTCGTACCGCCCAGTTCAGCACGGTGGCGTACCTTGGTTGAAAAAATTTAATTATATATATATATATATATATGACTATTATATTATATAGACGGCCACGGAGCATGTATATGTACATATGTGTATGTAGACGCACTCTAACTCCCAAAACATTTAAAATAATCCACACAAATGCACAAAACATTTTAAAAACATAAAGATAAGAAACACAGACAATTGTTTCACTGCTAGCACTGGCATGGTAGAGGAAATAGAGAGAGAGAGAGAGAAGGAAAAGATCCATTAATTTATGTGAGACTCACCTTCAGTTTCTTATTTTCAGCAGTAAGTTTATCCATAAGAGCTGTATCAATAACTGGAACCTCTCGTATGACAGAAGTTTTTTCAGCAGCTTTTTTGGCAGCTTCCTGCTCTTTTATCAACATGCCTCTAGTCTCCTTGAATTGCACTTGCATTTCCTGCAAGGCTAATTGCAATTTTGCATTCTCTTGCATTTTTGCTTCTTCTATGTCCGCCTACAAAGAAGAAGAATGTATTAACTATCACAAAAGATGATATCAGAAGTGAGGAACATCCAGGTGACTACTTCAAAGAATCAACACTATTCATAAAATCATAAATAGAAGCCAGTCAGCCATTTGAATGTTCCTATCAAGTCAGTCAATCAAAATCTTATCCTGTGCTTTGATGATCAGGTTCCAGAGACAGCACACTTTCAGACAGTTTTCAGTGCCAATAAAAGTCACAGATAGCTCGCAGATATTCTGTCTTGACTATAGAACATGTAATTATGCAAAAAGCCACAAAAGTTAAACAAGCACACATCTCTTATGGTGGAGACGTTTCAGATTTAGCATTCAGTGTTATATATCAGTTGAACTATACAAAACTGCTTCCGGAAAACTGTAGCTTTATCGCTTGTATTTTTCTTTTGGAACAGAATATAACAAAGACTAAATTCCAGCTTATAAAAAAATTGTTCCGATAACAAGTAATCCATGTATTCCCCATCAAAATTTTCCCATACTACAGAATCCAGCTCCATGCAGAGGACTGCTGGAAATAAAGAGTTTCTCAAGATATCCATCTAAATCCGATAAAAATAACAGAAATTGAATGAGGCATAGACTGACCCTGAACAAGTAATCAATTTTCAATTATGGAAGATGGAATAGCATTTAATGCCACAATTAGGTACGAAAATGAAGTTTCACACATACATTTTGTACAACATTAATTGAAAAATTGACCACCATTTCTCCAACCAAAGCCATCTCAATATAAAATTTGTGAATAGGGCAATAGCCCACTGGTTACAACCCTCATTCAAATGGAGGAGGTTCCCATTTTGTAACTTGGGAGGTGTTTCCCAAATAGTTGGACTGCTGGGTGGACCTTCCCTTTCCCTCCCAAAAGGGGGAAAAGTCAACATAAAACTTCAATTAACTGTCTAGGACTCGTAGACAAAAAGCTGAAGAAATAATTAATGGAATGAACAAGATTAAGCAGTGGTGCATATATTTACCCTCATCCGTCTCTCCAGTTGTAGCCTCCAAGTTAGTTCCTCAACTTGTTTCTCTAACTTATTTTTGGCAGCTTGTAGAGCACCAGTTTCCTTTGCAGCCTGAAGATAAAAAGTACAGGTAAGCAACCAAGAATACTATATCAAACTTTGATCATTTTAATAAATATTCCATCAGAAACATGATATCATTCTGACTAAAGATCATGTTCATGACATCCCGTCATGAGCAGCTTCTACCTATAACTTCAACAATAAAAATAAAATACTAATAATCCCTAGAATGTGCTTCTTAATCTTAGATGATGGCATATGAAGCTTTTTCCAGATTGTAATCAAGTGAACTCAAGTGAAACTATGTCATTCTAAATATATATATTGCTAGAATGGAATTTAGACAGGCAGGAGATGTTATCTTCTAGAAACTGAAATTAGTGTCTCATGGTCATGCTAATGCAATTACAACTATTTGTACAAGTCCATTACATGCACAAGAATTGGATCAAAGAGCAATCCAAGAAAAATAACCATTGGTTAGGTACCCAAATTGTTAATTGAGTGTAAAAAATTGAAATCACGTTAAAAAATTAAGCTAATAATTGAAAGCGTTCAAACAAAGAATGCAATGTTGCAAGAAGCAATGCAATTAACAATGTTAAAAAGAACTAGTGAATGGTGAGAGTCGTGAGACCAAACCTTCCCATCTTAAATGGTGATGTTATCATTATCATCATCCAGATACTCACTAAAACTCAATAAAAATGAACGAGCAAAATGTTTTCCCAAAATTAGATCCATAAGATGAACAAACAGATGCTGACCATCTTAAGCTTGCGCAGTTCTCTTCTTGCAAGTCTTCCTCGCCAAGCACATTGAGTGGTGATTGCCGCCTTCTTTATCCTCGAATAATGTAATTGTGCCAAGTATCGGCGACAATGACTCTGAAAAAAGACATACATTTATTCATAATGGATGATGAGAGGCAGAAGATAATTATATTGCTTAGCAATCAGAAGGGATAAATTTACATATAGTAAACAACACATTTCAAATGATGAATAATATTGAAGAGAAATTGAAGATCCAATAATGCATGTATCCCATAAAATTTTGTACCCACAAGATTAAACTAAGATGTTTTAACATTAGTCCAACTTGCAAGTGTAACTGACAACTTAATAACAAAAGGCATAAATGTACCGATTTTGTGTGTTCGATCCAAATCTCAGAATTTTACTCCCTCTTGTCATATTAGCATAAAGATCAAATCAAACCAAGTGCTAGAAAACCATAAAAGTCAGGTGTATTTTGTAGGAAAATAATTTGATAGGTCATACAGATTACAGGTATAAATAGCAATATTTTTTACTTATACAGGCTTTTCATCTTACTGTATGAGTAGAACAAAAAAGACTAGAATTGTATTATTAATCTTCTAAAAATAGACAAAATCTGCATTTGGGTAATGGCTCATTTTTACCTGAATAACAATTGCAGCTCTTTTTTGCCGCCTGCAATGAAGTTCCTTGCGAGCAGTCATCCCACGTAAACCAGCCTGAATGGCAATTGATGCAGAAGACAGTTCTTGGTATGCTTTCTTTGCAAGATACATACGAAAATATGTCTGGATCCTCAATGAAGCAGCTTGTCTACGCATGTTTTCGTAAAAATGCCGTGCAATTTGTCCTTGAATAGCAATAAGACTTAAATTAATTCTGTTGGATCAAAATAATAATTTTTCTGCACTAGCTGACAAAACTCTGACAACAAACTCCAGGAATTTTCTGAAGAATTAACTGCAACAGACAGATAACAGTAAATTTATTACCCCTGCATCCAGCCTGAAGCTGTATAGCTGTTTTCCGGAGTAATATGAAACTTTTACGAGCCAGATATGAACGAACTTTCCTTTGAATTTTGCTGGCAGATCGTCCTAACACTGCATTCCTCTGAGCATCTAATTCAGCCATCTGACCAGCCCGAAGGAACACTTTCGTTCTCCCTATCTGGAAGTTTGAACTTGGTAAGTAAGACGACAGTCTGGGTACATAAAATTTGTAAAGAAATAGCTCTGCTACAATCAAAAGATAGTCCCTAATGTGGTGACTTAACTTTACAATTTGCCTGCTAATGATTAAACATATTGAGACATTCACCACATCATAAATAGATATTAGCAGAGGAGTTAAGAATAAACTTCTTTTAAATTTTCTGAAGAAGAGTTTCACAAATTTTGTGTATGTCTTCTATGGAAAATTGTTAGAGCATAAATGGTGAGAAAGGGTATAAGAAATAGGGTGAAGGTTGAGCATTTTCACCATTTACTGATACATGTTAATAACATCTGGACTTTAAACCAGGTTTACAGTTAAAAAATAAAAAGGATCATGTATAATTTTCTTGTTGTGCCCCTTTTTCCTTTTTGAGAATAGGAGTGAGTGCCATCCGGGAAGTCTGGCCCAGATCAATGGATCAGACTTCAGAGGATTCACATCAAATGGCTTCTCTAGCTCTCTTTTCCTCCTTTTTATTATCTCAATACTATATATGTCTGATATCATAGAAGGTGAGATCTATCCTCTTCAATTTTTCCTTTTCTTTCATTCACATATTGAAGCCCCAGCTGTTCTCTATGCTGATTCAGGTATAAAGTTCATCATTAGATGGTCAATGTTGAGAATTCTATGTTATTTCAGTATGCAGAGTTACATGGATTCAGCTACGTGTAATGGCTGCAGATGTGTATCTAACCGTAGGAGTGTAGGACCCTTTCTATATCTAAGATTTTTCCTACAGAGCCCCATCCAATTGTCATACCAATGTCAATGTTCAATTGTCATACCAATTTTGATTTTCAGAATTTCTAGATTTTAAATTTATTTTTTTAATAAAAATTTATAAAATAATAAATATTAAATTAAATCTTAAAGAATTTGGGGAAGTTTTATATACCTATCATCCAAGATATTTAGCATGCATTTCAGTAATTATCCGAATTAATTCTATTAATTATAATTATTTAGAATAATTGGTTAGATGTGGAAAAATATTTTAAATAATATAAAAATTTTCAAAAAAAATATAATGCAGTTTGAAAAACCTGAAGGCATGAACAAATTGCATGAGACAAACACATGCCTTAGATTGGTTTGGAAATTTTAAAAAATTATCAATTTTGAAAAATGTTAAAGAACATTAAGTTGAATTCAATATAATTTACTGTAAAATTCGCATCCGTTTTACTATTTTTGGTCGAAGATTGCAAGTACGCAAGTGAGTCATGATTAGATGGAGCCACGATATGCCATACCGGCCTGAACCGAACGATATGGATAGTACCGTACCGTGCAGATATGGTACCGGTATCGGGTATGGATTACGTACCGACACTCGGTATGCCAAAAAAGTTCTGTATCATACCGTATCGATACTATGCTAATGTAGCAGTGTGGCACCGATACGGGGTCCGGTACCGAGATGGTGAACCTTGGATGGAGCCCTGTAACAATCCATGACCTCGCCCAAAATAGCTAGCCGGAAGATATTATTTGGATTTCTTGATCATGTATAAGTATCCAAGCTCTCCTCGGCGAATAATCGATGTGGGACTAAACACACGCCCGCACAGATCCGCACATATTCCTCTCGTTCAAGCCCTGACGTCCTCGTCAGGTAGTCAACCTTCATAAACTCGTGTTGCAGTGTCTCCTAGTCTCCATAGTCTATAGGCCTAGTTCGCTCTGATACCATTTGTAACAATTCAGAAATTCACCCAAAAAGGCTAGCCGGAAAGTATTATTTGGATTCCTTGATTCTGTATTAGTACCCAAAATCTCCTCGGTGAATAACCGATATGGGACTAAACACGCCCGCACGGGTCCCCACAAGCCCAACACGAAGATGGTCAAGGAACTTGATGTTGGATGACTCCATAGAAGAATGAGATAGGACCAGGACTAGTAGACAGGTAACTACCATGGAGTCGCTACTCGCTAGTAAGGAGGTGGTGCCACCTGACCAAAAAGCAACCTGTAAGTGGCTATAGTGATGTCACTAGGTGCAAGAAGGTGCCCCTAGAGATTCAGGAAATGATGAGAGAGAACTGGGAGAGTCTAAAGGAGAGAAGCAGAACATAGAATCAGATTCTAGAGGGACAAGACTGATCACTCTGTAGTCAATAAACCGGTCCATAGGATGAGATTTCTGGTCTAAGGGAGAGGGAGAGGGCGGCAGAGGGAGAGCGGGTGAGAAAGAAGGAAAGAGAGGAAGAGAGAGAGAGAGAGGGAGGGACGGAAGAAGGGATGGAGAGAAGGTGAGGGCGGCAGCGAGTGAGGGCCATGGGAACATGGTCGAAGGAGGGAGAGAGAGGGCTTTCGAAACCCTCTCTTCTGTGCGTCGGAACAAGGATGGAGCCCCTGTTTTGAAAGAAAACAAAGATTTCAACCCCTCTTTTATATTTTTTATTAAATTTTTTAAGTGAAGTCGGCAACCACTGCCTAATTCACTTATTATTTAAAAAAAAAAAGTGAAGTCGGCAGTGTGGCATATCTTCACCAGGTTAATATTGATGATGTCAGAAGTATTCTCATCAAATTAGTTTCGCTTTTTTTAGTGTTAATGCATAACCAAGGGTTTACTGGATGCTTCTTCTATAATTTGGGGAATGCCATCTAGGTTTTCTTGAGATCACCTCATCCAATGGGTGCAAGAAGAATTGGCGTGCATCTCACTTAATCCATAGCAAACAATGCACAAACCCCAACATGAGAAGGCTAAAAAACCTAGCGATCTCCACCACAGCATGAGGCTCCAACTAAACTATATCAGTGGAAGGGATTGAGCAGAAGCAAGATGACACATTCAAGGATGACCATGACCAAGACAACAAGGAACCAATGTTTGGGCGGGTTGCAGATGTGGTAGCTCGGGACATAATAAAGTTAGATAAGTTGGGGGATCCTCCACGACCATCCATATTCACAGCATGAGTGGCGAGGGTGCAGGACATGGACCAAGAAGAAGAGTAGAACTTGTTTGCAAGTCAGGGTGCAAGAGATAGAATGTTGATGATAGTGATTGGCAGCAATATTTTAAAAAGCAGCTGTTGTATGCGGGCGGTCAAGGGACTGCATAGCGCATATACATTATGCAAGCTACATATGCATACGCATATGCATTTAGTACTTTAATATTTAAAAATACATTAAATATAATAACATGGCTACATCTTTTACAAATAATAGCAATATTAACAAGAATAGATCTAGCAATTACTGCTTATAACATAGTACTTAATCCTTAGTAGTAATAATGATAACATAATTGATATGTTGATATTATTAATATAGACATAGCCAAGCTATATGAAACCCACATCCGACTAGATTATGCCACTGCACAGTGTTAAAAAGGCCCACAAATGCAAACAGCCAATGATATGTGTATGCAGCCGCACAACAATAATCCTGCTGCATGTGTGGAAACCGAAAAGTGTTAGACAAACCAACCGAACTCCGTACCGGTGCCACGCTAGCACAATATCGGTACGGTACGGTACGAAATTTTTTTTGACTTACCGACCGTCTGTACGCCATCCGTACTGTGTACCCGTACCAAACCGGTATGGTACGCTCCATACCATTCGGTTCAGGCCGTTACGGCATACCATGAGTATGACCGTATATGGTAATTGCATAGAGGGTATGCAGTGCGGTCAGGGGACCGCATAGGCATATACAACCATATATGTGACCCTCATGCCCCGCATTTTAAAACACTAGGTTGAAGAATAAAACGTTTGGTCCACAGCATGACGCTCATGCCTCCAAAGCCAAGCAAGGCATCGAGACCAACCAAGGAGCTAGGGAAGGTCCGCAGATGGGACTAGCCAGGCCTCCAAGGGGAGTCAGAGAGGGGGTATCAGCCAAAGCAGTAAGAGGATGGTTACTCAAAGAGAGTTCTCATGGAAGTAAGAAGCCTAGTTCAAAATCCACTATGCCAGTGGACCTAGTCAAGGCCAATTTTTTAAAATGCGGTTGTGTATGTAGGCAGTCAAGTGACTACATAGTGCATATGAGGTTTGTGGGCAGCATATGTTGTTGCATATGTCGTTATTCTTTTTCTATTCATCCCTAAGAAGCTAGTAATAAAAAGAATAGTACTACAATAATATGACAGAAAAACATAGACCTTGGATCCCCATTCCCTCTCTTCTCCTTTGCACTTTTATCATTCCTCTGTGTCTTCTTACACCTTTTTAATTTTACAAGAAACTTCTTTATATATAGAATCAGCACACATTCTATGTGAGCTTGTTTAATTTGTGGCCAACTAAAATAGGCATGAGCCTAAGAAATGGGGAAATGTAATTTATGAGAGAAACATTGATAGTAGTCTTTGCAAGAAATGTGTCAATAATTAAATATATTGAGTCAAATCAATCTTGAACCTTCCAAAGAAGTGTTGACTTCCATATTTACCTGATAGCCTTTAAGATTCACCTTCTCTAGCAACCTCTTTGCAGCAGTGATCTCATCACAACTACAACAAAAAACAAGCACATAAATAAATATGTGCTAGCAGTTTATACTCAAAGATGCCTGGAAACATGTCTCAAGTATTCCGGTAGCTACCTTCCATCCAAAACTTCCGGTGCTAGAATGCCAAAACGATCTATAAATTCATCAAATGTACGTCGTGTTGGATATCCAGCACAACTTATTCTAATAGCCTCCAGCACTCCCTATATTAAAGAAAATTACAACACAGCTATCAACATAGGCATTTGTGCAGATCTCATCAATTAAGCAGAGAATATATGAAGTGGAAAAGGAAGGTGCTTAAATTACTCCACATCGTAGCTGCTGCAGAACGTTAATATTCTCAAAAATTGCTGGCTTAAGAAGATTATTAGGTTTAACACAGCGGATGTAGTGAGGCTCAGTAGCACTCAGAGTTTCTAGCAGAGCGTGCAGTTGTTGCTGCAAAGTTGGAGATACAGTAACACTCAACAAATGGATTTTCTGTGATAACTTGGGCCACTTGAGTATGAAGTGCACATCTAATAAAATATATTATAGTTGTACCTTAAACCTTGAGCCTATTGATGAAAATTTTGAAGATTTAGATGAGTCATCAGAGAGAGGTGGAAATAGACCCGAAACAAAGGGGCACTTAGAAGCACTCAGGAGGGCTTGATGCTCAGCAACAACATAATCTTTGTTCTTGTCTAAGAACAACTCTGTCTGATAAGTGACCTGAAAGATGAAAAGAGGATTTTCCTTATAATTACTTATACATCCAGATGGTAAACATGGAGGCAAAAGAAACAAGGAAGTACTTACATCACCAGCATAGTGACGAATGGTGAAGTCAGAGCGAGCTAGTTTGGGCTTGCTTAAGCGCTGATGAGTTTTAAAAGTCTGGTAGATCTTCTGGGCAAATGTTTCATGGGTTGATCTTGGCAACATGCTTGAAGAAAAAAAGAATCCAGCTGTCTCAGCATCTTAATATATTAAGTTTTATTGGAAGTTTTTCTAAGTGAAAGAATTACAATAGTATTCTCATATATACCAAGCTTCATCCAGAAGAGCAATGATCCCACCAGGTTTCTGAAAGTCAAAATGAAAAATTACAACATAAGAACCTGAGAAAGTGATAGTTACATGCATAAATTTAATGAATCCAGTTATCACTGGAGGTATGCATGTAAAGAAGTGTGTCAAGAATGCACAGGTAGATGGTCCTCTTAACAGATGGCACATAGCAAGGCGCACATCAATACATATAAATAAAATAAAAAAAAGGCTTCATAGATTGCCTTTAACGAAACCTGATAATATACAAAAATATGTGATAGTTTTTGCAGAAACATTTTCAACATTGCAGTAGAATTCAATAAAAAAAGGCGATATGACTAAAAAATAAACAGAAACTCTTTAACTATGTCCAGAAAGTGCTATGCCTCCCCTTTCACAGAAATTTTTCATATTTATCCTCAAACACCAAAGTAAAGAACTGGTCAAATTGATAAGAGTAGCGTGAGTAATGCTAGTCACCAAAGTAAAGAACTGGTCAGAACTGGTCAAAGAAATTTTTCATATTTCAAAAGGCAGAAATTTGCCATTTACAGTCAAATAATGCATTAAACCATCAAAAAATCAGATCACGTCATGTGATGGTATCCTAACATTCAGGAGCCAAAGCACTTCATGAAAAGGATTTTGACGGTAATAACAAATAAATCAACTCTTTCTCAGAGGTTGTCTGCTGTTTCAGCACTTACATGGAACTCCTAAAAATAATAATTCGTGAAGCCATTCCAAAAGGCATGATACCTGATAGATATCAGCACAGATGTAGACAATAATATGAAGGAAAAACCATGTGAGATGCTCCCCGAAAGAAGCCCCCAGTGAAAAAATAGAAAGCAAGACTTGAAGCAGTAAGCAAGACATTCAGCCAACACATTTCAGAAGAATTGGCTTCAGAAATGAATCAATTGTGAGTTGTGGTCTCTAAAACTCATTGATGGGATAACAAATTTATATCCACACACATGCATTTCAAAAAATATATATTTCAATTTTTTGAAATTTTATGATGGTTCTTAACAAAGATTTTTTCCTTGCTACTTTTTGCTTCCTATCTTTTAGCAGTATAACATGGTAAGATGACTAAGATCAATATAAAATAGCATGCCCAATATGTGATTCAAGACTAATTAAACCACTGAGGCACAAAGCTTCCAGGACAAACTTAGTCAGCATTGATTAATTGTCTAGAGTTGTGAAACAGTGGATATTGCGCTTCTTAAAAATTTGGAATTTAACACTCAATATGCTTTTGGTGGGAGATCTGAAAAGCAAAATAGAATAAGATCTTTGAGAAGTCTCTTATCTATTGGACCAAATCTCCATCTTACATCTTGGTATATGACAGATCGTTATGTCATTTGGAAGAAACATTTCCTGCTTACCTTCATTTTAGCTATGCTTTCATATATGCTTTAGCTTTTACTTTAACTTTTTCCATGAAATTAAACCTTATGCCCTCAATCATGGGCTAATCCATTTTTTCTCTTCTTTATTTCCTCATAAACTCTTGATCATAATCTATAAAATATTAAAGGGCAGAAATTTTAAATTGTAACACATTTTCATTTATATTTTATTTCTCACTCTTTTCCCAAATTCCCTCCATTCAACACCAAAGTACCTTCTACTCAATCAAAAAAGAGAACAAAAGGAAGGGGAAAAATCAAGGGATACAAGGAGGGAAAGAGAGATCATAAGAATAATAAAATAAATCTTTTGCCCACACCTCTCTCTCTTCCCCTCCAAAAATTTCTTTTCAAATTTATCACCAACCCCCCTTCCATTTTCATTTACTCTTAAAATTTTACAATTATATTTTAAAAATTTTAATTTATAAATTTATGTTTTCCCAATTTTTATTTTTATTTTTATATTTTATTTCTATAGTGTTTCAAGTTTGGTTTCATAATTTTATGTTTATGTTTTTATGTTGTTTTACCTTTTTCCTTAAATGTGGATTGAACATGTCCAGTTTGCTATTACTTCAAATATGTAGTATTTACATGATCAAGGCTTCTCATCTTGCAGCAAAGAAAGCATATTGTGCATTCAGTAGGATTAATTCAACAATTAATGAACTGTATGCTTTTCATTAATAACTAGCAGTTGTCAAGTTTAAGTTGAACATCAAAAGCAAAAGAACATACACATGGAGATAAACAAATATGAAGTAGAGAGGATGAAATGGCAGGCATAATGACTAGTCAGCTAAAAAACATGTAAAATGGGCATTTAACATCTCTGAAAAGAGAGATCGATATATCTTGGACACTCCTTGAGTTCCTAAAGAAGTAAATCCAAATTGCTCTAGCCAAAATAGGTGTATCAACAACCTTTTGACTTTCAGAACTTTCCCAAATATTTTTTCTATTGGGTTAGCCTACACACTAAACATTAAATCTTTCCAAAAAAATTGAAGTTTGAAATTGATGACGGAACCTCCTACTTGAGGATCCAAGCCGTTGATCATGAACTCTAGTACTAAAAATATATAGAAATTAAAAACCATAGGCTTTGCTATTCCTCTGCCCACGCATTAAGTGGATACAAAAACAGATGGTATCAATTGTATTAGTGTGCTTAAGTACATGACAGGCTATCACTTGTATTAGTGTGCTTAAATACGACAGGCTATGTAAATTGAAAATCCAGATCATTTATCATTAATCTACACATCTTAAAACTAGTATAGATTGAAATTGAATGACTTTAGATGCTTGGATCCAAGCAAAATATCATAGCATGTCCTTACAACTATTGATTTTTGCACCACTTGATGCATAGGTTAGAGACCTCCAAAATATATGATTATTTATTTTTAGGCATCTACAGAGATATAGATTAATATCAACAGAGTGAATCTTTAATTAGGATGGCCCTTCATTATTTTTAGAATCGTTAAATCTTTTACCAAAGATTTGATGTTCCATATATTGTCCAATTCTGTTGTCTTCCTATTCTGATTGGTCTAGTACCCCTTGTGTTAATAAATTGCTTTTGAGGAGGGAAAAATACGATAGTGAGTTTGACAGTGCATAAAGAACATCAAAGATATCCTAGAAATTCTTCAAATTTTGATTAGCTGGGCATTGTGAAACCCAACAGGCCAACACAACTATTATGTGATATAACCTAGTTACTAAAAGATCACTGCAAAATATTAAAAAAAAATTATGTAGGTAATATTATAATGAAGTTGTCAAAATGAACCTTCTCAATAAGATCGAGAACATCTTGGTTGTCAATGAACTCAATATAACTCCAGTCGATTTCTTCTTTTGTATATTCTTCCTGCTCCATTTTAAAAACATGCTGTTCAAAGAAACAGAATCAGATATTACTTTAGTGAGTAAATAAAACAAATTTATATTCTGAATATATTGGAGCTTATCCAATAGGGAACTAAAGTTTGCAAGAGAATTTTCCATTCTCAAACCTGATTAAAATGTTGCTGCAGTTTTTCATTTGTGAGATTGATACAAAATTGCTCAAAGCTGCAAACAATGAATATATTAGAACCTTAAACAGGAACCATTGAAGTGAGATATTTATGTCAAAAGAATATACTGGTGACAACAAGAGAAAACAGTGCCATGATTATCAAATACTAATTGCAAAAGAGTAATGACAACTGAGGAAATCAGCCTAAGGAGACAAGATCCTAGAATGGTCAACATAGGCAAAGGGCTACAAGGGGCTACAAGGGTCTGTATCACCACCACCCATTTTGAAATGTATTAAAGCTGGGTTGCATGACCCTCCATGTGTAATAAAAATTGTAAAAACTGCTATCAGAACACACATATGTATTGGTCAAAAGATGAAGGTTTGTCGAACATATCGAGCTATATCGGCGGCGAATCAGGATGAGCCAAGCGAGAAATCGATGATGAAGGGGAAGAGGGAGAAGGAAAGTGAGAAAAAGAGAGAGAGGGAGGGAGGAGAGAGAGGGAGAGGGAGAGGGAGAGAGAGGGGGGCTTAGAAGCCCTCCCCTCCTCCTCCGATCGTCCACAAGCTCTGTTGGGTAGAGCTCTATTTCGTTCGAAACAGGGGCTCGGCCCCATTCTTTATTTCTTTTTCGCGTCTTTATGTGAAGTCGGCACAAGGCCCGTTCTTTTTAAATTTTTTTCGCTTCTTCAAGTGAAGTCGGCATATCTTGTGGACCATGGTCGGCAGAACCGTCCCAAACCGCCCAGTTCGGAGCGTCCCGAGCCGTACCGGCGGCGCACCGGAACGGTTCCGGCAACCAAACCGAGATGTCGTCGCCAGTGGAGGAAAAGGAGAAGAAAAAAGAGCAAATGAGAGAGAGAGCTAAGGAGGGAAGGAGAGGGAGAGGAAGAAAGAGAGGCCGGCCAGGGGCCGGCTGGCAAAGGCCGGGGAGCCTCCGCCTCCGGTCCCCTTTTTATGTGAAGTCAGCACAAGGCCCGTTCTTTTTAAAAAAAAATTCGCTTCTTTAAGTGAAGTCGGCACGTCTTGTGGACCATGGTTGGCAGAACAGTCCCAAACCACCCAGTTCAAAGCGTCCCAAGCCGTACCAGCGGCGGACCGAGACAGTTCCAGCAACCAAACTAAGACGTCATCGCCAGAGAAGAAGGAGAAAAAAAAGAAGAAATGAGAGAGAGCTAGGGAGGGAGGGAGAGGAAGAGGAAGGAAGAGAGGACGGCTAGCAGAGGCCGAAAAGCCTTCGCGCGGAGGAGGCGAAGGCCGAGGAGACGCAGAGAAGGGGCTCCACCTCCAGTCCCCTATTTCTTTCGAAACAAGGGACCAAAGGAGACCCCTTTTATTTTTGCAGTTTTAAGTTGAAGTCGGTAAACCCATTGCGAACTTCACTTATTTTTTAAATTTTTTTTTAATTTTGCGATATTTAAGTGAAGTCAGCAAACGATATGCCAACTTCACTTAAAACTTGCAAAAATTTTTAACGGCCGTTTTGAACAAAATAGGGATCCGACCGTAGCCTTCACCTCCACCTCCTGCCCTCTGTAGCCTCTGTCGGCCTCCTTCTTTCTCTCTTTTCCTCTCTCCCATTCGCTCTCTCCTGCCTCCTCGGTTGTGTCGCTACAAGTCCAGCACAACACGGCACGGCGCAAGCCTATACTAACTCGTGCTGCCGGACAACCGATATAGTGCCCGATACCGGCACAGTAGACCGTGTTGTGGACCTTCTTAGTATAAACCAAATGGTCCTCTATGACTCGTCATTTTCATCATTATTCTATCACCCTTTCCCACAACTCACAGTGTGGCTCATTGGTTGAGTTCCACAATTCTTGTAGCAAATTAGTTTGTTACCTTCATTTTATATATGCATACATAATACTTTTCCAAATAAGCTGACATAATGAAAAAAAAAATGAAGATTTTAAAATGTTCACGTGAGAAATTAAATTAAAATAAAATTTGTAAGACATGTCCGGTTTCTTGGAAAATGTCTGGATAACTAAACAATTTTGAAAAATTGAGTTCTCTAACTGTTTTCATTGTTGGAAACTAACAGATTGCAGAAATAGATTTTTTTCCATATTTGACTAAATTGCTCTGTATCCTTGAAAAATCTTTTCATTTTCCTTTCCTTAGTTCTCTAGATAACCAAATATGCCCTTAGTATAAACCAAATCAAAGAATAAACATATCTTCAGTTTTTTTCAGAAAAATCTGTACACTGATATGCAACACAGAAACATGGTTGACTAGGAAACAGCAGTTTTAAGAAAAAAGAAAAGAAAAAAGAAACCTTCTAAAATAAAGAGACCTTGGCTAAGCAATAGGTTGTTCAGAAAAGTTTCTGGCACAACCATTATTCAGAATCTCTCTCAGATAGAAAGTGATATCAACCTCTTTTCCTTTTCCATTACATGAACCTAAAGCCCATTACCTCTTAGAACCCTTTATTCATTACAACATATTCCTTTTCCTTAATTAACTTTTACCTCCTTTTTACATAATTAAAATTGCTTCAGACCAAGCCCTAAAACCTAATCCTTGTTCTCTTATCTTGTAGACACTCAACAATGAGTTGAACACACCAAATGCAAACCCAAACTAGAACATAACTAAGAAAAACTTCCTTGATGTTGGTATATGTACTAAAGAACATGTGAAAACCATCTCTATCAATGATCTCAAGACTGAGAAGGTCAGAAGTTTACACATTGCATCAAAATATTGATGCAGCTCGCATCAAGATTTTGACAGCTTTAGTAATGAATGCAAAAGCATACCGGTTAAGCACCTGTTTGTCTTGAAACTTTCAAAGCCATAAATATCCAGCACCCCAATCAGGGACTTTGAATTAGGATCTTGACCAATTGAGTTGTTAATTTTATTCACAATCCTGCGATAAACAACAAAAAAAGCAGCATGAGAACTGGGATAACATCTTAAATTGGGAGAGGGGGAATCATTTTTGAACTAGATATTAAAAGAACTACTATCACACCATTTTGCAAAACAAACTACCTAACAATGGCATCAATGCTTACCAATCAAATAGCTGTGAGTAAACAATCTTTGCCAAGGCATCTCTGCTAAGAGCTGCAGCTTCCGGATCTAGACTTTTTGTAATGCTCTCATCACGAGTTACAATGATACGCTTACACAATGAATCCTCAAGCGCCTTTACATCGCACCTATGGAAAATTGCATTGTAGTTGCTCAGAATAATATATAGATCAAATCTTAAATTCACAAGTACAGAGATTTATATAAAAGGGGATTTACATAAAAAGCTCAGCAGCGGTTCTTAGATGGAACCAGGACTTTTCATCTTTAGGTACGGATGAATCTATTTCCTTTCCTTCAGAGAATTCAATATTGCCTAGATGAAGAATAGCAGCTACAACCCGGAATATTGCATCCTGAATAAAATGAATGTGACAAAGAAAAGAGGAAAAATATATTAGCAAATGATCGATAATTTAGGGTAAGGGGCCTTTTTGCTGGTGGAACCACAGCCAAAAATCATACCTGTTCATCAGAACTAATTCCGACAACATCCATAGCCCTCCTAGTTGCCAGATATTCCTTAGAATCATCTACCCCATCAAGCTCAAAGCTGTTAGACTGTTTAAGATAATGAAATGTTCTGGGATTTTCCAATTTATACCTCTCAATGTCCTGACAAATTTGCATTTAAAATGTCAGTACAACCAATTGCAGTACAAATTGGTTGACAGAACATGATGAAAACTTTTATCAGTCAACAGCAATACTCAAGAATTCAAATGCAGAACCTAAAGATACAAGTGTAATGAATAATGATAATACAGAAGTCGTGGAAACAGAAATTGTTTACTTGAATAGCATTATACAGCGCACAGCATGGAAATCAGTCAGCCCTTCTGCGTGATTCACTCAAATAGTTGATAAGAAAATAAGGTTCCACAAAATGTGCTTGAGATTAGTTGACATGTTGCGGGAATGTTAAGGATGGTGATTCATGCTTACCACAGAATGGTACCTGGAAACCTGAAAGTAGTCTGGGTTATGAAACCTAATCACTTGTCTCAACAGTCTATCTCCTCTCTATCCATTTTTTTCTAACAAAAAAAATCCGAAACCTGATTTATTTTTTTTCATATTCTTGCTTCCAAACATCAGCTTATTTTCCTTCTATATTCTTTGCAAAAGTTTTAGCTTCTACCAGTTTACCTTTTTGCATATTGCAGTACTCAAGAGAACAAAAGAGACGAATGCTAGTAGATGAGAGATTAATGCGAAATGACACTCTTATTCTCCAATCAGCAACTTTGCGACAGAACAATATAGATATGAACAAGAATCTGATATAATTTTCTGACTGAAACTTTTACAGTTAAATCAATCATTTGAGGAAATACTGTTAACAATTGTTGCTTATCCTAGATTTACCGGGATTCATTTCCTTGGGTCAGATACAGCTTGAAGTCTTTTTGATTTAGCAGTGGAATAGGTTATTTCAAGACTAAAGATAGATATTGGGTTTAGCTAGTGCCTAATAGTCATCCTTTATTGTGGTATGAGTTCTGACGCAGTATTGAGATGACTGGGTTTCTTTAGTATTTAAGTCATGGAGGGAAAGTAGTGGTGCTATGGCATTAGGATAAGGAACCATGCATGACTTTAGTCTAACTCAGTGAAATAAAAGTATTCTATAAACACTCAGTGAAATAAAAGTTTTCTATTGACTCTTATGTACTAAAGTGAGTCAGCTTGTATACCTGGTATCATCTTTGTTTACGAAGACCAAGAGCCAAGAGGTTGGAATCCAGGTGTACCCTGTGATTTTTTGATAAAAAATTTCTTCTTTCCTATATTGTTTCTTCTTGCAACCCTCAAGTTTGTCTTTCCTCTTTTTTTTTGATGCTTGTTCTGATCTTGGGCCAGCAGATTATCCCAAACAAGGAATCATGCTGTTCTAGATATATAACTTATAGGCAGCCTAAACCCTGCCAATTCCATAAATTCTATTGTCCAAACTTAAGGTAAATAAAGTTAAATTTCCAATAATGAGTAAAACTGTTGAGCTATTGCCTACACAACCACCAAACAAAGAATTAAATATCATTGTACCCTGTACCTGTCGAAGATTTTATGATAGGGGGAAAAATGCATCTAAGAGGATTATGAGCTTGTCATTTGTCTACTATGAATGAGTTACAATTCAACCTAGTTTCATGGATGACACTGTGAATATGCCTACTATTTGACCAAACCCAACTTACCAGTATTTTAGTCATTGTTCCACTTTGAAGCAAGGTACGCGGTACCGACTGTACCGACGTATCGGTGGGCATCGGTACTGAAACCAAACCGAGCCGAACCGGTACGGTACCGATGGGGCTAAAAGCCCAAAAAAAATTTGGAGCCAGTACGGACTGGTCGGTTCGGTCCGGTACCGGATTGGTATGGGCCAGTACCGGATCGGTACGCGTCGGTACGCATCGGTACCGGTCGGTATAGGCCGGTACGCATCGGTACCGGTCGATACGGTTTGGTACCGAAATATGTAACTGTACCATACCGGTAGGATCCATTACCGGTATGTACCGGCCGGTACCGATCTGTACCGACCGGTACGGCAGACCATGCTTCGAAGTTTGAATACATGCCCTAACTAAGATATGGAAAAATGGCTTGATCTGAAGAGGTATTCATCCTCTTATTTTCTCTCACTCACTCATATATATCTTGTTCTTTCTTCTTTCTCTTCTTTAGTACCGAAGAAACTAGTACCTTCAGAGGTATGAATGCAGAGCTCAATGTCTATCAGACTCTCAAAAAAGATCATGACTAGCCGAATAGATACAATCAAAAGTTTAAGTGGGGAGTATCATCCCAGGGTTGAATTTTCTCCATCAACTTTTGCAGGGACAAGTTCTTCAAGCAATGAAGTACCGATACTAAGCAATGTTCATGCTCACCTCTATCGTGCTTGTTCATACACCCAACATCCACACCATGGATATACATTTATCCCTTTTGCATAAAGTGGACTGATGAAAGACAAGGTCATGGTGATCATGGATGTCAAGATGGTCATGATCAGGGAGGAGCTTGTGGCAGGGATAATGGACTTAAAAAATTTGCATCATGACAAATTGTCCAATTATATAGTGTAAGATCTAATGGATCCTCAACCAACATGCGCTAAAGAAGCCCATTTTAAAAAATAATAAACAAATAAACAACACCTAAAGGCTTACAACATGAGTCCTGTACCTGTAGAAGCTCTATAACACTATCATGTGAAAATTACAATTAACTTGCAACAAAGAATTAGTTACTGTCCTTTGATTCAACTGAAACTGCTCCACCTACTGCATTAGCCAACACTGGTATTTTGCTCCCTCTGTCATGCATTAGCAAGTTCCACAGGTCACCTAAACCTGTGTTGTCAAAGGAACACGTCGCAAGGTGTCTTAGGTGATTTATCAAGCAGTATTTCCCATGCATTGAAGTGGCAATATCCAAGATGGAGAAGTTGGAAGGCTTCCTACACAAAGAAGATTCTATGCTGAAAACCTAGAGACTCTTAAGTATCTCTGCATTGAAGTGACAAGATCCAAAAGCAGAGTAAGCATTCAAGTAGGTGATTTATCGCAAACAGAGATAGGTATGCTGAGTTTGTTTAGCAAAGCATCCTATGTATTCGGCTATAAATGTAGTAGTAGATCACAAAGAATTGTTGAATGATCTTGGGCTGCATGAATGTTTTGTTGGTCGAATTCATGTATTTAGCCATAGCAATGACAAACATAACATTTACCATACTAGATCAGCCTATGCACCTAGGTTTCAAATACTAGTACCAAACCCCGCACCGATTTTGTCTCTAAATGGTACAGTCAGTACGTACTGAGACTATGAATCAATAAAAATGAAAAGGAACCAATACGAACTGGTATGGTACCAATATATAGATTGTCCATATGGACCAATATGGCCAAGTATATAACGGTCCCATCAGTTTTGGCATATCGATGCCGATTTTCCATCGAAATAGTATAGTACTAGCGGTACCATCCCATTCCGATGTTATTTGATTCCTTGCCCTCCACTCTCCTCAAACTTCAGATCGAATGTCGCGATTCATATCTATTCCTATATTAAACCCAAACTCCAGCCTGCCATGTCCCATCAGTTTTGGCATATCGATGCCGATTTTCCATCGAAATAGTACAGTACTAGTGGTACCATCCCATTCCGATGTTATTTGATTCCTTGCCCTCCATTCTCCTCAAACTTCAGATCGAATGTCGCGATTCATATCTATTCCTATATTAAACCCAAACTCCAGCCTGCCATGTTTCCATAATGTTAAAACCACTTCTACAGTAAATGAACATACCCTACTTAGTTTCAATTCTTATTTTGAGGGAAAGATACAAGAGTACACCTCTCAAAATTGAGTATGTTAGTTCACATTGGAGGACCATATCCATCCATAACACCTCTCACATGCATTGCACATGCCAAAATCTAGTATCTCAATAATTGAAAGGAAGCTACATGAAACAAAGATATTTACAGATGATTATAAACCACTGCCTAGACAGATTTTTGCACGCATTGTGGGCTGGATCTTCTTATGATAGAAGGCCTCCACTAGGTTTTGCACTTTCACTAGAAAAAGCCATGTCAATTCATGGGCAAAAGGAGTCTGATTGCCAAATTTAGTGCAAAAGCAGAGTATAGAATAATGGCTCATATAGCTCATTAGCTCCTGTAGATGATGAAGTTGATGCAAGGAAATAGGTTCACTAAACATAGTCCTACAAAAATGTGTTTTAAGATAAACCAAGTTAAAACTGACAAATCTTTGCCCCAATAGTTTTGTCAAAAGCATCTTTTGCTAGATTCACTGTGATTACAGGCCTAGACTAGGTATTGCACCATCATTGGAGAAAACCATGTTGCATGGATTAGAAAAAAAGAAGAGAAATGTCAAACTCACTGCAAGGGTCACTACATCCATGTGGTGATGGCTCACACCAAGGTATGTCAAACCAGTATCAGTAAGCATACTAGTCGGCTACCGGACCAATTCGGTACCAGATCGGACCGAATCAAACCGGTACCGAATTTTGGCCACAACGTTGCCACGACACGGGCAGCGCGTCCGCGCCGTGGCTTTAAGCAAAAAAAAAAATTGAACAGGTGCGAACCGACCGGTTCCTAGCCATACCGGATGGAAACGTCTGGTTCCGTCCGGTACGCAACTAGTACCAGCCGGTTTCGGCCGGTTCTGGCCCGGTACCACTTAGTTCTAGCCGGGCCAGAATCGTTTTTTAAGGTTGAACCGAACCGATCAAAGACCGGACCGGTTCAGTATGGGTTGAACGGGCCAGTACGGGCCGGTTCAGCATTCTTGGCTCATACAACTGATGAGTTCACATGGCTGAAGAAGTTGATGGAAGAAAATAGGGTCACTTCACATGATCCTATGAAGTAGTTGGAGAGAACTAGGATGCAACTGATGTTGCAAGCAATCTAATTTCGTACAAGGAAACCATGCACGAAAACAAATTCCACTACATCCATGAGGAAGTTAAAAACAATCAGATTAACAACCTTTATATGAAAAATGGAATTAGGTTGCTGGCATTCTCACCAAAGTCAATTAGCAATCCCTAACACTTATCCTTTGTTGCCAAATGGAAACGGCATATGTATATGTGCAGGCTTGAGGGAGAGTACTAGAGATTTTAAGTTGGAAAATGCTGTGCAAGGAGAATATCTAGAAACAGCAAACACACACACACACCCACATACATAGAGAGAGAGAGAGAAGAACATAGAGATTCATGTAGTTTGGCCTATGGCCCAAGGTTCGCCAAACCGGTCCGTACCGACCGGTTCGGGCCATATCGGACCGGTCCGGCCTGGAACCGGTACCGGAGCAGCGTGGAAACTGGTTCCAAGAGCTACTCGGTCCGAAATCGATCGGTATGCATGTGTACTAGTCATGTATCGGCTGGTACCGGTTTGCACCGGTACGTTAATTTTTTTTTATCCACAATGCGGCGTTGTGGTTTTTAAAAGAAGTGGCCAACAACGGCCACTTCTTTTACCGTGGCCGAAAGGCCACAGCGCACAGCTTCTTTTCGGCTACAGGTCACGAGCTGTGGCCCTTTCGGCCACAGTCCGTGAAATTGTCGAAGCGCGTGGCCGAAAGGCCACAGCGCTCGCTCCTCTCGTTCGGCTATAAAAATCGAATGAGTATTTAGTCCAACACAAATCCAGCGAGCCTCTGAGTCTCTGAAGGATAACCAGAGAAGCGCAAATTTGAGAGATAGCCCACAAATTAAGGAGAAAGTCCTTTCCAAAAAATCAAGTGAAGACTATTTAAGGTGTGGATTGTTTCTCCTATCTTATTTCTTTAATTTTATTAATAAGTAGCTTAAAAAAAAAAGTTTAGAAATTGCTAAAAAAAAAGGAGATCATGTCAAAATTTTCTATTTCGGATTGATTTTTTAATATGATGTAGTTTATAGTAGGAATGGAGCCATCAAGAAAAACCAACCCCATGCAGCAAGATATTAGTTAGTCTTATGGGTAAAGAGTCGGGAGAGAGGGGCAACAGCACCAGTTTCAGTGCAACTATTGCGAGAAGGTCTTCAAGAAAAAGGTAACTAGGTTGAAGCAACACTTAGCCGGAAATTACAGTGAAGTTGCTACGAGCCCGAATTGCCTGATGAGGCAGAATCTCGCTAAGGTCAAAGAAGCGAAAGAGAGGGCTTCCAAGAAGAAGGCGGAGGTGGAACACCATGCGGCAGAGCCACCTTTCTATCACTCCAGGGAGTCAGAGAAGGTTGAGGATCTAGATAAGGAGGCAGAGATCCAGGCTATCATGCAGGCAAGCCTGGATGATCAGTGCCAACAGAAAAAGGTGGCCAGGTATAAGGCTCGATTTGGGCTCTTTTCCTACGAGTCGAGGGGCGGTTCTGAGAGCACCAGGCAAGATCCAGAGTTTTTGAGGATAACCTCAGTCAGGGAGGGCGTTGGATTTTGCTTCCGCCATATTCGGATGGGCTCCTACGCAGTCAGAAGACACCTCTCAGACCCAGAGCATGAGTGAGAGATCTGACAATTCTCATAACTTGGCGCGCGTTCCTTCTGATTGGCTTGATCTGCCTCCTTCTGACTATACTTAATTACTTATGATCCGGATACTACAAGAGCCATTGGCACTCGTCCCGATTTTAGATATCCGAGAATGCTTTAAATATATGTAAATGATTATATCTTAATTTGAAGATATTTTATGTGTATCATTTTATTATTTGTATCATTTGGAATGGGAGGAAGTAATAAGATGTGTTGCTGGAAATTGGACCCGGGGGCGACCGTCGGCTGAGGGGGGAGGAGCTCCTGCTGTTGGAACGATGGGTGGCGGTACGTCAGCTGGTGGCGTCCTCCGGAGGACCTGCAAAAAGCCGGTGGCCGGGCTTTCCGGCGCCGGCCCTCCGATGCTTAAGTCAGAGGGGGCCAATATAAGAGTGGAGATAGCAGTAAGAAGTTAGAGTTTTCCTCCTTTTTTTCCCTCAAATGGAGGGATTCCCCTTTTATAGAGGGAGTTGGGTTACCTGTGATGTGACGGGGCAGATTGTCCTCTTTGTGATAATTGAGCACGATCATGTTCATTAATGGCGTCGTGGGGGATGAGACCGGATCAGACCGGAGTCAGCGAATTGTCGTGGTTGATCGGACCTGGTGGAGTGGTTCAACCGCCCGCTGTGGAGGGCCTGGGGTCCGTAGATAACAAGCGCATTAATTGTTGAGTGAACCGGTGATCAGGGAAAGCCATACGCTTTGATGGTCGAGCGATCCGGAGATCATCTTGAGCCGCGTTCATTAATGGTTGAGTGCACTGGAGGCCTGCAAAGGCCACGCGCAATAATGGCTTGACGACGGTAGCAGAGTACGGTGGAGTTGGATATCTAGGGTCAGGTTCCCTCAAGGAATCAGGCCGGGGTCGAATATTTGGACAAGGCATTTCGGGGCTCGGCACCTGGCCGGGTGCCGAGCCGAGCTAGTTGCCCAGTTGGGCGCCTTCAGCTCGAGCGTCGCGAGGTCGGCGCATTCTGGTCGGCGCTCCCTGGTCGGGCGCCTTCGTTCCGGGATGACTTGGATTTTCCCCCAACACTACCCCCCGACTTCCGAGCTCGAGCTGGCCACCAGCTCGAGTGCGGGAAGTAGTTTTAGTTGGGCTACCGCGGGTTAGGAAAATTTCGGACTATCGCGCGCTTCAAGGCGCTTTTAATGGACGGCGTCTCTTCTTTTCCGAAACGTTTCATTATTAGGGTGCTTTTTCATTTCTCGAAGCGTCCTCGCATCGTGGGCTCATGATGGGGCCACACGATCCGACGAGGCGCTTCTGTGTTCGAAGCGTCAGCCTGAATTTAATGCGGCGCTCTGACTCTCGGGCCGACACGTGTCACGATCTGAACGAGGAGCGGCGTTCTTTCTTGTTGATCTGGGCCGTTGGAGGGATCTATATAAACCCCTACCTGGCCTCCGGCTTCTTTCTTATTGTCTTCTTCTACCTTCACTTTCTTCTCAGTCCGAAACGGCCGTTCCGCCATTACCTCCGGCGAACTTCCTAAGGTGTTTCCCTTTTCATTTGCTCGGAACTTTCTTCCCCCTTTCCTCTTTTTTCTGTTCCCAATGGATCTTGGTCCGAGTGAGTTCGGGTCTACCATGAGCGAGCTAGAGGTTGAGATGGTCGAGGAATGGTTTTTTCCTCTGCGGGGGTTCCGTTTGGAACCCGCTGGGTTGGGGGACCGGGTAACGAACCCCCCTGTAGGCCGGATCGGAGTGTACTCGGAGGCACTCTGGGCCGGCCTACGATTTCCTCTTCATGGGTTTGTGAACAAGTTGCTCGGGGAGTACGAAATCGTCCCTGCGCAGCTCGCTCCGAATGCATGGAGGACAATCATCGGGTTCCTGTCCCTGTGTATGGCGTACGGGATCCCGTCTTCCGTGAATGTCTTCCGGCGACTTTTTTCACTTAAGTCTAATCCGGGAGACGGAGAGTGGCTCTACATCGCCTTTCGGGCTAGTCGGCCACTCTTTCATGGCGCCCCGTCATCCATTCATGGTTGGAAGGAAAAATTCTTTTTCTTGAGTTCCGAGCAACCATGGGGGTTCAACCCTAGGTGGAGGCGGAGCCGGCTCAAGATCGCTAACCAACTCTCCAGGCTTTCCTCGCGCGACCAGGGAATCCTTGACACTATCCGCAGCCTCGGGGATGGCATCCTTCTGAACGGCCTCGTGAACGAGGATGCTTTGATCAATGTTGGTCTGAGCTCGGCGCGCCCTCCGGGTAAGGGTGGTAACTAAGGAATTCTCCTTTGCCCCCCCTTTTTGCAATATTTGGCTAACTTCTTTTGTTCGTCTTTGCAGATATTGCAAAAATGGTGACCAAGAGCGACGTCCTGTACGCTCGTTTCCGAAAAAGGGCGGCCGAGCTCGCGGGAGAACCGCCTGAGCCGAAAAAGAAAAAGGCGAAGATCTCGACTGTTGTGGCCGCCGAGAAGGGCGCTCCTCGTGCCGAGCACTCCGAAGCTGGTCGGGGGGAGGGCCCAAGTTCTAGGGGCGCGAGCTCTGCTGGAGCTACGATGGCGCTCCCGTGCCCGGCGCCGATTTCGCAAGTTCCTGGTCGGCAGGAAGTTCCGAGCACCGATCAAGGAGGGATGAGCTCTACGACGGTTTTCGCACTTGCGTGCCCCGCCCCAACCTCACGGCAATCGGATCGGCCGCCTGTCCGACCTCAATTCCCCAGTCCCGAGCCGGGGAGCAGCCAGGAGGCCGCGGAACTGCATCCGCCGAGCCCAGAGGGCCTAGCCAACCGGGCCCGTCGGGTCATCAGGGTCACCAGGAGAGGATGCCCTACGCTCCTGGCTGGGCGGTCTTCAAGGGCGATTCGGCTCTCGACAATCCCCAAACGGCGCGCGAGGTTCTTCGGGTCGCGCTGCTTTCGGCCGACCAGGCCAAGATCCGATCCATAAGTTATGGTGCCTTCATGGATACGACCGTCTGCTCTGCCGTCCTAGTAAGTTTGCCTTCGCATGTGTAAGGTTGTTTCGAATTGGCTTGGATTTTGTTTCTTGAAAATTCTTTTACAGCACCTCCACGAGATCGAGACGCTGATGCATATAGTCCAAGACTACCGGGACCGGGCCCGAAGGCATCAGCGCAGGCAGGAGGAGGCTGAGGCAAGGTGCCTCGCATCCGAGGCCGAGCAAAAAGTGCTCCAGACGAGGGTGGAGGCGGCCGAGGATGAGATTCGGGCTCTGACCGCCGAGCTCGAAGAGGAGAAGGGCGCACATGCCCTGGCCAGATCCGAAGTGCGCGCCGCAGAGGCGCGTCTGGCCGAGACTACGTCGACGCTCGCCATCCGCGAGCAGGAGGTGAAAGAAGTTCACCTCAAGGCCCAAGAGTTCGAGGCCCGTTTGTCCGACGCGCAGTCCTTGCTCGTCGCCCGCGAACGGGAAATGAAGAATCTGGAGCGGAAGGCCGGGTATCACGAAGCTCGAGAGAGGGAGGCCCGGGAGCAGGCCCAAAACGTCGTCAAGCTCTTCCGTGAATCGGAAGAGTTTCGCGACCTGCTCGAAGAGGAGGGCGTGAACGGGCTCACCCTCGCTTTAATGACTTCCGTAACCAATTACGGCGACTTCTCCCCGACTTCAACCTTGATCTGCTTCAACCGGGAGCGGGGGTTGAAGAGTCGGAGGCGGGTACCCCGGCGGTCGGCGAGGCCACCGAAGAGGCTGAGCTGGCTGTTCGTCCGATTTCTGTCTACCTAAAAATATGCTAGACAGATCGTTGTTAGAACCGACGAACAAAAGTTAATTTAAATTTTACTCTTACCTTTCCTACTCGAAGAATAGTGGTTGTAAGAGGTCAATCCACAGGGAGGTGATTGGAGTTGCATAAAAATTAAAACATTCACTCGGATTCAAAATCGAATTTCGAATAACTAAAGAAAAACATTATTATGAGGATGTTGATGGATTCTCTAGTCTACCGGAGAATTTTCTTTATTTAAAAATAATAAAAAAACAAGTATTTAGAAATCAAAGAGCATTTATAAATTCATGAAATGTTTAACTATTCAAAGGAAAATTTTGGCATGAATTGAAATGGATGAAAGCAAGTGCTAAGAAGATTGAAACCTGGAACATAAATTGCACAAAAGAAAATTTCATATATTGCATAAAAAAAAGAAGAAAGATTACAGAATTTGAAGAACGGAAATTAAAAACAATAGAAATTACAACTTTAGCATAAATAAAACTAAAAACCCCAAAACACATGCTCTTAAAATAAAACTCTTAAAAAAAACAAAAAGAAAAAGAAAATATTAGAACATGCTCTGTTTTCAAAAGAGAAAACAGAGCATTTCCTTCAAAACAATCCCTCTCCCCTGTTCCTTCTTGAACCAGCCGAGCTTCTTCTTCTCCTTTGGACCCGCCGGCCACCACCCTGCCCAGCTCCCTCACCCTCGCCCTCGCCCTCCCCTATTTATAGATCGCCACAGCATGGAGAGGAGGAGAAACGGGCGAGCGTGATCTGTGGGGATGGATCCGTGGAGATCAGATGCGGACGGCTGGAGACGCGGGCTGAGGCGGAGGAAATGGATGCTAATCCGGAAGCTTTGGAAGAGGAGGAGAACGTTGGATCCGGGCGCTGGGAGGAGGACGAACGGCAGGACGTGATGCTTGGATCACGCTTGCAGTCGGACGGGCACAGGAGGAGCCGATTATGGCCACGGTTGAGGCTGGAATTCCGGAAGAGGGTGGAGCTGCGCCAGTAAACTGTTGCTGTGGCTGGAAGAAGAGGAGATGGGAGGAGGCGATGGGCGTGATGCTGGGATTCGGATCGCGGAAGGAAGGAGACGCGTTGAAGACGCTGGGATGGTGCGGGATCCGTGGGGCACTGCGGATCATTTGGAGGCTGCCGCGGTGGATGATGGGAAATTGCTAGGACTCAGGGAGGAGAATCAATGGGCGCGTGATCCTTGGATGCGGGGCTGGAGCAGCTCCTTGATGGCGAGAAGACGCCGCGGGACCACTGCTAGCATCACGGGAGGGAAGAGCTGGCTCGGGAGCTCTCGATGTGGAGGAGGCCGGACGGGCACGGGATGATCCGTGGAAGATGGACGGCCTGGCACGTTGGGGACGCGGGCGTTGCGATGCGGATGACGGCTGATTGCTGAGATGGGGGAAACATGCCATGATTTTCTTTGCCCTCCTGAGATGGGAGTTAGTTCGTCACGGGTCATCTGTTCTGACTGGAGGTCAATTGCAAGTCTTTCAAGTCATGGGTCACCCAGCACCTCATAGGTATGATATGGCCAAATTAGTTGTCCAAAATTCTTTCCCAAAAGCACAAACAAAATGGACCAAATTCGGACCTGAACCCGACTCGGACCCGACCCGGATCGGGTCTGGGAAGAGATCCTTCTGAAGTTAAATTTGTACTCAATGTGCATTTTATCTCTAATTTATGATAATCTGTGTCAAACCTAAATATAATATTAATCCAGTGAATTTATCATTATCGGTTAGCAATAACACTAATTTTAGTGACATGTAGGTCGCACTTTTGTGCTCTCATCACTGGCCACCGAGGAGGGTCAAGTGGAAGCGCCCGAGGCTACAACCGAAGTTACTGAAGACGGCCGCGCGAAGACTTTGGCCGCGGAGGAACCAGCCGTCCCCGAAGTCGCCGAAGACAATAGGGCCGAGCCTTAGGACCATTTTTCACATTTTTTATCATTTTTGTAAATAGGGATGGCCTTCACATTGTTATAAGGCCAAGCCTCGACTTTGTACTTGGCCTTCGGGCTCTCTCTTAAATGAATATCCGCTTCTAACTTGTGTGATTGGTTTAAGTTCCGATCCTCAGTAAATCTGGATTTCTTCAATCGAATCCGCTTTAGGTTCTATGGACTTGGGCTCTGCGACCTCAACTTCGTCCGCTACGTAGTTAGACCTAGGTTTAAGTTCGGCATATTTGCTGAGTCCCTGAGCTCTCGGACCTTCGACCAGCGATGTTGCGGTATTTAGGTCCAAAGGAATATGCTTAGGCTCGTCAAGCCTTCTCGAGCTCGGCTCGGAATTCGGCCGAGCCCTAGGACCAAAGGTCACTAACCCGACTCGAATTTTATTCAAACTCCGCGAGCTCGGACCTCGAGTTGCCGAGGCGGATTGTCGGACCTCTCCGACTTAAAGCAGGTCCGATGTCCCAAAGCTCGGGACAGGGTTTCGTCGGGCTGCCGGTATAAACCAGGCTAGAGTTCGCCGTGGAGCAGTGCATGCGGGGCGGATAGGACCGGCGACGATCGGCCCGGCCGAGCGCCCTGGCGCTAGTCGGGATTTTATTTATGCACTTAGTCTTTGCAGGAGCAAATAAAATAATGTAATCATAATCTAAAATGTACCTTTTGTACCGTTAGAGTCGAGCATCCCCTGCTGTGGTTGGCAGTTTTGCTTGGCCATTTGAGGGTGCTCTCCTGCTCGGGGTCCACTTCCTAGGGACGCCGGCGCATTAGGAGAATTGGTCGCCATCAGGGATGTTTACTATCAATCACGAACGTATAGTCGACCATGAACATTGTCGATCACGAGCGTTTTGCCGACCATGAACATTTTTGGCGACCACGAACGTGTTGCCGACCACGAACATTTTTGGCGACCACGATCGTTTTCGGCGATCACGAACGTTTGTCCGGGGGCCTCAAAGGTACTACCCCGTCATCCCGAGGTCGAGGGAGCTCGGGCTCACTGTCGACTCGTCGGGGCATCCCGACCGTAGTCGAGGAGGCGCCGCGGGGGGACCGCGAAGGTATTACCCCGTCGTTGAGCGCCACAGAGGGCCACGAGGGCAGTACTCTGCCTCCCCAAGTGCCAAAGTATTTGGAGATCGAGACCGAGCTCGACAGCTGATGGAGATCGAGCCGAGCTCGATAGAAGATGGAGATCGAGCCGAGCTCGATAGAAGATGGAGATTGAGCCGAGCTCGACAGCCGATGGAGATCGAGCCGAGCTCGACAGCTGACGATCGAGCCGAGCCCGACAGAAGATGGAGATCGAGCCGAGCTTGATATCGGCGTTCCGAATTTTTCACGAAGGCGTCCGGCTTCGCTCGGTTCTGGTTGTATCCGAGCAGGGTCGTATATGCGAGCTGGGCCGGGTCGTCTGGGAGTCAGCATTTAGACATCAGGAGAAATTCAGCACAATTAAGCAATTGCGAATAAGTCACTGCAGAAATGTGAGATTTATGATTGAAATGGAGGACCCTTCGGGGTTCGATTGGTAGTACACCCAGAGGTTTTCGGAACTCCAGCTTCGTGGAATGGGGGTCCTGTCAAGAGATTCCAGCTTGTATGCCCCGGGTCGCTGGATGCGTGCGACCTGGTAGGGTCCCTCCCAGTTCGGAGCCAGCTTCCCTTGCTCGGCCGGCCGGGAGGCCTCAGCTCTTCTAAGGACGAGGTCCCCCGCTTTAAAGGATTTGACTTTGACTTTAGCGTTGTAGTATTGCGCTATTTTTTGCTGGTACCTCGCCATGCGAACTCGGGCGGCTTCCCTCGTCTCCTCGATTAGGTCCAGGTTATTTCTGAGCTGCGAGGAGCTGGAGTTGGCGTCATAATGCTCCACCCTCGGAGAGAGGAGTCCGATCTCCAGTGGGATGACGGCTTCCGTTCCATATGTTAAATTGAAAGGAGTTTCACCGGTGGAGACACGGAACGTGGTCCGATAAGCCCACAGGACGTTATACAGGTCCTCGACCCACTGTCCTTTGGATTGGTCGAGCCTGGCTTTGAGCCCCTGCAAGATAGTACGATTTGTTACCTCAGTTTCTCCATTCGTCTGAGGGTGCACGACCGAGGTGAAGCGGTGGTCGATGCCAAGCTCGGAGCAGAACTCTCTAAAGCGAACGTTGTCGAACTGGCGGCCGTTGTCTGATATGAGGATGCGGGGGAGTCTGAATCTGCAGATTATTGACTTCCAGACGAAATCCCGCATCTTTTGCTCGGTGATCCGGGCGACTAGCTCGGCTTCCACCCATTTAGTGAAATAGTCGATGGAGACGACTAGGAATTTTCTTTGCCCGGTTGCCAGAGAAAATAGTCCCAGGATATCAATTCCCCATTGGGCGAAAGGCCAAGGGGAGCTGATAGAGGTCAACGGGGCCGAGGGTCGGCGTTGGACATTGGCGTTTCTCTGGCATCGGTCGCACCTTCGGACGAAGTCCAGGGTATCCTTCTGGAGTGTCGGCCAGTAGTATCCTTGACGCAAAATCTTATGTGCCAGTGCTCGTCCCCCCAGATGATTTCCACAAATCCCTTCATGGACTTCACGCATTGCATAATCCGCCTCTGTCGAGCGGAGACATCTGAGGAGGGGAGAGGTAAAAGATCTCCGATAAAGCTTTCCCTCGTACAATATGTACCGGGCGGCGGAACGCTTTACTCGGCGAGCCTCGCGTTCATCACTGGGGAGGACTTCATCTCGCAGATAGCTAATGAGCTCGTCCATCCAGCTCGGCTCAACCTCAATGCAAAGGGTCTGTTCGGTCTCCTCCGTGCTGGGTTTTTGGAGATACTCCAGTGTCGCCGCTTTGGGAAGTTCGCTCATGCGAGAGGACGCCAACTTTGACAGCTGGTCTGCTTTGAGATTCTCCGACCTGGCAATGTGTTGGATGCGGAAAGAACTCAAGGTCGAGGTGAGGTCCCGCACTTTCCGGAGATATTCCTGCATTGTGGGGTCTCTGGCTTCAAAGTCACCCAAGATTTGGTTCACGACCAGCTGAGAGTCGCTGAAGGCCCTCAGGTCCTTCACTTCTAGCTCCTTGGCCAACTTGAGCCCGGCGATGAGTGCTTCATACTCCGCCGCATTGTTGGAAGCGGAAAACTCGAGGCGTAGAGCCTGTTCGGCAACCACTCCATCTGGGCTGGTGAGGATGAGACCCGCTCCGCTACCCTCCGAGTTCGAAGAACCATCGACGTGCAGGGCCCATGCCGAGCTCGAGGTCTGCTCTATTGGCGCGGGCTCGGGTTCGGGCTCGGCCTCGTCCGGCACAGTGCACTCGACTATAAAGTCGGCGAGTGCCTGCACCTTGATTGCCGGTCTGGGTCGGTACTCGAGGTCGAACTCCCCGAGCTCGACGGCCCACTTAATAATTCGACCCACACGGTCTGATCTTTGCAGGATCTGCTTCACTGGCTGGTCGGTCAGCACGGCCACCGTGTGGGCTTGAAAATAGGGCCGGAGCCTTCGAGCTGAGACGACCAAGGCATAAACGGTCTTCTCCATCTTGGTGTATCGGGTCTCAGCATCCCTCAAGACCCGGCTGGTGTAATATACCGGCTTTTGGAGCTTGCTCTCCTCCCGAACCAGGACCGAGCTCACTGCTACAGGAGAAACAGCCAAGTACAGGTAAAGGAGTTCACCTTGCTGAGGCTTTGTGAGCAAAGGAGGAGAAGCGAGAAGGTGCTTGAGCTCTTCAAAAGCTTGCTGGCACTCTGCCGACCACAAAAAGTTCTTCGGCCGCTTGAGAGCCGTGAAGAATGGGAGACAGCGCTCGGCTGATCGGGAGACAAATCTTCCGAGAGCTGCAACCCGTCCCGTAAGCCGCTGTACTTCTTTAACTGTTTTTAGGGGTACCATCTCTTGGAGCGCTCGGATCTTTTCAGGATTGGCTTCGATTCCCCGTTGGGTTATCACGAAACCAAGGAACTTGCCCGAGGTCACTCCGAATGCGCATTTCGCGGGGTTGAGCTTCATCTGGTACTTCCGAAGCGTGGTGAACGCTTCGTCGAGGTCAGCCACATGGTCGTTCGCTGTTCGACTTTTCACCAACATGTCGTCAACGTAGACCTCCATGTTTCGACCTATTTGGTCTTTGAAGATTCGGCTGACCAGCCTTTGATAAGTTGCTCCAGCGTTCTTTAAACCAAAGGGCATCACCTTGTAGCAATAGGTACCCCCGTCGGTGATGAAGGCCGTCTTTTCTTCATCTTCTGGCGCCATCCGGATCTAGTTGTATCCGGAGAAGGCGTCCATGAATGCCAACAGCTCATGTCCTGAGGTGTAGTCCACGAGCTGGTCGATGCTGGGGAGTGGGAAGCTGTCCTTTGGGCAGGCTTTGTTCAAGTCGGTGTAGTCCACGCACATACGCCATTTTCCGCTAGCCTTTTTGACGAGGACCACATTGGCGAGCCACTCTGGATAGGATATCTCCCGGATGAAGCCAGCCTTGAGGAGTTTATCAACTTCCTCGGCTGCTGCTCGTTGTTGTTCGGGGGCGGCACCTCGCTTCTTTTGTTGCACAGGCTTGCAGGTTGGTTTTACTTGGAGTCGGTGGACCATGACCTCCGGATTTATCCCTGGCATATCCGCGGGCGACCAAGCAAAGACGTTCATGTTATTGCGCAGGAAGCTGACGAGGCGATCTCTCTCGCGATCATCGAGGCCGAAGCCGACCTGCACAGTTAGCTCGGAAAAGTTTTCGTGTAAAGAAACTTGAATTAGTAGCTCACCGGGCTCTACCGATTCTTCTGAGGGCCGACCCGTGCCTCTAAGGTTTCGGCCGAAAGCTGGTCTGTTGTTGGCACCGATACCTTGACCGGTCGCTTCGCCTCATGGGTCACCATGTAGCATCGTCTCGCCACCGCCTGGTCCCCACGGACTTCGCCGACTCCAAGGCTGATGGGGAATCGCATGAGTAGGTGGCGGATCGAGACCACGGCTCGAAGAACGTTGAGCCCTGGTCGTCCAAGGATGGCATTATAAGCCGAGGGCAGGCGCACCACAAGGAAACCCATCCTCACGGTACTTTCCCGAGGGGGCGAGCCCGACCGTGACCAGGAGATCGACCTCGCCCTCTACAAGGACTGAGTCCCCAGTAAATCCGACCAGCGGGGCGTTCATCCTTCGCAGTTGCTTGAATACAAAACATTCGCCGAGCTTCTATTATCAATTAAGATGCGTTTTACATCAAATTTGTTCATAATCATCAAGACGACCACAGCATCGTCGTGGGGAGTCTCGACTCCCTCCAAGTCCTCATCTGAGAACTAGATGGTTTCCGAGGCGTGTAGGCGCTTCGGGGGGGTTCCTTCCTCTGGAGCTTTTCCGACCGAGGCCCCGCCTCGGATGGTGTTGATGGTGCCGGCGATGGGCCTGTTGGCATTTGGATCTTCGGGTTGTGCGGCATTCTCCGCTGGCCTTTTCTCTTCACGCCGGTTTCGCACGAACCGGTCGAGTACTCCTCGGCGAATGAGTGCTTCGATCTCGTCTCGGAGCTGGAAGCAGTCCTCCGTATCATGGCCGTGATCCCGGTGGAAACGGCAGTACTTCCGGGGGTTACGCCAAGCTCCGAGATCTCGTCTCGGGGGCGGGGGCCGAAAATAGTCCCGGCCCTCGATCTCCATGAGAATCTCGGCCCGAGGAGCAGTAAGGGAAGTGTAATTTTCGTACCTCCCATTGGGTATGCGGGCCCGTGGTGGAGACCTCGGGCGGAGCGGGGACCTTTGCCGTGGTGGTCCCCGCAATCGGGGTGGACTCTTCAGACGAGGCAGATTCTTAGCTCGGCGCGGGGACGGGCTTCTAGGGTGGCCGCGCTCCTCGCGGCGTCTTTTCTGCTTCTTGGAAGTCTGCTCGGCCCCGCTCCGTCTAACGGCGACAGCTTCCTCGGCTTTCGCATACTTCCGCGCCCGAACCAACATCTCAGTGAGGTCAGCAGGGAAGTTCTTCTCGATGGAGAAGAGGAATCTATAAGACCGGGCCCCAGTCTTTAGTGCTGACATGGCGATTGACTGGTCAAGCTCCCGGACTTCCCATGTTGCGGCGGTAAATCGGTCCAAATATTCCCTAAGGGACTCTCCCTCCTTTTGTTTTATGTCGAGGAGGGAGCCCGAGGTCCGCCGCTGGGGTCGGCTGGCAGCAAAGTTGCTAGCGAATTGCCTGCCGAGCTGCTCGAAGGAGGAGACGGTGCTTGGCTTCAGCCCGGTGAACCAAAGCCGGGCTGCTCCTCGGAGTGTTGCTGGGAAGGCTTTGCAAAGCATGGCCTCCGAGGCTCCCTGCAGGGCCATTAGGGCCCGATAGCTTTCCATGTGGTCAAAAAGGTCGGTCCTACCGTTGTAAGGCTCCACCTGAGGCATCTTGAATCTTGGCGGGACCGGCTCATCTTCAATTTGTTGGGAGAAGGAGGACCTCGTGGTGAACTCGAAGTCACCATCGCGTCCCGACCTCCTTCCATGGAGTGCCTAAATCTGGCACTCCAGCTTCTCGACCTTCTTATCGAGCTCATCACTCTGGGGGATCGCCGCGGCGGTCCGTTCCGGCACAGGTTGCCCTGGGACTGACTCGGCTTCTGACGGTTGTGGCCAGTCACCAGGACCTCTCACCGGGTATTCCCTCCAGGGGGAGGCCTGAGCTTGGGGATCTTGACCTCGGAGGGAGAATCCGCTTGCAGGAGACACCGGCTGAACTGGGGCTGGAGGGAATGGTGCCGTTGGAAGCGAAGGAGAGGGCTTCCAAGAAGAAGGCGGAGGTGGAACACCATGCGGCAGAGCCACCTTTCTATCACTCCAGAAAGTCAGAGAAGGTTGAGGATCTAGATAAGGAGGCAGAGATCCAGGCTATCATGCAAGCAAGCCTGGATGATCAGTGCCAACAGAAAAAGGTGGCCAGGTATAAGGCTCGATTTGGGCTCTTTTTCTACGAGTCGAGGGGCGGTTCTGAGAGCACCAGGCAAGATCCAGAGTTTTTGAGGATAACCTCAGTCAGGGAGGGCGTTGGATTTTGCTTCCGCCATATTCGGATGGGCTCCTACGCAGTCAGAAGACACCTCTCAGACCCAGAGCATGAGTGAGAGATCTGACAATTCTCATAACTTGGCGCGCGTTCCTTCTGGTTGGCTTGATCTGCCTCCTTCTGACTATACTTAATTACTTATGATCCGGATATTACAAGAGCCATTGGCACTCGTCCCGATTTTAGATATCCGAGAATGCTTTAAATATATGTAAATGATTATATCTTAATTTGAAGATATTTTATGTGTATCATTTTATCATTTGTATCATTTGGAATGGGAGGAAGTAATAAGATGTGTTGCTGGAAATTGGACCCGGGGGTGACCGTCGGCTGAGGGGGGAGGAGCTCCTGCTGTTGGAACGATGGGTGGCGGTACGTCAGCTGGTGGCGTCCTCCGGAGGACCTGCAAAAAGCCGGTGGCCGGGCTTTCCGGCGCCGGCCCTCCGATGCTTAAGTCAGAGGGGGCCAATATAAGAGTGGAGATAGCAGTAAGAAGTTAGAGTTTTCCTCCTTTTTTTTCCTCAAATGGAGGGATTCCCCTTTTATAGAGGGAGTTGGGTTACCTGTGATGTGACGGGGCAGATTGTCCTCTTTGTGATAATTGAGCACGATCATGTTCATTAATGGCGTCGTAGGGGATGAGACCGGATCAGACCGGAGTCAGCGAATTGTCGTGGTTGATCGGACCTGGTGGAGTGGTTCAACCGCCCGCTGTGGAGGGCCTGGGGTCCGTAGATAACAAGCGCATTAATTGTTGAGAGAACCGGTGATCAGGAAAAGCCATACGCTTTGATGGTCGAGCGATCCGGAGATCATCTTGAGCCGCGTTCATTAATGGTTGAGTGCACTGGAGGCCTGCAAAGGCCACGCGCATTAATGGCTTAACGACGGTAGCAGAGTACGGTGGAGTTGGATATCTAGGGTCAGGTTCCCTCAAGGAATCAGGCCGGGGTCGAATATTTGGACAAGGCATTTCAGGGCTCGGCACCTGGCCGGGTGCCGAGCCGAGCTAGTTGCCCAGTTGGGCGCCTTCAGCTCGAGCGTCGCGAGGTCGGCGCTCCCTGGTCGGGCGCCTTCGTTCCGGGATGACTTGGGTTTTCCCCCAACAAGATGCATCATCTATCTTCAACCCTAAACCTAAATATAGAAACATCAAAAATCATGAGAAAAACAATAAAAAACATCAAACTTTACTTAATTTTACAAAATAAGATCCAACAGAAACAAAACTTCAAAAAAAAAAAGCGCCGGAACCCAAAACCTGGCCATTCAACCGGTACCGGTACCGACTGGACCGGATCGGTACCATACCGGTCCAAGCCGCCACCGATATTCCGACTAGTACCGGTACGGCGGACCTTGCTATGGTCTATGTCCACAGGTAGAGACAATCAAAGAAAGCCTCACTAATGGCGAAGAAGTAAAGAGAGGAGAACACTAATACAAAATCCCTCAATCTAACGACCGGAAAACCCCAAAATATAAAGGTGTAATCCCGAAAACCCTAGGAAAGGGGAAACCTATACGTGTACAGACACATCAAAAAATCTAGTCCCCATAGTAGGCCTCAGCTCTGGGCCGAAGGCCCGACCAAAGAGGCCCTTTTAGCAGCCTATCCTGTAAATACAAAACACATAACAGAAAAACATAGCATAACAGGACCATGGACTTGTCATTCTTCTATTAGGTCTTAATACATGAATCATTTGACCAAATAGCATATTGTACAATGTAATATACCCCCTAAGTGACTGAACTCTCGCTTAGCAGTATGCTTGTTATTCATTCAACTACAAAGAGGATGCCCTAGTTGAGATATAAAGAACGGAACACAGTCTGACAAAAACACTCTGAATTCTTTCTTCCCTCTGCCTTTGTTTCTCTGTATCATGTTTTTTCTATATTTCTCTTATATTCTCTACCTTTTCATTTGTCTTGGCCTCAAGCCACTCTTGAAAAGTGAATACCATAGGCAGATGTTTTTGATCTCCACAGTGGCAATGACTATATTATATCATATTATCATATAACAAAGTATAACATACTATGCTATGTTATATATAGTGTTAGGCTACTTAGCTGAGGAAAAATGGTACATAGATAATACAGCTCCATAATTAATACTTAGTACCTAGGCATTGTATTAAGTATGAATGATACATCAAAAAACTCTTCATTTCATTTTCACCAAAAATCCAATAAAAAACTTCAAATAATGAATCCATTTATCTTCATGCACAACAAAAGAAATCGAAGCTAAGAAAATTATTCATCGTTCTTTCAACATATTCTAGATTTTTTTCTTATCCACATTAATATTTCTATTCACAGCTATAACATGATGCTAAAAGAGAGGCAAATGCATGCCCTTCATTGGAATTCTACATATTGTATAGCACAAAGAAAAAGGAACATATTCACCTCTTTCCTTTTAAAATGGGAATAGGGCTATGAATGGACCACACTTGCCCGAATGGCCCAATGACCCAGCCCAAGAAAAAATGAGCCTGGCCTAGAAATTTCAACCAAAAATCCTAATTCAGACCAAAATCAAGAGGCCCGAATTATTCTGGGATGGTGCCAGGCCAAGTTTTCAACTTAAAATGAATAGGGACCCAGCTTGGGCCCAGCCACAGCTGGGTCAGGCCGACCCTTGAACTTGATTCGGGCCGAGCTGTGCTTGGGCTTGAACTCTAAAAACCAACTTGCTTTTGGCCTAGACCTGACCCAGCATATTGACAGCCTAAATAAGAAACTACATGTGCTATGCCAGATTACAGTTTCTCAGTTCCATATAGAAGCATTCATCCAATGGCCACTTAATAGCTCCATCAGCATTTGTTACAACCTGCCTGATTTGTGTCACATGCCACAGAGATTGCAGCATTCTACTACCATCTATTTTTAACTAAATTAAATAGGAGAAAGAAATAGTGCAAAAGAAATAATTATCTTGATATAAAGCCAATAAGAATGAGAAAAATAAGAATTTGATAAAGATCTAAGAGACTATACCTCTTGTGGAGCAGAACAAAGCATGTAAAAACAGTGGTAATTTCTCTCAGGATCGGATATTTGACAGACACGAGATCTTTCAAGCAGGTATGTCCTGACAGCAGCTCCTGAAATCCTTCCCCTCTGATCAAATTGAATCTCAACAAATTTGCCGAAACGACTGATACATGAAAGGAATTTAATGTGGGCAACAAGCCATGTAAAGATATGTACAATTACAAATAAATAGATGGGAAGCATCATGAAGAAAGAAACTGTACCTTGAGTTATTGTTTCTCACAGTCTTTGCATTGCCAAATGCTTCAAGGACAGGATTGGACTGTATAAAAGGAGTGAAGATACTTAAAAATTGGTACGTGCACAATGCAGAGAATAATGCAATTTTCAAGAAAAAATTAACAGCCTTGGTACTCTAATTTCAAAATCAGAGGCAGAAAAAATTGGCTGATATCCCACCTCCAGAACTTGCTGCTCCACAGTCCGCCCTTCAGCTGCAGCTCTACCTCCCATATAAGCAAGATAACGCATAAGCAATTTGGTGCTTTCTGTTTTACCAGCCCCACTTTCTCCACTTACTAAAATTGATTGGCTTACTCCCTCATTCATCATAATTCTGCATTGGTAGAACGCACTCTCGTGATGCAAACAAGAGAAGTTAACACTTTTAATATGTCCAAAAGAAGCATAAGAGATACCTATATGCAGCATCTGCAACAGCAAAAGGATGGGGGCTTAGCTCACCAAATGCTGCCCCTTTATATTGTTCCATCATATGGCTGTCATAAAGATGAGGGAGTCTTCGAAAAGGGTTCACAGCAATCAATATGTTTCCAGTGTAAGTCTGGTATTGCAGTTTTCCATCACCATTTGTTGCTAAATATTTAATAGAGGATAGAGAATACCAGAACTAAACAAACAAGGGCTCTAATATGAGGCCCAGTACTAGAATCACTACCAGATGCATGCATGACATCGAGACTTGGTTCACTTTAGGATGTGGGGTGGAGGATGCAAGATCATATTAGAGATCAAAGAAAATGTAATCTCACTTACATTATTCAAAATTTACTTACATAGATTTCATTCATATCATATCTTGATTTCAAGTTCTGGAGAACTCCTGGTTCATGCAAGTAAGCCAGTTTTGTCATGTCATCAACACCGCAAGGGGATGCTTCAGCATCCTTGGGATAGACACTGGACAATTTAGCAGTGACCTGCAGAGAAGAGCCAACCTCTTTGTTAACAATTACCAAAATCTATGATCTAATAGAGAAAAATGGAGATTATTTGAAGGATTAATATTCATAAACATGAAAAGTTTTATGTATTTGTCTAAAAAGATTAGCCCAGGAAGCCTTTTCTCACAAACAAGGAATCAGATTTATAGCACAAGCAAATACTGAAGGCTGACATAGGAACCAGCATTGTCTTTATAAACAAAAAAAAAAAGAAAGTGTTTGAAGAATTTACTTATGAGTACTCACCATCTTTCCGGAAGTACAGTTGACCTTAATCCGGTCGCCATTGACCTCAACGACCTCCCCATCTATCCAAGCTATATCTGGATCCTCTACCCAAACGTGGGATCCTACTTCAATATGAATTGCAGCAGCCTGTCCAGTAAGAAGTAACAATAGGTAGCACTCATTGTGGAAATATGCAAGATATATACTGTTAATTATATATCTAATAAAACATTAGCTTTCATCAGTCGTGGATCTTGGCAAAACCAGCTATTTAACAGCTGATTAAAAAAAAATTCTAGAATTAATAAGAGAATTCTCCAAACTTGCAGAAGATGATTGATAGAAAGCACTAAAAAAACAAATGATATGGTACAAAATTGAATTCTCGATTGTGAGGTGAAGTTCATATATCTTCTACATATAAATTTTCTTTCAGGTTCGGTCGGTTCATCATACACTACTGAATTCCTCGATCCTCCCAAAAGACCGTAAAGCATTTCAAAATCCATTGAAGTTCTCAAGAAATTAAACCCAGTCGACTAAAAGAAGTAAAATTCAAGAATCAACCAGATCAGGAGATGATGGAAGATTCCATACCATTTCGGGACCTAAGAGGTCAAGATCCCAATAACCTTCTCAATCCGCCCTCCGCCAACACCATCCAAACAAAAAACTAAAAGAGAAAAAAAAAAAAAAAGCGCAACTAAACAGAGAACCAAAACAAGATTTTCACAGTCCCAAGATCCAAGAAAAGATCGAATCTTTCTCCTTGTTTTCTTTTCAGATCCCTTCTTTCTCCCCCAATATCTGCTTCTCCACCTCCCCACCTCCGAGGATTCGATCAACGGAACAGCCAAACCCCCTCCCTCTCTTCTTGCGGAGCTAGCGACGATAGCTCGAGAGTGGGAGAGAGCTCAGCCTTCGGAAAAAAGAGATCTTTTTCCGTTCCGCGGCCTCGATCACCGCCAAAGCACCCTTTTCGCCCGGACCTCCGCTTTCCCTCTGTATCTCATTCTCCGCTGCTTCTCTCTTTCTCACGTGAACGAGACGACAAGATACGGCATTAAATAACGAAAAAGTGGGGATTCTCGGCGGTCGTCCTTGGCTCGCCCTGGATCTTCGAGGGTGTCCAATTCCGGCGTTTTAGCCCTTTGGGAGGAGAGAATTGCGGCTCCTGGGACCTAATCGGCCCGATAAATACGTTGCTGTGATCTAGGGAGTTGAAAGCGGAAGGGAGCGGGCACGCGGTGTCGTAAAGCTGGTCAGGGGTCAAAATGGTCATTTTGGGCAGCGGCAAGAAATTCGCTTGTTTTCTTATAAATTATTTTTTTTTGGGTTAAAATATAGGAGGGGAGGGGGAGCGGCATAACTGCGTAATCCCACCAGAGCCCCCACTGGGGCCCTCTTCCATCAAAAAAATATTTGATGCGGGTTGCAAATTTCCGCGTACCCTTCCCAACTCGTGGAAAACTCCACTAGGCCATCCACATGTGAGTACGTCACCCTAGCGCCACCTCAATACTAATGGAAAGAAAGCATATTCATATAGAGCCATCCGATTGTAGGACATGCGGTCCCCTAATTTAATCGACGCCCGCATATTTTAAACCCGGACAATTCAGATGGAGTCCAAGCCCCCTTACTACCGGGCTACCATCTTGGTAGCTACAAATTAATTTTTTAAGTTCGGCAACGTTTGTCATTAGATTGAAATAAATACTAGATTGGCAATATTTGGAAGATCAAATATTAGTATTATTTAATTATAATATTATATATTTAATTATTATTTCAATTAATATGAATATTTGAGAAAAATAATGTTTCTATGCACAAGAAAGAATAGTTAAACAGTGGTCATTATCCTTGTTATAGAGCATTATGAGCATTATTATGTTACAATGGTTGTTATTCTAAACCATGAATGGCATAAAATAAAAGGGTGTGATTTTATCTCTCAATTTTTGTATGATTTAATCAAATAAGGTGTAATAAAAAATTAAAAGTAGAAAATCTTTTTAATAATAAATGGATATTGTATTCACTTATGACTCCTTTTATTTTAATTTATTTTATTTTATTTTTGCTTCGGTAAGAAGGTTTTGGATGGTCAAGAGCCAAGATTGATTTGGTTTGAAGTACCACGGACATAGGTTGTTGACGATCTTAGTTTAGATAAATGATATAATAAGCAAATAAGATATATATCTTCTATATATCTATTAAAGAAATAGATGGAAAAAAAAATTATATAAAAAATAATAATAATTCTTGACATGTTATTTAGGTGCACATACCCAAAGTTTTAAGCTGTATCTTTAAAGGTCAACTTTGAAAAGCAATTGCTCACGACTTTTGGAAAAGCAGAACATAGTTTTATAGATCAATTGCCACAAAAGAATTGGCAACTAAATTAGGCCCTGATTAATATTTGCTAAGAGATCAAATAGTGGAGATCTGTTATAAATATTAAAATAAAAAAAATTCTTTAATTTTTCATGTTTTCAGTGGATTCGATTAATTTTTCTTATGAAAGTTGAAACTCTAATTTGGAAATAAGAAAATAGAAAAGACGGAGAGAAAAGACTTCTCCATCACATTAATTAGATTAGTTAATTATGTCAATTAAATTAATTTATTGGGAATGTTAAAATATATTAGTTACAAATTGAGAAAGAAAAGAAAAGATAAAAAGTAGCCCGACAATTCCTTTCTCGTATCACTAGGCTTCCTTCATTGGGAAGGGAGCGTAATTAGAAAGATTGATATACATTGATTAAGTCTTCACCCGAAAAATTAATATATATTGATTAATTTTTTTATTAAAAGTCTCAATACATGTTGATTAAGAATCTCAAGAACCAAGAAAAGATAGTGTTTTCGAAAAGCTTCAAAATGGAGCTTCTCTCGTCAGCTTTCTAGCTCCAAATTTTTTATCAAACACTATTTTTCATCCAAAAGTACTTTTGGAGGGTCAGAATGTGCTTTTTGGCCCTCCAAAGGCTCCCCAAATAGAACCTAAGTCTTCATTAGAAAAAATAATATATATTGATTAATTTTTTTATTAGAAGTCTCAATACATGTTGATTAGGAATCTCAAGAACCATTAAAAGATAGAATAGTCCAATGGTAAATATTTGTATTCCTTCCGCACCTAAAATAATATGTGTTATTCACTATTCTTTCTGAATATTTTCTATATTATTTATTGGGATGTATATACTATTGTTGTGTAGAACTAGCAGCTTTTGTTCGAGTCAAATTAACTAAAATTATCATCCAAATCATACTAATTGATCACATAAACAGTAAAGATTCCGTTGGCTCAAGAACAGGACTTACTGATAAATGAAAGGCAAAAATGAAGAATTTTGAGCAAGACTGTGCATAATCCACATTATAGAACTGATTGTGGAGTATGATGTAAAAAAGGGACAAGAAGATAATTATATAATTATGTAAGGCTACAGATAGGTCGGATTGACCCGTGACCCAATCCGTCCCGCTTAGATCCGACCCGACCTGTTTTGAAGAATCCGTGGGGCCGGATCGGATCTTAAAATTGGACTTATTCCATTTTTTAGGTCGGATCTGGGTTTATTGAATTCAGACCAGATCCAACACGACTTATTTGAAATTTGGATAATTTTGGATTTTCAATCCTATGATCCGACCCCACCCAATCCGAATCTGTAAAATTATTTGGGCTCGCGAACTGCAGACTACCGAGGTGCAAACATAAGTTCTGAAGCAATGGATAGATTGACCCAAACCAGATCCGAATGATCCGTTGGGTCAAAAATTGTTGCGGTGGGCCCGACCAAATTTTCTATTCGATCGAGTCTGGGTCCAAAATTAAGATTTGAACAAAAAACTGGATTGGGTCGGGATCACTTATGACCCAATCTAACCCTTGACCCTGACCCTGACCCGACCCGATCTATTTGTATCCGTGGCATCAAAAGACCAAATAAAATATAGATAAAAATATTTGGGAGCAGGGGGAGATGCTTGTATTTTGCATTTGGATTCATTCTCTATTTTAGAATTATGGTTTGGGGTTTTTGGGGTAGGAAGTAAATCACGAAACGAAGTCTCGCCATTTGTTTTTGCTGAAATATCAAAGTTAAAAACATTATATAGATAAATAGTGAGAGCAATCATTCGACGAATATCCTAGGTAGCTAGATGAAGTTCTCATAATAACATAAAATAGATCTTCCAACAATTAAACTCCTCTTCAAAATTCAGTATTTTTTATTCAAATCTCCTAGATTCACAAAATTGTCAATATATATCTCGAAGAGTTTTCTCAGCTTCTTCCACATATCCACAGCTAAGATCATCTAAGTCTAAATTATTTTCGTGCTCCAATTGAAGAGATCCAGTTTCATGTACACTGCACAAGACCAGTAATTGCCGTGGTATTTCATTCCTATTCTTCGTTGCTCTGTGAATCATATTGTAAGTGATTTAACTGGATCCTCCGATGATTCTACAAGCCACCCTTCTCTCTAGTAGCTTTCTAAATTTTTATGTAGCTTTACAAACTGGTCTACACCAAAAAGACAGGAAGGTTTTAAAGATCCAATTATTTGATAAACTCGCACATCCTCGTGATGCTTCCACTAACAATGCCCAGGTCAGTGGCCTACCAATTGGTCGATTAGCAACATCGTGATCTCAAAATTGGATCATCTCAGACCATTGCAGGATCAACAACATCATAAGTGCAAGAATCAATGGATCTTGATGAAGCCACATAGGAGTGCAAATGGCTCGCATCTTTATAGTAGCCACCAACGCTAGTCTGTCTGACTATTTTAGCAGCTTGCATGCTATGTTTGTCACTATTGAATACTTAACAACCAAGCCAAGGTGTCATGAGAGATGGGCATTCGAATAATTTGATTTTTTGTCCAATCTCAAATAAATACATTCACATGAAGCCGAAAAGAAAATATCAAGTAGCTCTGACAGAATATATATCACGCCCGTGCAAAATATCGACCCAGTGTAATTAGGTATAATGATGCTATCTAACCTGCAGCACTATTGGTCTCTATATATATATATATATATATACTGTACTTCAAAAATCTACAAAGTTGCCACTTTTTTTAATCAATTTAGCCGTAGCCGATGGATACTAATCTCTTGAAGACGGAGGACAAGACAGCCATCTTACGACAGTAAATAAGTTTATTAAAAAAAAATAATATAAGATGGCTTTGAAATATACCAAATTTCTGGCTAACTATCTAGGGCTCGTTTGGTTCGCGGAAAAAGAAGGGGAAAAAGTGTGGTCAACGGGAAAGTAATGAAATGCCTCTTGTTTGGTTGGAGTTTTCAAAGGAGAGAGAAAGGAAAGTTGTATTCCCATGGGAATGTGATTCCCACATTTCATGGGAAAGTCTTTCCCATGAGAAACATGGGAAAGTTACTTTCCCATGAGGCGGGAATCGCTCCATTTTTACTTTTTCCTAAAAAGTCCCTTCAGCATTAAAAAGCATTAAAGAGGCATTAAAAACCTAATTTTTATTAAGGGCATAATAGGAATTATATATAACTTTCCTAGGAAAGTGGATGGCCAACCAAACATAAGCATCTTGGAAATTTGTCACTTTCCCATGGTCAACCAAACATGTCAAAGTACTTTCCTAGGCATCCTCTTCCTAGGAATTTATTTTCTAGGAATCATATTCCTAGGAAGGAAAATGCTTCCCGCGAACCAAACGAGCCCTTAGGGTATACCGTATACCTTATGGTCAGAAGAAGAAGAGCCGGTATTCCGTGAGCTATTGAGATAACTTTAATAAAAAAATACTAATAATAATAAAAAAAAGCCAAATCCAGCCGCATAGTGAGAGAAGGGCATTCCGATAATTAATTATTATAGACTGACTTTTTGGGGGCGCTGAAGCTCGCCTTGGCACGTTTTGCGCGTCCGCTGCCATTCGACAGTGGATGGTCAAGATACGACGGGTTTCGAGCACGGCGCGATCTTAGCCGTTGGTGTCCGCGCGCAGAAAAGGTGCCTCGGGCTATGAATCCAGAGTTGAATGACATGTTGACTTCGAATTAGTCAGCTAAAATTTAGAGAAAAAGAAGCCTAATCTTTGTTACAACATAAGCTGGTGGATTCCAATAAATCAGGTCCGTCTGATTGATGACTCCCATGAAGTAGCAAAATTATATTATCTTCCCGCATGAGATATAAACTAGTTATAGTAGCCTGGTAAACAGATTGTAATGAGATTTTTTCTACCTAAATTTCGAGAGCAACATGCAAATTAGATGCTAAACTAATCACCAAATTGGAATTCATCTCCTTGGTTATGGTTTTTATCATTTGTTCTCTCTTTTACATGGTGGAAAATGGAGTTCCTCTAAAAATCTTAATCATGGAACCAATAATTTGACTCCAACTTTCTATTCCATGTAGGGCTGCAAATGGGTTGGGTCGACCCATGACCCGACCCGACCCGACCCGCTTAAGACCCGACCCGACCCGAATTTTAGGACCCGCGGGGCCCGGTCGGGTTCTAAATTTGGACCCATTCTATTTTTCGTGTCGGGTCGGGTCCGCCCAATTTCGACCCGCACCCCGACCCGACCCGACCCAATTTTTTTGGATCATTTTTTTAAGACATGCAGGCCTGCAGGGGCAGCAGGGCCATTGGGCCGCATTGCTAGGCCCGCAGCCCGCAAGGAAAGTAGAAACGGATGATATATAAATCATCCACTTCACCGAATCACCGCTTGGACCCCTTCCTCCCTTTTTCGCTCCCGTGCGGCCGTGCCCTAGGTCTTGACTCTTGAGCTGCGGCGGAGGATCATCTGGAGGAGACGAGGAGTAGACCGCTTTCGTGCTCGGTGCCCTAGATCTCCCGTGCGGCTGTGCCCTAGATCTTGAGCTGCGGCGGAGGATCATTTGGAGAAGAGTAGACCGCTTCCGTGCTCGGTGCCCTAGATCTCCCGGCTTCGCATATTGCGGATCTCCCTCTCCCATTCTTCGGCGTCCCAAGGTATGTCCCTCCTCCAGTCCTCCGTATTTTTTTTTAGCATAGGCCGGGAGGAGCTTCCGGCGAAGGGGGCTTATCTTGTAACAGGGCAACGACGCCAGACTTGAGGGAGAGGGAGAGGGAGAGGGAGAGGTGGGGGTCGTCGGGGATAGTCGGGAGATTTGGAGGAGGGGCGTGCCACACTTGGGGAGCATCATTTGGGCCTACTCGTTTTATGATTCCATGTGTTCAAGTCAGGAGGATGTATACATTGCATGACAAACCTGTTTACATAACCAGCAAAGATAGCATAACTTCGAAGCTCCCGCACAAACATAAAAGTGTACTCATTGATACTTAAACTTTATAATTTTATAGTATAATGATCGCAAACTGATGTTGCTTCTTTGCTTTATGCAGGATGGTGGTAATCTATCTTAACTAATGGGACAAGTCATCTTCACTGAACATGATGTTGATGTTGTGATGCATCCTTTTGGATTGTTATATGGGGTAGAATTTTGCTGTGATGTTGTAAATTGTAATGCTGTGATCCTAAAACTGTGACCAGGTTGTAATGCTGTTGTTTGGATTGTCCTTTGTCATATGGGGTTGAATTTTGCTTTGAAAAATTCTGTGATGCTAATGCTGTAACCAGCTTTGATTCTTTATGAATAGCAATTCCAAGTTGCAACTGTTCAAATGTTTATGTTTTAGATGGGAAGTTGCACCTGTTAAAATGTTTTAGATGCAGGTACTTGCAGTCTAAATGTTGGACAAGTTGATTTTGTTTGAGATCTGAACCTGTTTTGAATGTAACAGATGGATAAATGTGTTTTGAAGAAGCTAGATCTAAACCTGGTTGATCAGTTTGCCTTCATTTTTTTGGTGAAACTTATTCTGAACCGGTTTTGAATGTAACAGATGGATAAACGTGTTTTGAAGAAGCTAGATCTGAACCTGGTTGATCAGTTTGCCTTCTATTTTTTTGGTGAAACGTATTCTGAACCTGTTTTGAATGTAACAGATAGATAAGTTCTATGTGTATAGTATATACAGAAATCGTTGAGGCAGAAACCTTCTAAGTGTGTGCAGAATTGCAGATACTTCCTAAATTTCTGTTGATGAATGCATGTGATCTGGAAAAGGTTAGCATCAATTATACTCTGGAAAAAAAAGGAGAAACCTTTATTTTCATGCTTTCAGGAGGAATTGTTGAGCTTGCAAAAGGCTTCACCTGATGGTGAATTGGTGATGCCGTATTGGAGTTGACAAAATATTGAATTAAAAATACAAATCCGACCTGGACCCGATCCGGATCCGACCAGACCCGGACCCGACCAAACCCGGACCCGACATGACCCGAATGACCCGTCGGGGTAGGTATGGACCCAACCCGACCCGACCCGTTTTTCAACCGGGTCGGGTCTGGGTCCAAAATTAGGACCCGACATGCAACCGGGTCGGATCGGGGTCACCCAGGACCCGACCCGACCCATTTGCAGCCTTAATTCCATGGAGCATCCGAGGATCATTATGCGTTGGCATCCAATGCTCAATATAGCCCATGTCTTGTACGCTGTGGTACTGCATAAATATTGGGACCTTTTGTTAATTTTTTGTTATGTGTTTCATTGAGCCAACAAGTCACGCTCTTTTCCGGTACGTTTCGTTCTAAATACGTACGGTAATGCTTAAATTTGAGCAAAAACATGTTCGATTCCGATTTGTGAATAAACTATGGAATTTACAAAGTTTTAGTGGACTCCATCGGACCCAGCTTGACCTAGACATACCTTAAAAAATCAGGTCCACCGTATAAAACTGTGATGTCTCTCGCCTGCTTAAAATAAAGCCCATCTTACGCATCCGCTCATAAAATAATTGAAGCCACAACCCAGAGAAAAGAATACAAGACAACTGGGTGAATCAAGACTATGTCCATCTACAAGAATTTAATGCGTTAGACTTAGGATTTCACTAAAAAAAAATTCGCAAAAAAATATTATTTTGATTTTTTTAGCCCTGTATAAGTATTCAAAATCTAGCCAGTGTATAGTCGATATAAGACTAAATAGTAAATACATATCTACACCGATTCTCTTATACTTTCCTCGTTTAAGCTCTGGCATCCTTGCAAGATTACCAAATGCATAGTCGGTGTGGGACTAAATACACATCGGTATGGGTCCTCGTATATTTTCCTCATTTAAGCCCTAGCATTTTTGAAAGTCTAAGAGTCGAAATTCATTCAAATTTAATCGCAAATGCCATGATTGAGTCGTGGTCAACTCGAATGGACACTTACTACAGTGTCCCCTAGTTCCCATAAATCATGGGCTGAATTTGCTCTGATACCATTTATAAAGACCCATGACCTCATCTAAAAATGCTAGTTAAAAGATATTATTTGGATTTCTTGACCATGTATAAGTACGCAAGATCTACTCAGTACATAATTGACATGGGACTAAGGCACTGTTTGGGGGAGCTTTTGGAGGGCCAAAAAGCACTTTCTGACCCTCCAAAAATACTTTTAGATAAAAAATGGCGTTTGGTTAAATTTCCGAAAAGCTGTTTCAACTTTTGCGGGAAGTTTTCCGAAAATGCTGTTTTCAGCTTTATCGGAAAACTGTATTTTTGACAAAAATACCCATATTAAAATACAATAATTATATAGTTTATCCCTTTATAAACCTAAAAATCTGCTGGAGCCAAGAACCCTACCCGTCAGACTCCCTTTATTATTGTATTATACTATAAATATTATATTATATTACATTACATCATAATACATTAATATGTTATTTTAAATAATTTAATATTGTATTATATTATGAAAAATTAATTTATACTAATAATTATAATATTTTATACCTTTATTATTGTATTATACTATAAATATAATATATATTACATTATATCATAATACATTAATATATTATGTTAAATAATTTAATATTATGTTATATGATCAAAATTAATTTACTCTAATAATTATATTACTATTATGCTATATTATAATAATATTATTTTATATTATAATAATATTATACTATATCGTATATTTATGTATTAATATATGTTATGTTTTATTATGTTCTGTTGTATAATACTATGCAATGTCTTTTATGGTAATTTTGTCATACAAAAGTACTTTCTCAGTTTGTTTACCAAACATATGTTAAAGTGCCACAGCACTTTACAAATATAGTTATCAAACAGCAACAACTTTTTATAACAGCTATACTTCACACAACTCTACTTTCAACAGCTCTACTTCCAACAGCTCTACTGCCCACAGCTCCCCCAAACAGGGCCTAAATACATCTGTTTGGTCCCCCAATTTGGAGGAATAAAAGATAACCTCTACAAATCCATTTTCAGAGTTTTGTCTTCCAAAGTTTTGGCTGTCCTTTTTTTATTCCCATTTCATAATTTCAGTCCAAAGATAACCCAAGGTAGATGAAATTCCTTATTGGGAAAGTGGGGCTGAGGGTGCCCTGTAAATAGATGGACCCATATCAATAAGATTTCTAATCACACAAATCTGATAATATAATTCTTGAAAATAACTAACTCACTATTTTATTTGTTATTTATTTATTTATTTTGAAGGATTAGGATGGATTAAAGCCTGACTGAATCCTAGAGGACGGGATCGAACTAAAGTGTACATTCTTGTATCAATGCAAGAGCAAAACATAATCGACTACTCTTTAACTAAAAAGGATGCATGCTAATAAATTTTCAAGTGCTAAATTTCAACATAAAGTAGTATAACAAATCAACTGTTTGATAGCCATTTAACTAGTGCAATAAATTAGTAAAAAAACCACTTATTTTGCATAGTAGATAAATGGAGTACCTGCGATAGGTCAAGTGCTGTCATACTAGCTTCTCAATCCTTATTAAATGTTTTCATAATGTAATACAAATACCCACAACAATGTCAGATAATCAAGCAACCACATCAACTTTGTTGAAGCAATTGCCATAGCAGCTCCTGCAGGAGAAATAGTATTGTTCTGAACCCCATTGTTAGATGGGGTTTTATTCTTAGAAGAGAATAAATTTTGGTCTTAATTCATTTAATTCAACTAAATGTTGGTTGCAGCAGGCAAAGAGCAGCCGCCGAGTAATGTTTACTACAAAACGAGTAACAAGCTTGTTATCATTACCACCTGGTACAGAAGCTTCGAATACTTATTTGTAACACAAATGCCAGAATAGTGAATTGGTAAATATAGTTACCAGAACAAGGAAAAACTCTGGGAAAGACTCCAATACAATTCCAAGTAGAAGGTTTTTTCACAAGCCTTAACAGATAAATGAGATGGGAATGAAACATAGCAAGCTTGTACAAGATATTCAAGTTCTTGAGCAATTATTATAAGAGTGATGCCATAAAATTTCATTGAAACTCTTTGCACATACAAGTTACACAGTTTGTATGATTACCTTGCGTTGCCACGAAATAAAAATTTTGAGCTTCCTAAATCATTTTTCAATATCCCATTTCTCTGTTAACAATAAGCTTCATATAATTTACACACAACCCTTTCCCCATGCCTCTGTGCCTGCATCCCCAAAAAACAACAAACAAACAAACAAATGCATCCATGATCTTAAACTGAAGACATCCTTAACATTATTAAATAGCATAATCCGAATTAGTTTAACAAGACCATAGTGCAATAGTATCCAGAAGACTTAAGAGGAGGAAAAGAAAAGGCAAAAGCTTTTGAGAAACTATTTTATTTCCTCCAAAGGCTATACTCATTGTCAGCCTTTGGGAAAAGATGGAAGTTCAGGTTATGATAAATTAACTTATTGTGTTGAGGAATCATTCAGGAAACACAAGCAAAGAGAAAGGGGATAGATCAAGCAGTTTGCTATGCCCAGAATAGCCATTTGTATGCCAGGCAGGTGGCCTAACTGACAGGATTCTCCTTAAAAAGTTCCCTTCAGGAGACACTGCATGTTTCTCGGAGTACTAAAAGAGAACCGAGATGATGCATCACATGATTTTATCATAAAAGTCTCAGGCTGAAACCCGAACAAGGTCAGTTTTTTTTTTTTTTTACATTTTAATGGAGTAATAAATGTCGAAAGTGTAGAAAATCTATAGATTTACTCGAAATGTCAGACATTTGGAGATATAACAAGGTAAAAACTGCAGCAACTGTAGCGTAGCACGCCGAAAATTTGCCTTGATATGTTTTTGCTAGATAAAAACCAAAGCTGGTGACCTGAAGCAACTATATGCAGCCTTTGAACTGACATTTGATTCCAAATTTATTTTTGCGAGACAATCAAGTGACCCAAGTAATCTAAAGAGCTAGTAGTATTTTGGATTCTAGACCATGTGCTAAGAAAAATTGTTGCAGGGACGGCGCTTTGGCCGGAGCCTCGCGCAACAGCATAGCCTACATTAAGCTAGCAGAGAAAGAGGACCACGTTTCTTCCGAGGTATTGTCCGCTTTGGGTACGGGCCATTCCTGGTCCCCCGCCACTCACAGTTTTGCCCTTCAAAAGGCGCCTCGAGAGGAAAGGGCTTTGCCCCCCCAATTAAGGCACAAAACCTTTCCGTTACTAGCCGATGTGGGATTAAATTCGGCAGCCCCCCCCCACCCCACAATATAGCCCCCCTAGCGGGAAGGTTCAGTGCGCCTCCCAGTCCTAGAGGGTAGCCTGCGGCGGGGAGCACCCCCTACCTGGTGCGCCATCTGTTGCGGGGACGGCGCTTTGGCCGGAGCCTCGCGCGACAGCATAGCTCACATTAAGCTAGCAGAGAAAGAGGACCGTGTTCCTCCCGAGGTATGGGCCATTCCTGGTCCCCCGCCCCTCACGGTTTTGCCCTTCAAAAGGCGCTTCGAGAGGAAAGGGCTTTGCCCCCTAATTAAGGCACAGAACCTTTCCGCTACTAGCCGATGTGGGACTAAATTCGGCAGCCCCCCCCCCCCCCCCCCCCCAAAAAAACAAAAATCATTGTATTTCCATACCTAAATCTTTAGCATGTGATGAGAAAAAAGAATGAGAATGTAGAAGGTAAAACAGTGACCGCAAAAGGGATAAATGAGGAAAATAAATAAATCACATAAATAGAATAAAAATCACCACAACGACCATCTATTTTGACAAAGTACTTAGACATTCCAATTAACGATCAACCCAAACATTACACAAAATAGAAGGTTTCTTCAGAGTACAACCAATGGAACTTACTTCTTTCAATCATTAATATATTCACATTTTGTTATTTTCTGGTCTTCCCACCTGATGACCTAAACTCTATGAGAATTTCATCTACTGAGTGCTGCAATTCTTCCCCAAATAGCCATCAAAGTCAATTGCAGCTACTTTGCTGATCAGCCTAAAATCTTCAGCTTCATATCTTTCTGCACATCACGTCAGACATCAAATATGTTCATATACTACAAATCTTGGCAAGTCTTCGCATCCTAAAAATCAGACATCAAATATGTTCAATATAAGAAAGCAAATCTAAGTGGTGTGTGATATCAGATACAACTATGCCATTACAAAGATAGTTAGCTCAAGTATGGCACCTGATTAAATCATCAGGGAACAATAACCCAGATGAAAGGGGAAAAAAATTAAGACTGCATTAGATAACATGAATATAGAGGAATAGGAAAATAAACAGGATTCCATAATTATCATGGAAACAAGTATAGGAATTATAGTATGAACATAGCCGAAGGCCTTGTGTTTAGGAGTAAGAGAAGTATTGAGGATATTGGAGAAGTAATATGCCTTCATTCCAGTCATGAATTAAACTACAAGAGTTCAAGAATTTTACTACTATAGAATAAAAGCATCATCAGAAGAAAAAAAAGTTCTTCAGGTTGGCAAAAAGAGAGAGGGAAATTCATCGGTAGTAATGAGCAACCCATTTAAGTAAATGGATTAAGATTGGGGTTTACATGCCTATGAGTAACAAAAAGGAAGTCTATCTCGTGGATAATCAGAATGGACAACCAGATGGCTTGGCCGTGCAATGGATGAGAAGTCCAAGTAGGTCAGCAAGCTCCAGCCATGTCCTTGCCCTTCCACACAGCACCTCTGGCTGACATTATGGTGAATCATAGGCTACTCCTGGAGACAATGCTGCTGGAGAAGGAAATTCCAGCATAAACACCACCACAGTTGAGGGTGGAGCACAGAAAGTGCGGCGAGAAAGACAAAAAGATAAGGGGTTGGTTGGAGATGGGGAAGGCCAGGGAGGGGCTTCTGACCAGCGATGGCACTACCAGAGGTGGATTGTCGCCAAAGGTGGAGTTGGGAGCATAAAAGGAGGAGATCGGAAGAAGGGGAAGAGACCCCATCCCTGAACAGATGATGACAACGGTTAAAAGATCAAGTCTCATGAAGTTGCTATCTATATTTTAACAAGGTATATTTGTGATCCTCATTATTCTTTAGGGATAGGATATCTTTAAACAATTTTCTTCACAGCAAAGAATAGCGGTTCTATAGGGAACATTTTACTCAATCAGCTATTCTAACATCCAAACAGCCCCTAAATCTGTTGTTGTTTTAATGTCTTTTGACCAAAGGCATCTCATGTCCTGCCACTTTATTGCCTTCAAATGATGGTGTGATGTTGGCGAAATTTTGGAATCATCTACATCCATTTTGTCACCATGTTACAAGCCATCACGATGTCACAGAGTACTATCGCCAATATTGAGGTTTGCATTGAGGCAACGGCAAGGTTGCTTCATCCTAACCTAGGTGTCACAGATTTGAAACACAAAACAACCTCTCCGCACACGGGGGTAAAGCTATATACATCTGACCCTCCCTAAACCTCACAGTTGCGAGAGTCTCGTGCACTGGACCACCTTTTTTTTAAGCTCATATTATAATCAACCAGTTTATAAACTAAATTCTGAAGCATACATATAAAGTTTCAAACATTTACACTTACTTTTGGAGAAAAAATGGTAATAATCACCACCAGGGTTTAAAACATGGACCTTCCCCAAGAGCAAGCCCATAGGAAAGGAGTGCCAACCCTTGAGCCTATATCTTGTTGGCCAAACATGTCATGTTCGCATCTACATGACAAAATATATAGTCTGAAAGATATAACTGTCTTGGTACAAAACCAAGTAGCATAAGAAAAATTAAGAATTTTGATAAAGATACCTCCAGTAGAGCTGAACGAAGCATGCAAAAAGAGTAGTAATTTCTCCCGGATCAGACATCTGATAGTCACAAGACCTCTCGAGCAGGTATGTTGTGATGGCAGGTCGAGAAATCCTTCCCCTTTGATCAGATTGAATCTCAAAAAATTTGCTGAGATGACTGATAAATGCAAGAAATTTACAATGCACATCAAGCCACTGAAAGATATATAAATTTACAAATAAATAAATCTGAAGGATCGGAACAAGAGATTCCCAATCTTGAGTTATTGTTACTGACAGTCTTTGCATCTTCAAATGATTCAGTATGAAAGGAATCAAGATACCTTAAAAATTAGAAATGCACACAATGCAGAGAATAATATCACTTTCAAGGAAAACAAAGCCATTTTAGTTGAATTCCAAAATCAGAGGCAGAAGGAACTGGATGATATCCCACCTACGGAAATTGTTGGTCCACAGTATGCCCTTCAGCCGCAGATCTACCTCCCATAAGAGCAAGATGCCACATAAGCAGTCTGTTGCTTTCTGATAGAAAAATTAATTGGATTACTCCCTCATTCCTTACAAGTCTGCAATAGTAGAACATATTCTTGAGGTGCTGTTAATGTACCTAAAAGGAGCATAAGAGCATATACTATATGCAGCATCCGCAACAGCAAAAGGATGGGGCTTAGCTCACCAAATGCTGCCCCTTTATATTCTTCCATTATATGACGTTCACAGAGATGGGGTCTTCAAAGGGGTTCACAGCAATCTATATATTTCCAATGTAAGTCTGGTAGCACAGTTATCCACTGGCATTTGTTATTAGATATCTAATAGAGGATGCCAAAACCGAAAAAACACATCCTCCAATATATGAGAACCACCACCATACAATAGTAATGCACATGTTTCACATGCACACAGCATGAACAACAAGTTATCTGGTTACTTTACTTTAGAATGAAAGAAGATCATATTTGGGGGGAAACGAAAAAAAATCCTTCTGCATTATTCAGTACTTACATAGATTTTGTTAATGTTGTATCTTCATTTTGAGTTCTGCAGAAAACTTGGTTAGCACAAATAAGTTTGTTTTGCCATGTCATCAACACCATAAGGTGATGGTTCACCATCCTTCAGATAGACATTGGACAAATTACCAGTGACCTGCAGTGAAAAGCCAACATCTTATCAATGATTAACAACATCTATGATATAATGAAGGAGAACAGAGATTATTTTAAGGAATACAAGTAATCAAGATTAAAAGCTTTCATGTATTCCTTTAACAAGATTAGCACACGAAACATCTTGCCACAAATAGGGAATCAACTTTACTGCACAAGCTAACAACCAAGGCAGATATAGGACCCAGCATCAACCTTATAAACAAAAAAACTGAAGTTTAGAACTAAACAGAGTCCTTGATTATGTGTATTAACCATCCTTCCACAAGTACAGTTGACCTTAATTTCATTGCCATTGACCTCAATGAACTCGCCATCTATCCAAGCGACATCCACATCCTCAACCCAAACCTGTGATCCTACCTCAAATAAGACACTGATTGTCGCTATGCTGCATAACACTTTTTAAACTTACAAAGCATGGTGAAAAAGGCACCTACCATCGGATTTTTGAAGAGTTTCACTCATGAAAATTATTTGCCCATGACCCGTTCACAGAAATTGTCCAATCAACTCAGCAGGTTTGGTTGGGAGGAATAATAAGGATGGCTGATTGCAAAACTGAAGAAGAACAAATCCGATAGTTAACCATAACCACTGCTAATGCACAAGTAGCCAGCAGCAAGGTGACAACAAGAGGATAAGATGCGTAAGAAGAATGTTCAAGTTTCAACTTTCATTTAATGATCATATAACAACAAAAGCTTCCTTTTGATCAACCAACACAACGAAATCCTACTTTCAAAACAAAAATATTGAAAAAATTAGTTTCCAATTATTATTCCTTTTTTTCCATAAAAAAAAAAATCCTGGGTGTATGTAACTAAATATCATTGGTTCTTCTAACATTTCACAACAGTAACTGATGAAGTAACAAAAATAGACAAGTCTTAGAATTCCTCATGTAATAAAAAGCAAAAGAAAAGCTAAACTTAATCGAGTTAATGGGTCAGATTTGCAGTGGCATGAGAAGCTAAATAAGACTATATCATATGAGAAAATGGACAAAGCATATTAAATTATATTATCATAAAGTTTTACACTATGAAGATAATAAGGTCAAACTCAGCTTAACAGGATAAAAATGGACTGTCCAATACATGGAATCAAATTTATAAGATCTAGCTACATGCAGTATTGTAGAAAACTATTTTGCAAGTTTTGGTACTTACTTTTCAACTAAGAATCACTTGGCCTACATTCTAGGTAACCTCAGAAGGCATGGGAATTATCCTGGTCAAGCTGTTCCTTGGGAATCACATTCTCATAGATGTCTGCAACTCAGCAGTCTTGGCAGAGAATTTGTCTCCCAGGTTTTGAACGCTGAAGGTGGAAACATTTTTGTAATGCTTCATTAATCAACCCAAGAACATCAGCCTGCACATTTTAACAAGAAAATCTCTCGTACTTTTATAGCAGCACTTTCTACAGGATTTTCTACCCCATTTTTCTCAAGACCATGAATTAGAGCTTGAAATGTGATATCATTTGGAACAATACCGCTCTCCTTCATCATGATGAGCAATTGGCAAGCTTCATTAATATCGCCTTCCCTACAATATCCGTGTAAAAGAGTGTTATACAATATCAAGTCAGGCTCCAACCCAGAATCCAGCATCTTATGAAATAGAACATTAGCATCTTGCATACGACGCATTTTGCAAAAACCACTAAGAAGAGCACTACAAGTCACAACATCAGGTTTTATCCCACTATCATTCATGCTGCACCATATCAGATATGCTTCTTCTAGGCTTCCCTCCTTAGAATAACCATCGATAACATTAGTAAATGCAATTTTATCAGGAGCAAAACCCCTCCTAACAAGCTCATTAAACATTTCTCTTGATTCCATTATAAAGCCTCTCTTGATAAGGCCATGCATAAGAATATTATACGAAGCAACATCTGGGAATATACCATCCTTCTTCATCATATCTATCTGCTCATATGCCTTATGCATATGGCCTTTCTCACTATACCCATTGATCAATGTGTTATACGCTACAACATCAGGTTGGATACCCTCTCTTTTCATCACATCTAATATATGTTCAGCCCCTTGAAGATCATCGACCTTGCAACAGCCATCAATCAACACCGTATAAGTTAAAATAGTTGGCCTAACCCCTCTTTTCAACATCAGGCCGAAAGTATTCAGAGCTTGATCTATCAGGTATATTTTACAATGGCCATTTATAATGGTAGTGTAGTTAAAAGCATCTGGATTTACACCTATTTCAAACATCTCATTGAAAAGCTTATTGGCTTCTTCCATGTTTCCATCTCTACATAATTTTAAAATAAAACTATTATATATAAAAACATCAGGAACACAAGATAAAGAGTTCAAAAGACCTACTACCTCAACCAGCCTTCCAGCTTTACAATAACCATCAACAACGGAAGCAATAAGAACATAGTCAAGAGAAAAGCCCATCTCAATCAACTTATAAAGCATAGCAGTTGCCTCTTTTAGAAGACCCCATTTGCAAAAAGCATTGATTACCATCGTATACACAACAATATCAGCTTTTCCACCATAATTCTGCATTTCAGAAAGCAATTTACATGCATACCCAAAACTACCACGGGCGCAGAATTCATGGATGAACAAGCTTATGATCGACTCGTTTGATCCATCCCCACTGCTTGGCATTTCTGTAAAAACCTCCCATGCAGACTCTAATTGATTAGACTGTAGGAGATTCCGAATAAGAAAATTGTACACCTCAATAGTTGGGAATAAACTAAACTTTTTCATATAATTTACCAACCCAATCGCCATCTCCGTCGTGCCCTCATCAATATAACAATTAACGAGCATACTATAAACAATCTCCAAAACTTTTCTGTTCCTGCTAGTCTCCCTTAAGATGTCAAATACCGACTCGTGCCATTCTTTTCCACCATCGCCATTTCTAACAATACTGCAAAGGAAGCTCACTGCTATGTGATTCATATTCCCCGAAACCGAAATATGGATCATTGAACAAACCGTTCGGAGCCCATGATTCGATGCGTTGTACCTCCGAGACCACCTGAAGAAAAAGAAAGCAAGGGCAGCATCCGAGCTCCCGTCGAACAGATCGTTCAACATCCTGATAACATTCAGCTCATCCAATTCGACGTTCGGCGAATTCAAGAAACTCAAATCCCAGCCTCGATTCGAAAGGATGGATGTTAACCTTTGGATCATCTCTGTCTTACTGAACCACTTTCTCGAGAAGGAGTACCTTCTTCCGGTGGGATTGGCGGCGCGGAATCTATAGCTGGTTGGGTTGATGCTGTCGGACGGGAGAGAAACCGGAAGGAAAGGGGAGGTTTCGGCTTCGGAGGTGGAGGATTCGCCGTCGGAGAAGGAAGGAGAAGGCAAGAAGAGGGGCCGGAGAGAGAGGAAGTTGAGGCGCGAGAGGGTATTGGCGAAGGATTTAAAAGGGTAGAGAGCGGGCGAAGGGGCCAGGAGTCGGAGCGCGGCGAGGCCCCGGCGAGGCCGAGCCATGTCCGAGAAGGGCAAACTGGGAGGAATTTTCGCGACGGGAGTATCATATCGGGCGCTGCCGGAAAGACGGCGCGCGGCTGGAGAAATTTCACCCTCGGGGGATCCCCCCGGCTTCTAAGCGCCGATCCACTCCCGCATCCCGCATAGAGTGGATCGGATTAACGCATCCGATCTCAACCCAACTAGGCCCAGCCTTATCAGATTCCTCAGGCCCATTGATTGGGTCCGGGTCAAATAAAAATTTAAAAATGAAAAAGAAAACTTATTAGGGAGAATGGATTGGATAGGTATCATTCTTTTCCTGCTTAAACTAAACCTAACTCATGTACCAACAAGGTATTAAATGGATCAGATATTAGATGGTTTTTGACACAACTTAACCCGTTTGGTTAGATGTTTAGATTTAAACTTGGATATCGAGGTTATTTATTTTTAAATTGAAGGTTTGAATATTAATGATTTTTGCTCTTGTTGATATTAATTCTTTTTTTAGCCATCTCCACTTCTTGTCCATATTATTATTGGTATTAGTACTAGATGGATGGATAGTATTTTCATTTAATTTTATATTATATATGATTGTAAACTTGGCATAGCTTGTCAACAAATGCATCCAATTATGTGTGGGTTATGTTTTGCCTACCTAGCATGAATGACCCAACAGGTCCATAGAATTTTCCATGGACTCATTAGATGGGTAGAGATTGGTCTAAATAATGATCCAAAACAAAAAAACTAGGTCAAAATTAGGACACGTTGCTTTAGTCCTAACCTAATCAACTTTGCAAGCATAGTTGTATGTATCACCATTTATGCCACCACTAATCTCTTGCAAAGATAAAGAATTAATAAATGTGATCCTCTTAATAAATGTATTTCCACTAATTGTTCCTGAGTTGGCTGAAAGGAAATCGTTAACGAGACATAAAGACTCCTTTTTTTTATTTTATTGAAATTTCATTTTAAGCATTTCAATTTAGAAGAGCATTTTCATCCCTTAAACTAATTTTGAATCTATGACTAATTATCTCTACCCTATTAATGTTAACAATATGGTGGTTGGCTTAAATTATTTGAATTCTCCGGGTACCTATATAAAAGGTGAACATATAGCTATCTTAGCCTATCAAATGGTTTGGATTTTTTTTTTTTAACACTTGATGCATAGGCTAAGAATCTCTAATCACATAATTTTATGTATAAATATTTTAAATATGATAAAGCATATCCAATAACTCGGTTCATCAACATAAGATCTTATAGTCCAATCAAGACTCAGCCAAATTTAAGTGAAGATTCAGTATAAATAAGTCAAGCCAATGCCTCTCTCTATATACATACATAAATATGCACCCATATATATATGTACTTGTACTTTCAGTTCCTCTTGGTAGTTGGATAATCTGATGATGACCATTTGATTAATGAGTATAACAATTGTTAGATTGCTCGATAGAAGTGAACATTAATTAAAAGGTGTCATGTATGAAAGGCCACCTCTCAACCAAGTTTGGAATGCTCGAGAGGCTATCCCATTTTATTGATCAAAATTGCCTTTGATTTCATCTACCCAGATCAACAAACAGAAAAATATAAGTAATCAATCTCTTATTAACGAATCATCACATTTCTTCCAAAAAGAATATAAATTACAACTCCATTGCATGATGACCGCAAGGGGTTTTATGGCCATGGAACCGTGCTTTCATTCTTCCGGGGGGTGGAGAGTGGGGAGAGAGATGTGGCCGTGCTTTTGGGGGGACGGTTAGAGGCTGGCAGTTAAGGGGATAGTGGGTAACTGGGGGTAGTGGGATACGAATTTGAGAGAGAGTAAAAAAAAAAGAAGACAAGACTAAAAAGAAGTTTAGTCTGTTAATCGTTTCTTTCCCATTCTACGCAATGCAAGGAGCCTGTGGAGGAGGCCGGTGTATTGCCGGCGGCAGCAGTCACTCTGGTAGCGGCAGCAGGAGCAACGGCAAAGAGGAAGGAGGAATGGTGATGAGGAAAGGCCCATGGATGGCTGAGGAGGATGAAATTTTAATGGAGTACGTTCGAAAGCACGGCCCCCGCGACTGGAGCTCCATTCGATCCAAAGGCCTCCTCCCTCGCACCGGCAAGTCCTGCCGCCTCCGTTGGGTCAACAAACTCAAACCTGACTTGAAAACGTACAACTACTTCATTTTCTTCATTTAATATCATAGCCTTTGGTTGTTTAGTTCTTTCTTCTGCACAAGCAATCTTACGTAATGGTTTCAATGGCTAATTTTGATGATGTTGTTGGGCTTTGAATTGGATTGGCTGTTGAATGATGATGATGGTGGTGGTGCCTGCATGGAGAAGTGGGTGCAAGTTCTCGCCGGAGGAAGAGCGGATTGTGATCGACTTGCAGGCGCGGTTCGGGAACAAGTGGGCGAGGATCGCGACGTATCTGCCGGGGAGGACAGATAATGATGTGAAGAATTTCTGGAGCACCAGGCAGAAGAGGCTGGCGAGGATCCTGCGAGCGCCTCTGCCGTCCAAGCCGAATAAGAATCATGGGAAGGTGCCCATCTCGTCTCAGGAAGTGTCCAATTTTGAGGTAAGACTGCATTGTGGCTGACAATCTTAATTTGAGTCTGAAGAGACAGTAGATGATAATGGGCTTTTTCTTGGTAGAGCATTTGCGCAAATTGTTCTCTTTCTTGAATTGAAACAATAAATCTGAAATTATTTGCTTGGTCAAATAATGATACCCTGTGTTTTCTTAATTGTCTTTCATTATGCAGAAATTTTTATTGGCCATGGTTTCTCTACCATTCAAGACAGTTCACAAAGCAATTCATTAATTGTTCATTTCTTACTAATCGATTTTTGCTATCCTAATCTTCTCAAATTCTTCCAATTTTTTTTGGTGAATTTTCTGTTCTGTTTTCTTGTTTTAGTCTTTTTGCATGACCAAGGTGCACCCCGAAAAAAATTGATCATTTTCTTAAAACCTCAGTATGTCAGAATCAACTTTAACTCAGTAAAATATATACTACATATCTGTCTTATAATTCAATATTAGTTGAAAGTTTTTTTGGCAATGCTTTGATCCTATACAATATCTATTGTTATCATACTTCTATCTCTCTCTCGAACAAAAAAAAATTATGGTTAGCATATATCTTCAGCAATATGTGACTCTATTGATGCTAATATAAAGTCCAGTAGTGCTTATCTCATCCTCCTTTTGTCATCAGGGTCACTCCTTGGATCTGATTTTGTTTGAGGGAGATTCTTCCAATGGCCAATGCTGCCAGGATGCATCAAAGATTACTCAAATGCCAGATATCATGAGCCCAGTTCCACTCGACATCGAGACAGCCTTGCCCCTGCTCGAACCAGCCATGGAGAAGGAGCAGTGCCTGTCGAACACCCTTCCGCCGCCCCATCTGCCATTTGAGCATCTCCCACACTCGCTTCTTGACCTTCCAGTCCTGCCTGAGGACCCACCTGAACTCTTAACAGCTTTCGGGGATGTGAACTTCCCAGGTGTTCATGCTTGCCCAGAGCTCTGTCCATGCATGGCGCCACCTGAGGGGCTACCGTTCTTTGGGCTAGAAGCCGGACACAGCGGCATCAGGAGGGTCGACGGGCACCCGGGAACGCCTGATATCTTTGATGACCTCCCAGCAGACATGTTCGACTACCTCGAGCTGCCGCCAGCACCGGCTTCATCTACATCATGCTAGAACTGCCTAGAAGTTCAAGACAACTAGATTTTCTTGTTGCTTGAAGACTTTAATTGTGTCGTGGTGAGAGTATTGCTATGTCCTATTTCTTTATAACTGGTTTTTAACTGGATACTGTATGATCTTGTTTCAATCATTCATTGTAATATGTTGGTTGCTACTTTAAGAAGTGGCATCTCTGATATATATTTTGTGTGATTGCTTTTATGTTTTATTTCCATTGGGTATGATTGCTGAAATCCAAGCCAGTATCTGAAATGAGTTCAGATAGAAGTAGCTTAATAGTTGAAGTCAGCTACCATGTCAGATGCTGTGGAAGGATCAAGTAGGAATGCATTCTTATCAAGAAAAGATAAGCAGTCCTGCCAGATATCAATCAGAAGCTATAGAGAAAGTTTAATACTATTCCGCTTTTTACCATCCAAAGAGCTTAATAGAAGACCAATTGGCAGTAAGTTAGGAATTGGTTGAGATCAAGAGAAAGATGATGAATGAGTGAAGAGTCACAAAGTTACGGCAGACGTCATCTAGACCGTGTGTTTGCACCCACCAGATCTTCGACTCTATCTTCTATATTTACCAGACTTCATCCAGTGTCAAATCTGTGTTTCTAAATATTGCGAAAGATTTGAAACCAGACTCAAGGACTTGCCCAACACGCCACTCTCACATGGAGGGTGAAGTCATATAGATGGAATCAAGGTTTGCTGTACCGTACTGAGCAGTATAGGGCATACCATATCATTATGGATCGATAATAATATATCAATATCAAACGATATCAGTGCCCTTAAAAGAGAGAGATTTTAAATGTCAATATCAAACAACAGAAAGCTTAGCCAAAAGGCTGTCCCATGCACTCTGATTTGATGCAAGAGCCACAATCTTGGAAGGATTTTTGATGTATAGCTAAGGTGGCCGCAGAAATCTGCTCTTGAATGACCCTTCTACCACATAATTACTGATGCTAGTCCCATGGAAGAGGCTACGAATGACCATCTGCGTTTGTGCATTAATTTGATGATATATTAAACGGTCTGCATGTCATATGCACATGAAATTCCTTTCCAATTGAAATATAAAGAGCGTCGTTATCTCATGGATCAATAGCGAAGCTATGACTCATCTCTACCTTGTTGATGCAAAGTACAATGGTTAGTTTAAGTTGATTCGAGGCTTCACATACTTGTCAAGTAGGTGATTAAGCTACTATTCTCATGGCTGCCCTAGTCTATATATTGCAACAAGAGATGATTACCTCTGAATTTCTTGTTGCACTTTATGTTAAAACTTGAGCTGATAGTTTGGGAGTGCATCACTTGATAGTTCGCCAACACCAACACCACCACTACTATCCTACAAAGAATATATATATATATATATATATATATATATATATATATATATATAGAGAGAGAGAGAGAGAGAGAGAGAGAGAGAGAGAGAGAGAGAGAGAGAGAGAGAGAGAGCACACTGTTATGCATCCTCTAATATGTATGCTAAAAAGAATCAAACTGGATTTTAATAAATAGAGGCCAGGAACTTCATTTGGTGCCTTAATTAAGACCTATTTTCTCTCTAATGGTTTAGGAAAAACACAACCTTGGTACACACTAGGCTACATACTAGGATACAAAATGAATGTAGGTAGAATTCATAATAGCTGCCAAATAATACAAATAGCCCTTCATGTTGTTTAGATTATCAAAGGAAAATTATTTCTATGACTATGTAGATGTAGGAAATAATAGACAAAATTTAAGGGAAAGGCTTGTAAGCATGTAGTAAAATAAAAGGGAGAGGAAAGGCTTTTAGATCGAGATACCCCTAGGACATTGTGCTAAAAGACATATTCACCCCACAAGGTGCATTTATTGATCGATGACCTTTGAAGATAAATTAGTTCTCTCATAACCTGTGCATGCAATAGGTGATACTCAAATCTGAACAATATTGTAGCAATCACCTAGAACTCAATAGTAGTAGAGAAACACAAGAGAGAGATTGCTCAAAGTTTGAATAATCATACAAACAACCAACTCTTAGTAAAATAAACTTCTGCAATTGTTGATCTAGGCCACTCACAAAACGAATGATTAGCACCACATAGAAGAATGACTTGTTGATTGTGCCAATAAAGTTACAACAGTCAAATATCAAATATGGTAGTCTCTTGGGTGTGGAAATGGTAAAAGCATTTGATAAAATCAAGCCAAATGAACTCAAAATAAAAATGATTACAAATATAAAATATATGAATATAAATAAAGTACATGGATGCCCAAGAGATGGTGACAATATAATATTATAGTCACGACACCAAGTCATGCATGGCACCCGCACATACATGTCTAAACCACAAAAATTCAACTTGTCTAAAATATACTAAGAAACTTTTAATAAAATATATTAAAATAGTTTAAATAATTTAGATGCTTCTAATAGTAGATGTGTTTAGATTTGTTTGAAAGGATATAAAGATGTCTAAATTTGCTTGAGATGAGATATACATGGGTTGTGGTCTTGTAGATATATTTGGATTTGCTTAATATGAGCTACATGGATGAGCGTTCTCTATTTTTATTTTTACGTTTTTTCAAAAGGATGTGGTAAAGTAGTTACATCATCAATTTCAAAGACTAACTATCTAGGTGAATGATGATAACATGAAATAAAAATGTAAATACATGTTCATGGAAGAGTGTGGGGGAAAGAAATATTCATCATTGTAACTATTCAAAAGTAAAGAGTATAAATTTTAAAAAAGGGATAACAATGCAGAAAAATATAATTTAGGATAACAGTATCACACTTATTACTACCCATGCACCTGAGACTTTAATGGGTCTATGTATTATTGTTGCATAAAAGAAAACAATGCAAACAAATTATCCAACTATCCTACCGCTATATCTATAAAAGGAAAGAAGGGAGGATATAAAAGAAACGCACCCTATATTTTTGGATATGATGAGTTAGATATATAATTTTTTTTTTGGTTTATGATATAGAAATACTTTTTAAAACACGCCCTAATATTTGTTCAACTAAAAATATCATAAATATATGAAAACATGATATGATTAAGAGTATTACGATCACTAAATAAAAGATCTAATAAAAACAGCCACATCTTTGCTGCCATTTTTTCTTTTTTCATAGATTGTCGACCATTAATAAGGTAGGTATGCATATCTATTTTTTTTAAATTTTTTTTATATTGCTGCAAGTAACTATTATTTTCTTTTTTTCTTCAGTTGGATGCATAAATTATTTTTTACATTCCACTGGTGGCTCACAGAAACATCGGCATAAAATCCCAAATTTATGTATCTATTTTTTATTTATTATTAATTTATCAATAATAATTTAAATATCATTATTTCTTTATTTATCCATATCCCCTGCCTTAGCTTTCTACAGAGCAAGTTCTGTCAAGTCGGCGTGTGACAATAATAAAATTTACAATTGAAACAAACCCCATCAGAGAGATTTTGGACTTATACTAGGGGTGGCAATCAGATCGGATCGGGTTATAAACGGATCGGGTCAGAAAATCATAAACCTAAGCCCGACTTATTGATTAAACAGGTCAGAAATTACAACCTGAACCTGACCTGTTTATTAAAGAGGTAATCCGACCCAACCCGTTTAACCTGTTTAATAAACAGGTTACCTGTTTACCCAATCCGATCCAATCTGTTTAACCTGTTTATCTAACCTGACCCGTTTAACCTGCCCAACCCAACCTGTTTAACCTGCCCAACCCAACCTGTTTAACCTGTCCAACCCGACCTGTTTAGACCCATTTAACCTATTTAACCCGTTTAACCTGTTTATACCTGTTTAACCTGCCAACAGTTAAACAGGTTAAACGGTTTAAACGGATCAGACATCTAAAACCCGTATCCGATCCAATTAATAAATAGGTTAAACGGATCGACCTGTTTACGATCTGAATCTGTTTAGACCAAACCCAAACCTGTTTATGGCGGATCGAATACGGATCGAATTGGCGGATCGGATCATATTTTGCCACCCCTAGTCTTATACGCTTCAAACCACGTGCCAAGACATGCAAGAAACCCCCTCTCCTCTCCCTCCGCCTCCCTACCTCCCCCACACTTCAACGCCACGTCCCTCCTCATCCTTATTTCCTTCTCCAATTCCTCCCCTATTCCTCCTATCCCTAGAATGATTGCCTCGGGATAACATCTCCCTCTCAGGCCCGCTCCCAATTTCCCCATTCCTTATTCTCCAGTTGTCCACCCTCCTCTCGTGAAGGCCTCGTTTGAGGGATTTTGAAAGGGATCGAGATGGAAGAGACGGTCCCGGACCAGCCCAACGACCGGGCCTTCTTGTCCACCGCTTTGACGCCAGAGGCAACGCCGGAGCACCCCATTGAGGATGGCGCGGCGGCGGCGATGGCGAAGAGCCCGTACCTGAGCCGCGTCGTTATCGGGGATGTCCCAGTGCTCGTCGCCGCTCGCCCGGCTCCGGAAGCTGGGTTACGTGCGGAGCAACAGCTTCCAGCGGTGACGTCGGCAGATGCAGCGGGCATGGAGGTGGGGCCCCGGCGGCAAACAACAGCAACAGCTACAATAATAGCAGTAGTAGGGAGCAGGGTTTCAAGACGATTTTGAGTTTGGAAGTGATGGCTGATCAGAAGCAGCAGTGGTATCGGATCTGGCTCCTGAGTGCTTTAAAGTGCCGTCGGAAACCCTTTGATTGTTTCTCTTTTTGAAACGCGTCGGCATTTTTAATTACCTTTCTTTTTATTTTTTTTATTATTTTTTGCTTTATTTGCCAAGAAACCATTTTTAGGTTGTAATCTTGAAAGAACGAAGTGGTGTGAGATGCGAACTAGGGAAGATTTAATTACAATTCAAGGCCTTAGTGCTCGGATTGCAGGTTTGGAGATTTGTTGTTTATATGGAGTGCGATTTTTGTTCGAGTTGCTAGGAACACGAGGTCTCAGTCAAAGTTTGTGGTTTTTAGATGATCTAATAATGCTATTCTTGTCAAAGAGTGGGTGAACTAGGCATGAGTGCTTGGTGTCCTTAAGATTGACACATGCTGTTGACTGAAGGGAATATTATTCTAGACAAAATTTGTGCGCTTCAAGGTATTGTACCGTACAAAGTACTTAGCACTGATGAGGTTGATGATATGGAGACTTGATGAACCACAAAAAAGAAATGGATGAGGTGGGACAAAGAATAGTAAGCGAGGTCAGGTATTGGAAAGGAACTTTTGTAATTGCAACAACAAAGGATGAAAAGATGGAGAATTTGTGGATGACATAGTTATTTGCAACAATGAATATGGAAGCCCTAGTAATATGTGCTAGTTTAGGAAAGGTGAAGGGAATCTTAGAAAAGCTTGAACAAATTTCTACGTTGGACTTTGAAATGCTTGCTCTATCTGGGGATATAGTCATCAAAACAAAAAAACAAAGACAACTTGGCTTACTTAAGCTGCCACCAATAATGGATTAAGATAATTTTGACCATTCATTTTCTTTTTGTAGAATATATTTGTGGATCATCATAATATTTCACTTGACACGATTTGAAGGATCAGAGAGTTGCTTTATTGTCTTAATTGATTTGAGCATAATTCTTTTATACTCATCTATTTATTTGCATCTGTATGCCATCTTAAAATATTTAAACATTGGTTAAGGAGGATAACTTGGAGTGATCTAGTGTACCTATAATTTGCTCACAAATGGTCCACTTCCTTAAAACTACATTTATTATATAAACCAGAAACATCTGAACATGCTAAATGAGCACATGATGCATGTAAATATTTATTTTCACTAACATATCACATGTACACAATGCCCAATGGTATTTTAATGTATGCATATTATAACATAATGATGGCATCTCCTCCACATCAATAAGTAGAATTAACTTGCCATCAGGGGTTTAAATGTTGTTTGGCATGATTTGAACATGATATGTATGGTCAAGACCGGCATGGTACCGGTTATGTGCCATTACCTACCATATCGCTGTGCTAGAGTGTGCCAAGTGTGCCAAGCATTAGCACGTGGGGCTGTCAACGGGTTGGATTTGGGTTGGATCTATGCTATATCCTTATCTAAACCCGGTAAGAAAAGTCGAGTTCTGATTTAGGTTTGGATCCATCAAAATTAGTGGGCTTCAAACTCTCATCTAAACTCGATTAGTAATTTGATTCGAGTTTGGATTAAGTTTTTTTGTGGTTCAATCTGACACATGATTTTCATGGGCCAACTAGCCAAGGGTTAACAGTTTCCAAAACTACAAAGACTCTTATCATAATAGTTTGTGCCATATTACAATATAAAAGGAGCACGATATGAGCAGTAAATTCTTGGGTTTTAAAAATATTTAATCACTTTTCTAACTGATTTAAATTTTTATGTATGTTTTGTTTGATTGAAACTTAATCAAAATCTAAATGTTGGTTGGGATTTTAGAACTAAAATAGCAACAAGTGTGAGTTAAGGAGCGCATGCATGAGAAAGGTGCAATTCCAAATATGAAGAAAAAGAATTAACACAAATAATGTAGCAAATTTTCTTTAGATTTTTACATTTATATATACTACATACATAGTTTGTTTTCGGTATTCAGGTTATTATGTTTTCAAATTTGACATAGTTAAATCTGAGTTTGATCCAATAAGAAATAAGTTCCTATATATAGAATTTGAATTCAATCCTATAAGGTTATCAAAAACTTAATTTGAACCTTTACCTGATTATTATAAAATAATTGGGTCGGGTTACTGAGTTTTCAAGTATCATTTACACCCCTATTGACACAGAACATACAATGCCAGTGCTAGGGGCTGGCCCACAACTGGCTTGCAACATTTGAATCCAAACAATACCTTTTGGCTAGCTTTTTTGGGTGAGGTCTTGTGTTGTTATAGTGCGTGGAGACAAAGATGAAGCCTTGAAGCCTTAGATAAAGGAGAGGATGAACAATCTGAAGCCTCCCATACAGAGATAGAAGCAGTGGTAAGATGAAGAATGTTCATGTGCTGTAGTTGATTATGTCTGTTTTGGTCCAATCATTTTTGTGGTGTGGTCACTGCATGAAAATTCATGAGTAATTAAATGAATTCTGTGATGACAGCATATGATTATATTTCATAAGAAGTCGAGGCACTATAACTTAAAGGTGATGTGTAGGAAATATTTTAAGAAGTTTATTATATGTGTGCTGAAATAGAAGAAGGGCTTCTAAAGCCAATGACTCCTTAATTCAGGATTATTAGAACAGGCAAAACTTAAGATCTAGTTGGATGAGGGTTGGGGGACAGGATTCTAACTTGAGAGGTTCATAACAAAACCAGGATCCATGATGCTGTTTCCATGTTGATGCGGTAAGGATAATGCAGTGAGGCTATTGTTTTGCTGTTGTGGCTTCCCATAGAACATGTACTCTTAGAAATTAGCTAAAAGAGTGGGAAGCAATCTCATGCGACAAGGTGCTCTTCTCTAACTGTGCTATACCCTGTCCAGATGATACACTTCTATTTTTGTTACTCTACATGTATAAAAACATTGTCATTCTTATTAAGTTGCAATAGCTATTATGGTAAAATGTGCCAGACTGGCAGATTGATTATTGTAATTAGGATGAAGATACACAGCAAATTTGTTAGGATGCCTACATTCTAGTGGTTGGTACGCCCTGTTGATAAACTGGCTGAGGATGAAGTATGTCCTATTTCAGAATTTTTTTTAATGAAATTGTGGTTTTCCATCTGGGCCTTTATTAATATGATAGGTACTAACCTATGAGTTTTTCCCTCATAAAAAATGTTTTCTTGAATTCATCCACTGTTCATTTTAAAGGAGGCTATTGCAGTTCTATCTCTTTGTGCTTTCCTGAGTGCCAAAAGTAAAAGATGAATGTAATGCTATGTACGACATTGATTATGAATGAGGTGGACAACTTTTTGTCATCATTTATTATTGATATTCTTGCTCTAGATGTATCTGCTAGTTCTTATAATTATATTCTATTCCCAGCTGAAAAGGAAAAGAAAAGTTAAAGTGCAGAATACATTTAATGTTCTACATTCTTGTAGCTAATGCTCAACTTTTTTAACATGATATAATGGATCTCATGCATAACAAGAAAAGAATGCCTGGTCTCTTAGTATATAACAGACTTTTTTCCTGCAATTTTTTTCCATATAAATTGTATCACATATTTGTTGAACTGGATGATGCAGGCTCGCTTGATAGAGAGAACACTATCTTTGAGTGATCTAAATGAAGTTGTTTTTGGACAGGTAAGCATACCATATTTTTTCAGATTGCCTCCCCTTTTGAATCAAGATATAGCTCATAATATTCTTTCATTCCTATCTTACATGTTCAATTCTTTTAAGATATGCTGTGTCTGCTTGCTTGCAAATTACTTGGAACCAATGCCTATCAGGAGATTTAGTTCAAGTACTTCAGTTTAAATTATGGACCTCTCAAACTTATCTCAAACAATTAAGTGCCCGAATCATGAGTCATTCCTTGCCACAAACTTATCAAGGGTTTACTTCCTCTATCAATTAGTCTTTTCAATCCTTAGATTTTATCTTTGATGTCTGGATCTTGCCTTCCCTCTGTCAACTTTAAACACAAAACTGTCTATGTCCTTTTTGTGCTGTGTTGGTAATTTTTTATTTTACGTATCCATACTATTTAGGGTTCTTAACTACTAAATCTTTGTTTGTGAAACATAAGCACTTCCTCTGATCTGCTCATATCTAACTATCCTTGTGATGTCACAAATCCTCCTTAAAATTTTCACCTCTCATACTTTCATATTCTATGCATGGGCTTTCTCTTTTGATCAATACTGCATTATTTTCAGTATTACAACTATCAGTGTTTCATGGACATGAATGAGGAATTGATGTGGACACATATTTGAGTCTTTGGCTCAGCAACAGGAAATATGAAGATAAGGAGACACATACAAAAAAGAACAGTTTTAACTATATAAGTTTCTAAATTATTGTATTGTTGAAATTTGAAAACATTAAGAGATTATTATTCGAGGGGTTGTTTAGGACATAATCTTCGTCTCAACTCCAACGTCAGCTCAGCAATATGGGAAACATGACATTTGGATAATTATTTTAAAATTCCTTCATCCTTACTGATCTCTAGATACAATAAAGGTTTGTTTCTAAGTTCTCATGTCATCGTTGGATTGTTAGAACCTTATTAGCATGAAACTTCCACATAGGATACTGTACCTGCTTTGGAAACTCCTCGGAAACTCGAGCCTACACGGATTTCTTTAGTGCTTCCTTACTTAAAAGTGTTTTTAGAATATATTCGCTTCCACGCACCTGCACTCATACCTACTCCTGCACCCTCTCTCTAGCAACTTAGGTTAGAATACTCCAAACTCTTTATTAGCTCAACCAAAGAATTTGATACTTATCTAAAGTCTCTGATGCACCCCTGATTCACAACCACGTCAGACATAGCAAGGTGGATGTGAGATTCAAAGTTTCACTAAGTACCATAATTTTTTTTCTTCAATCCTGGAGACCAGCAACTGTGAGGCATGGATTCATGGCACTATTCCACCCTAACCTCCTAGTTGTAGTAGTTTTATGTTTGCCTTCTTCATTCTATTGCATAACTGATTCAAGAGATACAAAAATGATCGTACTCTGGTATCTATTTTATGGTATGACAGTACTGTATCTCTTTGACTGTTCATTTTAGGCTTATTTTTCGTTGTTATTTCCGTTGAGAATGCATTTTGTACATTCTAGCATAGTCCTTAATCCTTGTATCTTTCCTCAAAGATGTATAGTCCTTGTATTTTGTCATTGAAACTTGAAAGGATATTGCTAGTATGTGTGTACTTTATATATATATATACACGCACACCTTGTAGCTTTAAGCGCCTGGTTGCAATTCCTTTGACCTTTGTTGTGCAACTATTTCGTTCAAACTCCCCACATGCCATTACAACCAATCTGAATGCCTTCATCTCATGTTCTGTTAATATTGGTTTGAATAAGAGCTCTCTTCTCTCAGACACCCTTTGGCTCTCTTATACTGCTATTTTGTGGCCCTATATGATCAACACCCGTAATGTCATCTGTACCATCACCTCTTCATCTAGCAACTAACACTATATTGATATAGTGGACATGAGTCCATTTTTAATTTTTATCGATTTGAATATTGTTTGTATTTTTTCTCATATAATACACCTCCAACCCTATTGCCCCATCTTATCTTACAATTACTCTTAATGCTAACAATCAAACCTTTACATGTAGCTTCAGAAATGCCCCTCAATTCCCCATCTCTTTCACTAATTGATGGCTCCTAAGTTCTAATTATCAACCATCTCATTTGAATATTGAACTGGACATTCTTATCATAAATCAAGGTGTTCGTTCTTGCTTTATCCATTATGTGCTGATTTTTCAGAACTTTTCTGGTTCTTGATGCTAATTGGGCTAATGAACTTTGAACCTTGGCAATCTGAATTATGGCTTTTCATCTTAGATTCTTATTAGTTAGAAGAGCATGATGCAAGATGTTGGCTCTGAGTTCATCACTATATTTTGGTACTGTGGACTGTTTTTCCCAACTTTGTTGTTTTCTTGTAGATTTGTAGCTTTCGGATGTTTGCAGCTAAGGGCACTTATATGGAAAGAGTATGCTATCTACATTGCTAGCAATATGGTTTGTCTTGGTAAAATGAGGCACAGTGAGATTGCAATTTTAATTATGAATGTTTTGTCTATGCACTTTCCACTTCTCTCTTCCTTTTTGTAAGTCTATTTTTTGATGAACTAGCAGATCTATTTCCAAAGTGAGACATCACTTATTGTTTTTAGACTTGAGATTGAGTAGGCAATCTCAGTCTATGATATTCCATGAATTTAAGACAGATGAGATGCTATCTTATGTCAAATAAATTCTATGTGCATATGTTGTGTTTCTTGTACTGTGTGATTTTATACGGTGAGGGTTTTGGCCTATTATAAATTTTTATATTGGTCTGCCACCTCTCTTTACAAGTTTGTATTTACTGCACTTTATTCTTCATGTCTTTGCTCCTAATCTAATAATATGGGTGAAAGTGCAGGCTGAAGCTGCTGGTCACTTCTTAGGTGTCATAAGAGGCTACCAGGAATCCCTTTGTTCTAATTTTCGGTCTCATACCATCACTAATGTGCAATCAAATAATGATAAGGTTGGCAAACACTTACCATATCATGCATCTGCTAGTAAGCAGCAATTTCCTTTTAAATTATTCTTTAGATCTTTCTATGTATGACATGAAAAATATTTGATGATGTTTTCAAGTGTTGCTGCTCCTTAAAGACAGTTTTATTGATGCATTCCCCATCAAGGACCAGCCATTCATCAAGGTGCTCTATTTTCTTTATCTTTCTTATATTCTTTCCTATCTTGTCTTTATTTTGAGCCATTCACAACTATCTTCTGTAACACTGCACTTGCTTTTTGTTGGAAACAAGCAAATTTTGTGGGAAGAAAACAAGAGAAGAAATTTGTTCTCTTGATGAATAGTGAAAAAAATAGCAAGCCAATGGGTTGTACTACAAATAAACTTTTCTTCTCAGGTTCTCATATATTTAAAACAACAAGTTACATGACCCTTATATAGGCCCTCCAAAGCTAATCCGAGATTAAGAGTATTAATCTCGTTAGCATTCCCTAAGCATCAAATAACCACCTGATAAAGAGAAAAACCATCTCCCCATGCCACTTGGGAAACCAAAAGACATTTGACTTTTAGGAATTACAAACATAGGGAAACAACACATCATAAATGACTTGGGAAAATAAAAGGTCTAGCTTAATTTCTAACATCCCCCCTTAAGCTAAACTTTGACCATGCCAAGTTTCTTCTTCAATTTGTTAAATGCATCAACTTTTAATGCCTTGGTGAAAATATCCGCCACTTGATCTTCCGTTTTGCAATACTTGATCTCAATCTCTCCATCTTTGACCAAATCTCGAATAAAATGATACTTGATTTGAATATGCTTGCTTTTTCCATGAAAGACTGGATTTTTTGTAAGTGCAATAGCCGAACTATTATCACAAAACAGCTTTGTTCTTTCATTTTGAGAATGCTTGAGTTCTTGTAGAATCCACCTTAGCCATAATGCTTGACAACCCGCCAAGGCTAAGGAAATATACTCCGCTTCTGCCGTAGAGAGTGCCACAATAGGTTGTTTTTTTGATGCCCATGAGATAGCACCCAAACCAATATGAAAGACAAAGCCAGAAGTGCTTTTGCTATCATCAATACTTCCACTCCAATCACTATCACTGTAGCCAACCAAGCTTGAATTTGAAACTCTTGCATAGTGTATGCCATAATCAATTGTTCCACGTACATATCGTAGGATTCTTTTAGCAACCTCCCAATGGATTCTCCTTGGTGACTCCATGAATCTGCTTATTAGGCTTACAACAAACATGAGATCCGGCCTTGTTGCAGTCAAGTACATAAGACTACCAACAAGACTTCTATAAAGAGTTGCATCAATCATTCTTTTGTCATCATCCTTAGTTAGCTTCAACCCAACTTCCATTGGAGTGCTTACAGGTGAAGCATTTTCCATATGAAACTTCTTCAACAAATCACGTGCATATTTCTTTTGAGATATAAGAATCCCATCTTTATTCTGCTTTACCTCAATTCCAAGGAAGAAATGAAGAAGACCCATGTCGGTCATCTCAAACTCATGCATCATATTTCTTTTAAAATCTTCACATATGCTAAGATTATTGCAGGTAAAAATTAAGTCATCAACATAGAGGCAAATGATAAGAATATCACCTTGAGTGTTCTCCTTTGAGTAGAGTGTGTGCTCAAAAGGACACCTTTTGAAGCCATTTTTTAGAAAATACCCATCAATCCGACTATACCAAGACCTTGGAGCTTGTTTTAGGCCATATAAAGCTTTGTTGAGCCGGCAAACCTTGTTCTCTTCACCTTTCTTCACATAACCCGGTGGTTGGTCAATGTATATCTCCTCTTCTAGAACTCCATTCAAAAATGCCGATTTGACATCCATTTGAAAAACTTTCCAACTTCTTTGCGCCGCCAAAGCTAGAACCATGCGGATTGTTTCAAGGCGAGCAACGGGAGCGAAGACTTCATGGAAATCAATTCCATATTTTTGCTTGTACCCTTTTGCAACAAGTCGTGCTTTGTGTTTTTCAACTTCTCCGTTTGCATTTAGCTTTGTTTTGTATACCCATTTCACACCAATAGAATGCTTACCACTTGGAAGCTCCATGAGTTCCCAAGTGTTATTTCTTTGAATAGAATCAATTTCTTGATCCATAGCATGCCTCCACTTGTCTTCTTGAGATGCTTCTTCAAAAGTAAGATGATCGGCATCAGCAAATAAAGCAAAATTAGTCATGTCTTCTTCAGAGAGTCTCCTAGACATTTCATAAATGTCCCTTATGCTTTTGGTTTTTCTTGGAGCATTTGAATCACTTGAGGATGATGATGAGGATGGAGAAGAAGATGAAGAGGAAAGTGGGGTTATATCCTCTTCATTTCTTGCACCATCACCACCATTCAATTCTTTGTCTTCATTAACATCAACCATGATTGATTCTTCATTCCTATGGTCACCATCCCAATCCCAAGATTCTTCTTCATTGAAGTTGACATCTTGACTAATGATAATTTTCTTGGTGATGGGATTGAACAACTTATAGGCTTTGGAATTTTCACAATAACCAAGAAGAATGCACTTTTCAGATTTGTCATCTAGCTTGCCTCTTTTCTCATCCGGCACATGCGAATAAGCAATACTACCAAATACTCGTAAGTGACTAACACAAGGTTTAAAACCACTCCAAGCTTCTTGAGGAGTTTTCCCTTGAACACTTTTGGATGAAGCACGGTTCAAGAGATAAACCACACATGCCACAGCTTCCGCCCAAAAATGATTGCTTATTCTCTTTGATTTGAACATGCTTCTAGCCATCTCCATGATGGTTCTATTTTTTCTTTCGGCAACGCCATTTTGTTATGGAGTGTATCGAGTTGTGAGTTGATGCCAAATGCCATTTGCTTAAAGATAATCCACAAACTCATGGGAAATGTACTCACCACCCCAATCGGAACGCAAAGTTTTTAGCATGAAACCACTTTGCTTCTCGTCCAAGGCTTTAAAGGTTTTGAAAAAATCAAGAACTTCTGATTTTTCTTTGAGAAAATACACCCATGTTTTTCTACTGAAGTCATCAATGAATGTGAGAAAGTATCGGTTACCTCCAAGAGAAGTTGTCCTCATAGGTCCGCAGAGATCTGAGTGTACCAATTCAAGAGGCTTTGATGCACGCCATGCTTTTCCTACCAGAAAAGAGTGTCGATGGTGTTTCCCAAGTGCACATCCTTCACAAACTTGATCATGCATAATGAGATTAGGCATGCCACGCACCATATGATTCTTACACATATGAGTTAAAGTGGAAAAACTCAAGTGCCCATAGCGCAGATGCCATAGCCATGATGAATCTTTGATGATGGTGTTGAAGCAAGGAAGACCTCCATGTTGCATCTTCAATGGAAACATTTTGTTTGGAGTCATTTTCACCTTGGCAATAAGAGCATTGTTCTTGTCTTTAATTTCACATGAATCATCTTTGAATTGAATATTGTGCCCCTTCTTTAAAAGTTGCCCAACACTTAAGAGATTGTGTTTTAGGCCAGGAACATAGAAGACATTAGCCATACGCTTAATGTCACCATTCTTGGTATGGACAAGAATATCTCCGCCTCCTTTCACCAAAAGCTTATTATCTTCACCCGTTCTGACTTCACTTTGGAGAGATTCATCCAAAGTTGCAAAAGCATTTCTATTCTCCGTCATGTGGTTACTACAACCACTATCAAGATACCAAACATCAAGAGAATTAGATTCTTGTGCCGAACAGGCAAGAAAGAGAGTACCTTCTTCTTGAGTTTGATCTTTCTCTTGCATGAAATTTGTCTCCTTGTTATTTTCTTCTGTCATTTTCTTTCTACAAAACTTGATAGTGTGGCCAAACTTTTGACAATGATAGCATTGAACTTGAGATAGAGAAGATCGACCTCTGCCTCTTCCTCTTCCTCTTCCTCTTGTGTTGAAAGATGATCCATATTCTTGTACTTGATTTCTTTCTCTAATGTTTCTTCCTCTTCCAAGATTTCCACGCCCCCCACGTTGGCCACCTCGAATTGAAGTTTGTGCTTGAAAGGCTTGCTCAAGTGAGGGTGGAGTAGCTTGAACAATACGATGCTCATGAGCTTGTAAAGAACCTAAAAGACTTTCCATGGTTAGAGTGGATAAGTCTTTTGATTCTTCGATGGCCACAACAACATGATCAAATTTTCTTGTCATACTTCGTAGAATTTTCTCTACAACTGTTTGTTCTTCAACTTGGTCACTATTTATCTTCATTTGATTGACGATAGATGTGACACGGTTAAAGAATTCTTCAACCGTCTCATTCTCCTTCATTCGCAACATATCAAACTCACTCCTTAGAGTTTGCAAACGAACCATCTTAACTTTTTCAGATCCTCTATAGGCAACATATAGAATTTCTCAAGCTTCTTTTGCGGTGGTAGATTGAGAAATCCTCTCAAAGATAACCTCATCAACGGCTTGATAAATAAAAAACAACGCCTTTTTGTCCTTCTTGCGATTGTCCTTCAACTCATGCAATTGTTGTTGAGTAAGAGAGTTTTCATTATCGAAGTCGACAAAACCCTTCTCTACAATATCCCATAATTCTTGGGATCCATAAAGAACCTTCATTTGAATACTCCATTGGCTATAATTCTTTCTGGTGAATTTGGGAAGTTGTGGTTGCAACATATGGGAAGACATCAAGATAAACTTGTAACCTTGCTCTGATACCAATTTATTGGAATCAAACAAATTTTGTGGGAAGAAAACAAGAGAAGAAATTTGTTCTCTTGATGAATAGTGAAAAAAATAGCAAGCCAATGGGTTGTACTACAAATAAACTTTTCTTCTCAGGTTCTCATATATTTAAAACAACAAGTTACATGACCCTTATATAGGCCCTCCAAAGCTAATCCGAGATTAAGAGTATTAATCTCGTTAGCATTCCTTAAGCATCAAATAACCACCTGATAAAGAGAAAAACCATCTCCCCATGCCACTTGGGAAACCAAAAGACATTTGACTTTTAGGAATTACAAACATAGGGAAACAACACATCATAAATGACTTGGGAAAATAAAAGGTCTAGCTTAATTTCTAACACTTTTATCTTTTTACTTCCTTTTAGATCTTATGGTCTTTTGCATCATCTTGGTCCATCTTGGGCAGAAGAGACCGGGACCCACTTGGAGCTTTGCATCCGGACACTTAGGATGGCCTGTTGCCCTGAGACGCCTATTTTTAGTTTATTATTTTTTCATTTTTTCTCTTAATTCTTGTTAATTGTTGTTCTGCTTGGTCTTTGTATATTCTATGCCACCCTGGCAGCTTACCAACTTGGTCTGTCCTATTTTTTCTTATTTTTTCCACTATCGAGATTTAAACTCTTGGCCTTTGGAAAATTTTTTGAACTTTCACCAATCGAAGCATAACATTAGTCATCCTGCTTTTGCTAGTTAGTTGATGTACTCTCCTTTGATTTTGCATTGGGCTACCTTGAGCTATTTTATGAGATGTCTTGAGAAAGATTGTTATAGGAATTCGTTAAGCATCTTAAAGTTTTTTAGATGCTTATTCAGGCCATATTGTCTTTTGACAGGTTATCTACCTTAGGACATTAAGCCTTCAAGTACAGGATATTTTATTACTTGGAGTAGTACGAAGTAAGTGAGAGTTAAATTATTGTCATATAAACTACAATAAATCCTATAGGGAAACTTAGAAAATTTTTTTGGAAATGAATAATGTTACAGGTTCTGCAAATGTTCTTATACTAGCTACCTAATATGTTAGATGTTGATTTTTTAGCCTCAGCATTTTTCATTTTCATTCCTTTTCCCCGTTTTCTTTTCACATATTTGCCGTTCTTCTATCTACTTTTTCATCTTTTACAGTAGTTCTATTTATTAAATACTTGAATATCATTAGCTTATATACTTATTGTTAGAGTTCCACCAGAAAAAAAAACATAGTTAATATTAGAGGACCAGAACTTAGGGGGTACCAATTTATGTCCTGGACTTGCCTATCTGCTTGCATTTGGCCCAGATAATCAGGTTTGGTTAAAAACCTTTCATAGTTGGGTTGATTTTGGGTTATGCAAAGTGGAACCAGTTAAAATCAGCTTGGGTTCTGGTTTGCCTCTCTTCAACCTGTTGGGTCTTGAGGGGTGAGCTGGACGGTCAAAAGGCTACCGTGGGTGGTCTGACTGGGTCTTCTGTTCATACTAGAATGGCTACCATAGGTGGTCTAGATTGGATCTTTTGTTCAACCTAGAATTGCAAAGGGAGAAAGCCAAGAGGTAAAAGGGAAGACATCTTGTCTCTTCCTCATGCTGGGTTAGATTTGACGTCCTCCTCCATTTCTTTCCAACTCTTAGTGTCGTATGCTCTTTTTGGCTTGTGTAGAGGAGGGGGAGGGGAAAAAGTTTGCCTCTCCAAATTTTATTTCTTTTCTTTTTTGAATGTCATATCTGCCAATCTCCTCCCTCTGTCTCCCTTTTTCAAAAGAAGAAAGAATGAAAAAAATGACCAATGCTTGGCCTCATCTATAATGGATACCCTCACCCGGCATTCCTGATCTCCCTCTCTTCTCCTTTTCTATAAGATCCCATCTGAATTCTAAGATGTCACTGCACCTCTCAATCTCTTCTACCACTGCCTTATCAAAGCCAAAATCATTGCTCATGTGAGACCCTTGCTTTTTGGGTTAACATTCTATGGATGCAATTGAGAACATTATTTTTGAAGAAATGGTAGGCTCGTTGGCTGTGGTAATGACTTGGGAAATCCACTGATTTGAAGGAAAAAAGCAAGAAGATTCAAGGGCTTCAGAAGAGATGGAATTAGGGCTGTTTCTTTTCCATTCTGTTATTCTTATTTGGATGATGGGTTGTTGCAAGAATAGCTCATGTTTTGGATCTACTTACTGCAATCCGATTATAATCTGGTTATTTTTAATATTTTTTTGGCCTGACTCATATCTGACAACCCAACGCAGAGCTGACCTGACACATTTTGACTTCTATAAGGTTAGTTGATGTTCACAAATGCCAAACAACGATGACTTTGATAGTACTGGCCTGCCACTTTTCTTATGTAACTTGGGTTCATACATCTAGCTACTGTGGTCATCTATGGCAAGCATATTGTTGGTATGCTTATCTTGTTAATAGCCGAGCCGTAAACTAGTTTACGGAATGCGCTAGTCACTACCCTTTATATACGTAAGGGGAATCAACTATATCCCTATACCAATGGTTGAGAATATTACTCAAATTTGTGATATAGCTTATCACTCATACGAATTCTTGCGTCGCCTAGTCCTCCTCCCAGATCATTTCTTTTGAAGTTAATAAGGTCGAGAATGACTTGCGAAGACAGGCGTTGTTCTTTTCAAACTATCCATGAGTCTCTTAGCGACCTCTCGGACACACGGGACGATGATACCTGAGAAGGACCACCAACTTGACCATAAGCAAGGGAGCGGTAGCCTATGACTGTTACCGTCTTAGTTAGTTGTCTGACCAAGAACTATTTCAAATTGTGGTGATTCCAGGTATGCTTGGATGAATTTATAGAGGTTTCAAAAGGAATTGCAGGATGATATCGTCAAGAAAGAGTAAGACTTTGAAACAATTTCATTACATTTTGGTTAGTCTTTTGAGCCCTCAATTAACATAAAGAAAGGGAGAAAGGGAAACGGGCATGGGGTCGACTAGGTCCAACAGAAGCATCCTCACAAGCAGCCAAAGATAGGCGAGGAAAAAATTCCTTCGGGAAAGATCAGCTCTAGATAAGGAACAAACTTCAAACTTCGCGACAAAGGCAACAAAAACCTGCTTCCATGCTGTCCTTGCTTGGCTAGCCATTCCGACCTTATCCGTCGCCCTCTTATTTATCAGCCAGCCCTGGCTACTGGTTTAAATCTAAATCATTCTTTAACCACCTCTTTTTCTTTGGAATGGCATTTATTTTCATCTTCTTTCTCTACCTAAGTAGAGTAGAGCCAAACCCTCTATGAGCCCTTTCCTTCTTTCTTTCATGGAAGTAGGCTTATTCAGCCTTAAAAGCTTGTGTTCTTATTCCTATCGCCCTTTCTTAAATAGAAATGGGCATCTTCTTATTCTTCAGCCTTAATTAAAGGCTCTTCCCTGCCTAGCTCCTCTGAAAAAAGGAACTACCTTGCTTCGGCGCACGATTCGGAAAACAGCCTCAACTTGAGCTTTTACCTCTCAACCGCTGCCCTAACGAGTGGGAAAAGAGATATATCGGGGGTATCGATGTGGATGAAAGGCAGAGATGAGAGCGAAAGAAGAGGAGTGGAACGAAGCCTTAAAGGCGAGGCACCCGAAGACAAAAGCCATTGGCTGAACACTAGCCGGAAAAATCCTTAATTCGAAAGACGACAATCAAAGCATCACGACTCGAGGAACAATCCTCAAGGGAGTGAACCTGTGAGATCGGTAGAAAACCCGTAAAAGGAAGCCGCTAGGCATCAAGCCCTATTACCTTAGACCCAGGGAGGGTGGCTGTTGTTGGGTGGTGAGTTGCAATGAAAGAGCTGAGAAGTTTTGGATGTACATAGAAGGGTGAGACTTTCTCGGCTTTTGAAATTTTTGGTTAACTCTGTGCCACTGTTGGAAGGCTTTGTTGATGCTTCCCTTACCCTTCAAGAGTGAGAGACTCTCATGATGCCGTAAGGTTTATATGTGAGGCTGTTGAATGAGGCAGGTTTTGAGAAGCAAATGTGATGTATGCACCTTGCTTGTTAAATTATGCCTTACATCAGAGGCATACACAAGCTAATTTTCTTGCATGTCGTTGTTGTGTTTATGCTCAAATGTCACACCATTGTATGAATCCATATGTTTCTTTACAATAATCAGTAAGTAAATATTTGGTATTGCAGGTTATCTTAGCAAATTCTGTTTACCTGATTCTAACATGCATCTCCAACATTTATGAACCTTTCAAGAAAATCCACATGGCTTATTCGTTGCACCTTGAGGCCGAGCTCTTGATTCATTGTGAGGTTGCATGTCGCACCCCCCCCCCCCCCAACCCAATCCCCCATCCCCTCCCCTCTAAAGCTTGCTCATGGATGGCAGTCATTGCATCATGCAGTGCATAAACAAACTCTTACATTTGTTGCAGCCACTATTATTTCAGCTTTCTGACCTCTCAACATATCAACTGTTGCAGCTCTTTGTAGGGAGACAACTGTTTTCTGTTCTGTCAGATTCTCGGCTTTCCACTTATGAGCATGCGTAGTCTTTGGGAACATACCACACAATGCATGATCGATCAAGAGCTCTTTTATAGGACCAAAAGCTGCAGAATGTGTCGGGCTGCATGAGCACACACTACCGCTGCTCGGTGAATTGGTACATGATGTTCATAACTTACATGCCATGAAGGTTCCTGCATGGAGTTTTATTCCCAGAAAGAAAATCAGCATGCTGATATTGTAATATACCACGGCAAGCCCTAACAGGTGTGGCCGCTTGAGGGCCTTGTGGCCATAACAAATGTGATGCATCCTGGTCTTTTAAAATGGGATGTCACGGCTTATCTGAGGTCTGCTTGCTTGTCCATTTATAAGCTCATACAATTCTTACATTGCTTCTCTACTTGAGATGTGTTCTTATTATTGCAGCTTAGTCCTTGCAATTTTGCCGAAATACTTTTGGAAAGGCAGGCAGGAAGGCCTGGCCCGCTAAGCTTAGGGTGCTTTAAGTTCAAACACAATTTTATTTCTTTTGTTCATTTTGTAAAGTTTTAAAGTTGATGATTGATGTAAAAAGGAGATCAAAACACAGGAAAAAAAAGATCATGAAAGGAATACGTGAATTTGGAAATTTAAGGCTTCTATCTCTTCTCCAGAAAAAAAGGCTTTTATGAAGTTTTCTAGCCAATCATGCACCTTATAATTTGTAATTCAGAAAATGGGTAAAATCATGTGATATCGTGTTCTTTTCAATAAACCCAGTGTCCTTCTGGCGAATGGGGCCATGTAAATTTGTTCTTATTCTTTAGTCTTGCATCCATGGTGAATGTACATGATCTGAAACTGTAAAGAGAAAGATAAATCTTTTAGGGGTTCGAAGATTTCTAGAGCAATCATTGGAATTTTTCAGAAGAGAAGACTTTGATGTCTATGGCCGCCATGTCCACGTGGGACTTGATAGAGACATTTTTGCCTTTGGCTGATGCATGTTTTAGGACAGGTGGATCTTCCTTTGCTGCATCAGGAACGAGAATCAAGAGAAAGGTCTAGAAAAGAAATTGGCACCCCTCCAATAAAGGGTCCATGCTATGATTATTTTACTGGTATAATTTTTAAAAAGAATGGCTTCCATTTGCCTGGTCTGCATCAACTGGAAATATTAAGAAATAAAAAGCGACCATTTTAAAGGTCATTATCTGCCATTATAGTGAATGATGTGAAGCCTGGAAAATATATACTGTTGTCCTTTTTCATATTAGCTGAAGGTTTTGGGATTGATTAGTTAGCAAATAAGGGCATGCATGGGTGTGCATGGACATGTCTAATGTGCATGTCCATGCACATAATATAGGCACACTCTTTAACCGACCAATTTATTGAACGCAAATAACATCTTGAGCCATACGACCTTTAATGCATTCCTCGTCACCTGATTTTTTTCCTCATGGGAGATGATATGCAGCAAATAAAATTTGGCTAGTGGCATCCAATTTGACTATTTTATAATGTGTCATACAAATAGATGTGATACTATAACTAATTAATATGTTATCCCCTGTTTTCTAGACTCTTTGGAAAAAATATGAAGTTTAGGGCTTGTTTGGTACTCCTTTCCACTATTCTTGAAATTTTTGTTTCCAAATATCCAAAAAAAAAAAAGAGAACTGGACTAAATAATGAAACTTTTTTTTTAAAAAAAAATTGCTTGTAAAATCTTATATGGCTTTTGGCAGCAAAATGTTATTGCTTCTGAAAATATGGAAGAATAAAAGAAGTTTGGTGCAGATGCTACCATCTTCAGCATCAATCTCCCCATGGTGTGTCATTAACTTGTATAAATACCAAGAAAATAGGTACAGGTACACTACGTTTTATGAGAGGCCTCTCTTTTGTGCCAACCAAAGGTTCGAGACTACATTACATTAGGAGCTGGTTGGAGAGATCTCTCAGATGTACAAATACCCTATTAAGCTTGAATCAGGATTTCGAAGGATTCTGCAATGGCCTCTGTTACAAGTTTCGTATGGTAGAACACGCTGCATGTGTAACAATTCAAGACCTCAGCCAAAATGGCTAGTTGAAAAGTATTATTTGGATTTCTTGATCCTGTATAAGTATCCAAAATCTACCCAGCGAATAACTAATATGAGACTAAACATATGCTCGCACGGATCCTCACATGCTCCCCCCATTCAAGCCCCGACGTCTTCATCAGGCTAAAAATTCAAATCCATTCAAATCTAATCACAAACACCACGATTGGCTTGTGGTCAGCCCTAATAGATCCGTACCACAGTGTCCCCTAGTCTACATAGGTTATGGGTTGAGTCCGCTCTGATACTATTTTATTAGGACATCATTCAAAATGGCTAGCCGAAAGGTATTATTGGGATTCCTTGATGCTGTATAAGTACCCAAGATCTACCTAGTGAATAACCGATGTGGGATTAAACACACGCCCGCACAGATCCTCACATACTTCCTTCGTTCAAGTCCTGACGTTCTCGTCAGGCTAAGGGTTTAAATCCATTTAATTCTAATCACAAATACCATGATCGGCCTATGAGTCTTCATAGGTTTTGGGTTGGTAACCATAGTATGCGAGCTTGCTCACTTGACTTAGCTAGCTATGTTATGCATATGTTTAGCATGTCCTAGCATGCGTGATGTGAACCTATGTTTGGTTAACATTTCATGTGAGGATCCGTGCGGGTGTGTGTTTCGTCCCACATCAGTTATTCACTAGGTAGATCTTGGGTACTTATACGGGATCAAGGAATCTAAATAATACATTTCGTCTAGCCATTTTGGGTAAGGTCCTGGGTTGTTACAAATGGTATCACAGCGGACCCAACCCATAACCTATGTGGACTAGGGGACACTGCAGCATGGATCTCTTGGAGCCGACCACAGGCCTATTGTGGTGTTTGTGAATAAATTTGAATGGATTTGAACCCTTAGCTTGACGAAAATATTAAGACTTGAATAGGGAGAGTATGTAAGGACCCATGCGGGCGTGTATTTAGCCCCACATCGGTTATTCGTTGGGTAGATCTTGGATACTTATATAGGATCAAGGAACCTAAATAATACCTTCCGACTAAACATTTTGGATGAGGTCCTGGGTTGTTACAGCATGGGCCCAATGAGCTTCCGTTTTGGGACGAAGGTGCCCGAAGGAAAGCTAGAACAGAAGTGCCTGCCCACTTTCCATTGAGGCAACCAAGAGGACTAAAACCTCAAGTTTCTCGATGTTTAGCTTGCTGAATCATGTATGTAAGATTTTTTTAAGTCGTCATGATTTTGTGATGGCGGCCTCAATTTCGATGCTTGGATATCATTATGAGGATCCGTATGGATGGGTGTTTAGTCCCAATTCAGTTATTCACCGGAGAGATATTAGGTATTTAAGTAGGATTAATTGACTAAAAAAATACTTTCAGCTAACCTTTTTTGGATGATACCGGATTAAAAAATTCAAAAAATATCTTTGGACTAATCAAAGATACCCACCCACCCAAGGTCCCGCAGCATGGTTTTTGGGAGTTGGAAAAGAAGACCGTAGATGGATACTGTAGACCTTAGCTTGCAACGGTCGAAGTCTGTTTCCAGTTTTGCCAACAAACGAAGTTTTGATCTCAAGAAGTCAGCGTTGTATCAACATTATACGATGTGCCATCTTTATCTTTTCTTCTTCTTTTTTTTTTTCCGTGGAACAAAGTTTATTCCTTAATGTAAATATATAATCTATTATCTCATGTCTTTCTTTAGCCCAGAATACAAATGCACTCGATATTTTCTCCATCTCGTTCTCCTAACTGGATAAGATTGCCTATGTGCTTGAGGCTATTTCAATCCAAGTGGCAAAGTTTCAACTTGACTATATACATAACATATCTTCCAGCTCTTCATTGTAAAAGAAGCCAGCGGCCAGGTGGCCTAACATCATAAAAGGGAATGGAACACTCTGAGCTAGCTAACGCATAATTACATGTTCTACCACATGATGAGGCTCTCTCTCTCTCTCTCTCTCTCTCTCTCTCTCTCTCTCTCTCTGTCTGTCTCTGTGTGTGTGTGCCTCCTATTATTAGCGGTTGCATTCCATGTGGTGCTCATGCATTCTAGTTCGTATCGGACGAAACAAGACTTGGTCAACAGCGCCAACATGGCCACGAATCTTAGATATGAAGAGGGGATTCTTAGATTTCTTGGTAACATGCGTAGATTTGCTGCTAACCATGCGCGGCGCGCCGAACCATGGAAAGATCGAAATGAAAGTCTCTGAACTTAGTTTAGCCAAACAAGAATCGAGGATCAAGTTAGATAGAGGATTACATTTTTGAGCACGAATCAGTCCGTTATATAATCACTAACCCAAATGCCTCACTTTAGGATTGTTAATTAATTAGGAGATGCAGGCATGGGAATTAATTTTTCTTCTTCGTTTTTCATTTAGGTGAAAGGGAGAGAATACTCAACGGGTAAAATTATTGAGGTCCAAATATTAGGAGGGACACCTTTCCAAATTTCAAAACTGGAACCTCTTCTACATGAGGAAGTGTTACGACCATTATTGGGCTATTTCCCTGTTTTGGTTGATTTTTTTTCCTTTCCAAAATTACAATAGAGGTGGCACAGTTAGTTGTCTTCAACTGAGTGCATGTTTGCATGCGTTCATGGAACATTTTAGTGCATGTTTAGTTTACTTTGGTTTCAAGTAGGTACAGCCAAATGGGTGGCATATATGTAATTATTCCTAGGTTTTTGATAAAAATGATGATTGTTCTTTTTCTTTCTCTTCAAAATATCAGTGTTATTTGTATATAAGACTATTTTCATAACAAAAGATGAATAAAAAAACCTATATCTTAGTAATTGCACCAACCTTCCGTTGATAGGAGGTTCTATATGCAAACCTAAGTAGGTCTTTTTCCAAGCGTCTGTTGTGGATTACTTTTCTATCATTTGTACGTACAAATTGCTTGATAACGCTCGAACTATTACTCTACACCAATCAATCTCAACACTAAGCAACTTAATGGTTGAGTAATTAATGATGCATGATTTTGAAGCCATGTAAATTCAAAGCCTTTCTTTGGTAAAAATTCAATTTTACTAGAAATTCTCTTGTATTTTTTTTTTAATATGATGGATGGATCATAGACTTCTAGTATAAATACATGTAATAAAATTAGAAAACAAGATGTGGTCTAAGGGTGGAGGAATGGTCTCTTAGTTGTTCTAGAGAATGTTGCCAGAATGCTGAGCAACAAAGGATGCAACCCAATCAGCTGCTTTTGCCTGCACACATAGACTGCTCGGAATGCTGCGCAATCCCTCGTCAACCAGAGGATGTCCTGCAGTAGTGGATGCCCATAGTCCTTTCTGGCTTGACCCTGGATCCACTCGATAATAGTGGTAGAGTCCCCTTCTAGATAAATGCATTCCGCCCCCAAGCTGCGCCTAGCATAGGGATATATTTCCATGCAGCCCTCAGCTCCGCACCGGGCATGGATATAACAAAACTGCAAGAACCTCTGGCTGCCACCAATCTAAAGTCAAGTCCTCTAATCACAAAGCCATCTCTGCTTTCACTTCTGCCACTCGATACACTACCATTGAAGTTAACCTTGATAAAGCTTGAAGGTGGGGGTTCCCAGCAGATAAAATTTTTTGGATTGCTGCTGCAAGAGCTGAATAGGAGTCTCTAATGTCCCTCGCCATCACAGTATCTCCAGTGACATTATATTGTAAGATCTCGGTAGCCCAAAGTAGAGCCCTCTCAATAATGACCCTTAGCTGCTACGTACCTTCTATTCTGGAATACTCGAGCATTTCTCTCAAGCCATATATGGTATGCAAGATAGGTTGCTCCGACTCCCCAAGGAATAGTAGTTGCTCTCATCATGGCTCCTTTCAAATAATTGAGGAAAGCCTCAAAGGAGCTTGTGTTTTGCATGAAGCTCTAGGTAACTCTCGACATTCCCCATCCTTGCCTCGCACTCGGGCAGTCAAATAAAACATGCTCCACCATCTCCTCCTCATCCGGACATGAATCATAGGCTAAAGGAATCCTCAAACCTCTGTTGCCCAAAACACTCCTAATTGAGAGACACCTTCGCGCCACCTTCTAGAGGAATAAAGCCATCCTAGGACGAATGCAAAGCTTCAAGATCCAACTATTTTCTATCCTCTGTGAGGACTCCACTCTATATAAATCAAAGAGATCACTAGCTTTGACCTTCAGTCTGTAGGTCGATCTCTAAACCCTCCTGTTAGAGACTCCCCACCTAAGAATCGACATTGCAAGGATTCTCTCCACCAGTTGGCCCTTAAAAATTTTCTGCGCAGTCCCAACATCTAATGTCCTCTCCCTAGGGAGAAGCAGATCATAGACCTTAAGGCCCTCCATACACTCCGGATCAACCATAGTAGGCCAGACTCTCATTGGTTGTTCTAACATCGAGGCATCATCCATCACATCTATGGATCTCCCATCTCTGAGTGACCATATGATGTTGGAGAGCACCAATGGTGCTTGAGAACACATCTCCCTCCAAATGGAAGAGCATCGTCGACCGGCCTGGAACTCTACAACTGTAGTTCGCAAGCTATACTTGCCCCTCATTATGGAGCTCTACAATCCCTCCGATTTGAGTAAGTACCTCGCCATATGTCTAGCCACCAAGACCTCTCTCTTCATCAAGAGCGACTGGATATCTAATCCCCCACTTCGTAAGACTGATAGACGGTCCCTTATGCCACTAAGTGCACACCTCCCCTGCCCCCATGCCTCTCCCAGAGAAAATTTCTGAATATCTACACCTCCCTTGCATGGAGCTTAAGATAACCATCACTAGGGTGACTCTACCTATCATCGATAATGCCTTCCACAACCAACCCTCAAGCCTCTGCCGGATGCTCTGCTCCATATTGTTGCAGTTTCCCCTCTGCAGTCGTTTTCCTGGTAGGCACCCCCAAATCTCTATCCGTCCTCCTGCTCACCCACTTCCAAGGACTCCTTAATGTACACTTTGATTTGGGGCTTCGTCCTAGGGTTGAAGTAGACTGTGAATTTGGTGAGGTTGACTTTCTGCCCCAATGCCATACAGTAGTCCTCTGGATTGTAAGGGTGTTCCATTTCATGGCACAGGCAAGCATCATACAGTCATCAGCAAAAAGGAGATAAGATATTAGCTCTTCACTGGGGGTAGGCCTATAGGCCTCAAGAACCTGTGCTAGGGAGGCATCCCGTAGGGCCCTAGACATGGCGTCAACACAAATAATAAACATATAGGGCAAAAGGAGATAGCTTTGTCGTAGGCCAATAGTGGACTCAAAGAAAGCCATTAGTGTACCATTCACCAAAATAGAGAAGGATGGCGCTTGTACACAACTCTTGACCCACCTAATGTAGGTCCAGCTTATCTGGTCATATGCACGCTCCATGTCCAATTTGACCGCCATCGAGTTTCGTCAGCACGATGCCCGCTAAAGATCATACAGAAACTCTCGAGCAATCATAACATTGTCTGAGATACTCTGGCCTCCCACAAAGGCCCCCTGCTCTGGATAGATAAAGTGAGGTATAATATCTCTCAATTTGATTGCCAAAATCTTCGCAATAATCTTGTATAAAGTGGTGCACAAGCTAATTGGTCTCTAATAACCTAGCTTAGAAGCATTTTGTCTCTTCGGGATGAGGGTAACAAAAGTCCTTTTCTAGGCTCTGGGCATCGAATAGGTGCTGAAGAACTGCTGGATGGGTACTATAACCTCGTACCGTAGAATAGTCTAGTACCTCCTGAAGAAGGAAGGAAAACCATCCAGGTTAGGTGCTTTGTTCTCTGCTAGTGACCATAAGGCCTCCTGGATCTCCTTGGTCTCAACTGGACTGGTGAGGGCAGTGTTCTCCAAAGCAGAGACCCTCACTGTAGGTGATGGCCCAAACGATTGCCCACCAGATCCATACTGTGACGTCCACCCCATATTGTGCCGTCTACCCTGACTTGAAGAACTGCATAAGCTCCCGACTTAAGGCATCATCATCATCTACCATCCAACAGCTATTGTCCCTCAACCTCTTGATCCGGTTCCTCTGTCTCCGAATGATAGTAAATTGGGGAAAAAATCTAGTGTTCCGATCGCTGTCTATGATCCACTGTATTCTAGACTTCTGCCGCTATAGGGTCTCCTATTTGCGTAGGAGAGAATGGTGTACCACCAACTTTGACTTGAGCTCATGCAACTCCTCCTAGGATAGGCCCCCATTCTGTTCCTCTGCAGACTGGAGGTGTGCAATATTGGCCTCTATTTCCTCCAATCTTCTAAAGATATTCTCCACTTTCTCTTTGTTCCACTTTTGCAGGCGATATTTAGTTAACTCCAATTTTTGGATGTGCGGTACATCGCGTCACCTCAAACTGTCGTCCGCTAGATTGGTCACACAATGTCCGAAGACTGAGAATAAGTGAGCCATATCTTCTTAAAGTGGAGGTAGGGCAGTAAGAAGGGGAAGACTCAGTGCCGACCAAAACTGGGCAGTGATCCAAAGCAATGCAGGACAGATGACGCACATGATAGTTCAAAAACTATTGGATCCACCTGGCTATAGATAAGGCTTGATCAATCCTCCACCAAAACTATAATGATTCGAAGCAATGTGGGGCAGATGACACACATGATAGTCCAAAAACTATTGGATCCACCTGGTTGTAGAGAAGGCATGATCAATCCTCTCTCATACTCAAGCTTGGCCTTGGTGGTTGTTGCACCAACTATACCTTGGACCAGTGAATCCTAAATCAATTAGACCATTGGTGGTTATAAAATTTTGAAACTCTCTAACCTTGGTCTTAGCAGCAAATGCCTTGCCCCCTTCTCCTGGGCCCCCTTGATACAATTAAAGTCGTCTGCCGTCAGGGTGGTGATGCCCTGTTGGATCAGGCTAGTCACCTCACTCCCCAATCCTCGACGTTCTCTATAGTCAGTGCTAGCATAGAAAGCCGACAAAAGCCAAGAATCTCCATTGCATTCAGAAACCACCATAATAATTTGTTGATTGCAATTATGAAATACATCTACATTAGCAAATCCTATTCTCCACACTGTAGGGATAACACCCAACAAACCTCTGGATTCAATAGCATAGATCTCTAGAAGGATAGAAAGTGATGCTTAGCCCTCTTGAGGCTCCTTCTGGATAGCTGCATCTCAAGGAGCACATATACATCTGGGCTATGAAGCTACACCAGCCTTTTGAAGGAGCCTGGGAATGATGGTTTTGTACCCTCCTATAATTCCAAAATAAGAGTTTCATGATGCTACAGATGGGCCATCCAGTGGGTGCTCGACACCACCCTCAGCCTTCCTCGGCATGAAAAATCTCGGTGGATCCTCCCTGTTGCTCATCTCCCGAAACACTGCCGCCTTCAACCTCTGAATAGTGGCCAAATGGACCCTACTTCCCACCTCAACTCCAATCCGCATTCCTCATTCCCCCTACAGCCATCACATGTCCGCCCTTCATCTAGCCCCCTCCCTTCCTCGAATTAGTTGCATCATCCTCCCGGCACCCTCCCTTCCCTCCACGTAGCCCATTGACATCACCTTTAGTTGTCACCGCCGCTAGGCTCCCATGCCCATCACTGTCGGCCATTGAAGTCAAAGTTAGGGGCGCTTCGCTACCCCTCACCGCCGAGCTAGAAATGAAGTCTGGTTGGGTGGAGATCGTCGGTAGTAGTTCCAGCCTCTTACCCTCCGACTCGGCCGAGCTTCGTGAAGGCGACAGGCTCCTAGCCCTTTTGTGCCGGCCTGAGCTTGCGTCTGACTCAATCATCACTAGCTCTGAGCTCCCGGGCTTGAAGTCTCGGCCCATCTGGTCACCCTTGGGCTTGGCCCACATTAGCCCAAGGCCTAGGGCTCGCATCCAACTCACACATGGGCTGACTCTCCTCCACATCGGGTTGCAGCGAATCTTCGACAATTATAGCTTTTGGGGGCAACTATTGCCAAGCGATTTTTGCCAGCTTCTGCTAGCCGTCAGAGTCTGGCAAGGCTGCAAATAGGTTGGGTTAACCCATGACCCGACCCCATCCGACTCGCTTAGACCTGATCCAACCTATTTTGGAGGACCAATGGGGTCGAGTCAGGTCCTAAAATTGGACTTGTTTCATTTTTTAGGTTGGGTCTGGATTTACTGAATTCAGACCTAACCCGATCAGACTTGACCTATTTAAATTTGGATAATTTTGGATCTTTAATCCTACGATCCAACCCAACCCAATCCAAATCTGTAAAATTATTTGGGCCCGCGAGCCGCAGCTCGCGGGGGTGCAAACAATTTCTAAAGCCATGGATAGGTTGACTCGACCCAGATTCGATCCGGACCTAAATATTTTTAGGTTGGATCTATGTATGTAAGAATTTGGGTTGGATTCGGGTCATACATAGATCCAACTCGATCCGAATGACCCGTTGGATCAAAAATTTTAGCAGTGGATCCGATCTAACTCGATCTTCTATTTGGTTGGGTTTGGGTCCAAAATTAGAACTCGAACAAGAAACTGAGTTCGGTCGGGGTCAGTCATGACCCGTCCCATTTGCACCCCTAGAATCTGGTGGCGAGCTCAGTCAGTTCTAGGAGGAACTAGACCCTGAGTGTGAAGAATCCATCCCCGAATGTGAGAAATTCGGCCCCGATGCTGACTCAGGGTTAGGCTCAATTGTCTTCCTTAGCCGCACATAGCCCTTTGTAGCCCTAAGCTGATGGATCCTTGCTGTGGTAAGCCAAGGGCTGAACATCGGTCGCCACTCTTGGTCAGATTGCTCCAGATCCAAATAAGAAGGGTTCTCATGCTCTGTCTCCTCCACCATTGGCATCGAAGATCCCTTCCACAGGTTGCCGGCCTCTGTCGACACCCAAGACAAGGGGGATCTGCACTCCTCCTCATGGCCAATCCTTCCACACTGGAAACAAAAATACGAGATATTCTCATAAACAAAAACCTATTCAAAAACCTTAGAGGAGCCTTGAATGAGGGTCTTCGGCTTCAATGTCTCCAATGCATCTATCTCCACCTTGACTCTAGCATAACCCAGCTTCCTCTGTTGGTCCGTGAAGCCATCCAAGGCCAAGGGTCGCCCGGCCACCACTGCGATGTCGAGGATGGAGTCTCTCTCCCTTTATTTCAGCAGAAGGCGGGGTAACTGGAGCCACACCACCACCACCTTGATCATATCTACGCCAGGGACGAAATTTGGCTTCCAAGGTTCCATCGTTAGTAGTTGCCCGACCACTAGCTAAGGGCCACCGTCCAGTGCTCCATTCCAGTCATCCTCGCTCCTAAATCGGCATGCACTGTTGTCCTCAACCATTGGAAAGACTTCCACCTCATAATCCAGCTTCCCCTTGGGTTTGAAGTTCTGAGCGACACAATCGGTTAGAACCCTCCGCTCGAGACATCTGATGATCAATGCCGATATCTCCCATGCCTGCCTTGACGCCCCCACCCTCTTCTTCGGCAACTCCAACACTACCATAAAATAGTGTTGGAGGTTCTCTAGCTCCTCCTACAAAATTTTGTGGCTTGTCTAGAGCTGGGAGGATCCTTGCACCACACTCGCATATGTCACCAGCGGAGGACGATCCTTGCCCCTGGAAGGCCCCTTTGCCAGATTGGCACTACGATCTCCCATGGTCTGACTCCTACTTTTTGTTCGATGAAATCTCGCAGCCACCACACAAAAATTAAAGTAACTCCACCACAGCCGCTCCAAGAGCATACACCACTCCCTAGGGGGTGTTTGGTATGGGGTGATCGTCCTAGGATCAAGGGTGATGTGGGTGGAGGTGATGAGATCACCGTGTTTCGTTGCACTATGGTGATCCTACATGGCAGTGATCTTAAATCACCTCCACTCCTCAAATCACCCTCCAACTCGGTGATGGGATACCCGTCCTTGAGGTCGGGAATCCAAGATCACCCCAGGGCAGTGATCCTGGGTTGAAAGTTAAAGACAAAAATACCCCTCAAGTTAGCAAAAAATTGATATATCAATATACCATCAATATATATATATATATATATTATTGATATTATAAATTATATTAATGATATATATTATATTATAATATATTACTAATCATATTATTATCCCATTATTATTGAAGGATAATTTTAAATTATAGTAGAAATATATTACTATTTTTTATATTTATGTAATGAAAATATTTAATATATTACTATATTACTTCTATTTACCTTACTTTTCTAATCAAAATAATTATTAGTATTAAAAAATCTATTATAAGTATAAATAAAAATATTAATTCTATAATGAAAAATAACATATTTTTATAAGATTAATAATTTATAGGAGTAATAAATATATTTTTATAGGATATATTAATAATTAATATATTGATAAATATATTAATATTTTATTATAATATATTTTATATGATTAATAAATATATGATAAGGGCTACTAAAAGTAGAATATGTGACAAAATTATAGAGTTATTATAAGAATTAGTATATTGACTTACATTTTTAATTCATGAGAATTAAAAATACATAAAAAAATCCATCTAAGATATATCAAGGGTATTTATGGTATTATGTGGTCAGTAATCTTGGATCCCCATACTATACTAAACAAGTTACTCATGGATATCCGAAGATTTTTAATCACTGAATCATGGCATACCAAACACATTGATCTTAGATCACCGGAATCAAATCACCCCAGCATTCGGATTACCGGAGATCTTAGATCACCGTGGTGATCATGTTGGGGTTACCAAACGCCCCCTAATGTTTTTCAGTAACCTATAAGCAAACAAATGTATGGTCATAGTCTGACCACGTTAGATGTAAAATGCAGCGGGGCATGTGGACTCACTTTATCATGATCAAAGATAATTAATAGAAATGCGTGGCGGGAGGTAAACCATATATTGACCTTATAGGAAATAAATTCCACTATCGAGACTCATGACCATCCAAGCGTGATCCTACCACTATATCAAAATATTTAAGCACAAACCTCGGTTAGCAGGAAGTGCATGAACCAATCAAAGCATGCTTGATTTCAAATGTTGAAATCATAGACACCGTATCTATTCTAGGAGAATTAGTGCCCTAACATGGGTCATGTGTCTGGGTGTGCTAGAGAATGGTTAACAAGTGGAGAAATTATTGCCTACATTGCATGTACTCTGATCGCTATGTACGCAGCTAATCACCGTTGTTGATTCTTATAATGATGCATTGAGATGCGTGCCTGATGAACGAGGCTCTTAGGAACTAGTAGCTTTTATTGGCTGCATGCTCGGCCACATGGTGCATGCACTACTGTAGGCAATAATTTCTCCAACAAGTGACACTAAGTTAATAAATAAATGAATAGCACATAGAAATGGATGCACGTATTTATATATGCCCTCTCATCTCTCCAAAATTATATTTTGCTTACCATGTGATGCACCTCGGTAATGGATCTCCTAGATAAAATGAGAGCTCCTATGTGCACAAATCCCCTTAAAAACAACCACGTGCCTCTCCTTCCCTTCCCCTCTTGTAACTGTCTGAGATTAACGATCTCTTACTCCAAGAAACTTAGTTTAATAAAGAAAGAAGGGAATAAGAATAAGATATATTGTGCCACATGGTAGTTGAACAGTTATAAACCGACCAAATAAGGAGAGCCTGGTCATCGGGAGATGGTCAAAGTAGAGGGTATGAAGTGAAAGAATGATTCACCCTTTTTTTTTTCATGATTTTAATCATTGGATCGCACGACGGTCGCTTTGAAATCAATACAGATGGATGAAAGAAAGAGTTCAGAATGCTTTGAGAGCTATGGGAGATGTGATCCAATGGTTGACGTCGTGAAGGAAGATCAATCATTGTTTCACATGAAAGATACAACCCGATCCTGTGATAGAGTGGGGGGTGAGGCCACCCACATTCATGCACTTGTATTTTTTAACATATACTGGAAGGCGTATGTGGGTTTAGGATGAGTCAAATGAGGAGAAGTTGAGGAATGAGTGAAAAATCTATGCTTCGGTTTTCTATATTTCTCAAGGCAATGTGCTAAAAATAAGTTGAATCTCGGTATTCTCACGTGCCATGTGATGAGAGCATATGGCTAACCATCTGATATTTTGTATTCATTGTAGTGGCTATCAATCCATTTGATGAATTAAACACCTTAAATTTCTAGTTAGAAAATTATATTGAGGATTATGATTGGGTCCAAAAACTCAATGACTTGAGTTTTGAAGTTGAATTGGGTTCTGATTTCTATATCAAGACCTCTTTCTGGTTGGAGTACTCGATTGCCCCCCCTTTCTCCCTAGCATGGACAAGATCTATGGATCTCAGAATATAAACTAGAAAAGTAGAGTTGGTAGATTTTGCGATGTTTTAGGAGTTGGTTGATGCTTGCAAGATACCAAACAAAAATGAGGACAGCATAGGACCACGATACCAAACAAAGCTGCCGAACTAACAGCTAACCCTCAAGCTGCCACCATAACTAACTTTAACCATCAAAGCATTTGACCAATATCTAGCATGATTTACAGGGTGGGGATATACCATCAATTCAAGTTGCATGCAAATCGAATTTTGCTTGGATCCTATACTTTTCCTTTGGATTCAGATTTTCTTTCATCATTATATAGCTTATGGGTTTAGGATTCCATTATGTGGTGGAACCAGCTCGCATCCTTACACTTGTAGTAGTAGTACATGACAACCATGCAGCCTTGGTTGAATGGTTGTGATTAAGGTTCCCTACCACGTTCCTGGTGCAAGTTATTAAACATATGACTGTCACTTTCTAATGTTGACTCAATTATGACTACTAGTTAAATATTTGTACTCACATGGCGCCGTCAACCTTCATGTGCAGGCAACAACTTGGGTATAAGATAAAATATACGCTTCCAAGGGATACGAGGCTCAATGAACAAAAAAAAAATACACACCCTACCAACCCTCGGAAATCTAGTGGGACCCCTCTAATCATCAATTAGAATCCAGAACTATACTTTGTAGTTTGTACGCCTAGTTCATGAGCATAATAAAGAGTCATGTCCATAGGTTTTTAAGGAAATCCAAGCTTACAAAGACTTGTGAGGAGCCCCTCTTTTGAGATTGGGCCCCCACCAAAGTGTTTAACAACTAATCCTCCCTCTCATTCCTCCTTTTGAACTCTCTTTCCGAAAAGCATACCATAGGTTTGGCACGCCCAAGAGCCTCAAAAAGTCCCTAGGAAGCCACAAAGAAGCTCTCCGAAGCTGGTCGGCGTAGCTCATCGTCCCATGATTTCGACTTTTCATGGCCTCCCCACGCGTGATTAATTAAAACACTTTTCCTTCACTCTCTTAGTCTAAGTTAAAAGGTGGTATTGCACAAGGGAAGTACTGCTAATAAGCTTGCTTTGGGAGTGCTAACGAAGCCGCCCACCGACCACAGGGAGGAGTGCCTCGAGAGACATGGAGGTTTATCGTTTAAAAAACAAGGTTAAGACGCGTTCTAATACGTGGCCATGGCGTTCGTCCGCCGTCTGTAGCCAAGGGACACCAGGCTCCCCGATTGCACACACTCCTATATATCACATACGTGGAAGGATGGTACCAATATTCTCATATCAACTTAGTGTGTTGCACTTGGTGGCTTTTGCCTAGGCCAAGAGTGGAAAGATGGTCCTGGTCATTTCAAGGCCTATAAAATAAAAGCTTACAAGCGCCAAAATGCTATCCTATCCCTTCTTTTAACATGAAAAGGGGAGACTCTCAGGAAACCAATGTTTCATGCACATGCCGCCCCACCAAGAGCTCTCACTCTCAAGCAAGAGAGTGGGTTTCACCATCAGTCTCTGGAACTTCCAACTCAAAAGATAAAACGCCTCTTCTCACCTCTCAAAGCTCGCACCATCTTAAAGAAGCATATATACAAACCCTAACCCTAAGTGAGACCATTAGCACTTGCTAGGTCTATTTTTAATCTAAAGGCAGCTTCTTTGGTGATTGGATAGCTACCATTCAATTAGGAATGACAATCAGCAGATGTCTTAAAATATAGTATATGTGGAAGTGATTCAAGTTCATGAACCTAGACAGATGTGGATTGCTATCTGATATCCATATATTATTATAATTCCTTCCAATTACTTGCTACTCTTTCCTGGTTTCCACCAGGAGAGAAGAATGTTAATTTCTCACATCCTTTGAAAACCCTAAAGACTTCAACAAAGAGCACTATAATTAAACAAATGTAACTTTTCAATTGTTCCTTTGACTAACAGCTTGTATCTGCACTGTATGGGTTGTTAGTCAGTGAAGCAATACGAAAAAAGCTCCATATTAGCTTTGCAACCTTTCTTTCTTCCTTTTTTTTTTTTATGTTTTTGAGTTCGTGCTTATTTCTTGGAATAGGAAATAAGAATGCAAGCCAAACTAAGACTTCTAACGGGATAACCTTTTCTAGGTTTCAGCCTTAGAAAAAAAAATATATTGACAATATATATCTTCTATTATCATCGAACCTGATTGACGTTTTCTTTTCTCTTTTTCTTTTTTTTGGTACGTCGAACCCCACTGACGTTTAATAAGCGTTTTTTGGACTGTGGAGGTGCAACTTGGAGTAGAAGAATCTTAGGCTGGGACATAAGTTTTGATAAACACGTAGGACTCCATGCATTACATTAACGCAAAGGCAGCTAAAAGCCAAGAGGGTGGTTAAGGGCAGTGGGGAAGCGCCACCTGTCAGGAATAGTTTGTCAAGAGATTCAGCGGGGCCCACTCCAGAGATGGGTGGGTCCCAGGGCCGGTACTTGGGCCCTTACGAGTCAAGAGGGAAAAGCTGGGCCGTCAGATTCGGCCCCGCCTCCGTCTGGAGAGATAATTTCTATTCTGGCTCGTGGGACCCGCTCCATAGTTGTAGAGGTAGTTGGTTGATTTCTCGCGGTGAGATGACGGTAGTGTATTTCTGAGTTAGCTTTCTGCATTGAATATAGAGAGAAGGAACTTTCTTTTGTTCTCTACTTTCTTTGCTTCATGTCAACATGATTGACACACTATTATAAATAGCAATGACAAGATTTAAAATAATAATGGGTCGGGGATTATTATTTCGTGGATGCCTTGTTAGTTGATTCAATTTTTATGTATAGGATATATTCAAAAATATTAGTCTTAATTAGATGGCATCTTATGTGACTCATCATAGTAAAAATTTACAGGCCGTCTATAAAATTTTATAATCAACTGTTATTTACAATTTAGACTATTTTTTGATTTTGCCAGATATATTTACACTGAGCGTGTTTGAGTTGTATCTCCGCCAGTTTTACTAAGAATAATTAATGATGGTTCAAAACAGCTATTGAGAATTATAATATTTTTAATAGGCATTATTTATTTCAAAATATGAATTCTATATGGCTACTATAGCGTTGTTATAATGGGAAATAACAAGCAATAATAAAAAATAATGGTTTATATTTCCTGTTAGATACATTAACATATATGTTTGGACAATACAATCATTTTTGAATGGATTTTTTGCTTATGATATTGTGTTATAATGATCTATTATAATGAGAAATAATGGAAAATAATGAGAAATAATAGCTATTACATTTGCTTATGATATTTACCACGATAACTTAAAACATGTGGTCAAAATCAATATTAATGTTACGACGCCATCATTTAAAACCATAACTAAGATATTGGATTGTGTTACTACTGCTGGCTACTTGGAGATACAATATAATTGATAGCTTGGTTCATATTATCTTGAGCTATATAAAATAGTATATACTCATATATTTCCACTTGATATGAGGCTAAAGTACCGATTGAGCTTTGTTAATTAATTTTGTATAGTTTAAATTATCTCTAAAACAACAATATACATTATCATAAATGATAATTAATTAATTCCTACTCAAATAAGGTCCATGACTTCAATTTTTAATAAAGTCACAATGAATTAAACCATTATGATTTTTGCAGCAGGGACTCTTCTGCATTTTTTCTGTTTTTCATCAATCCATAATAGCTTCATGGCCATGCTGCACTATATGCCATGCATATTCATGTCAGTTAATTATGCTTGTTTAACCTGCATTGGTCCAACCTCATGCCCTAACCATGCCTTGGTTGCACCACAAACCGGGCACCATGGTTGCTGATAGAAAGATATGAGATATTTGCAGCACTGGCCTACGAGATATCCTGCAGAGCATACTGATTCTCCCTTTTCCTCGCTACTCATGATGGCATAAAGTTTTAGAAGATCATATCATGATTAAAGTCCTCCGCTTTTGCCTATCAAGAGGGAAAATAATTAAAGATCTTATAGAGTAGATACTTTAGTCGTTGCCAGTATCATTGATATCATCAAATGAAAAAAAGCAGTAGGTGGCCTTGCTAATCCAATGCACATCTCTGCTGATATTTGATTTCCAAGTAGCCCACGAGAATCTTTCGTCATATTATGGTTGCCAAGACCACCACCCTTTCCCTTCACTTTGAGAATTGTACTCTTGACAAAGTGGATGCCTCTTTTGTCCTTAGTTTATTGCATGGAAAAGAATTGTTATTACCAAACATGCCTTCCTCCAATTACTCAAGATACCCTAGCTAGTATGCAACTCTTTGGACTAACATTATTATGTTCACTTTTTAGTTATCTTGGTTGGGATTTTTATTTTATATGGACAACTCCATAGTCAAGTACAATTGCGTAGCATATATTTAGCCAATCAATGCAATCTGTTTGTTGTAAGCAAACCAATGAAATCAAAGACTATAACCATGGTTTTTTCTCCCGTAATATAGTGGAGTTTCAACTAACCCCACCATTTGACTCGAAAGACTTGAGCACCCACAATGACTTCCTAATAAAATGTGAATTTTGTGGACTGTAGTGATAGGATATAGTTCTAGTATCTTGCTATATATCTATTATCCAAATCAGTGGACACACCACACCCATGCACGTATACTCACATATAATAGCACACTCATACGTTTGAGATTTTCTATAAATCTTTTTCAGATTTCACTTAGTACGTCCGTTGGATGTCGGATACATGCATGCATGCTCTCGTTACCGTTTCCTTTCTTTGAGGTCAAGTCCAAGATACCTGAAATGCTTTAGGGGTTCAACCTTGCAACTTATATCACCACCAAAACAAGCATAGAAAAAGTAATTCACCTTTTCAATGGAAAATGCGATTCATGGAAAACTCATGCTAATTAATGAAAACGAATTGTTAACAACATTTTTTTTTCTTCTAAAATTTCTTTAGTACAACTTGCGCAAACATTGTCATAAAAAGCTATTATCATTAGATCCCTGGGAAAATCTGGATTTCAGGTTACATCTCAAAAAAGGAATGATCTCACTTCTACGTACCTGAAGTCACCTGACTCCTGTACAAATATCACTAACTGAAGATTACCATCTAACATTAAGGAAAAAGGCCCAAAACGAAGTGATGGCATATCCAGGGTTCCTACATGATAGGCATAGAGTGTCTGGTTGATTGGGAACCATAAGATTTATCTTGGCCTGAGTCCAACCTGATATGCACTTCAACTATTAGATGAGAACGTACCATAGGAACTCAAGATAGGCAACAGCTCCTTCTTCACCTGCCTAAGTTTTCTAACAAATGCAAAACAGCAATGCTGAATCTGTAAAAGAACTGCAAAGACAAATACTAGTAGGACAATTTGGATCACTTTGGGGCACAAAGTCAAGCTGTCGTTATGAAAAACTTTGTATTCATATGACATTTATAAACTCTAAGCATCATATATACACATCGTGATGAATTTGATTTGGCGCTTTGCGCCTAAATATCTTCCCTCATTATAAAAAAGTAAAAGAAAAAAAGATAAATTGACATCATGGCCTTCTGATCAGACAATGCGGCATCGAGGTTCAATGGAACATCTTTTTCTATAAACTGCAACAATGCTCATAAAACAGTTGGTGGGTCTCGTATTGCGAAGACAGAAGCAGAAGAAGGTTAATCAACATATCGAAAGGCATCAAATTAAAATTATCGAGGATGACGGGATATGAATAAAAGGCCAGTGCTCATCTATTACCGACCGAGGTAAAATTTGAACTGTAATTCCTTATTTGACTTACAAGCTGAGTAAAGTGGTCCATTCTCTCAAATCCTCGGATTCCTACATGCATGCTGTTTCGAAATTCCAAGTCATGATCTTTGCAATCAGAGTGCTGTTCCCATGCCTTTTTGTTGATTTGGTCACTTCAATTCCCCATTACATTGCCATCATGTTAGAACAAGTTGAAGAACTAGGGACGAATGGACATAAATGTGGAGGTTGTGTGGACTGTGCAACGATGTATGCAGAGACGTCATTCCATCACATGAAAGGCATAGACTAACTAAGCATTGTTGCACCTATATGGGGTCGGGTATGGAACAAAATTCCAAAGAAGGCCCCATAAAAGGATTTAGCAGCATCTTACTACTCCATCTCAGCCTGACGTCAAACCTCTTGCTGACAGGTCGACATCCTAGCGTATGCCAGTTGGCAGATAGGGTGGGACCACCCACACGTGCGTAGACTGCTCCATCACTTTCAGAAAATTCCATTGTCATTGTTCCAACTTGATTGTAATTTTTCAGGCATGGTATTGAAGAGCAAACACAAGATGAGAATGTCGGCGAATAGTCCACCCATTGAAGGCCATTTGCTTCAATGATCTATGACATTTATGGATGTAGATCATATCTAGGGAAACGTTCATTGAGCTGGCTCTCACTTCTATTATATTTCTGTTGAGGGATCATTTGTCGGCGTATAATTTCTTCCACTACACTCAAGAACCACTCTGTAACTACTCATAGAGCTCAACCATGATAAGGGACATGCTGTGATAATAATGCAAGCTTTGTAGAGGGTTTTGATGAGCAACATCGAGCACTGCCATTAATGTTCTTGATAACTAGTTCACCATATAATCTTCTCAGCTTAATTCTCCATGCTTGATGGTTGAGCTGGAAAATGTTACATATCTGATTGAAGGAGAATTGTTGATCCAGTTTGTAGCTAGTACAAAACTTGACTGGGGTATCTGGTTTTGTCATAATAGGTGCAAAAATTAATTCGAAGATTTGGTAATTCAGGTTGTCAATGGTACACAAGTTATTATTTGAAGTTGGATACCAGAATTAAACAAATAATACATAAAACTGAAGTTTGAGCAGAGAGGGCATGTAAGGAATTGCAGAACCAAGTGACCAAAAAGGCCTAGAATTATATATGCAGTAATAACAGCTACGACAAATCCACAAACATAGCTTTCCCTTTCATCTCTTAATGGTTTTCTTCAACTAGGGACTTGCAATCTAAGATATTTATCATAAAAGCAGTAGATTACCATCGTTTACGTTACATCGCTTTTAACCGATCAGAGCCATGGCCAGAAGCAGGAGAAGTGAGAAGATGCTAGTCCAATGAGGCGCATCAGATACAGAGCCTAAACAATCTGTTTGGTGATGCATATAGCAAGTGGAGAGCAGTCGCATTATCTCATTTTTTGAGGTGAAAGGGAGGGGAAACCATCCCACGCGTGGTAGTTAAGATCTCATTACTGCATGATGACTTTGGAACAGCAACAAACAAGTTAACGACGACAGCAAGTGAAGGAAGAGGCAAGAACTTGTGGCCTTGGTGGAGGAAAGATTGGGCTATAAACAGCGACCTGAATGCAATAGGAAGTGGGTCATTCCACCCCAACCCAATCATCCTCTTCCACTAGCATGTTTGGGCTGGATAAATTTTAAACTCTTATCATTCCATCTGACCATCCGAAAGCGATCGACCGAAGAGCTACTGACACATAATAAGAGCGTCTCTCACTCAGCAGTTTTCAGCAGCTCAATGCATGGCACATCGTAGTATTATCCACATAGATTTGCACTAAATGTTTTCTTCCTATATTTGAGTGAATCGTGGAATGAGTATGATTGCTAGCGATGTACCATTTGATCACCAACTGTTCCTACTCTGTGCCATAAGCAGCAAAAGTAATATGAAACATCTGCAGAAATTCAATAAGCTAGATAAATTCCGAGAAGGAATAAGCAACACCCCTCCTCAGATCTTGCGATCTTGGAAAATTTTTGGCAGAATATATCGAAAATCTTGTGCTAGATATATTATTTTAAAGCATTCATTAAATTAAACATTAAACAAAGAGAGGAGGCGGCCAGGCTTATTATTTGAGAACCTCAAGAGCACCATCTTCACTCCCAGCACATGCAGCTCTCATTGCCATCCCCACCTATTTAAGCACCCCACCCCATCCTCTCATCCTTCCCATCTTTACTACAACAAACACTTGCCTTGCCTCCTACCTCTATCTCCATTTCTCTCCCTATCTCTGTCACTTTCCTACTCCCCTAACTCCTTCCTATCCTCATTCCTATCTCCACAAACCAACTCCATTGGCAACAGGTACTCCCAAACTTTCACCTTCTCTGTTCACAGACTCGACCATATTCTTCCCAACCACTCTCTACAAACCAGCCAGCCAACCAACCGAGCCGAGCACGCATCCATTCGAACATGGCCGGAAGCATGTCCGATCGATTCGATTTCTTCTCTCGACGGTGTGTGTGGGTGAACGGCCCGATCATCGTCGGAGCCGGCCCGTCCGGCTTGGCGGTGGGTGCATGCCTGAAGGAGCAGGGTGTTCCTTTCGTGATCCTCGAGCGGGCCGACTGCATTGCCTCCCTCTGGCAGAAGCGAACCTACGACCGGCTGAAGCTCCACCTCCCCAAGCAATTCTGCCAGCTGCCGAAGCTCCCCTTCCCTGAGGAGTACCCCGAGTACCCCTGCAAGCAGCAGTTTATAGGCTACTTGGAGTCATATGCTAAGCACTTTAAGATCAACCCGAGATTCAACCAGTCGGTGCAGTCCGCGAGGTACGATGAGACATGCGGGTTGTGGTGTGTGAGGACCGTCGGTACCGGCGCTGAGGCCGGAAACCGGAACGCCGAGGTGGAGTACATTGGCCGGTGGCTGGTGGTGGCCACTGGGGAGAATGCTGAGAAGGTGGTCCCTGAGATGGAGGGACTGGCACAGTTTGGCGGCGATGTCATGCATATCTGCGACTACAAGTCCGGCGACGTCTACCGGGGGAAGCGGGTATTGGTGGTCGGATGTGGCAACTCCGGCATGGAGGTCTGTCTCGATCTCTGTGACCATGATGCCTTCCCATCGATGGTTGTTCGTGACTCGGTGAGTGATCACGGCTCGAAGACAAAAATTCAGACATTTTTATTTTTATTTTCCAGAACCAAATCCTCTGTTTTTCTAATGCAGCTCTGGTTTATTTAACAGGTTCATGTGCTGCCAAGACAGGTTATGGGAAAATCGACGTTCGAGCTGGCTGTTTTCCTACTGAACTGGCTGCCGCTCTGGCTGGTGGACAAGATTCTACTGGCGTTAGCATGGCTGGTTCTTGGGAACGTAGAGAAGTATGGCTTGAAGAGGCCTTCCACTGGTCCTCTGGAGCTCAAGAACACACAGGGGAGGACCCCTGTCTTGGATATCGGCACTCTGAGCAAGATAAGGTCTGGCGATATAAAGGTGGTTCCTGGGATCAAGAGGTTCATGCCAGGAAAAGTTGAGCTTGTTGATGGCCAGATCCTCGATGTCGATTCAGTTATCTTCGCTACTGGATACCGAAGCAATGTTCCTCAATGGCTTCAGGTATTAGGCTGTTTGCCATCTTCTTCTTCTTCTTAATCCTTGGTTTTATGAGGGAGGGTAGCTCTTCTTGAGCCTTTGCCAATATATATATCTATATATATATATTGAATCTAGAATAGAAGATTTCTTTCATTCAAAACTAAGCATGTTCTTCCCCATGTTCTACACTGTTTGTTTAAATTTGACAGTTAAAAGTAGTTAGATGCCTCATAGTTCTCAATTTTATGTTATGTTTTCTAAGAAGAGGTCAGACTTGACTCAAAACTGGAGTTATGGGGCTCCTCACATGGGTCTCCATGAAGTTAAGATAGGAAAATATGAGAGATGAGCAGATATTGTTCTTTTCTGACAAATGTTTGGAAACCCTGAAGACTTTTGGCACAGTTTGGTGGTCATGGTTCCATCCCACCCTGAGGAAATAGCTAGTGACAGTTGGGCATTGGACTAATTTGGAGGTTTTAAGGTTGTCTTGTAAAGACTGAAGTATGTGCCTTGCTATTATTTCTGTATGTATACTTTTGAAGAGCAGGGAGAGTCATCTACTTTTGGGTTTTATCTTTGCAGGGAACTGATTTCTTCTCTAAAGATGGATTCCCAAAAGTGCCATTTCCAAATGGGTGGAAGGGGTACTCAGGGCTCTATGCTGTTGGATTCACAAGGAGAGGGCTCTCTGGTGCTTCCTCAGATGCTGTGAGGATAGCAAAGGACATTGGCAGGGTCTGGAAAGAGGAAACAAAGCCAACAAAGAGGCTCACTGCTTGCCATAGGAGATGCATGTCTCAGATCTGATGACATCCCCTTCTTTTCCCCCTACTTATCTTTGTTCAGCTCCTGCTAATTTTGTTTCCTCTCCTCCTTTCTCTTGCTGGTGAGACTGATTGTAGAGTAGTGTAAAATAGACAAAGTGCAGAGCCCTCTCTCAATGGAGCCCAAGTTTTGGACAAAGAATGGGCCTCTTGTACAGAGAACAGTTGAAGATGATGAGGCTTTTTTCACTTTTGGGAACTTTGTACAGCAATTTCAAATCTTTACTTCAATGCGAACAGTACCTTCTTTTTGGCTGCTATATTTCTGGTTTTCTCAGTGATCCCTCTCTTCCATAGACCTATCCCTTTCTCCCTCCCACTAACCAACATACTGGAGAAAACATGGGCTTCTGTGCTTTTTTTTCCCTGTACTTGCTTGCTCGTCTTCAGCTTTGAATCTGGGACTGTTTTACCTTCACCCTGTCCACATCTGAAAAGGCTGGTTAATTTCCACGGCAAATCTTACAAGACTCGAGCAGTGAAACTTGTTTTGCAGCTGGACAACATCAATTATTTCATACGAATTAATGTGAAAGCATGACAGTGCACTAAAAGATACTGCGATCTCTATGAATTATTTCTGAAAGGGAAATAAAGTTTAGAGCCTTATGGTAGGGGGTTGAGTTGTACTCAAGTTGCAGCAGATAGAGATCCCCCACTACAACCAGAAACACCAATCGACATGCCAAAGGCCCACCAAATCATTAGCTCCTTAGGAACCCATCGGATTAATATGTCACCCACCCTCTAATGATCTCTATGGCTGCCACCTTGCAGTTCCCGAAGGAGTACACTAGTGTAAAGTTTTGAGTCTCATTAAAAGAGGGAAAATGGGTGAAGAGCTGAAGAACCAAACCTACACACTCTTTTGTCTCCCTTGCTCTCGGTTCCAATGCATGTAAAGAATCTCAAAGTGCTATTCTTACAATCTCTAGTAGAGGAAAAGGGAACCATATGCCATTGTAGACTCTGAATTTAGCACTACTTCTGACATTGGGGTATCATGCACTAGTTCTTCTGATCATTGGAATCCTGTCTTTTTTCCTGTCGGTGGAGAATCCATCGACTCCGCAATTCCCCTCCGAGTAGTCCGAGTTGCGCAGCCGATGAATGCACCACTATCACATAAGAGTTATTTAAGCACTAGATTCTTGTGCCCATACAAGCAAACATATGCACATCTGTGTCATTTGATGCCCATTTCGTCCGTTTGGAATGATTCAATGTCATGCATTTTAGAAGTTCATTGTGAATGCTGACACTGAAATTTTTTTGGTATAATTGTGGGATCAGATTGGCCCCATGTGTATCTTTCCTGAAATGGGACTAATGCTTTGCAAGATCTTAGGAAATTTAGGGTCAATAGAAGTTATCATAACCGAAAAATATCTTTTTCTTTTTTGGGAGCAACAATATCTATGCCAACAGGAAGCTATCACAAATGATTTATAATCTGGAAACTTGCTGAGATTCACTTGGAAGGAAGAATATTTTTTTTCAAGTCTACTTTTACAGTAGCTATTGTGAAGTTGGAACCTCAGGTACTAGTATTCCTCCTACCCTACAACAGATATCCACATTGTGGGATTGGATCTTGCCATCCGAGACCACTTTAAGCTAAGAGAGAAGAGGAGAGAGAAAATCGGACGCGATGCATTTTTTTTAAAAAAAAATCTGGAAGAGGAGTACCCACCTTCCCTCTAATGAAAGTTGGCAAAGATTCCTAATATTCAAAGATTTGTAAAATAGGATTTGAAGTCCTCCTTTCTCAGAGTATTGGAATTTCTCTTAAATTCATGATTTTTCAGGACGTAAAGTTCAACTTCTTTACGATAGAAATGTGTTGGCACTTCCAGTTTCTTCCTCAATGTGATCTCACATGAGATCACTGAACTATTTATAGAAGTCAGTCGCACGGAATTCTCATCATATATAGTAAGGATAAAGTACTAAAATCATGAGGGACACTGAGATCTCTGCCTATGTACACAAATGGTAGCCAAGACATTTTGTACAGCAATAAGTTAAATCTTCATGTAGTGTTGGCATTAGTGCAGGATCCCAATGACAGACTATTGAAAAGGTTGCTAAAATCGGTTAGGGCAAAATCATTGGATGTCATTCTTGAACATTCACTAAATTCGAGCAAGAAGTTTGAAGATTTAATTGTGTTTTTCTCCACTGTTGAATCAACCTCAAGTTAGCACAGATGAGAATGTTCTGATCACAGTCTTGAGTTCAGCATTTGGGAAAAAATTAAGGATGAAGGAGATACATACGAGAACCACCAAATTTTTTAAAAAAGAAATCAATTATTTATTATTGGGAGAGAAAACGACAGAAAGAAAAGAATGCAATTTTTTTCGGAAAGAAAAGATTTAAAGTTATTGATATATTTGTAAGCTTACAGGTAAAAACAAACATGAAAGAGACGGGCAAGATGATAAACCATAGCAAAACCCCCTTTACCACCAATAATAGATCACGACTTTTGGTTGATGTCCAGGACAATTGTTTACAATGTCATCATGGAGTATATCATAAAATTCATGAATAGTTGGCTAATTGATGGAGACATCAGAGCCCTTCATCCAGATGATCCTGAGCCCCCGGATTGAGTCAGACCCGGATTGGGTCCATTTGAGTTCGAGTCATTTTCTTTTATTGCATTATTTACTTTTGTCTTAGTCAAGTTAATTTGGTTCGTTATTTTGTTATTAGACTGGTCAATTGGGTTTATGTAATTGGGTCAATATGTAAGGTCTATTTAAAGACCACCTCTCTATGTATAAGGGAATTGATGATTGAATGAAAAAAACCCTAGCCTCTTTCTTGTTTTTCTTCTTTTTCCTCCTCCCCTTCTCTTCTTCCTGCGTCCCTATAACCTCTTCCTTCTCCCTCTCTTGTTCTTCCTTCTTCTCCTCTTTCCCCGCACTTGTACTACATCAACTTGGTATCAGAGCAAATCGGTTTTGCTTCTATTGCCAAAGCCCCGATCCAACAACAGTCTTCTTTTCCCTCGGTTCCCACCAACAACAAGAACAGGGCCCCTCCCTCTGTCAGTTCCGCTCAGCAGAAAAGGGGTCTCTCGCTCTCTCGGTTCTCACAAGAAGGAACAGAGGGGAACAACCCCTGGCTCATCGGGCCTCTCTCGGTTCCTTCTTCTTTCCCTCTGTCAGCTTCACAAAAAAAAAAAATGAACGAAGAGATCTCTGCGGCTGGTCTTCCCCGTCCATCTGTCATCACGCCCGACACCACCATTAACCGCGGTACCCTCGCCGTGTCCACCTCCCCTGCTTCAACGCCGGCGGCCGCTTCGCCTTCCACAGAAAACCCCGCCGGTGTATGGCGGAGCAGCGCTGGATCCCCGAATTCCGGTTGGCGCACGAGCTCTACGGGGTATCCCGACCACGGACACCGGAGCGTTCTGACGGGCCGCGAGTGAATCCCGCTGCTGGAAACAAGAAGAGCGTCGCCGCTTTATTTTCAGCCCTATCCCTCGGAACTGTCGACGCACCCGCCGACCACTGCACAGAGGAGAAATTCGGCCGCCACCACGTTCGGCCGTCGCCTGTCGCCGCCGACCATGGAGCTGCGGCCGCGAACTCCGTCGCCACGCCGTTCGGCCGTTCCGCAACCACCGTCGAAGTGATCGGATCGCCCTCCCGAATCGGTTGGGAGGTTGAAGAAGAAGCCAGGTAACGGGTAAGTCTTAAACCCATTACCCACAACCCGGTAACCCGGGTCCAGCGATTCATTAAAAAAAAATATTTGCACGTGACCTGCACGTGCTCAACTTCACGGTTATCGGAGCGGGTTGCAACCGAAAACTCGAGCCCGTTAACCCGAACATGTTAAGGTTCAAATAAAAAAAAACTGCTTACCTCTGTTTCTGCCGAAGGGAAACCCTAGGGTTTCCGCCGCTGTCGCTGCCTCCGCCGCCTCCGCCGTGCCGCCGAGCATTCACCCGAGCTCCGCTCGCCGCTGTTGCCGCCACCTCCGCCGTTTCGCCGAGCGGTCCACTTGAGCTCCGCCATTTTGCCACCTCCGCTTTGCAGCCCTCGCAATCACCGCCCGAGCGCCGCCGCCGAGCTCCGCCACCCCTCGCAGATCGCACCCCTTGGCCGTGCCCCGCTTCTCCCTCTTCGACGAGCCGCGCCAACCGATCCCCTCCATCTGTGCCACCGCATCCGCAGCGCCATCACCGCCTCCGTCTTCGTCCGCCATCCACCGCTTCGCCACCCGAGAGCGCCGCCTAAAATTTCCCACCGTCGCTTTCCTCGCCCTGCCTCCCTTCGGCCGCCTCCTCCTCACCGTCGCCACCACTTCTCCTCCCATCCAAACCCCCCTCATCTCCCTCTCCCGTCCGCCCACACACCCCATCAACCCACCCGAGCCGTCGGCCCAGCTACATCTCTCCCTTCCGCCGCCGCGCTCCAACCCATCCCCACTCCCTCATTCAATTTGAGGGCCCAACATGCCCTTTCTTACACAGGCCCCATCACCCTCCCCTCAACAGGGCCATACCAACCCCACCCTCCTTTCTTCATTACACGGGCCCAACTACAGCCACATGCCCGCAGACCTTTCAGGCTCACACTGTATAACTACTACAGGCCCACAACAGCATCCTCTTAGTGTCCATTTCAGCCTTGCAACAGTTTGGCTTCATCAATCAGCTCCACTGAGTCCCTTGTGCTGCAGATCCAGACCCACAGCTCCAGCTAACTTCGACCGGTGTCGATTTCGTGTTCGAGACTCTACAACGGACGCTTCTGGTTGACTGCATTCACCACAGGTAATAGGTTCTTCCTCTTTTTGGGCTTGTTTATCTAATTGTGTTCTAGTTCTCTTGCATGACAGCTATAATTGAAAACTTACTTTCCTGTCATATTTTGAAACCTTGAACATATATTACCATACCCGTCCTATTCACCCATTAAATCTTGATATTAAATTAGCACACCCTCGCAACAGGACGTTTCTCAACATTATTCGCTCAAATTACTTTAGGATCAGAACAACTGAACTACTTGATTGCAAACTAATTTCTTAAATTGAATAATCTTAATCCTTAATTCTGAATAACCGAAGTAAAAATCAGCAACATTTAAACTTTAAGTTATTTTTGTGAAAACTTGCTGATTTCTGAAATCATAATAGATTGCATTAGTAGGTTGTCCTGCATCAAATCTGGTCCTGCATCATACTTATAAGGGTTTCATCAGTGACACTGCATTTCACATCATCACCCAGTGTCATCATTGCAAGCCAACCTGTAGTGATATGGAGCACTATCTCAATCAACCTAAAACCCCTGTAGCTACCATGAATTCCGACATTTTGAGGTCTCTCCTAGAACAGATTGTTGCCATGCGGGCTGGATACAAGGAATTCAAACAAGAGATCCGTGAGCACATTCAAAATTCTAGGACTCCTATGCCGCCAACCCCTATTGCAGCCCAACCTAAAATCGGTTTGCTTGCACCACCTGTAATCCTTCCCCATTTTCTTGGACACCAAATCCAATGTTCAAGGTGTCAACAATTCGACCACATAGCATCCCAATGTTCCATTAGAACCTATCTGATTACTGAACCAGAAGTTAGGAGCCAAGAGGTCGAATATATTGAAAAAGTCTATGAACTAAATATAGAAGACTATGAAGAAGACTTTGAAGACGAACCTACAGAATTAGACTTTGTCCAAAATGATTTCCAAAGGGAGAATATTGATCTAAGTACAACCAAGCCACTTCACATCACTACTATCGAAGAGGTAGTGAAAGATATTGAGAGCCAGTCACCTGAGTTAGCACTTGTAGCTAAAACTACCCATGCGGAGTCCAACCTTGAACATTCCCCGGTAGTAGTTTTCCTTCTAGAGGAGTTTCATTTTGTAGTCCCTGATGATCTTCTGGATGCCCTTCCTCCGATGCGTGATATCCAACACGCAATAGATATAGTTCCCGGGGCATCTTTGCTCAACCTTCCATAACATAAGCTTAACCCGAGTGCATATGCTAGGATCTGGGATTTAATATTACCGACAGTTGAGTTTGCATATAATAGTTCGGTTAACAAGTCCATAGGTATGAGTCCATTCGAAATGGTGCATGATTACAAACCTAGGCAACCCATAGACTTGTTTTTCATGTCTCATCAGTATAGAGTCATTGAGTCTGCACAATCAATTGCATCACATCCATATTCATTGCATCAAGAAATCAGCAATTGTAGTCACTTTAATAACTTAAAATATAAATCCCTTGCTGATTTACACAGACGTTATAAAGAGTTAAGTGAAAGAGATTACGTCATGATAAGAATTAGGTTTGAACGACTTTCTTCGAAAACGTTTAAGAAATTGCAAACTTGTAGTGCGGAACCGTTCAAAATCTTAAAGAAAATCAGTTCGAATGCATATGTTGTGAATCCTCCTAATGACTATGGGATTAGTGCAACATTTAATATTGAAGATTTAGTCCCATACAAAAAGACAATATTCATGCCTTCTGACCTCTTTATTGATATACCTGCCCATGTTGAACACCCTGACCTATTACCTGCTGTCGAGCCACCACCTCTCAAATTTCATGCACACAGAGAACAAATAGAACATATATTAGATGAGCAGGTTATTTCAACCAGGAACGGTGGCTACCAACGTTACCTTGTTCGGTGGAAAGATCGACCAAAGTCTGACGTGACATGAATTTCCAGAGCCCAGCTGCAGCACCTTGACCCCGATCTTCTGGAGCAGTACGATAGCCGGCCAGACATATACTCGACGGGGTCGAGTTTCTCTCACCCGGAAGGAGTTGATGGGGATATCAGAGCCCTTTATCCAGATGATCCTGAGCTCCCGAATTGAGCCAGACCCGGATTGGGTCCATTTAAGTCCGAGTCATTTTCTTTTATTGCATTATTTATTTTTGTCTTAGTCAAGTTAATTTGGTTCGCTATTTTGTTATTAGACTAGTCAATTGGGTTTATGTAATTGGGTCAATATGTAAGGTCTATATAAAGACCACCCCTCTCATGTATAAGGAAATTGATGATTGAATGAAAAAAATCCTAGCCTCTTTCTTGTTCTTCTTCTTCCTCCTTCTCCCCTTCTCTTCTTCCTGCGTCCCTATAACCTCTTCTTCCTTCTCCCTCTCTTGTTCTTCCTTCTTCTCCTCTTTCCCCGCACTTGTACTACATCACTAATTCTTGATTCATTTACTTACTCAAGGATCATTCCAAGAATTATTGGACCAAAAAAGAAGAAGAAGAAGATGAATTTGATGTTTTTGATGGTAAAAACATGTTGTTACTAATACTTTTATGATGTTTTTGTAATTACCCTTCAATGAATGAAGAATTCAAAAACAGAGGGCCAAAGTGCAATATTTGAAATTTGGATGCTCAACAATGCCCTTTCATTGATTTGAACAAAGAAAAGAGCTCTAACTAGATCGGTTTCATGCTTTAACAATGAAAGAAAACTATCCAATTGATTATTCTAAACTCTAGCTTAAAATTCTCTGAGAAAAAATCTGAGATATTTTTTTTTCTTTTAATTTGCACGCGTGAGTTTGTGTGCTCGTGTGCATCTGCATGCAAGTGAGGTGAGAGTAACAGCAGAAGAACTTGCAGTCAGATTTTTTGTTTTTGCCTAACTCTCAAGGAAATGTTCAGACTAAGAACCTCCACCAGAGTGGGTATCTTTCTTTTACAATTCCAGTAGATCACCGTATAGTACTTCAAAAGAATTTTATAGTTCATCAAATTGAAGAGCTGTAATTATGCATCAAAACAATTCTAAAGTCTATCAGAAGATATACCATGATATGTTAATCTGAAATCTGATGGACCATCAACTAAGTACAAGCTCAAATAATGCACCATCTAAATTGATTGTTATAATTAGATATGAGGGCAAACCTTGATTGTAAAATTTGCTATATTAGAATAATCCTAAACCGTTTCAATCTCTTTTTAACAGATCATCAGTCCAATCCTTTTCTTTTGAGCAAAATTATCGGTCCCATCCTTGACATGCAAGACAAATATAGTTGAAAGTTCACAAGGCTGGGGGATATATCTCCATGTCCAATCAAATGAAGGATAGGATTTTCTTGCAAATTTGGAAGAGGATAGGCACTAATCTTTTTCTGCTTTCTAATGTTATGAGAAGGAAAAGAAAAGGAGCAAATGCTGGTTGAAATCATAGTAACTGAAGCTATCAGAAAGTGAAAAAACCACAGAAATCCCCACAGGATTGAGGTGTGCCATGGTACCATCTAGATGCATTAACCTGCCAACTACTGGAGCTGCATCAGCTGCACTGTCCTAAGAAGGCCTAAAAGAGAGGAAAAATTGTGCTAGAGAGGAAGAAGGATGAAAAAAAAACTGTTCCATGAAAATGAAAGGACAGTAAAGAAAGGGTATCGAAATTGTTTTTGTTTTCCAAAGAGAATATTTGCCATGATGATTGGGGCATAAGCATGAGGCATTTTCATGACATAAATGAGCTACGATTATGGCGAGAAGATTAATATACACTAGCATCAAAGAGGAAGAGATCTGCGCCAAAAATAAATGATATCAAAGAGTCAAAGCAGGAAAGCAAACTAGCAAAGAGATGGCATAGGCCTGCAGCCCGTGTCTATGTTCCAAATTAATTCAGATCCCTGCAGAATCAAATGATTAGGGGCACACCACCATCAACAGGAGAGCATCTAAATTAATCATGGAAGTTTGGCTTGCTATCATTTGCCTTAAAGTCAATCATTAAGTAGGAAAATTTAGGATAGAGAAGGTGAAAGCCTGAAGCTTTCTGAGCTGATGGGAGTTCGGTAGGCAGAACAGATCTCTCACTGATTGAAATAGATGTGCCGCATGGCAGAAGCAACCAAAACAACACAGTCTTACCCTGAATCTGACATTGTTCTATCACATTTCAATTGGCTAGCATCTGAGCAGGATGAGAGCGACAACTTTTGACCCACCATATCATGGGCCACAGGAATGTTTAATTGGGCTACGGATGGTAGCACAACTGCATTCAAGGAAGAGAGTGACAGCGTCTCACATCGAGGGCTCCACATACTGAGAGGAGGAGGAAGACCACAGTGCCAGATGGAGCAGATGCACGTGGATACCATATATTCTTCTTAGTTTGATGCCATCCATGGTGGCTGAGAAGCTGAGATGGAGATCCGACGGCAGACAGAAGCACCCCTGGGGCCCGGCAGATGGAAGCACCCCTGGGGCCATCCTCCTTAACACCACCCTTGAGAGGTTTCCTTACCATCAACCTGTTGTTAGGAGTTGACAGATCGGCGATCATGGCTCCAGGTTCAAAGGACATGGAGAAGAATTTTGGCCATTGGGGCAATCCAGTATCGCCACCCGCATGTGCTGCCATCATGGGCTAGCATTTAGGCATGATGCCAGATTTGGTTAGTAGCTGCTTGTCACTTGTCAATTACATATTGATTAATATTCCACGGCAAAATAAATGCGCGTTACCTCCGACCGTTGATAGATTTGGAATGTTGGTGATGGCTCCCCTTGGATATTTAGCTAACTACACTATTAAGGTCATGCTCACAAGAAACAACTAATCCACCATTCGTAATAATGCAAGATAGATCTGCATCACTTTCATTGCCATTGCACACCTAATGTGAGATAGTATATGAGCAAGCCACATGAAGCACACTGCTCTATAGAGAAAACCAAGAAATAATATTTATACTGGCATATGATAAATAATATAAAAAAACAATGATTTGCAGAACTTTTTGACCAGGGTTAGAGATGACAGTCCACCTACCAAAGTCGGGTTATCATGATGCTGCACTCCAAACTGCTATAATTGTGAAATTATGTTGATGAGTAGATTTCTTCTTCTCAGCATTCAGAAAAACTGTTGAGAGGCAGGCATCGGCATTTGAAGGGTTTCCCACCTGTTCCACTGTTACTTGCCTCTTTGCCTCAGAAAATGGAAAGCGACCAATCAAGCACGTTTTAGTGTCAGGCAGATCCCATCAGCTGCAATGTTTGAATCTGAACTTGTTATCATTTCTGGTACATCGAATTTTACCATCCTGCAAATGCAGTCACCATTCAAAAAGTAATATTTTCAATAATTTGTAAAATTGACAGCGCATTTCCTTCTAGAGAAAGAGAGAGAGAGAGAGAGAGAGAGAGAGAGAGAGAGAGAGAGAGAGAGAGCAACAGTATAGTAAGTTAAATTCAACTTGGATAAAGATTCAATGTCTTGCGAAATGAAATGTAGCATCACATGACTTTGTCTATAATTTTCCTCTGATGGACTATGTAGTCCTGTATCCCATCCCATATTTTGTTTCTTCTTAAAAAAAAACAGTTTAGTTTAGCAGCAAAGAAAGAATCAATGTCATATGAAAAGAAAAGCAACATCTTATCGGTGAACTGTACTATTGTGCATTGATGGCCATTACGGTCTTACATTCTGTTGCATATCTTGACTACGCTGCAGAATATTGTAGGTTCAATTCTCAAGGTACTAAATTTAATGAATAGCATCTAGAGAATTATGTTGCATATAGGAACATCCAAAACATATTATATCCTGTTATTGTAAGACAGTAGTATAACACTAACTGTTTACTTGGTGCGATTTTACTTCCTGAAACTTGGTTGACAGAATTGAGAGTCAGTGCTGGTGCAGGGAAACGGATATTCTAAAAACACCTTAAGTGAAAAAGTTCTTAGGAAGCATGTATGGTTCAAGATTCTGAGCAGTTTCCAGAGGAGGTACCACTATCCTATTCCTGTTACTAAGTTATGAAATATAAATATGTGTTGGCATAGAACCATAGATCGCCACTCCTTTTCCAAGTTTAGTGAAGAATCATTTTCAAAGAATTCTGTCTCAAAACATTCAGAATAGGAGAGGTGGGGCTGAGGATAATCAGAAGCAGAAAAGGATGGAAGAAGAAAATGATGTGATGGTCCCCACTGCGAAATCATAAAAAGTATGAGCATACATCACCACTCCTTTTCCAATTTCAGTGAAGAAGCATTTCATAGATCTCTCTATCTCTCTCACACCATTCAAAGTGGGAATGGTAGGGAAGATGATAATTGAAGGAAGAAAGAAATGGAAGAAGAAAACGAATTATTATAGAACTCACTGCAAAATCATAAACTAAAACAAGCTATGCCATCTCTCTCTGAAATTCACACTGACATATAGAGGCAACAAAACACACTTGAAATTCTTATCCTTACAAGCTAGGACTCTTGTGTGTGTTTCCCGTGCAAAACTCCAGAAGACTCGGGGGAAATTGTTCAAACTTGGTTGATTTTCTGGTTGTTACCAGTGCATGAAAGCAGACATGCCTCAGCCACTCATATCACTCTTTGCCATCAAAAACTTTGTTGCGTGAAGCTCATCAACAACAAGCATCTTCTGGCATTAACTTACAGAAATCCCTTAGGTCCTGGAATTCATTTAGATATAAACACTTGTGGTGGATTTGTTAGGCAAATAAATTTACTGCTGCATCCTTGGAGCTAGTATCAGGGGATCCCTTGCCCTTTTATAAGGGAATGAATTTACCTTAACATGACAAGAGTGACCTTGCTAACCGAGAAGGGATTCACATCAGACACAAGCATAAAATAAAAAAACTTCCATAGGGAATCTGGTTAGACATTCTTAATGATCATTACCTTTTCAACGTCAACAAAAACTGCATGACTTCTTACCACATACAGCACTAGTTCACAACATTCACATCAGAACAATCATGCTCCACCAAACATGATGGTTTAGACTTTAGATACAACCTGTTGCACAAGAAGCATTTTAACATCATTTGAGTAAGCAGCTTCATTCTCTTCTTGCTCAATGTCTCTTTTTCTTCTAAAGTAGGGCTACACAATTCACAATAAGGCTTCCAGAAACCTAGTACTTAGTGGTTATACTGTCTAAAATTGCAAGGAATTGGCACCAGAGCTCCTTTGGCACTCCTCTTACAACAAACTTAATTTACCAATAAGAAAGGATGACATTCAGATGGAAGAAATGTCAAGTAATCTTCCTTTTCTACAAATTATAGACGGTTGATTTGGGGGATTGCCTACTTTTTTGTTACAATGTTGACCGTGGTTGGCGGAACCGTCTTGAACCGCCTAGTTCGGAGCCTACTGAGCCGTACAGGCGGAGGACCGGGAAGGGAACCAAAATAAGAAACCGGCAATAGAGGGAGAGAAGGAGAAGGAAACATGCATTTTAAAGTATTCATGCCTTGTTGTTTAGATGTACATTTGCTAGAAGAGATGCATGTGATTGTTGTGTAAGAGATTAAAGAGGCATTTTCTGGGTTCTTATTGGAGCTAGCCATTATTCTCTTTTTGCTGACCAAGGTATAAAAAGCAGGTGCCTGAAGGTAGAAGGAAGAGGTCTCAATATAAGGAGGTGCTTCCAGGATTTGGATGTCAGCTAAAAGTGGAAACCTTAATAATGATCTATTAAGTGGAAAAAACTTCAGGCCTCAGAGAATTTTTGGCATTGGTTTTTTCCTATTTTTTGTTAACAAAAAGCAACACAAAAAGTCCGTTTGGTACTACTACTTTCATTTTCTACTTTTATAATTAAGTTCTCATAATTTTTAGAAGTGTGAAAGCAAGAATATTTTGTTCTTACCATTTTCTTTAACAAGGACCCCCCACTTGAGCAGGGCTGTCAAATGAATGAGCAAATCTTGAGCAGCATGCATTTGGCTTGAAATTTAGCTCAATTTAAGCTTGCAAACCAGCTGAAGATGAGCTTTTTCTTTTTTGAAAACAGAGAAAGTACCAGCTGCACACTTCACTAAGAAGTGTGAAGATACAACAAAGAGATAGAGCACAACTAACATCCTAAAGACTAAAAAGTCAATCACAAATTCAAATTCAAACCACACCTTCCAAAAATGAAGACAAATAACTCTTCACAAAAAAATCCAACGAAATTCAAACTTTCAAGTTCAAAAGTCCCACCACCAAAGGACTTGTTGAAAGTGCCAGAAAGTCGCCAAAACCATGAGCACCCGAATGACAACCACTAACAATGCCAACGTCGGCGACTAGGAAAAATCTCTAATCAACAAGCTAAGACAGCATCTTGGTGGGGGAGCTCGACCATCACCAAAAGCACCCTCACCCCAAGCCACAAAGCCACAGAAAGAGAGAGAGGTGGCGGAGTAACTCGCGTGTGTGTGTGTATGGGGCGGGGGGGGGGGGGGGGGGAACCATCATCATCTCGAACCCATCGCCACGAATTGCTCCACAATCATCATGAATCCTGTAGGCACAAGGCAACAGATTGGAGTCTCACAAACTAGCCAGGAACAGGAGGCCAAGGGGAAAGGATCAAGGTTCTCAACTAGATGAGAAGGGGTGAAGGCAAACCAAAAATATGGGACTCAAGAACACAAATGGTGGAGGGAAAAGAAAAGGAGGGAGAGGGAGAAGAGAGAGAAGAGAGAGAGAGAGAGAAAGAAGAGAGCGTCACAAAATGAGAGCGAGGGCGGAGCAATGGGGGACCACAAGGAGAGGGGAGGAAAAAAGGAGAGAGAAGGGAGAAAGGATAGGGGGGCAGCAGGGGACCACAAACAAGAGAGAGAGAGGCTGATCTATGGGGGACCATAGAGGGAGAGAGGGGCGAAGCCATAGGGACCATGAAAGGGGAAAAAGTGGATCCGAGATCCATACAGAAAGAAAGAAGAAACCAGAGCCCAAAATGCACATAAGAGAGAGAGAGAGAGAGGATGGAGTGAAAGAAATGAGAGAGGATGAGTGATATAAAGAGAGAAAGAGCGGTAAGAGCGGGGAGAAAGATGAAAGGAGAGGGATGTGAGGACCCGTGCGGGCGTGTGTTTAGTCTCACATTGTCCATGCACCGGGTAGATCTTAGGTACTTACGCAAGGCTAAAGAACCCAAATAATACCTTCTACCTAGTCTTTTTGGGTAAGGTCCTGAGTTGTTACAAATGGCATTAGAGTAGACCTAGCCCATGGCCTATGTGGACTAAGGAACTTGCAGCACGGGCACACTGGGGCCGTTCATGGGCCAATCATGATGCTTGTGATTAGCTTTAAATGGATTTGGACTCTTAGCCTGGCGAGGACATCAAAGCTTAAATGGGAAAGTATGTGAGGACCCATTTAGGCATGTTTACTTCCATAGATTTTGCGTACTTATACAAGGCAAAGGAATCCAAATGATACTTTCTGGCTAGTCTTTTGGGATGAGGTCCTGGGTCATTATAAAAGAAAGGGAGAAAGAAAAGGAGAAGAGATAAAAAGAAGGGAGGGGAGATTCCCCAACCAAGAGGCCTAGGAGCCTAATGAATAGAGCCAAAGTCTCTCTCCAAATTCAAAATTCAAAATCTAGAATGATGGGAGAATAACATGAGCTAAATTTTTTAGATCAAAATTGGAACAATCCAAACACAAGCTATGATCAGCTTGCACATGTTTGGCTTAGTATGGCTTGAAATAGAAATAAATCTTTATATAATATCACATTACATTTTTATTTATAAAATAGGGATTCTATATTTTGTGATACAAACATTTTTTTACAAATAAGGATATACTTCAGCAATTAGATACCAATCCTTTGTTTGCAATGATGATCACATTGTAACCATTAGATTATCATCTAACGGCTTAGATATGCTACACTTCATAACCAAAAGCCTAACCCTAACACCCCTCTCTCAACCTTTATAACTGCCACAACCACTGTCTTGTCTGCACTCTCTCTAACACCTCTCCTCTAGTAAGTACCAGCTTTTACTCCTAATTGCTAAATCCACCATAGCTAGTGGTTTAATCCTACATGGTTAGCAAATTACTCTCCCTGGACCCTGGCTTAATCCCTTAAAATTCTCAAAATCAGAGCTCCAACTTTATCTTTTCCTTCCTTAACAATTCACTTGCTACAAAGGTTGGTTAAATGTCACCCTCCTTCCTCATTGATGCATGACCAACACTAGGGATGTAGAGTTAGAGTATGTATTATTAACAACGATCGGGATCAGGACGTTAAAGGTGATTGAGATATTGGTCATGATTGTAATCAATACCGCAAACACAAGATACTAGTGCTCCTCTTCTCTACTCATGTACATGATGGCCTACACTTGGATGAGCTTTTTGTCCTATAGCCTCAGCTAGTAACAAGCCACACCAAGCCAACCACAAGCTTAGCTCGCTGTGGACAAGCCGAGCCCACTCTAGGCTAGCTTAGCTCGTGATGTGCTTAAGCTCAAGTGGGCCACCCAATTTTTTGAGCAAGCTTAAGCTAGGGCCAGCTCCCTTGTGTTCGGCTTGTATACATCCTACACCCAACCCCCCAAACCACTTTCTCCCTCCAACCCATTGTTTGTTACCAATATCGCCAACACAACTACTATTGTTGCTACCACTGCTACTGCCACCACCCACTCAACCCACCCTTTCCCTCTCTTCTTCTCTCTGGTGTTAGTCTAGTTCTTGTATAGGAGACAGCTGTAGAAAATTTGTTTATGTTTTAGTTAACTATGCCAAACATGTTTATGATTTTAGGAAGAACTAAAAAAAATGAAAGTTCTACCAAACACAACCTTACCAATTCTCAAAATTGTGATATTCCACAAGTGCTACCAAGAGTAGGAGGGCTGGAGGGGTTAATGTATTATTGAGGCTACATGTCCTTATCCCAAAAATGGCAATCATTTTGTGAGCCACAGCTTCGAGGTTAAATCTCCATCATCTGAACCCGCGATAATAGATTGTAACATGATGAAGACCATAAGCGAAAAGATTAGAAATCTGTTAAAAATTGTGTACTTCCATTGCACTGCCTCCATTAGGTGGTTGAGTATCTACTAAATGGGTGAAAAAGAAGCAAACCCAACAAGGAAAAAGGCTCACCAAATAGTTGGCTCATATGGTAAATTATTGTCCAGAAAGTGAGCTAATTTAACCACCTAATGTTAAGCAAATTAGTCTAATTAGTCATAACAATTACATCTATCCATACCCTCATTAAGAATCTTTAATATCACTAGAAGGCGCTTAGCATGGTTAAAGGGTTGCTTTAGCATGCAAAAATTAGTCACATTACCCAATAACAACTACATTTATCCATGTGCTCATAGAGAATTTTTGCTATCACTACAGTGAGGTTAGCATTGTCAGTACTACCTCTACTGGCTTGCTACAACAAAATCTACGCCTTATCCTAACAAAGATTACAAAACATGACTCAAACTTAGAAGACTCCCCGTGTGAATTAAGTAGAATATTCATGATCAACTATTAGCCCGACATCGATCCTCCGATATGTTGTGCTAATTGCTAACTTCACTAGCTTAATTGCTTAAGCCACTTAGCGGGCAGGGCTAAGCAACCCAAGAGCTAATGAATTATAGAATAAGAACATTAAAATGAAAGATATTAATAGAAATTTTCAAGTGAAAGCAATGAAAGTGAGCACCTAACTCCTTTATAGGCTAGGACTTGCATTTTTATTATCATGTTTAACATAGATTACCTAAGAAAGTGGAAATGCAACAAATTTCTAGTCATTTCACCTCAATGCTTATGTAACTAGATATTATACCCTATGTTTACAATATTCTGTTATAACCTGGACTTCATTGTCACAATCTGCAACTGGAATCATCTAAAAAAAATGAAATGCACACTGTCGAAAAGGATCAATAACTTAACCTGGTCTAACATTAAGCATTTGAACAACAGATATAATGTAGGACATGTCCCTTCTCATCCTTTTTCAGTCTTTCCATTGTTTAATTGCTGGGTATCTGATTAGTTGTTGCAGGACACCAATGTGAGGAATAGTGGTGTCTCTCAAGTCTTATGCATATTCTTTTCCCATTTTCCATAAGAGGAGGAGACATAGAAAGGAGTAGGAGAATGACTGCCCAGCTCACTCAGAACCTGAAGATCACATTCTTTTTCTCTTGTACCCGACCTGCTTGCTAACTCAGATGCATTCACTTGAACCGAGGATTAATTTACTACAGCTATGTTGATGTCGATTCATGACCAACGCATGTCCAATGTCTCTAGTATAACATAGTGTTGCTTGACTGCATTATTAGAAATTTAAAGACTTGACACCATGCACATCAGTCAATTATACAAATTAGAATTAATGCATAACATAACCTGTTATGAGATTTTCTTGTCTTCAATAGGATGTTTGTGTCAATTCACTGTCTATTGATCTTGCTCTCCCATATTGCTTTGAGATTTTCTTGTCTTCAATAGGATGTTTCTATCAATTCACTGACACCTTTATGGATCCTGCTCTCCCATCCATTCATATGAGGGGTATATTCTTCATTGAATTAAAATTCCATAGTCCCTTGGTAAAAGCCTGGTTCGTATTCTTATTTGCCATTTGACTTATCTTTGCTTCCTTTTAGCTTTTTTAAAATTATTATTTGGCCATTGTCTACAATTCCTAGAATAAAGAAAAATATGTCCTCAAGCTTCCCCTCCTCATCAACTACTCAATGCAATATGCACCCTCATATTTAAAGGAGCATATTTGAGCTTATATGCATAGGACGGGAAAAATCAGTATTTTATCCTTTATTTGTAGGACACTAAAAACTCTTATAATCTTATGTCTGGTTTCACCCTATCCATCTAAGGTAGGATCATATCAAAATGTTAACTTTAATGAAACTAGCATGGATACACCTTTTCTATGTATAGTGTATACAAATATAGACTAGGATCCACTCAACTAGATTTCAAGCTGAATCTGCCGGTGGAATTGGAAGATGGGGGTTCGATGCCGATGACCTAATATGTTGGATGTGATATACTACGTCTAAATTGCTCAGAGACCAAAAATCATATGATTTGGAGACCTCTAGCCCACACATGAAGTGGTAAAGGTGGTGTTCAAACACAATACAATGCCCATTTTGCCACTTGATGCACAGGCTAAGAGCCTCCAATCACATGATCTAATCTTTAAGCAATTTAAAGGTAGTAGATCACATTCAATGGCTTAGATTATTAATGTGGACCCCATATTACATTTCACGTGACCTAAAAAGACTTAAAATCTGGTTGATTAGATACAGTTCACCACTCTCTCCACGTGTGTCTACACTCTGTATATATATGTATATATACAAGTATGCATGGTGTGTCTATGCATTTGATTTTCTCAAACATGAGGTTTATAAGTTCCCATGGTCACTATATCAATGTCAAGATTAATTTCACACAAAAAAATGTAATCCAACAATATTTGGCTAAAGTTGGAAACCATCAGATATAATAGAAGCAATTGAAATGGCAGGTTTAAATATGATTTAACGTAAATAATAAACAACTAAACCTGATTAATTGAAAAGAAGATATGACTACATTCTAATGAAATTATGACATATTAGAAAATAAATTTGTGAACTACATTTCTATAAGAGAGTTCTTATGGAGTTGGTGATTGAATTTTAAATCATATGGGCTTTTACATGATTGTTTGGCATTATATGTTGTAGATATCTTCTTAGAAAATAAGCAAAAGTAATGATAAACATTATAAGAATAGCGGCTCTTAACAGAAGGAAAGTGTTCTAACCTCAAATTGTGGTGATAATATAGGTTTAAAAAGGTGCACTATTCACCTCTATTCATTTCTAATAAATTTCGAAAGCCGTTCTACTTATCTGCAAAACCCAAATGGTATAGTTTACTATTGTTCTCAAAACACAATAAGATGATCACAGAGAATTTCATTTTCCCTACCTATGGTACAAAGCATTGAACAAAGAAGCAAGCAGCAAAGAGTAACACAAAAGGTTTTAATGGAAAAAGCCATTTACCAAAAAGGTTAAGAAGAAACCTGGAAAAATCAATAATAGCACCATTTTGTTTAGGCTACAATAAGATGGTTCAATTCCTCTTGCCATGCATCAGACTACTCTGCATAGAATAGTTTTACCATCTCATGAGTTGAGTAAGAAGCTTAGCTAGGATCTCATGATCAATTATAGGGTCAGCCAAATAACTAATGTCAAAAAACCAGCTTCTAGAAGCTTGTGTAAGATTACCAAGAGTTGAGAACATGACCAGCTCCTTTAATTGCCAATAAGAGTTTATAACAAAGCTCATATCTGGACAACAGTGAAACTTATCTAGAAGAAAGTAACATACTGTTGACATTAATCCAACTGTACCCAGTCATCTTTCTCAACCCTCGTTCTTTCATTCTTGTCCTCACTTGTTCCACGCAATCCCATCTTCCAGAAGAGGCATGTAAATTTGATAGAGATACATAATTTGATGGATTCTCTGGTTCTGACTGAAGAAGGAACCTGGAAGCCAGATCTTGCATTTCCTGGTTATTATGAATCACAGAAGCACCAAAAAGAGCTCCCCAAACACTAGAAGAGGGTGCAACTGGCATTGAATTTATAAAATCCACAGCTTGATTCAGCTGGCCAGCTCGTCCTAACATATCAACCATACAGGAACACATCTCAACACTGGGAAAAACACCATGGTTCTTTACCAAAGAATTATAAATATCAACACCTTCAGATATCAAACCCACCCTATCACAGGCTGAGAGAACTGCTAAACTGGTTATTTGATCTAGTTTGACTCCAAGACTGCACATTTCATTAAACAATACAATGGCTTCTTTTCCCTTGCCATGAATACCATAGCACGAAATCATCGAGCTCCAAGAGATGACATCCTTATGCCAAGATTCATCATCAAATATATGTCTTGCATAATTCAAGCTTCCACATTTGGAGTACATATCAATTAAAGCATTGTTCAAAGAAACTTCTCCATGCAAATCTGCTCTGATGGCAAAGCTGTGAACTTGCTTCCCATCCACCAAACTTGCAAGAGATCCAATTGCAGGGAGGACACTTACCAAAGTGACCTTATTGGGCACTAAGCCATCTCTGAATTGCATCACCCGGAAAAGCCTCAGAGCTTCTTTGAAATCCCCATTCTCCACATAACCCGCAATCATGGCTGTCCAAGCGACCAGATTCTTGGACGCCATTCCATCAAAAATCCGCCTTCCAAAATCCACATGTCCGCTCTTTGAGTACATGTCGATCAGGCAACTTCCCACATGGAAATCCGAACCCAGACCCAGATCATTTCTTAGAACAAAACAATGGATCTCCCTCCCACGAAGCCAGCTACACAAAGGTAGAATAGTTGTGACCGTGAAGCCATCCGGCTTCACTCCTTCCATCTGCATCCGAATTATGACCTTCCACACCTCCTCCTCCTCATCCAAGCCATCCCTCAAACTCACCAACTCAGAAATCAGCACATTCCAAGAAGCGACACTCCTCGCAGGAATTTCATCAAACACCTGCCGAGCATCATGGGGACTCCCGCATCTGAAGTACAAAAGTATCAGGGAGTTGGCCATCACGGTGTCGGAGCCGAACCCGAGGCGGATAACGAGGGAATGGATGCCTCTGCCGGTGCCGGAGTCGACAAGCTCGGCGGAGGCCTTGGCCAGGATGGCGAGGGTGAAATGATCAGGAGATTGGTGAGTGCGCATGCGGCGGAAGATGGCGAGGGGCTCGATGAAGAGGCCGGCGCGGGAGTAGGCGGCGAGGAGGGCGTTCCAGAGGAAGATGTTGGACGGGGCGCCGGTGGCCGCGGCGGAGTCGAAGACGAGGCGAGAGAGGGAGGGGAAGCCGAGGCGGGAGTAGGCGGAGATGAGAGCGGACGAGAGGATGGGGTGGCGGTGGAGGCCAATGGGGAAGGCGCGGGCGTGGGCTCGATGGGCAAGGCGGAGGGAGCCGGCACCGGCGGCGAGACGGAGGAGGCTGGAGAGGGACCGGACGGCGGCCGAGGGGGAAGGGGAGAACATCGGGAGAGAGGGAGAGGAGATTGGGTAGGGGCCAAGGTTCCGATAACGGCGTTATTCCAATATAACAGCCTTCCATTGCCGCCGACGGTTATAACGGTAATCTGAGCCGTTATTTGCCCGATGACAAATGGGTAGTTCTAAATACACCCCCCCGATTGCTCAGGACACCCCCCAAAAACCAAAAATAAAATACCCAAACTAACCTTTAGTGTAATTACCATATTGCCCTTGAAATTTTCTCAGTACACCCCCCTTCCTCCTCCTCCATCTCCTCCTCCGTTTCGTTTTGAAAAGGAAAAAAAAAACCACCCCTCAAACCCCCCTTAAACCCCTCGATCCATTTACATCGTTTAGGCGATCTTTGAAGGAGATTTAAGCCCCATTCGAAGCATGGACAAGCAACTAGTGATTTGGGACGAAGAATCGGCCGCAACGGCACTGTGCAGCCGAACAGAAGCCTTCTGTTCGGTAGAGCATTGCCGAACAGAAGGCTTCTGTTCGGCACTCTGCAGCCGAACAGAAGCCTTCTCGTGCCAAATCGCGTGCCGTGCTGAATTTTGTGCCGAACAGATCCTCTGATTCATTAATTCTTGATGATAAATTATTTTATATGTAGGGCTATGCTACAACCGAATCTAGTATAATTGGATCAGAATTTGTACTGGATTACACAAGCGAATTTACAACTTACGAGGTATTATAATATATTGTGCAATTTTGTATTAGTTTAGCGAGCTATTTTTACAACTGTGTACTTACATAAATTGTTTAATGTATAGATCTTCAAGAGTAGAGAGGACTTGTGTAATTGGTGTCGTGAAGCTGGGAGGCGAAATGGTTTTGTTGTTGTAATCAAATCATCCGATGCAGGTACCATTTCTAAGAAACCCAGAATTACGTTAGGTTGTGAGAGGGGTGGGACGTACCGAACCACAAAAGAAAAGCGAATAAAGACTGCCTGTGGGACAAAGAAGTGTGGATGCCCTTTTGCATTAAGAGGAAAGAAATTGGATACTGCGGATGATTGGATATTACTGGTCGTATGTGGAGTGCACAATCATCCCGCTGCAGAGAATCTGGAGGGGCACTCATATGCAGGGAGATTATCTGAGCAGGAGACGGAATTGTTAGTGGATATGTCGAAGAGTTTGGTTCGTCCAAAGGACATATTATCCACATTGAAGGAAAGAGATGCCCTCAATGTTACGACTATCAAGACTATCTACAATGTACGTCAACGGTTTAAGGTTGCAAAGAAAGCCGGGAGGTCTGAAATGCAACATCTATTAGGTAAATTATCAGAGGCTAAATATATTGAGTGGCATAGGAATTGTACTAATACGGATGTTGTGCATGACTTATTTTGGGCACACCCTGGCAGCATTGATTTGTTCCGTGCATTTCCCCGTGTGTTGATAATGGATTGCACGTACAAGACGAATAGGTATCGTCTTCCGCTCTTAGAGATTGTGGGGGTGACATCTACTGACATGACATTTTCAGTTGCTTTTGTATACTTAAATTCTGAGGGGGAAGAAAGCTATACTTGGGCATTAGAGAGATTGCGCAGTGTCATAGCTGATGATGTTTTGCCTGAGTTGATTGTTACAGATAGAGACTTGGCTTTGATGAATGCAATTCATAGAGTATTTCCTACTGCTAGACATTTATTATGTAGATGGCATATTAGTAGGAATGTTTTGGCCAAGTGCAAAAAAATTTTCGAATTGAAGGAGAAATGGGATAAATTTATTATGAGTTGGAATGTACTAGTGCTGTCCTCCACGGAAGACGAGTATAATGATCGCTGGAGTGCACTACAGAGAGAGTTCGGTACCTATCCAGATGCACTACAGTATGTGTCAGATACTTGGCTGAGCAAATACAAGGAAAGATTTGTTGCGGCGTGGACTGATACATGCAGGCACTACGGAAATGTGACGACAAATAGGTATCACAAATAAAGACTCATTTAAATTTAATTTGCCTCAATTCTTATATCTAATTTTCATTTGTTTACTAGGGTCGAGAGTGCACATGCAAAGCTCAAAAAGCAGCTTGGATCAAGCCAAGGAAGTTTCGAGTCATCTTGGACTAGAATACATGGATTGATTGAGTTGCAGCACAGCTCTGTTAAAGCCTCATTGGAGAAGAGTTTATTGGTAGTGCAGCACAACTTCAAGCCAGCTGAATTCAAAGAGTTGCGAGGTTTCATATCTATAAGTGCGTTAAATCATGTCCTCGCCCAATCGAAACGAGCCAATTCAGTTGGGTTTGATGATTCAAATTGTGGGTGCGCTATTCGACGCACACATGGTATACCATGTGCTCACCAGATTGCGCGGTACAGGGTGGAAGGTCGGCCCATTCCTCTCGACTGCATAGATCCTCATTGGAGGAAACTTGATATTCTGCCTACCCCCCCCCCCCCCCCCCCCCGTGCAGCCAATTCAGTTGAGTTGTGATGCAGAGTTAGATTTGATTGCGCTACGATTCAAGAAGTTAGATGGGGCTTCTCAATTGCAGATGATCAAGAAGTTACGAGAGATTGCAAGTCCAGATAGTACACCTCTTTTAGAGCCTGCAAAACGGAAGACCGGTTCACGTGGGCGCGCTTCACTGAAGGTTGATACGTCTACTCGACGTGACCCGTCTGCGTTTGAGTTGGTTCTATCTGGACAGGATAGTTATTCACCTGGTGTTGAGAAAGTTACCATCCGCAATCCATCTACTCAGATTCAAAAGAGACGGCCCAAGCAAAAGGTAAGTACCAAATATTTATTTCCTTACAATAGGTATCACAACGTCTACGGGACGGTCCGTGCCGTGCCGGTATGTCATGTGCCGATACGGGACATGTCGGGACGTGCCGTGCCGAGATGTGCCGATACGGGACATGTCGGGACGTGCCGTGCCGAGATGTGCCGATACGGGATGTGCCGTGCCGAGATGTGCCGATACGGGATGTGCCGTGCCGAGATGTGCCGATACGGGACATGTTCTGCCATTGTTACATATTTTCTATCATTTGATATTATTTGCAGATTTTTCGTACTAGAGCCCAGTCACATACGCCCATTATCTATATTGATGCTATTCCTTCTGCCTTGAGACCATACATCCAGCATATCAAGGATGTAAAAGCTGATGGGAATTGCGGATTTAGGGCAATAGCTGACTTACTGGGATTTGGAGAAGATGACTGGGTGCGTGTTAGGAAGGATTTATTGCAAGAGTTGCAATGTCATTCGGACCACTATCGCACATTATATGGTGTGGAAGGGACGATTGCTGAGATCACTCATGCATTATCATATTATGATGATTGTCCACCATATGACAGATGGATGACTATGCCGGACATGGGTCATCTTATAGCATCCTGCTATAATGTTGTCCTATACCATCTCTCGTTGCAACAATGTCTGACCTTCCTACCTCTCCGTTCTGTGCCAGTACCTCTTCTATCCCGCAAAGATATCGCTATCGGATTCGTAAATGGAAATCATTTTGTTGAGGTACTACGTTCACAACACTTGCGAATATTTAATTTTGCTTATTTAATTTTGCTTATTTATAATTTTGTAGCTATTAATATTTTCTTATTTCTAATTTTGAAGGTGTTCTTGTTGCCGGGACATCCCGTTCCGCCAGTAGCGACCAACTGGCGAAAATATCATCTTCCTTGTGCTACCGGATGGGAAAATTCATATGAAGCACGGATTCAACAGTTCAAAGAGAGCATCTCACCTAATGTTATAATTAGCGAGACAGTAGAGTTAGATTGATTGTTTATATATGTACAATTTTTGAAACTCCATCATCAATATAAATCAAAAAATATCTGTCTTCGCATTGTTAGATTGATTGTTATGTGCACTGTTATATTTATGTAAAATAGAACGGGCCAGGCTTTACAAAGATTACACGTAAATGTACCAAAAATATATATTTTTCATTAATATCAAAGGCTTTACAAAGATTACAAAGGCTCCATCATCAATCCCTATGACGCCATCGTCGACGCGTGTACTGCTGTACGTCCGAATGAGAGGGTCCTGGATCCAAATGAGAGGGTGCTGTACTCGGGCCAGGCTCATCACCCAGAAGTACCTGATGCATCTGAGAAATAGCATCATATAGGTGCCCGGCACCTAGTGACGTAGCCTCTGAGGGACCCATCCGTACAATGTCGGTACTGATACCGAGTGCAGCTGCATTACGCCGCCGGTGCATGTCAGCATCATCATGACCTCCCCTAGCTCCAGAATGAGTACTCGAGCGCAGATGAGGAGGCTGAACTGCAACGTGCGTGATACGGAGATACCACTCCATGTATCCCGGTACGCTGTCTGATGGCCGGGTAACTGGGTGGCTCCTGCTCGCCTGGCTCAGCACGTGGTCCTCCCACCGCTCCCAAGCTGATCCATATAGGAGTAATGTATCCGGTACGAGCCTGCTGTGGAACCTCTGTTGGCTCGCGTAGGGGCTAGTGGCGCTCGAGGGATGGTCTGAATACGACCAAACTGTCTAAGAACCCTTTCTGGATGATAGGGTTCTACGATATCAAGGCACTTGATGGAGCCACTAAAAAATGCGACGGGTATATATGGGCGATCTCCCCGAAGCCGATGATGGGGATCCCAAATAACCTGTAAAACAAAAGGTCCATTTCAGTTTTATACTACTTTATAAAACATCAATAAACAAAATATAATGCTATAACAAATAAACAATACCTGTTGCCTCCAGATGGAAGCTGCTATATGCGTCCTGAAACTGATCAGGACGGACTCATCCTCTGGACCTCCTGGACATGGTCCAACGGACTCATCGTCTTCGCCCCTAGCGGGCATATCATCATGCTCTGACTCAGGAGAGTCCGATGGCATATGAGCAGGCTCGGGAGAAGCAATCCTAGCACGACGTCTCCTAGCTGACGCCGTAGGTCTAACTCTGGCGGGACGGGGATCCATGTCTGAAAATATAGAAATTCAATGTTAGGCTATATCAAAGAAAATAATTCAATTGCATACATAAATGTTCGGCACAAAATTCAGCACGGCACGCACCAGAACCCTTCTGTTCGGCTGCACAGTGCCGAACAGAAGGCTTCTGTTCGGCTTCACAGAGCCGGACAGAAGGCTTCTGTTCGGCTGCTCAGAGCCGGACAGAACCATTCTGTTCGGCACCGTGCAGCCGAACAGAAGGCTTCTGTTCGGCACCGTGCAGCCGAACAGAAGGCTTCTGTTCGGTTGAGTGTTGCCGAACAGAGGGCTTCTGTTCGGCACTGTTCAGCCGAACAGAACCCTTCTGTTCGGCGATCCAGTGCCGAACGGAGCACTGGAGGCGGGGGGGCGGGGAGCTACCTCGACGTGGTCGTGGAGGCGCCGGCGAGGTGCTCGTTGCTCGGGAGATGGCTGGGGAGGTGGTTCCGGGAGAATGCCGGCGACGAGAGGGAGAAGGGGAGAATGCCGGCGACGAGAGGGAGAAGGGGGAACGGGGGGTTTTGGGCGAGGGAGAAGGGGGAGACGGAGGGGGTTTGGCCGCCGGCGAGGTGCTTGAGGTTCTTGAGGCGAAGTTTTTTGGGGGGAAGGGAGAAGCCGGCTGGAGTGGAGTTTTGGAGGGGAAGAGCGGGGTTGGGGGGGGGGGTTTGGGGGGTGTAGAGAGCAATTTAGGTGAGGGGGTGGGGAGGGTGAAGGGTAATTTAGGATTTTTCAATTTTTTAGGGGTGTCCTTAGCAAATGGGGGGGTGTAGAGAGTATTTAATTTTTTTTTAATTTTTGGGGGGTGTCCTGAGCAATCGGGGGGGTGTATTTAGAACTACCCATGACAAATGGGTGATTTCAATTTTTTATATTAAAATACGAGTGTTATAACTGCCGTTACAACGTTTGTTTTTCCTGGTGCGCAAACCCTTTTAGAGAGAAAATTGTACAAAAAATTGTTTTATTTATAATAAAAATGGTAATAATAGCAGGTTATAATACGTAGTCTTTGCTGACTCTGATACCAATTGTCGCAGATGAAAGGATAGAGAGGAAGCCAACTAAAGGAAAGATGGCTTAATAAAAAAAGAATACCCTAGAGTTTATATGTAATACAGATAGCGAAATATTGGCTCTATGACCAACATGTAGACTTATAGCAGGCCATTATAACATTATAATCGTCATCATCCTTTTACTTCCCCTGTTGTTAGCGTGTGGTTCCAAATTTTTATTGTTAAATAACAAACATTAGGATATCTGATGTAACGGTATTATTATTATTATTATTTATGCAGGTGCACAAACTCTTTTAAAGAGAAAATTGCAATTTAGAATCAAAATAGAAATAACAATCATAGAAATAACAATCATACCGTACAATGGATTGTTATAAGAGTCATCTTTTAGATATATTATAAGAGTCACCACATATGGAAGCCTCAGGCTAAAATTGATTGCAGGGGAGTTATACTCCATGATGTACAGAAAATCAAATTCTATTATGTACACTTCCATTTTTTAATGTAAAAAAGAAATTGTCTGAAACCAGGTTTGAACCAATATATTGTGAGGATGATAGTGTTATTTTAATGATTAACAAGCAATTATCTAGAGTATATTATAAGTTAAATTGATACTTCATTTATAAGTTCATTACTCTCAGTATATTTGTATGAATTGATATAGATACATGTCTTTGTTCATTTGAATGAATCTAACCTTGAGATGCAGCAAAGTGTAGATTGAGTCGACCCAAAGGTTGATTGGGTCGACTCCGGCACATCAAGAAGTCATTTGGCACACTTCTGCAAAATTGGCACAGATGAACAGTGAGTTGGGTTGACCCAAGGTAAGCATGAGTCGACCCAAACTTCAAGAACCTCAAAACATGAAAGAAATATGTTCTCTGGATTTACTGAGAGGGTCGACCCAAACAGTGGTTGAGTCGACCCAAGCTTGAGTCGACCCAAACCCTGAGAGGGTCGACCCAAAGGCAAGACAGAAAGGCAGACAGAAAATGGTTCTCTGGAATTACTGAGAGGGTCGACCCAAGAAGAAGTTGAGTCGACCTAAGTGAACTTTGAGTCGACCCAAAGAATGGTTGGGTCGACCCATGGGAAGGAAGGCTGAAATTCCAGTTTCTGTGTTTTCTGAGAGGGTCGACCCAAGGAATGTTTGAGTCGACCCAAGTGAAAGTTGGGTCGACCCAAGGACAGGTTGAGCCGACCCAAACACGGGCTGAAGCATAACGGCTAGTTCTGCAGATGTACTTTTTGTCCTTCCCAAGGTCAGTAACGGCTAGTTTTTCAAATCTAACCATTGGGGCTTGTCCAAAGGATGTGGGAAGCTATTTAAAGGGGCACTATTCATCAGATAGAACAACTTTTGAAAGAGATATCAAAGAGTACACAAGAAAACAAAAGTGCCCTAATCTTCTTCATTCAAGTGCTTCATTCAAGAATCAAAGAAAGGGGTTGAGCAGATTCAAAGAGTCATCAAGAGCTCCATCCTCCCTTGAAGAGTGAAGCATCCTTGACAAAGAAGAGCAAAGCCACTTCAAAGCGATAAATACTTTCTAACTCTTCTTTGTAGTTAATATTGTTTCATTTGCTCATTTAGGAGTTTGAATCTTTCTTTTTGTTTGTTGAACTATTTGTAAAGGTTCGTTGGTGAACCCGTAAAACCAACAAAGGTTTTTGGTGAACCCGGAAAACCAAAGTGTAAAGGTTCGTTGGTGAGCCCGCAAAACCAACAAAGGTTTTTGGTGAACCCGAAAAACCAAAGTGTATAGGTTCGTTGGTGAGCCCGTAAAACCAACAAAGGTTTTTGGATTGTGAGCCCGGAAAACAATCCAACTGTAATCCGCGAGATTATAGTGAATTTCCAAGGGGTCGCTTGGGGAGTGGACGTAGGTGCTAAGGAGAGCACCGAACCACTATATATTGTTGTGTTTGTGTTGTGCTTGTGTTTACATTTATTCTTGCATTATCTTCCATCTTTGTTCTAGTTTAACTCATTCAAATAATCTAAGAAAGCAACCACCGCACTTAATTAAGAAAGCTTTTTAAAACACCAAAATTGAGAAGAAATCAATTCACCCCCCCCCCCTCTTGGATTGTCACCTTGGGCAACAAGTGGTATCAGAGCGAGGTGCTCTAATAGTGCTCATTGATCTAACAATCAAGAGTTAAAGATCATGACAACCCAAGTGGGATGCTCTATGAGTGAGGGGCAATCCACAAATAGACCACCTCTATTTAATGGCACAAACTACACTTATTGGAAAGATAGAATGAGGATATTCATTCAAGCTTCAGACTATGAACTGTGGCAAATCATCACTAGAGGACCTCACACACCCACACTTAACATAGAGGGCACTATCATACCCAAACCAGAAATGGATTGGAATGAAAGTGATAGAAGACTAGCACAGTTAAATGCAAAAGCTATAAATATGCTTTACTGCTCATTAGATGTTAATGAATTTAATAGAATATCTACTTGCACTACTGCCAAAGAAATTTGGGACAGACTTGAGGTCACACATGAAGGGACCAATCAAGTTAAGGAATCAAAGATAAACATATTAGTACACAAGTATGAATTGTTTAAAATGGAACCTACCGATTCCATAACTGATATGTTTACTCGTTTTACTGACATTATAAATGGGCTTAAGAGTTTAGGAAAGTCTTATTCTAACTCTGATTTGGTGCGAAAAATTCTCAGGTCTCTACCAAGGAATTGGGAGGTCAAGGTAACCGCTATTCAGGAAGCAAAGGACCTCAACACACTACAGTTAGAGGAGCTTCTAGGATCACTCATGACCCATGAGTTGACAATGAGACAAAATTCAGAAGATCATCAAGAGACGGCCCAAATGTGTCATATGGCCAATGACGATGAGGTAGATTCTGAACTTGACTGTGATTTTACTGTTGATGAATTACATGATGCATTCTTAGAACTCATGGAAGAACATAAGAAAGTAATTAATAAAAATAAAGCTCTAAAAGAAGAAAATCAATCTCTCATTAAAGATAAGTTAAAATTGTCTCATAACTATGAAACATTAAGTAGGAAACTTACAAATGAAACCAAGAATCTAATTGCTGAAAATATTAAGTTAAAAGAAGATGCTGAAAAATATAAATCCTTGGTAGATAAATTTACTCTTAGTTCTACCAAATTAAATATGATTCTTGATAGCCAAAAAGCTGTATATGATAAGGCCGGTTTAGGATATAGAACGAATAGGAAACAAAAATTCTTAAAGAACATTTTTGTAAAAGCTAATAGTGAAAATATTACTTGCTATTGCTGCGATAAGTTAGGACATAGAGCATATGAATGTAACTTTAGAAAGTCCAGTCAAAACAAGTTAAGTTATAATCAAAAGATTGAATTCAAGAAAGTTTGGGTTCCAAAAGGAACATGGAGTACTAACCCTAAAGGACCCAACTTAGTTTGGGTACCTAAAGTTTCTTCTTGATCTTGATTGCAGGTGTGTCTTGCAGCTGATAAAGTGGAAAAACGATGGTATCTAGATAGCGGCTGTTCAAGACACATGATCGGTGACGAAGATCAATTTATCACCTTGGAATCAAAGAAGGGTGGAGTAGTAACCTATGGAGACAATGGTAAAGGGCATATCATTGGAAAGGGTAAAATTTTCATTGCTCCATCTATTTTTGTAGAAAATGTCTTATTAGTTAAGGGTTTGAAACATAACCTTCTTAGCATTAGTCAATTTTGTGATAAAGGGTTTAAAGTTACATTTGAAGCATCTGTATGCATAATCACTAATCCTAAAGATAATAGCATTGTACTTGTAGGACAAAGGCAAAGAAATATTTACTTAGTAGATCTTCATGAGTTAGGCAAGAAAAATGGTTTATGCTTAATTACTAATGAAGAAAAGAAAAATGAAACTAGTTGGCTTTGGCATCGAAGATTAGGACATGCTAGTATGGAATTAATATCAAAACTAGTTAAGAAGGAATTAATAAAAGATGTGCCAAAACTGATCTTTGAAAATGACAAAATATGTGGACCATGTTCATTGGGAAAACAAACTAGATCATCTTTCAAATCGAAGAATGTAGTATCAACAACTAGACCATTTGAACTCATACACATGGATTTATTTGGACCTACTAGAACTACAAGTCTAGGAGGGAAGAAGTATGGACTAGTCATTGTTGATGATTTTTCAAGGTATACATGGGTTTCATTTTTGGCACATAAGAATGAAGCATTTTCAGAATTTTTGAAACTATATAATAATATCATAAATGAAAAGAAACTCACCTTAGTAGCAATTCGAAGTGATCATGGTACGGAATTTGAAAATCAACACTTTGAAGAATTTTGCACTAAAAATGGAATATCACATCAATTTTCAGCACCTAGAACGCCTCAACAAAATGGGGTTGTTGAAAGAAAAAACAGGACATTGGCAGAAATGGCACGCACAATGTTGTGTGAGTCAAATCTTCCAAAGTACTTTTGGGCTGAAGCTATAAACACTGCTTGCCATATTCTAAATCGAGTTTTAATACGACCAATAACCAAGAAAACCCCTTATGAACTTTGGAAAAATAAGAAACCTACTGCAAAATATTTTAAAGTATTTGGATGTAGATGTTTCATCTTAAACAATGGCAAGGAGGATCTAAGCAAATTTGATGCCAAGTCAGATGAAGGTATCTTCTTAGGATACTCCACATCTAGCAGGGCATACAGAGTATTCAATAAAAAAACCTTAGTGGTGGAAGAGTCAGTCAATATTATATTTGATGAGTCTGATAGTGAGTCTGCTAGAAAAGAAAATACTGTTGATGATGATACAGGAATTATCGACTTTGAAAAGTTAAAAATTGATGACGTGCCAAATCAAGATAACGGAGATGATTGGGTGCCACCACAACCCCAAGACGTGCCAAAAGAATGGAGGTATGCACATGGACATCCTAAAGACTTAATCATTGGTGATCCATCTCAAGGGGTAAGAACTCGATCATCTCTTAGAAATTTAAATGATTATCTTGCTTTCGTTTCACAATTAGAACCTAAGACTTATGAAGAGGTTGAAAAAGATACTAACTGGATAAATGCCATGCAAGAAGAATTAAATCAATTCAAAAGAAGTAATGTATGGACATTAACTGAAAGACCAAAGCATAATTCAATAATTGGAACAAAATGGGTATTTAGAAATAAATTAGATGAAAATGGATTAGTTATAAGAAATAAGGCTAGACTTGTAGCTAAGGGATACAATCAAGAAGAAGGAATAGATTTTGATGAGACATTTGCTCCTGTAGCTAGATTAGAGGCTATTAGATTACTTCTAGCATTTGCATGTTTCATGGATTTCAAATTATATCAAATGGATGTGAAGAGTGCATTCTTAAATGGTATTATTGAGGAGGAGGTATATGTAGAACAACCTCCAGGATTTGAAAATCATGAATTGCCAAATCATGTGTTTAAATTACATAAGGCATTATATGGATTAAAGCAAGCACCTAGGGCTTGGTATGATCGACTAAGCAAATTTCTGCTTAATAACGATTTTTGTAGAGGAAATGTAGATAAAACTTTATTTCTCAAAAGAAAGGACAAAAATCTATTAGTGGTACAAATATATGTAGATGACATAATCTTTGGTGCCACTAATGATACTCTGTGCAAAGAATTTGCTGATTTAATGCATGGAGAATTTGAAATGAGTTTGATGGAAGAACTAAGCTTCTTTCTAGGATTACAAATCAAATAAACCAAAGAAGGTATTTTCATTCATCAAACTAAGTATACAAAGGAAATACTGAAGAAGTTTGGGAATGAAAATCATAAGGGAATTGGCACTCCAATGAATCCTACTAGTAAGCTAGACAAAGATGAAAAAGGGAAGAGTGTTGATATTAAGCTCTATAGAGGACTAATTGATTCCTTGCTCTATCTTACTGCTAGTAGACCCGATATTGTATTTAGTGTAGGAATATGTGCTAGATACCAATCCGATCCTAAGGAGTCACACTTAAGTGCTGTTAAGAGAATCCTTAGATATTTAAGAGGAACTACCAATATAGGATTATGGTACTCGAAAGACTCCTGTCTAGATTTGCTTGCATATTCAGATGCTGATTTTGCCGGATGCAAATTAGATAGAAAGAGCACAAGTGGCACATGTCAATTCTTAGGAAATAACTTAGTATCATGGTTTAGTAAAAAGCAGAATTCAGTGGCACTCTCCACAGCTGAAGCTGAATATATAGCTGCTGGCAGTTGTTGTGCTCAAGTATTATGGCTTAAACAACAACTAGAGGACTATGGAGTTAAGGTAGACAATATTCCTATTAGATGTGATAATACTAGTGCCATCAATCTTACTAAAAATCCAGTTCAGCATTCTAAAGCCAAACACATAGAAATAAGGTATCACTTTATTAGGGATCATGTGCAAAATGGAAATGTATGCATTGAGCATATATGCACTGAAAAATAATTAGCCGACATATTTACAAAACCATTGAGTGAAGATAGATTCTGCATGCTAAGGAGGGAATTAGGCATATGTGATCCTTTTTATTGAAGAAATATAAAAGGGAGCTAGTAGTCTCATGATACATTCCTCTAACTTCAAAAATCCCATGAAACATGAGTCAAATTTGTTATCTATAGATTCCTTACTCATGTATCATAGTCCCATAAAGAGTTTATAAGGATTGGAAGAAAGAAAAACTTTTTAGAAGCAAAAAGGAAGAGAAAAGAAAAAGTCTGCACTTGGGTCGACCCAACCCAGAATAGGGTCGACCCAACGTTGAGTCGACCCAAGAAAAATCTTGAGTCGACCCACCGTCGGGACCCCACTGTTAAAAGGGGACCCGAGAGCATTTCTAGGGCACTGTTTGCCCTTTGTCTTCTTCCGAAAAACCTAGTTCCCACTCTCCAATCTCCACTAAACTCCTCCAAACAGTAGATTTCCTTAAGATCTTGGAGAAATGGGACCCAAACGAGCCGTAGCCAAGAGATCCGGAAGAGTCACACGGATCCAACGGGAGGAAAGGCAACCTACCGAGCCATCTACGGTGTCTCCATGACGTGAGGCACGTGCGGAGGCCCCTCCTCCTCCTTCCCCCTCAGTGATACTTGCAAGATTTGCGGGGAGGCCGGTTACTACGGGGAGAAGGATCCATTCCGAGTTCTTCAATCAAGAAGGGTTTCGGTTGTGGGAATGGATCCAAAGGCAAGGTTGGGAGTATCTTTGCTCCCTAGATGTGGTGATCTACCCCGGATTGGTTCAGGAGTTCTATGCCTTCCTCAAAACTGGTATGGAAGGGCTTGTTTCGGAAGTTCGAGGGGTTCGAATTCGAGTTTCCGAGGAGAGCTTGAGTGAGCTACTTCATCTACCCTGCATAGGAGCCACTCCGGAAAAGCCAGAAAACAAAATGAGAGCTCTACAGTTGATCATGGAAAATGAGAACTTCGACTTTTCCACGAAGGTAATAGCAGTTCTCTTTTCGCTGAAATGAGATTACTGCTCAATATGATAAATAGGATTTTATTTCCAAAGACCGGGAGATTCGATCTCATCACAGAGCGAGATCTAGCAGTGATGGAGTGTATGATTCAGGGGATTCCCCTAAATCTTCCGGCCATGATACTGAGACAGATGAGAAAGGTGATGTGCAGCAACAGGGTATCACTACCTTATGGTATGATACTCACCTTGATTTTTAGACAGCACGGTTTAGCTCTTGAGGAGGAGGCATCCAAGAGTCTACATCATACTGATACATACACTGCACGGACACTTATACGCATGGGATATGAGAAAGTGAACGGGCAGTGGATTCACACTGGAGCAGGCATTCAGGGTGAGGCACCAGAGGGAGATGCACCAGAGGATGAGGATGAGGAGCATATGGATCATCCTACTGCACCCTCAGAGGCTGGACCATCGTCATCCGTTCCTCCGACAGATATGGATGAGTTCTGGAGCAGGATGACTGAGCTCATGTCAGCTCAGGCGAGGACTATCACTGACGGGCTGACGAGCCGCTTGGACGCCCGATTGGATGTCATGTCTGCTAAGATCAGTGATCTGAGGCAGCAGATAGGAGCACTCCGGAGAGAGAGAGAGACCCATGGACCATCTGTGCCACAGGCTGCTGAGTCAGAGATTTCGGCACAGAGTCATCCAGCTCGTCGTGCTCCACGCCAGCCACAGTCTCACCAGGCTCGACCTCCCCCCGCCACGTACACTAGGAGGATGAGGACTAGATCCCAGCCGTTAGAGTCTCCCTAGGCTGATCTTAGCATCTATGTTTAGAGCCTAAGCTAGATATCTAGTTCTCATATGTATCTTGCTTTTATCATGTATCTTTAAATCTTGATTAAGGAACATTGTATCTGTTTTTTTATTTTTGGACATGAATGTATGAAAATATTCCTATTTTGATCAATGAAGTTTGAAGTTTGTTGTTTATTGCATCTTTTCCATGTATCTTTTTGATGATAACAAAAAGGGGGAGAAGTAAAGAAAGAGTATTTATTTATTTTAGGAAGTAAAGAAAGAGTATTTATTTGAGGAGAAGTAAAGATCTTAGGTGAGAAGTAAAGATTTTGTGTAGATTAGATAAAGCAACAAAAAGGGGAGAAGTAAAGATATCTTTAGAGTAAGTAAAGAAAGAATAATAAGAGCAAAAGTAAAGAAAGTTAAAGAAAGGAGAAATAGAGAAAAAGAAATAAGAATTTATGCAAGAAAAGAGAAATAATTGGGCAAACAAATTAAAAATCATATAAGAAAGCTTATACATCTAAGGAGGAGCAATTTGTAACAATGAAATTGATTAAATCAAAAATTTCTATCAAATTTCAGAATTTGGCACATATAAATTCAGAATTTGGCACGCACCTCTCGCACCCCGATACATAACCTGAAACTCATATTTTATCTCAAATTTTTGAAGTTTCATCGCTAATGAATTATAAATGAAAGGGGGAGCAATTCAAAGAGTCAAATTGGCAACATTTAAATAATATAGGGGGAGATTTCACTCTTATATATGAAAAGCTGAAATTCAGCAATTTAAACCCTTTTATAAACTGTTTTTAAAGACAAGTATCAATAGGCTTATACTCTTTATTTTGTAATCATCAAAAAGGGGGAGATTGAGGATAATAGTGTTATTTTGATGATTAACAAGCAATTATCTAGAGTATATTATAAGTTAAATTGATACTTCATTTATAAGTTCATTACTCTCAGTATATTTGTATGAATTGATATAGATACATGTCTTTGTTCATTTGAATGAATCTAACCTTGAGATGCAGCAAAGTGTAGATTGAGTCGACCCAAAGGTTGATTGGGTCGACCCCGGCACATCAAGAAGTCATTTGGCACACTTCTGCAAAATTGGCACAGATGAACAGTGAGTTGGGTCGACCCAAGGTAAGTATGAGTCGACCCAAACTTCAAGAACCTCAAAACATGAAAGAAATATGTTCTCTGGATTTACTGAGAGGGTCGACCCAAACAGTGGTTGAGTCGACCCAAGCTTGAGTCGACCCAAACCCTGAGAGGGTCGACCCAAAGGCAAGACAGAAAGGCAGACAGAAAATGGTTCTCTGGAATTACTGAGAGGGTCGACCCAAGAAGAAGTTGAGTCGACCCAAGTGAACTTTGAGTCGACCCAAAGAATGGTTGGGTCGACCTATGGGGAGGAAGGCTGAAATTCCAGTTTCTGTGTTTTCTGAGAGGGTCGACCCAAGGAATGTTTGAGTCGACCCAAGTGAAAGTTGGGTCGACCCAAGGACAGATTGAGCCGACCCAAACACGGGCTGAAGCATAACGGCTAGTTCTGCAGATGTACTTTTTGTCCTTTCCAAGGTCAGTAACGGCTAGTTTTTCAAATCTAACCATTGGGGCTTGTCCAAAGGATGTGGGAAGCTATTTAAAGGGGCACTATTCATCAGATAGAACAACTTTTGAAAGAGATATCAAAGAGTACACAAGAAAACAAAAGTGCCCTAATCTTCTTCATTCAAGTGCTTCAAGAATCAAAGAAAGGGGTTGAGCAGATTCAAAGAGTCATCAAGAGCTCCATCCTTTCTTGAAGAGTAAAGCATCCTTGACAAAGAAGAGCAAAGCCACTTCAAAGCGATAAATACTTTCTAACTCTTCTTTGTAGTTAATATTGTTTCATTTGCTCATTTAGGAGTTTGAATCTTTCTTTTTGTTTGTCGAACTATTTGTAAAGGTTTGTTGGTGAACCCGTAAAACCAACAAAGGTTTTTGGTGAACCCGGAAAACCAAAGTGTAAAGGTTCGTTGATGAGCCCGCAAAACCAACAAAGGTTTTTGGTGAACCCGGAAAACCAAAGTGTATAGGTTCGTTGGTGAGCCCGTAAAACCAATAAAGGTTTTTGGATTGTGAGCCCGGAAAACAATCCAACTGTAATCCGCGAGATTATAGTGAATTCCCAAGGGGTCGCTTGGGGAGTGGATGTAGGTGCTAAGGAGAGCACCGAACCACTATATATTGTTGTGTTTGTGTTGTGCTTGTGTTTACATTTATTCTTGCATTATCTTCCATCTTTGTTCTAGTTTAACTCATTCAAATAATCTAAAAAAGCAACCACCGCACTTAATTAAGAAAGCTTTTTAAAACACCAAAATTGAGAAGAAATCAATTCACCCCCCCCCCTCTTGGATTGTCACCTTGGGCAACATATTGTATAATCAATATGGCATAACAAGAAGACTATACAGTCTATGTTACACAATATAAGACATTGATTCCATCTCGAGTGCACTAATGCAGCTGTTGAATCTGCATATGAAACCCAAGAATGCCAGGTTGTTGCTTTCTAAATAACACAAGAAAAAATATATATATGGGACCTATGAAAAATGAATTACAATTAGCAAAAATTCAGAAGAAAATGTTGTCCCCAGCTGTTTGTTTGCTAACTCCCTTGTTAAAATTTTTATGGTCTTCAACAGGCATCCTTCATAAAAATGGCCATCATGATGATAAGTAAATTATGGCTAAATACCCATAAGACCTCAGAAATCCATGTTGTTGATAGCAGCACGGTCACGAACTGACACAATTCTCCCAAGCACCAAACCTAGAGCTGAAGCTACCGCCTCCGGTTTGCTGAGCGTACTCATCAATAACTTTGTGTGCACAGGCATCCCATGTCTTTACGATTTCTCTAAGTGAAAGGGGCTGTGGAAGGTCACGGAGGGACATTCTGAACCTTGACCATGCCTTGACAGAAAGATCTCCGAACTCCTTGCTATAGGAACACATGATTGAATAAGAAAAAATGCAGGTCAGATATAGAAGGGAGTGGTGAACTCAAACCCCCTAAGCATGAAAATCACAACAATTTCATCTCACCTCAGTTCACTTGGTAACATGTCTAGAAGTATGGGGGATGATTTTGGATAATTGGTAGGAATGAGAATCCTCAGAGGCACAATTGGAGACTGCATAAACAAAATGTTGAATCAATACTAGATAGATCAATGAGGAGTTCATATATGATATATGTACCTCTGCCTTTTGGCTATTTAGGGCTCACCATCTGATCTGAAGCGAACTGTGATTTCAAGTTCGGACAAAGAAACACAGCATTAAAACAACATTTGATAACTGTCCCTTCTCCCCCAGCTGCAGCAGCAACCATATCAGCATCTTCACTTGCAGTTATCACCATACCAATCACCATACCAGCTGCAGCTGCAGCAGCAACCATATCAGCATCTTGAAGATTTAGTTGCCTCAACAAAGTTCCATTTGGAAGCTCAGGAACTCATGTCACAGGATGGAAATAATATGACAAAAAAATTGAAGCGTGATATAACTGCCAGGCCCTTGAATGTTATGCCATCAGCTGGCAGCATGAGTGATAGTTTCCAACAATCTGAACTTGAATCAACTTCAACATCCAATTTCAAGAGACAAAAAGTTGAGGTATGGTATAATCCAATTCGTTTTCTTGTGTAGCATCACTAAATGTTTTCTATTATTAATGTATGTTACCTTTAAGTCTGCAGTGTTCAGCTTTTATGTCTAAATTATAAATTCTTGTGTACAATTAAGCCGTTTTCCCCAAGGATAAATGTCAATTATGCTTCAGAGTGGTGGTTTTTGTTAGCTTGGACTTATTATACAGAATAAGGAGAGATAGATGAAGATATATGTAATAGAACTAGAGCTAGTTGGATGAAGCGTAGAGGTGCCTTTGGGGTTTTATGTGATAAATAAGGTATTGCTGATAATCTATAGAACGACTCGGGGGTTTCATGAATTTACCTAAATAATAGGCAAGCAAAAAAGAACCAACGAAAAGAGGTGGGTCTAGCAGAAATGAGAATTTTGACATGGATTTATGTTTTTTTATTGAAAAAAGAAAGATCGAGGGTGAAATTCCATTGGAGTTGCTGAAATTATGGAAATGATGGGAGAATCATCAAATTCGGTATGAGCAATATTCAGTGAGGACCTAATGGGGCACCAGCAAAGATAGGTTCTAATATGTTTTAAAAGATGTAGAAGCATAGAAGAGAAGACATAAGGTCACGTAGATGGTGATTGTGAAGAAGGATTTGGAAAAGCTTGAACTAATACTATGGATGGCCCTGGAAAAGTAAAAACTATGTCAAAACTGTTTGAGCTAATTACAATCCATAAAGCCAATGCCATATATTGTGACAAAGCTGGATGATTATTGTTAATGTTTGAGTAAAACAACCCTTACTCAAGAAATTTTCCATTTTTGACAAATTAAAACAACATTTATTTCTTGGATATCAATTAGATAATGATTGAACTGTTCCAGAAATAATTTATGATAGATCATGCTTAATCAAGATAATAAGGTGGGCTTGTAACAAATAGTCCAGAAACTGCCATATGAGGTTTAATTTTTTGAATAGTACATTTCCAAACAACATAATCAAATCCTCTAAAGATGTAATTCTGTGGAGATGACCTTATGTTAAGCACAAAATTACAGCTTCGAAAGAAAATGCAGATTTTTTTAAAATTATTTTTAGTACATTGACAGATGCATTATGTAGTTGGTTTCCAGAGGTGAGGCATGTCTATGTGAACTGATATTTTATTATTGTATACTCGTTCTTTTCTTTTCTCATTATTAAATTGCAATGGAAATATATTAGACGAGCATCTGGAACTAGTTCCAAGGCTTAAGATGATGTAAATTAAAATTACATGTGCACATAAATTTTTATAAGCCTTGAAAGAACAGTTGCACATTGTCTATCATCTAATATCATCATGCTACTTAGTTTTTGGTATTCTTACTGTCTATTAAGATCTCCTCGATGCAGGTCAACCATGCTCTACTGGAAAAGATCAACGAGATAAATCAAAAATTGATTGGTATGGTGATAACTGCAAGTGAAGATGCTGATATGGTTGCTGCTGCAGCTGGGGGAGAAGGGACAGTTATCAAATGTTGTTTTAATGCTGTGTTTCTTTGTCCGAACTTGAAATCACAGTTCGCTTCAGATCAGATGGTGAGCCCTAAATAGCCAAAAGGCAGAGGTACATATATGAACTCCTCATTGATCTATCTAGTATTGATTCAACATTTTGTTTATGCAGTCTCCAATTGTGCCTCTGAGGATTCTCATTCCTACCAATTATCCAAAATCATCCCCCATACTTCTAGACATGTTACCAAGTGAACTGAGGTGAGATGAAATTGTTGTGATTTTCATGCTTAGGGGGTTTGAGTTCACCACTCCCTTCTATATCTGACCTGCAATTTTTCTTATTCAATCATGTGTTCCTATAGCAAGGAGTTCGGAGATCTTTCTGTCAAGGCATGGTCAAGGTTCAGAATGTCCCTCCGTGACCTTTGACAGCCCCTTTTGCGTAGAGAAATCGTAAAGACATGGGATGCCTGTGCACACAAAGTTATTGATGAGTACGCTCAGCAAACCGGAGGCGGTAGCTTCAGCTCTAGGTTTGGTGCTTGGGAGAATTGTGTCAGTTCGTGACCGTGCTGCCGTCAACAACATGGATTTCTGAGGTCTTATGGGTATTTAGCCATAATTAACTAATCATCATGATGGCCATTTTTATGAAGGATGCCTGTTGAAGACCATAAAAATTTGAACAAGGGAGTTAGCAAACAAACAGCTGGGGACAACAATTTCTTCTGAATTTTTGCTAATTGTAATTCATTTGTCATAGGTCCCATATATATATTTTTTCTTGTGTTATTTAGAAAGCAACAACCTGGCATTCTTGGGGTTTCATATGCAGATTCAACAGCTGCATTAGTGCACTCGAGATGGAATCAATGTCTTATATTGTGTGACATAGACTGTTTAGTCTTCTTGTTATGCCATATTGATTATACAATATACTGGTTCAAACCTGGTTTCAGACAATTTCTTTTTTACATTAAAAAATGAAAGTGTACATAATAGAATTTGATTTTCTGTATATCATGGAGTATAACTCCCCTGCAATCAATTTTAGCCTGAGGCTTCCATATGTGGTGCACCTGTCGGCTTGACTGTTTAATGAAGTAACAAACATGTGGTACGAATGAGTTTGGCAACTAAGGTGGCTGAAAGAAATGAGTTGTCCATCATCTTTCTCATACGCGTCATATATGTCTGCTTAAAACCCTGTTATATATGATTCTTGAGTTTTGATGTCTGAAAAGTTGAATGTGCTATATGGAACCTATTTTTCTCTGCGATGCTTGAGAAAATCTTGGGCCTCACGAATCATAAAGGGTGACTTCAGAAAGATTTAGTTTGCTTTGTCCTACTTGTATAAAGATTTACTTTGTTTTTAAGCTCCTGACTTTACAGGCATTGCATAAGCCTTCCATCCTATTTTTTCAAGATGATTCTGTAACTCTGATCCAAATTATGTGTTATGTAGGTTCATTCATAATTTATGGCATGATAAAACTGAAGACAATATTGATAACATAGAAATCTGTCTGATAACAATGCATCTAGCTGGTTTATGAAATTCATAGTCAATTTTTTTACTAAATTTTCACTTTGTTCTCACGCAACCATAATCATAATCAGTCAAACCTTCTTTCAATTATTTGAAAGCTTTACGAATTCTCATTCAGCAAGCAATTCTATTTGGACCTCTCAAATTATTTAAAAAGGTTAGTTACATTTCAAGCTTTACCATTTTGGTTATCTACCTTCCATCCATTTTATAACAAGCTATTCTTACGCTGAATAATCTGCTATTGCAGTCATTATCTTTTTCTTTGTTATAATGGATATAATATAACAAAGGGGGCCCAAACCTGTTACAGGCTGCTGTAAGATTACAAAATCATCTTAAACCTTCTAACAAGAATAGATTGCTTACAATTTGCTACAATTTTTGACTTTTAGTCTTTAGATACAAATTAAAAAATTTTATTTTAAAATAATATATCTAAAAGATGACTCTTATAACAATCCATTGTACGGTATGATTGTTATTTCTATTTTGATTCTAAATTGCAATTTTCTCTTTAAAAGAGTTTGTGCACCTGCATAAATAATAATAATAATAATAATAATAATGTTACATCGGATATCCTAATGTTTGTTATTTAACAATAAAAATTTGGAACCACACGCTAACAACAGGGAAGTAAAAGGATGATGACGATTATAATGTTATAATGGCCTGCTATAAGTCTACATATTGGTCATAGAGCCAATATTTCGCTATCTGTATTACATATAAACTCTAGGGTATCCTTTCCTTATCAAGCCATCTTCCCCTTAGCCGGCTTCCTCTCCATTCTTTCATCTGCGACAATTGGTATCAGAGTCAGCAAAGGCTACGTATTATAACCTGCTGTTATTTCTATTTTTATTCTAAATAAAACAATTTTTTGTACAATTTTCTCTCTAAAAGGGTTTGCGCACCAGGAAAAACAAACGCTGTAACGGCTGTTATAACACTCGTATTTTAATATAAAAAATTGAAATCACCCTTTTGTAATCGGGCAAATAACGGCTCAGATTACCGATATAACAGTCGGCGGCAATGGAGGCCGTTATATTGGAATAACGCCGTTATCGGAACCTTAGCCCCTACCCAATCTCCTCTCCCTCTCTCCCGATGTTCTCCCCTTCCCCCTCGGCCGCCGTCCGGTCCCTCTCCGGCCTCCTCCGTCTCGCCGCCGGCGCCGGCGCCCTCCGGCTTGCCCAGCGAGCCCACGCCCGCGCCTTCCCCATTGGCCTCCACCGCCACCCCGTCCTCTCGTCCGCTCTCATCTCCGCCTACTCCCGCCTCGGCTTCCCCTCCCTCTCTCGCCTCGTCTTCGACTCCGCCGCGGCCACCGGCGCCCCGTCCAACATCTTCCTCAGGAACGCCCTCCTCGCCGCCTACTCCCGCGCCGGCCTCTTCATCGAGCCCCTCGCCATCTTCCGCCGCATGCGCACTCACCAATCTCCTGATCATTTCACCCTCGCCATCCTGGCCAAGGCCTCCGCCGAGCTTGTCGACTCCGGCACCGGCAGAGGCATCCATTCCCTCGCTATCTGCCTCGTGTTCGGGTCCGACACCGTGATAGCTGAATCAAGCTGTGGATTTTATAAATTCAATGCCAGTTGCACCCTCTTTATCTAGTGTTTGGGGAGCTCTTTTTGGTGCTTCTGTGATTCATAAAAACCAGGAAATGCAAGATCTGGCTTCCAGGTTCCTTCTTCAGTCAGAACCAGAGAATCCATCAAATTATGTATCTCTATCAAATTTGCATGCCCCTTCTGGAAGATGGGATTGATGAATGGCGTGAAACATGCTACTGTGCTACTAGAATTGTTAGAATTATGTAGTTTTATACATTATTTTTAATTTTAGCAAATTATTTCTGATTTTGATTTGGAAGTATATGATTGAAATATTTATCAGATAGCAGCATATAGAACTAATAATAGGACCAAGCGAAGCCTATTAGCATATTCTTAAGGTAAATGGCTCAGATCGAGGCCCAGCTTGTGGATTAGAAACTTTTTAATTTGGTCCAGGTAAGAATTCAATGGGGAGGTTGAGCTCGGGTAATTTGATTCTTAATAATTAAAAACAATAAACCTAATGTAACTGGTTGAGATGGCCGAGGCGCCAGATTAAGGTTCTGGTTCGAAAGGGCGTGGGTTCAAATCCCACTCTCAACATAACGTTAATTACTCATTTTTCAGCTAAGGTGGTGTGGCGTGAGCGCAAAAAAGAAAGCTGAAGAGAGAGAAACTCTGGCGTTTTAAAGAGAGAGCCCAACGGTTAGCTAAACGACGGTGTTCGTGAGGCACTCGGCCGGAGAAGTTGGTGCTCCGGCTAGTCGGCGTGGCGCACACGACGGCTGGGGCTGCGAGAACGGTGATTGGAATCCCATTGAGAGTCTTCGATTTCCTCGGTTAGATCGGGGAGTCAGGGAAGACAACAAGTGGGCGAGCGGCAGTGGAGCCTGTCTCCGGGGAGGAAACCTTGAGGGAAACCGGCGGCGCTTGGGGGGACCGGGCCTGCTGTAGCCTGCTATCAAAGTTTCTGGCCGAGAGAGTAGATCTTTGCGGCTGGCCCAGCCGGAAGGGGGGCAACTGGTAAACTCGTTCCTCCTTGGACCAAAAAGGGAAGCAGCCGACGGCGATGGAGGAAGCGAGAGGCTACGGTAAGCCATCTGGTCGTGGGGTGCGCCCTGCGGCCTGGTCGAAGCCAGGGCCGTGGGTTACCCACTGGCCCACGGCTGAGGAAGTGGAACGCCTGAGCCGCCGCTTCCCGGACGTCTTGCGGCCTCCGGAGGAGCCGATAGAGGCGGCTCGACAGGTGTAGGAGGGTCGGGCGATGATTACCCGCAGTTTTGGCCGCCGGATTCCGGCGGAATGGGTGGCCAAGGATGTGGCCGCCCGCGCAAAACTTAAAGATGTGGTGGCCGTCCCGCTTGCGGATGACTACCTTGCTCTGAGATTCCGGTCGACGGAGGACCGGGATCGGGCTCTCAGTGAGGGGCCTTGTGTGGTGGTAGGGCAACTCCTTGCCATGAGCCCGTGGGTTCCGGATTTCGAGCCCGGGGACGACACGGTGAAAAGGGCGATGGTGTGGCTCCGGTTGCCGCGACTGCCGCCGGAGTACTGGTCGACTTCGACCATTCTTCATATTGCGGCTCGGGCGGGCCAGCCATTGGCGGTGGATGGGGTCACCGAGCAGCAGGCGACGATGGGTTTCGCCCGAGTTAAAGTGGCGATTGATACCACTGAACCGCTACGGCCGGGAGTCATGATATAGGGGAAGACGAAGGTGCGGTGGCAGCCCTTCGTCTTCGAAAACATCCCGGTCCTCTGTCCCCGCTGTGGGCGGATGGGGCACGTGAAAGTGAATCCTAGGTTCTTCGGTATTAAGCATGCTGATTTTTTTTTTTTTAAAACCATGGCTGAACCTGATCGGGTTGCCTACGTACCCCTTCATAAGGGGGATCAAGCCATACGTAGTTCTTTTTAAGTTTTAAAATGCAGCGGAAAAATCGAATCAAACAATTTAATTCATGTATGCTTACAAGATCAAATCTAGAAATCAGCACCTTAAGAACACATAGGATTATGCCGGAATCGTTTAAACAATTATGCTAAAACTTTCATGCATGATTAACTATCAGATCTGAAACTTAAGAACTCTATTCCGATTAATCTCCGAATATCCATCGAATGGATTCTGGAGATAACTCCGTGAGGAGCCCCAAAGGAGGGTAAAACCTCGAGGAATCAGACCTAGACTCTGACTCCAAAATAAAATATTGATGTGGGATTAATACCTTTTATGATGGAAGAAACTTATGGATCTGATCCTTGACTTTGCAGCCACGCACAGAATGGCCTCTATGAGAAGTACACGCGAAGCCCTAGGTAGATCGTCTTCCGCGGGAGTGCTAGCTCGCGCAGGAACGCAGCAATGGCTGAAGCTTTCTCCTTCTAAACACTCAACCTTTGATTGTTCTTCAAGGAGATGGAGGATGGACGTAAGGAAGAAGGAGAAGAAGGGATGGAGGCCCTCAGAAAATTTTTTCAGATTTTTTTGAAACCTCTAAATATGGTATATCTTGAACCCAAGGCATGGGGGTCTTTTATAGCCAAAAGATCCCCCCATGTATCACACCTAATTTAGCCAACTAATTTGGCAGATAAAATTCTCAAAAAATTCTAGTGGTTTGAAAGCTAAGAGGAGATAAACATATCCAAATTTCGTATATTTTGGATTCCTAAAGATAGGAATTCATGCGTCCAAAGTTCAGCCGCAGACCACCCTATTTCATGCACCATGCAATCCCTACAAATTAGGAAATTCATCTAAATCTTTCTAGAAAGATTTAAGGCTCCATTTTTATAGAAATTATAGCCCCACGATAATTTTTTAAATCAAGCACTTGAGGATGTAGGATGACCTTGTAGAGATTTCCATGATAAATTTTCTTGATGTTCAGGATTCACTACTCTAGGAATTTGGTCTAATGGTTTTCAAATGCCGACTTCAAAATTATGTTCAAGTTATTAAATTTATAAAAGGTTATTGTCAATCATTTGAGTTAAACTTTTATAAATTATTAAACAGCTATTGTCCATCTTGCCTGGAGAGGCGAGCTTTGGCACAATGGTAAGATTGTTCCATTGTGATCTAGAGGTCATAGATTTGAAATACGGAATAGTCTCTCCATATGTGGGGGTAGGGCTACATATATCTTACCCCCCCAGACCATGCGATGGCAGGAGCCTCATGCACCGAGCTGCTCTTTTTTTTATTGTCTATCTTGCAAAGAAGGTGATTCTTGCTTTGGTGGTTCGTTAATTTAATCATTTTCCCCCCAATAGGTTTGTGATCCTGCTGTCAGTGTATTTAAGGGTTACACTTTGCATAAAGAAACAGAGGAATATCTTGCTTCTTGCGGGCTTAAAAATGCTTTGTACTCCATTGATGCAGATGATGTAAGAAGATTTGTTCGGCAATCTTGTGCCTTGTTGTTTCCAGGTAAAACACTCGAACATAATTAGTGTCAAAAATATCATTTTGATAATCCTTATGTCCGATCAATTTTGATGCTTATCTGAAGTTTAGTAACTTGTGTTAGATGATTTTGAACCATTTCATTATTGAAATTGCTAGTTATGTATATTTCAATATTGGACCTCTTTTTCTTCACATGGCAACATCATAAGAAGAACATGCCTATTTCAAAGGAATACGGTGATTGGAGAGCGTATGTTTAATGGAGCCCATAATGGCATGGAATTGTGCTCTTTCCTCTTTTTTGCACGGTAATTCCTCTACCTGATTTCTAAGATTGACCTTTTATCTACTTCACAGTTTCGTACAAATCGTAGTTCCATATATTTGGCAAACTATGGAAGGTCAAAGATTTAAGATCCTTCAATTTTCTAGCTCACTTGTTCTCTTTATTTTTATTTTTATTTTTTTACTCACTCTCATCTGCATGTTTCTGTTGTTCCACAGGATGTAGTTGGATCTAGTTCTTTCTCGACTGAATCCTCAAAGCAACATCTCAATCTAGGGGATCCTGTTGTGGCACAACCAATATCTTGCAAACCTGTAGGTTATGTTATTCCAATGTTTGCATCTTGTGAAATTGTGGTCCTTGTGCTCGAGAAATTCTGCCAATATCTGTTCAGGTCATTCTTGAGCGATGTGTATGAAGATGTGCCTTTGGTTGACATTGGTTTTGCCAAATGGTTTCATGTTAATAATGAACATGCTTATATTGCAATTTGTTACTAATGATAATAGGGTGCAGTATCTTTATTCTAGTTTGCTTATTTAAATTCAATGTTTTAGGTTGATGAACATATTAGTTCTATCTACTCGACAGTATGTACAAATATTGTACAATCATGAATTTGGTAAAAGGTGGAAGGTCAAATATTAATAACCTTCATTTTTCTAGCTTTCTTCTTTTGGCTCACATTCATCTGCATCTTCTTGTTCTTCCATAGGATGTGGTTGGGATCCAGTTCTATCCCAGTTGAATGTTCAAAACAACAATAGAATTATGGGTATTCAATTGAAGTGCAACCAATATCCCACAAACATGCAAGTTTATGTTATCACCAATGTGCAAATTTTGTGGATTCATGATTTTTGTACTTGAAAAGCATCTTTTAATATCTGTAAGGGTCATTCTTCAAGGATGTGTGAACAAATGTGCCTTTTGCTGAGCTTGATTTTGCCAAAATTTTCTATATTCAAGTGAATGTGTTACTTCTCCAGATGCTAATAGAATTTAGTATTTGTATTCTATATTGATTTATTTTTTAAGTAGGCTGACAAATTTAGATTCTTTAAGCATTCTTGTCTATTGAGTTGAAGATTTAATATTTAAACGGGGTCTTAGGCGGGGCCGGCCATAGCTGTACTACCAACAGTTCTGCCAAACGGGCCTGAGGCGGCCCCATCTGGGGAGCTCCAATCAGCGAGAGACGCGGATGGGAGTGGCGTCTGGTGAACAAGTGGGTTCGTTCAGGAGTCAGGGTCCACGCGTCCCACACTCCCACCTGGCGTCTGCAGAACAAGTGGCACTTGGAAGGTGGCAAGCCGCATCCGTAGGTGGACGTCGGCGGGCCCAAAGAAGCTGGTGCTAGGGCTGTCAACGGGTCGAGCTGCTCGGGCCCGGCTCGGTAAAAGCCCGGCTCGAGCTCTGCTCGTTAATCAAACGAGCCCGAGCCCGAGCCCAAAATGAGGCCCGTTTAAATCCAAGCCCGAGCCCGAGCTCGAGCTCGAGCAGCTCACGAGCCCAAAAGAGGGCTCAGTCCAATTAACAATTTAATTAGGTCCCAATTAACTTTGGACTCAACCCAATTAAATTTTATTTGGCTTAATCAATTTAAATCCCAATCTGATTGAATACAATTGGATTTAAATCAGACCCAATCCGAGCTAACCTAAATCCATTTAATTTCTTTAAATCGAATTGGATTGGTTTGGGTTCGGACTCAGCCCGTTAACCCAAACCCAATCCGTTACCCCTTCCCTCCACCTCCTCTTTCTTTTTTTTTTCTTTCCCATTTCTTCTCATTTTCTCCAGAAGCTTCCCGCACCGGCGCACCAGGTGTCCCTCCCCTCCCCTCCCCTCTCGCCTTCCTCCTCCGCCGCCGATGCCTCGCCGCCTCCTTCCGCTGCTGGGAAAGAAATCACACCCGAGGCCCCTCCCCCTCTTTCTTCTCCATTTCTCCCCCTCCCTTTTCCTCTCTTTGCCGACTCCTCCACAGCTCCACCGGCGAGACTGCGTCTGCAACAGATCACAGAGAAGGGGAATCCCTTGCACGGGAGGGTCGGGCCACGGCCGGCGGAGCCCGCGGCGGGGCCCGTGGCGTCCTCGGCAGTGCCTGCGGCCGACGCCCGTGCCGGCGATGCTCGCGGCCGAAGCCGGCGGCTCCCGCATGCGACAAGGTGAGTCCATTCTTCTCTCTTTTTTCTTTCTTTCTTTCTTTCTTTCCTCCTTTCTTCTTCTTCTTCTTTTCTTTCTTTCTTTCCTTCATTCTTCTCTCCGATGACGAACCGTCGGAACCGAGCTTGGCTACTCGTTCTTCTCTCCGACGGAGACGGAGACGGAGATGGAGATGGGGATGGGGCGGGCTCGGGCTCCGCACCTCCGCGCAACGTGGACCGTCCAACCCGTGTCTCGGTTTATCCACACTTTGTTCTTGCTCCAAATAAAGCAAGTGCTGAAGTCCATCTAACCAAGCAGTCCAAATCATGATAATCTGGACAAAAACAAAAAATTGCATCCCAGTAAAATTATAATTTATTTTAGGAAGAACCATGCTAGATGGGGTCGAACCAAGGGTGGGTACAAAAATTTGATATTTATTATTTTGCCAAATACACTGAATGTTAAACTGCTGCAATATGTAAATAAATATAATTCATAAATTTGTAAATCCATTTAGAGGCAATTAGATTGCTCCATCTGACCCCCTGACTATGATTTAAAATGATCCATGTTTTAACTCCAACAGACTAATGAACAAGGATATATGGTACGATACAAATTCGAGCCGAGATGGAAACTTTGCAACCAAAATAATACCTAAAAATACAGGATGTTGTTTGATAAATCCGACTAATGGAGTAAACAGTTTAAAGAAATCTGATACCATCTTGTCTATGGGAATAAAAGCAACAGCAAGCTTTCCCTCTATCCAAAAAATAAAAAATAAAAATAAACACAAAACCTTCCGATTGGACAAAAAATGAAAATAATAACCGGCCTAGGTGGGCTTGATCAATGATAAGTACAACATAAATCCATCTTTCATTATTTGCTGAACAAGTTTATCTTTTGTTTTATCTTTTTCTTTTTTTCCCTTTGTGTTTTTCTGATAATTAATAACAAGCAGATTGTTGAGCTGCTACAAGATTACGACCACAAATTGGCCGGATCTATCCATGACCTGAATGCAACCTGAGTAGACTACAAATTCCTAATCGGATTGGGGTCAAAAATTGAACTTCATTTGAAAACTAGGTCAGTTCTAGATTTTATAATTTCTAATCCAATCCTGACTCGTCTTAGCTCACGTATCACTCAAGTCTAATTTGGGTCCAAAAAAAAAAAGGCTGGCTCATTCTGAAACTAACCCCTTTGTGGCCCCCTATAGTATAAAAAATATTTTTAATATAAATCTTTGAATCAAACTGTCATATGCTTTAACACGATCCAACTTATGAATGACGATAGTTGGACTCGTACACATATTCTATTGCTCTTATGAAACTTTGCAACGAAAATACTAAAAAGGTGAAAGTAAATTTTGCATAAAAAACCACTTAATTATTGATTTGTAAAGAAAAAAATAGATTTTTCTTTCTCATAACGGCCGACACATTAGAACTTCTTGGACAAATTTAACCTTGGATCTAAATACAAGATGGATAATATTGCACAAAAAATATTTGACTTTTCTTAATTATTGATTTTTAAAAGACAAAGATTGGACTATTCTTGCACATAAGGATGCACAATTAGAACTTTTTGGATAAGTTTAACCTTGGATCTAAATACAAGATGGATAATATACACATTTAAAATGCCCCATACATGTTTACCAAATACTATACATACATAATTATGTATATATTTATGTATATTTATACATGCAAGTATGTATATATGTAAGTATGTGTGTCTATACATATATATATTCTTAATAATAATAATATATGTATATTCTAAATATGTGACAAATATTTGTTTACTTAGATAAAATGGACGATGGTGTTTTTTAGTAATTTGTTTTACCAAAAAGATTAAAACAATATATATTGAGAGTAGGATTCAAAAATGATTTTTTTTTTTTTGCTGAAAACGGGTTCTCATACAGTACGTGTGCGAATACACCCAATAAAGTCAAAAAAAACTAACTCACGGAGAGCTAGTGGCAACTCCCCCTCCCCCACCCAAAAGGTGTACCCTGAATGATGAGCCGCGAAGGCAGCCACCCAGTCGGCTGCCCCATTAGCTTCTCGGAATACATGTTTGGCCTGGATGGCCACCCCAACCCCACACATCGTCCCTATATCCTGAACCAAGGGGTGGTTTAAGCCCTCACCCCTCAGCTCCTCCTGGATCCAACTGATAATTGTGGCCGAGTCGCCCTCCAAAACAATCGAGCCAGCCTGCAATACCTGCCTCGCGTATCGAAGATCCGCCCAGGCAGCTCGTAGCTCTGCCCCGAAAACCGATGTACCGAACAACTGACAGCCTGCTGCTGCCACCACTCTGGAGTGCGAGTCCCGTATCACAAAACCCGCACCACCTCGCGTGCCTCCATCCAGGACCGATCCGTCGAAGTTGACCTTGAGGAAACTCGAGGGTGGGGGTTTTCAGGTGAAAAACACCAGCTGAGGAGCTGCCGGAGCAGAGAGGGAAACCCAGGTGTCCCGAGCTATCAGAGGTCCATCTAAAGAAGGTCTGATCTCCAATGCCTGTACTCGCGCGAACTCCTTAACGAACCTCGGTGACACCCTGCGCTCACCAAAGGTGCGGGCATTCCTCGCCAGCCAGATCTGATGTGCTGTGCAGGTCGCTCGAATAGCCTCCTGACATGTCCGAGACCGGGCCAACCACTGCTGCATCATCTGTAAAAACTGAAGCCTCCCACACCAAACCCCCTGCGGGAACCCTGCCCACAGCCATGCCGACCTCACCCACGTACACTGGAAGAGCACGTGGTCGACCGACTCCTCAACACTGCATGTCCCGCACTCTGCTGGGATCCCCCAACCTCGCCTGCTCAGCACTGCTCTCGTCGGAAGGCGGTCCCATGCCACCTTCCATAGGAAGAGTGCCGCCCTCGGGTGAAGCCCAGACCTCCAGATCCAAGTGTAGTCCTGCCCCGGCTCATGCTCCTGCTGGATAACATCGACAAAGTCTCCCAGTCTGACACTGGACCGGCAAGAGGTGCCCCAAACCCTGACATCAGGCCCCCCACAACCTGGCACCGGAAGGGATCGGATCCTCTCAGCTAGGTATCCTCCGAACAGCTGACGTAGCCTAGTGTCATCCCATGCTGACTCTCCTGGGGCAAGAAGATCGAAGACCCGCAACCCCTCCACTGCCTCAGCATCGATCATGGTCGGCCAGCACCTCAGTGGGACGGTATCCACCCATGGGTCCGCAGTCACATCAATACTCCGCCCATCGCCAATCAGCCACCTGGTGTTTGCTGACACCGTCGGCAAGTACCTCCCAATCTCACGCCACATGAAGGAGACTCGCCGCCCTCTCCGTGCCGCCTCTGAGACCTCACGGCCATATCTAGCCGCCATCACCTGACTCCACAGCCCATGTGGCTCTAGCAAGAACCGAGCTGCATGCCGAGCAATGAAAAGCTCGCGCCGCTCCAGTAGGGACTGCACCCTGAGACCGCCCTCACTGGTAGGCTGACAGACATGCTCCCAGGCCACCAAGTGCACCCCGTGGCCTCCGTCGTATGACCCCCATAGGAAACATTGCAGCAGTCGCTCGACCCTCAGCAAGGTCATCTTTGGAACCACAGTGTTGGCCATGAGGTATACTGGCATGGACCCCAACACTGATCTGATCAAGGTCAGTCTCCCCATCATAGACAGGGATGCCGCTCTCCATCCCTCCAACCTGCTCTCCACCCGCTGCACCAGGTAGGAGCACTCTGCCACCCGCAGTCTGCGGACTGTGATAGAAACTCCCAGGTAGGTCAATGTCTCTACCTGCTCAGGTATCTGCAGAATCCCTCGGATCTCCTGTCTGACTCTGCTCTCCGTGCTCGGGCTAAAGTGAACTGATGACTTTTGAAAATTAACTCTCTGGCCTGATGCCACGCAATAGTCCGCCACCACCCTCCGAAGGATCCATGCATCAGAAACCCGTGCCCTGGCCAAAAGAAGGCAATCATCAGCGAAGAGTAAGTGGGAAAGAGGACTAGCCCCCGGGGCGGGGACATAGGCCTCGAGCTCCCTGTGGGCACACACCCTCTGCAAATCACGAGACAAAATGTCAGCACAAAGAATAAACAAATAAGGTGATAGAGGACATCCCTGACGCAGCCCCATGATGGACTCAAAGAAAGGTGAAGGTGTGCCGTTGACCAAGATAGAAAACCTTGGCCCCCTGACACACCCCATGATCCAGCCGATCCACTGCCTATGGAAATCGTACGCCTCGAGTGCCTGCTGAAGAAATCTCCATCTGATCATGTCGTAAGCTCTCTCCATATCCAGCTTAATAGCCATCAAGCTACGTCGCTTCGATGCTCGCTGCAAATCCCACATCATCTCTTGGGCCAGCAGAACATTATGGGAGATGTTTCTGCCAGCTATAAACGCCCCCTGCTCCTGACTGATAATGCCAGGCAGTAGGGGCTTCATCCTTCGGACCATTATTCTGGCCACAACCTTATACAAGGCTGTGCACAAACTAATGGGTCTGAAGTGGTCGGGCTCCGCCGCCTCCTGACGCTTCGGAATGAGCGTGATGAAGGTAGCCTTCCAATCATCCGGCATCATCTTCTGAGAGAAGAAGCACTGAATGGCCTCTACCACTGCTGTCCGAATGATAGCCCAGTACTGTCGGAAAAAGAACGGGGGGAACCCGTCCGGACCCGGAGCCTTGTCTGGAGCCAAAGCCCAGACTGCCTCATGAACCTCCTGTGCCGACACTGGTCGGACCAGGGCTGCGTTCTCAGTATCCTCGATCCTCGCATCCATCCTCATGGGATGGTCTCTGTCGCCGGAATTCTCATCCTCCGTCCATCTGTCATGGAAGAAATCCAGCAGGACCTGACGAATGGCAGGCTCACCTTCCACCCGATGTCCAGACCCGTCCTGCAGCGAGTGGATCGTGCTACGCTGCCTCCGGATAATCGTAGTCCGGTGGAAGAAACTAGTATTGCGGTCACCCTCACGTACCCACTGAACTCGAGATTTCTGTCGCCAGAAGATCTCATGCTGTCGTAGTAGTGAGTGGTGGGTCGCTAGAAGCCCCCGGAGATCGCCCATATCATCCACCGAGAGCGCACCTTCTAGATCTTCTTTCCGCTGCAACTCAGAGATTGCAGTCTCTACCCCCTCTACTCTTCGGAAGATATCACCCACAACCTCACGGTTCCACCGCCGGAGCCGCCTCTTGGCCAATTCTAGTTTGCGCGACACCCGGTACATAGCATCTCCACGCACCGGGATGCGCCATGCCTCACGGACAATGTCCCAGGACTGGGGGTACGATAGCCAAACCTTCTCAAAACGGGATCAGCAAGAGGCAGTGGTCTGAGGCGATCCGAGGTAAGTGACTAACCCTGCAAGTAGGAAAACGGAGGATCCAGTCCGGGGACGCAAAGGCCCTATCTAGACGCTCCGAAACTCTAGCATTGCCGAGCTGATTATTGCACCAAGTAAACTGAGGTCCAGAGAACCCTAAGTCTACCAGGCCAGTACGCGACACAAAATCGCGAAACTCCCTCCTGTCCGCTCTATCCATAAAAGCTGCCCCGCCCCTCTTGTCACCCAAACTCAATATGCAATTAAAGTCGCCAACTACAACTGTCGGGACACCCTGGGCGGTAAGGCTGGTGATCTCCTGCCAGAGGACTCTTCTGACCCTATAATCCGTGCTCGTGTACACCCCACACAAAACCCACGGAGCAACATCCGGTGCCGAGACAACCATAACTACATCAAAGGTCGCCACCCCTCGCCTCCACAGTAGCAGGATACCTCCCGACAGCCCCCGGGAATCGAATGTGTATGACTCCCAGTCCCTCCCCAAGCGCCGTCTCAAATGCACAAGCCCCTCACCAGATAGCCGGGTCTCGCTAATGAAGCAGATCTCCGGACAATGAACTTGCACTAACCGTTTGAAGGAAGACATGAAGGACGGCTTGGCCGCCCCCCTATAGTTCCAGGCTAGGACCCTCATGGGTCACAGTCCACGTAGTCGGCCTCTGACCCATCCTCCCCCTGAGCCGCGGGGCCAGCCTCAAGCATGCTACCTGGGCCCTCCCGCTGCTCAACAGATACGACCTGCATGACTGCCACCCTGATACCCTGCACAACAGTCGTGTGGTCCGTACCCCCTCCTGTCATCAACGGTACGGCGTGACACCCCTGCGAAAGCGGCACGAGGTGGTCCCTGGCCCCACTCCCACTGGAAGCAGCCACCCCCTGCTCATCCCCAGCCGGAGGCCAAACAAAACCTCCCGGCGGTAGTGGCTCAGCCTCCACGTAAGGAGCAGATCGGCCCCCCGCCTCGTACCTACCTGAGGCTGCATCCTCCTGCTCACCCGAGATCGGAGGCGGAGGGCCAAACCAGAAGACTGGGATCGTCTCGCCATCAGCCTGCTGGTCTGGCGCAACCTGGACCCCCCTACCCAGGTCGGACTGAGCCTGATCGCTCGCCAGAACCTGGGCCTCTGGGCCCGCACGAAAACCTGCCCGCAGATCCCCTATGGCCTGGGCCTGTGGGCCCTGGGCCCGCGGGCCGTCCTCAGCCCCCACAGCCAGGACGGCCTGGCCCAACAAGTCCCGGGGCCGCTCCCCCATCGCTGGGGAAGCCCGCAAGCTCGGGCTGAACGGGCACGAGGCACGCCCCGCGCTGCGGGCGCGCCCCGGGTCGCACCCGCCGGCCCGCGACCCCGGCGTCCCGTCCCCTGGGCACGGGTGCGTTGGGCCGGCACGATGTCAGCCCGCTGGCCCACTGCGAGATGCGCGCGGGCCAGCTGGGCCACCGTTCCCGGGCCCCCTTGCGAGCCCGGGCCTGCTATCGGCCTGGGCCTCTTCTGTGTTTGGGCCCGGGCCGCAGCAGGTCCACTAAGCCCCGGCTCAGCCCGCATCAGGGCGGGTCCCCGACTCGGCCCCGAGTTGGCATGCAGAGGGGTAGCCCCCTGACTCGGAGCCGAGTCTTCAGGCTCAAGCAGGTCGTCCCCAAGCCAGTCAATCGGGTCGACCTGAAGAGGGCCGGGAGGAAGGGCCAAGTGTAGCCCTTCCCCCTCCGCCGCCAGTGGCGACCGGCGCCGCGCAACCTTGGCTGGCTTTTGCCAGCCTTCCGTGTCCGCCGGAGACACGGGTGCAGTCGGCTGATCCGCTAGGGGCGGCGGTCGCCTCGAGGACGGCCCAGCCCCAATGTCCGGTCCGATCATCACCCCCGGCCGTGGCGGCAAATCCTCCCGTGGGATTTTCTGCTGCGTCGCCACCATCCAGGGGCCGTAGACTGGCCCCTGGACCTCCTCCCCGCCGCCCGGGGTCGATAGATCGGGCTTGCCCCCCGTCTCCGTTGCCATCGGGGGCGCCTCCCTTTGTGCGCAAGACGCCGTCGGAAAGCGGCATGCCGCTTCCACGTGCTGTTGGGAATTGTATCCTAAATGTCAATCGTCAGCATATTGATGATTGAATTTTGTAAATGAACTGACAAATTAATAAAGTATTATTTGGCATTATTCATAATTTCATCTTCAAATGAACTCTTATATGATGAAGTCCTTAGGACTTATGTTATGATAAAGGAGGATTTATCTTTGAGTCCTTAAACTTGTTCGCGACCAAATGATATGTTGTTACTAGGACGACAACATTATCGAGATTAGGTCGTTGTGTGACATATACGTTGGTTGTCCTCTTAACCAAGGAGTGTGGAGATACTGGTATGCCATACAGGTGAAGTGTAGGAGTACATTTCACTGAACGTGACCAATTCCGGAACGCTCTACTGTCGAGAGATGTTCCGAGTGGATATGGGTATAAGTTTGGCCCTCTGACCTGAGATCGCAACCTGTGACTAGCAAATAACTCACTGTACTTTGGTACCGGACTACCTGAATTTCTAATTTAGTGACGGAAGGTCACTGGGTGCAGTCAAGTACTTGCGTAGTCAGTTGTGAGTCGAGATAGAATTGACCCCTCCTGCAAACAGGAGATAATGTCTTGTGATTAATTTAGCAAAACCTTGGCCAGGGTAATCTCAGTGAGGAGTCACGGGATATCTAAAGTTAATCACATAATGGATGTACTAATTATAGGGTTGATAGTGAGCTCTAAGTCATCCTGGCATTAGCAGTCAAAGGGATTGAATTATACAGTAACCATAGTCCAGGGTTCCAGAATATTTGCTTCGCATATATTCGGCCTATCCGGACATCGGGTACCATTGCTAGATGGTCACATCGATTAGTATAGGAAGACGTTCCTATACTACCGGCTTAGGTTCGAACCTATGAGGTCACACGCATAGAAATTTCTAGGTTGATCAAATGGCTGATTGATGATTAAGAATCATTCAGGAGTAATTTGGTCAATTTGATTGACAAATTATCCTAAGCAAAAGTTGCATTAAAATAATTATTGAATTATTTGAGGATTAATTAGCAATTAGATTGCTAATGAACTCAATTTGATTGAGTAATTAAGCTTAGGTTGAGCCAAATTGAATAGGATTCAATTTGGGCTGCATCAGGGTTTGACCCAATTGGATTGGGTTCAACCCTAGTAGATTGAACTTGACCCAATTGGATTGGGCTTGATCCAAATCAATTAGAAGACCTTATTTGATGAGGATTATGAGTCCAAATAATCAGAATTGGATAAGGAGAAGAATCCCTAAATTTTAGGAACCCATCCTTATCTTCTTGGAGAAGAATGACACCTTAATTTATTTCCAATATTTTCTATACCTATCCTCTTTATTTTTGGCCAAAAATTGGCGTGAGAAGAGAGGAGGCGTGGGGCTATAGTTTCTATAAAAATGGTGCCTTAAATCTTTCTAGAAAGATTTAGATGAATTTCCTAATTTATAGGGATTGCATGGTGCATGAAATAGGGTGGTCTGCGGCTGAACTTTGGACGCATGAATTCCTATCTTTTAGGGATCCAAAATGCACGAAATTTGGATATGTTTATATCCTCTTAGCTGTCAAACCACCAGAATTTTTTGGGAATTTTATCAGCCAAATTAGTTGGCTAAATTAGGTGTGATACGTGGGGGGATCTTTTGGCTATAAAAGACCCCCATGCCTTGGGTTCAAGATATACCATATTTAGAGGTTTCAAAAAATTCTGAAAAAATTTCTTGAGGGCCTCCATCCCTTCTTCTCCTTCTTCCTCACATCCATCCTCCATCTCCTTGAAGAACAATCAAAGGTTGAGTGTTTAGAAGGAGAAAGCTTCAGCCATTGCTGCGTTCCTGCGCGAGCTAGCACTCCCGCGGAAGACTATCTACCTAGGGCTTCGCGTGTACTTCTCATAGAGGCCATTCGTGTGCGTGGCTGCGAAGTCAAGGATCAGATCCATAAGTTTCTTCCATCATAAAAAGGTATTAATCCCACATCAATATTTTATTTTGGAGTCAGAGTCTAGGTCTGATTCCCCGAGGTTTTACCTTCCTTTGGGGCTCCTCACGGAGTTATCTCCAGAATCCATTCGATGGATATTTGGAGATTAATCGGAATAGAGTTCTTAAGTTTCAGATCTGATAGTTAATCATGCATGAAAGTTTTAGCATAATTGTTTAAACGATTCCGGCATAATTCTATGTGTTCTTAAGGTGCTGATTTCTAGATTTGATCTTGTAAGCATGCATGAATTAAATTGTTTGATTCGATTTTTCCGCTACATTTTAAAACTTAAAAAGAACTACGTATGGCTTGATCCTCCTTATGAAGGAGTACGTAGGTAACCCGATCAGGTTCAGCCATGGTTTTAAAAAAAAAAAAAATCAGCATGCTTAACACCGAAGAACCTAGGATCCACTTTCAGTAGTATCAGAGCCAGGTTTATGTTGAAACTTTTATGTTTTAATTCTTGCAATTAAATCTGAAATCATTAACATGTTTAGATTAGATCTAAAGTGCTTTTTATGATTGATTTAATTGTTGATTATGCATGATTAAGTAGATCTGAAATTTTGGATGCATATGATGCATGTTTGTGTTAGGATTAGTAACATGAATAAATCTGAAATTATAATATTATTTAGATTAGATCTAAATAAAGTTTATGATTTATATGATCTCTGATTTTAATGAACAAATCAGATCTGAAAATAAAAGTGAAAAAATAAATACATAAGATGTATATTGTTTGAATTAATTCATGTTATTGTGTATATGTGATGCATGAACATAAAACATAATGACTTAAACATGAATTAAATCTGATTACATGTGATTAATTACAAAAACTCAGATCTGAAAATATGTTTTAAGAACTGAAAGATTGTAATTAATATGTAATTAAAAAGAAATATGCAATGATCAAAACTTTCATAAGTCTAAACTTAATTGAGAATTAAGTGTTATGAAATAGAATTGTAACTCAATTAATTGAGATTGCATAATTCTTTGGGCATATGGGTTAGCTTGAATCAAGTTCCTAGGATTGGGTTAGACCTAAGGTTAGAATCATACATGGATAAATAGAATTAATTGATCAAATCTAATTAAGTAGTAACTAGATTAGGTCAAGAAAATTCTAGATCAATTTACAATAGTTGTAGATGGATCAAGTCCATATCTTTGATTAGACCAAGATGGAACTTGATTTAGGCTCAGAGGTGTAGCCCGAGTCATTTGAGTAATCAAATCGAAATTGATTAACCAGTCGGTGTCTAAGGTAAGTTTGGCAGTTTTGACCGGCGGTTTTTAATTGGGAGCTACTCGCACTGATTCGTTTTTGTCGAGTTAATGGCATATCCCTTCCACCGATCTCATTTACCTGGCCGACATGGTCAATCACATTTTGATTGGATCACTTAATGATTCGAGTTAGCCCATGCCTATAAGAAAAATTAGTTTGTCTGATTTAGGTGCCTCCTTAACCGGTTTGAGTCTAATCTGATTTGGTGAAGTCAGTGGGAGAAATTAGACTAACTGGATCTTCTTATCTATCCTAATTAAGAAATCCTCTAAAATTATTAGGTCCTTAAAATGAAATGGTTATGGGGATAACTAGGTCATAGCCTCCCATTAAGTTGGGTGATAATGGGTCCAATGCTTTGATAATTACTGGAGGCGCGACACGCCTGGTACTTATCAAGCATTGGAATTGTCATTCAATATATGATGAGTTAAGTGTACCTTCAATAGGCGGTCAGGTGAGCCGAGCTACACTCGGGCTTGGTCGTCTATTAGTTGATTAGACTTAACCCTATCATTTAATGGTTGGACCTGACTAGGGTATTCGGTGGAGGCGCCACACGCCTACCGAAGAACCTAGGGCAAAATAATCACGAGAAGTTGCTTGGTGAAGCAACTGGTTTAGAACCTACCAATAGGTGCATATGGGTTAGCCGAGCCACACTCGGGCCTATATGCGATCTATTGGGTTCTAGTGCCCACTAAAGAATTAGGAGTAATTTTTCGAATTGGAGGTAGAGGCTACCAATTTGTATAAATTAGTGGGAGTACCTTTATACTAAAGTTCAAGTCTAATGTGTTTAGTCAATTCATATACTAATAGCCAATTTTTTTTTTTATATGCAGAAATGGCCACTAATTTGTCACTTCGCTCATTGTTGGACAATGACAAGTTGACTGGTCCAAATTTTAATAATTGGCATAGGAAACTGAAAATAGTGCTAGAGCATGAAAGGATCCTTTATGTGATAATGGATCCAGCACCTGAGCAGCCCGCTGCTAATGCATCAAGATCAGCTAGAGACACTTATCAGAAGTGGCTTAGTGACCGGATCACTGTTCGATGCATCATGTTAGCAGCAATGAGTGATGAGTTTAGTAGACGTTTTGAGAATACGCAGCCGGAAGATATTATTCAAGTGTTGAATGAATCATTCGGTGTTCCTGACGACGTTGAGAGGCACAAAACTAGTTGTGCCATCTTCAGTGCCCGAATGAAAGATGGGACCTCGGTAACTGATCATGTATTGTACATGATTGAGTTGATCGAGCGTCTAAGCTCTCTTGGTTTTCCCCTTCATGATCAATTGGGGAAGGATGCCATACTAAACTCATTGCCTGGATCATACCGTCCTTTTCTCACTCATTTTCGTATGGCGAAACCTGTAGTGAATTATCACCAATTGTTGGGGTTACTACAGACGTTTGAGAATGATCACCAACTTCTTAAGAAGACGGTGAACTTTGTGGGAGGTTCATCCAAGGGTCGTTCCTTTAAGAAAGGGAAAAAGAAAAATAAAATCCAAAAGAAACAAGTGCACCATGCTCAGCGTAGTTAGAAAAAGAATAAAAAGGCTGATCAGAGCAAGGCGGAGTGCTTCTTCTGCAAGAAGCAAGGACATTGAAAGAGGAACTGTCCTCTTTACATTGCATCTCTCGATCCGAACCGGCTTAAGAAAAGTGGGCAATCAGTTGCCAATCAAGGTACTTATATGATAACACCTTGCAATTTTTCTATTTGTGATAATTCGACCTGCGTATTGGATACCGGTAGTCCTTTTAATATTTGCAATTCGTTGCAGGGGCTACAAGTCAGTGAGAGGTTTGAAGAAGGAGAAAGGTTCATGAATGTTGGAGATGGAAGATCAGTTCCAGTTCTAGCTTTAGGAATTCTTAAACTTGAATTTAGCTCTCATGTAAATGTCCTTAGTGATTGTTACTATTGTCCAAGTTTTTTATTGAATGTCATTTCTGTAGGCCTTTTGGCCAAAAATGGTTATGAAATATCAATAAAAAAGGATTATTGCAATATCATTTGGAATGGTGATGATGTAATGAATGGAACTCTGAGTAATGGCATTTACATTTTGTCACAGCCTGTCATGTAATGTACAAGTCCAATAAGCGCCCTAAAATAGATAATGTCACGGATGTCTACCTTTGGCATCATAGGCTAGGACATATTAACAAGAAGAGGATGAACAGGTTAAGTAAAGAAGAAATCCTTGATGTTAATGATTGTGAATCATTGACAACTTGTGAATCATGTCTTCTTGGTAAAATGACCAAATCACCTTTTACTGGAAAAGGTGAACGAGCTAGTGATTTATTGACCCTTATACATTCTGATGTATGTGGGCCAATGAGCACAGATGCTAGAGGTAGATATTCATATTTCATTACGTTTACAGACGACCTTTCAAAGTACGGTTATGTCTATTTAATAAGATATAAATCTGAAGCATTTGAAATGTTCAAATTGTATCGTATGAAGTAGAAAAACAAACTGGAAAGAGTATTAAAACTCTTCGATCAGATCGAGGAGGCGAATACCTTTCCAATGAGTTTTTGACATATTTAGGAGAGAATGAGATTCTGTCCCAATAGACTCCTCCTGGTATACCATAGTATAACGGTGTATCAGAAAGAAGAAATCGAACTTTGTTAGACATGGTTCGATCCATGATGGGGTTTGCGAGTCTGCCCATATCCTTTTGGGGATATGCACTTGAGTCAGCCTGCTACATTCTAAATAAGGTTCCAAGTAAGTCTGTAAATAAAACATCACATGAGATGTGGACTGGACGTAAGCCAATGCTCTCTCACCTTAGGGTTTGGGGGTGTCCGGCATATGTCAAACGTTTGAAGACAGACAAACTTGAACCCAAGTCTGACAAATGTTTCTTTGTTGGTTATCCTAAAGAAACTAAAGGATATTACTTCTACTTTGCTAAAGAACAAAAGTTATTCGTAAGCAATAGAGCTGTTTTTTTAGAGAAAGAATTCCTTAGTGAAGGAACTAAAAGCTCTAATGTTGAGCTTAGGGAAGTTCAACATGTAGAAGATCCGACACCATCTACTGAACTAGTTGAGTCGGATTTGATTAGATCAGATCCAGAACCCATCTTAGATGCACCATTAAGGCGATCAGGTAGAGTACCACGTCAGCCGGACAGATACTACGGTTTCTTGGTCCAGGACGGGGATCCTGTCGAACTTGATGAAAACGATGAGGATCCGATCACCTATATGGATGCTATGCAGAGGCATGACTCTGATGCATGGCTTGGAGCCATGCAATCCGAAATGGAATCCATGAAGGTCAATGATGTATGGACATTAGTTGACCCACCCGAAGGGATTAAACCCAAAGGGTGTAAGTGGATTTTCAAAAGAAAATGGGGCGCAGACGAAAAAGTAGAGACCTATAAAGCCCGTCTGGTTGCCAAGGGATATCGTCAACGTTATGGTATTGACTATGACGAGACGTTTTCTCCTGTGGCAATGCTTAAATCCATTCGGATTATGCTTACGATAGCAGCACACTTAGATTATGAGATCTGGCAGATGGATGTTAAAACCGCTTTTCTAAATGGAGATTTAGAAGAGGAGGTGTATATGATGAAACCTGAAGGTTTTATATTTGCAGATGAGTCTAAGGTGTGCAAGCTTCAAAAATCCATTTATGGATTAAAGCAAGCTTCACGGAGTTGGAACATACGATTTGATAAGGTGATCAAATCATATGGCTTCATTAAGAATGAAGAAGAACCTTGCATTTATAAATGGGCAAATGGTTCAGTTATTATATTTCTTGTTTTGTATGTGGATGACATTCTTTTAATCGGGAATGACATTCCTGCATTACAAGGAATAAAGGTTTGGCTATCATCTCAATTTGCCATGAAGGATTTGGGAGAAGCATCTTACATCCTAGGGATGAAGATCTATAGAGATAGATCTAGAAGATTGCTTGGATTATCCCAATCCACATACATTGATACTATACTGAAAAGGTTCAGTATGATTAATTCTAAGAAAGGCTATCTTCCAATGGGCCATGGAATTAACCTCTCTAAAAGGGATTGTCCGACAACCTCTCAAGAAAGAGAAAGTATGGATAGAATTCCATATGCTTCGGCAGTGGGATCTATAATGTATGCCATGATATGTACTAGACCAGACGTGGCATACTCACTAGGAGTAGTGAGTAGATACCAGTCTGATCCAGGTAGCAACCACTGGAAGGTTGTAAAAACCATCCTTAAGTATTTGAAAAATACTAAAGATCAGTGGCTTGTCTACGGTGATTCTGACTTAAAACTTGAGGGATATACCGATTCAAGTTTTCAGTCAGATCAAGATGATAGCAAGAGCGTGTCGGGATATATCTTCACTCTTAAGGGTGGGGCCATCTGCTGGAAGAGTTCCAAGCAGCATACAGTGGCAGATTCTACATGTGAAGCAGAATACATCGCAGCATCTGATGCAGCCAAGGAAGCCGTATGGTTGCGCAAGTTCATCACCGAGTTGGAAGTGGCACCTTCCATTGATGGTCCAGTTCCTATATTTTGTGATAACACTGGAGCCATAGCTCAGGCAAAGGAACCTAAAGCACATCAGCGGACCAAGCATATTCTGCGACGCTATCACCTAAGATATTGATAAATGAAAATTCCTCTATGTTATGGCACCGAAGATTAGGTCATATCTCCATAAAGAGAATCAAGAAATTAGTAAATGATGAAATTTTACCAACTCTTGACTATGGTGATTTTGAAACTTGTTTAGACTGCTTCAAGGGAAAGCAGACTAACAAGTTTAAGAAAGGTGCCATTAGAAGTACAAATTTATTGGATCTCATACATACAGATATATGTGGGCCTTTTTCGATCCCATGTTTTACTGGTCATAAGTATTTTATCACCTTTATTGATGATTACTCACGCTATGGGTATCTCTACTTGTTGTATGACAAGGCTGAGGCATTAAATGCCTTTAAGTTTTTCAAAACAGAGGTAGAGTTACAACTTAATAAAAAGATTAAAGTTGTGAGATCAGATAGAGGTGGTGAATACTACGGTAGGTATACTGAAACTGGACAACATTTAGGTCCATTTGCTCGATTTCTTCAAGAGCAAGGTATAGTTGCACAATATACTATGCCTGGTACTCCTGATCAAAATGGAGTTGCGGAAAGAAGAAACCGAACATTAATGGAGATGGTAAGAAGTATGATTGGTCACTCAACTCTCTCAATTTCTCTATGGGGTGATGCCTTAAAAACCGCTGCGTATATTTTAAACAGGGTTCCTACTAAAGCTGTCCCAAAAACATCCTATGAAGTTTGGACAGGTAGGAAATCTAGTTTAAGACATCTACACATTTGGGGGTGTCAAGCTGAGGCAAGGGTGTACAACCCACAAGAGAAAAAGTTGGACTTTAGAACCATTAGTTGTTATTTTATCGGTTATCCAGAAAAGTCCAAGGGATACAGATTTTATTGTCCTAATCATACTTTGAGGATTGTGGAGACAAGAAATGCTAGATTTCTTGAAAATGACCAAATCAGTGGGAGTATAAAACCTCAAGAAATTAATTTTGAGGAACAGCAAACTCCGTATGGTATGCAAGATTCAAATAAGCAGCCAATGATTCCTCTACCTATCATTGATAATAGTTTGGAGGAGGATGAGTCTACTTTTAATGTACCACTTGAATCTGTGCCAGTTATCACTGAAAATGTTGCTCCACCTATAGAACCAGTGGATCAAGAAGCAACTTTAAGAAGGTCATCAAGGGTAAGGAGATCTCCAATTCCACCAGATTATATTGTATACCTTCAAGAAAATGATTATGACATTGGAAATATAGATGATCCAATAAATTTCTCACAAGCCATAAATTCAGTAAATTCCTCCAAATGGCTAGATGCTATGAAAGATGAGATAGATTCTATGGCTAAAAACAATATTTGGAATCTTGTTGAACTACCTCCTGGGGCTACTGCAGTACGCTGCAAATGGGTTTTTAAAACCAAAAGAGACTCCAAGGGTAAGATAGAGCGACATAAGGCTAGACTTGTTGCCAAAGGATTTACTCAAAAGGAGGGTATTGATTATCATGAGACCTTCTCTCCAGTTTCAAAGAAGGACTCTTTAAGGATAATAATGGCTTTGGTAGCTGAGGATGATAGTGTTATTTTGATGATTAACAAGCAATTATCTAGAGTATGTTATAAGTTAAATCGATACTTCATTTATAAGTTTATTACTCTCAGTATATTTTGAATAAACTGATATAGATACATTTCATTGTTCATTTAAATGAATCTAACCTTGAGATGCAGCAAAGTGTGGATTGAGTCGACCCAAAGGATGATTGGGTCGACCCCGGCACATCAAGAAAACATTTGGCACACTTCTGCAAAAATGGCAAAGATGAACAGTGAGTTGGGTCGACCCAAGGAAAGCATGAGTCGACCCAAGGATCAAGATCCTCAAAACAAGATAGAAAAATGGTTCTCTGGATTTACTGAGAGGGTCGACCCAAACAGTAGTTGAGTCGACCCAAGCTTGAGTCGACCCAAACCCTGAGAGGGTCGACCCAAAGGCAAGACAGGAATGAAGACAGAAAAGGTTCTCTGGAAACCCTGTTAGGGTCGACCCAAGAAGAAGTTGAGTCGACCCAAGTGAACTTTGAGTCGACCCAAAGAAAGGTTGGGTCGACCCAAGTGAAGGAAGGCTGAATTATAAAGTTTCTGTGTTTCTGAGAGGGTCGACCGAAGGAATGTTTGAGTCGACCCAAGCAAAAGTTGGGTCGACCCAAGGACAGGTTGAGCCGACTCAAACACGGGATGAAGCATAACGGCTAGTTCTGCAGATGTACTTTTTGTCCTTCCAAAAGTCAGTAACGGCTAGTTTTTGAATTCTAACCATTGGGGCTTGTCCAATGGATGTAGGAAGCTATTTAAAGTGGCACTATTCATCAGATAGAACATCCTTTCCAAAGAATATCAAAGAGTACACAAGAAAGAGAAAGTGCCCTAATCTTCTTCATCCAAGTGCTTCATTCAAGAATCAAAGAAAGGGGTTGAGCAGATTCAAAGAGTCATCTAGAGCTCCATCCTCCCTTGAAGAGTGAAGCATCCTTGACAAAGAAGAGAGAAGTCACTACAAGCGATAAATACTTTCTAAACTCTTCTTTGTAGTTTATATTGTTTTATTTGCTCATCTAGGAGTTTAAATCTTCTTTCTTAGTTTATTAAACTACTTGTAAAGGTTGGTTGGTTAGCCCGCAAAACCAACGGAATAGGTTGATTGGTGAACCCGGAAAACCAATTGTAAAGGTTCGTTGGTGAGCCCGCAAAACCAACAAAGGTTCGTTGGTGAGCCCGTAAAACCAACATAGGTTTTTGGTGAACCCGGAAAACCAAAGTGTAAAGGTTTTTGGATTGTGAGCCCGGAAAACAATCCAACTGTAATCCGCGGGATTATAGTGAATTCCCAAGGGGTCGCTTGGGGAGTGGACGTAGGTGCTAAGGAGAGCACCGAACCACTATATTTTGTGTTGTTTGTATTGTGATTTGTTTTAGCTTACTAATCATACAATTGACTTAAGTAAGTTAGTTAAAATCGAAAGAAACCAATTCACCCCCCCCCCTCTTGGCTTGTCACCTTGGGCAACAAGTGGTATCAGAGCAAGGTGCTCTAATAGTACTCATTGATCTCACAATCAAGAGTTAAAGATCATGACAACCCAAGTGGGATGCTCTATGAGTGAGGGGCAATCCACAAATAGACCACCTCTATTTAATGGCACAAACTACACATATTGGAAAGCTAGGATGAGGATATTCATTCAAGCTTCCGACTATGAACTATGGTACATCATCACTAGAGGACCTCACACACCCACACTTAACATAGAGGGCACTATCATACCCAAACCAGAAATGGATTGGAATGAAAGTGATAGAAGATTAGCACAGTTAAATACAAAAGCTATAAATGTACTTTACTGCTCATTAGATGTAAGTGAATTTAATAGAATATCTACTTGCTCTACTGCTAAAGAAATTTGGGACAAACTTGAGGTCACCCATGAAGGGACCAATCAAGTTAAAGAGTCAAAGATAAACATATTGGTACACAAGTATGAATTGTTTAAAATGGAATCTACTGAGTCCATAACTGATATGTTTACTCGTTTTACTGGCATTATAAATGGGCTTAAGAGTTTAGGAAAGTCTTATTCTAACTCTGATTTGGTGCGAAAAATTCTCAGGTCTCTACCAAGAATTTGGGAGGCCAAGGTAATCGCTATTCAAGAAGCTAAGGACCTCAACACACTGCAATTAGAGGAGCTTCTAGGATCACTCATGACCCATGAGTTGACAATGAGGCAAAATTCAGAAGATGAGGTCAAGAAAAGAAAGCCCATTGCCCTAAAGACTACCACCCCTAAACAACAAACTGAATCGGAAGATTCAGATGATGATGAAGAAATTGATGAAGAAGGGATGGCTATGCTTGGGAGAAAATTCAGAAAATTTATGAGAGGTAAGAATAGATTCTATAAAAAGAAACCCTTCATCAAAGGTAACTCAAGCAAAGAGAAGGGTAAGGACAAAGAAAAGAAAAAAGAAACTCCCATTTGCTATGAATGTAACAAACCCGGACATTATAAGATAGATTGCCCGAATTTGAAATGGATGGCAAAAAAACTAAAAAAGAAGAACTTCATGGCTGAATGGAGTGAAAGTGAGGAATCAAGTTCGGAAGAGGAAGATCATCAAGAGACGGCCCAAATGTGTCATATGGCCAATGATGATGAGGTAGATTCTGAACTTGACTGTGATTTTACTGTTGATGAATTACATGATGCATTCTTGGAACTCATGGAAGAACATAAGAAACTAATTAATAAAAATAAAGTTCTAAAAGAAGAAAATCAATCTCTTGTCAAAGATAAGTTAAAACTGTCTCATAACTGTGAAACATTAAGTAGGAAACTTACAAATGAAACCAAGAATTTAATTGCTGAAAATATCAAGCTAAAAGATGATGCTGAAAAATATAAATCCTTGGTAGATAAATTTACACTTAGTTCTACTAAATTAAATATGATTCTTGATAGTCAAAAAGCTGTATATGATAAGGCTGGTTTAGGTTATAAAACAAATAAGAAACAAAAATTCTTAAAGAACATTTTTGTAAAAGCTAAAAGTGAAAATATTACTTGTTATTGCTGCAATAAGTTAGGACATAGAGCATATGAATGTAACTTAGAAAGTCCAATCAAAACAAATTAAGTAATAATCAAAAGATTAAATTTAAGAAAGTTTGGGTTCCAAAAGGAACATGGAGTACTAACCCTAAAGGACCCAACTTAGTTTGGGTACCTAAAGTTTCTTCTTGATCTTGATTGCAGGTGTGTCTTACAGCTGATAAAGTGGAAAAATGATGGTATCTAGATAGCAGCTGTTCAAGACACATGACCGGTGACGTAGATCAATTTGTCACCTTGGAATCAAAGAAGGGTGGAGTAGTAACCTATGGAGACAATGGTAAAGGGCATATCATTGGAAAGGGTAAAATTTTCATTACTCCATCTATTTTCATAGAAAATGTCTTATTAGTCAAGGGTTTGAAACATAACCTTCTTAGCATAAGTAAATTTTGTGATAAAGGGTTTAAAGTCACGTTTGAAGCATCTGTATGCATAATCACAAATTCTAAAGATAATAGTATTGTACTTGTAGGACAAAGGCAAAGAAATATTTACTTAGTAGATCTTCATGAGTTAGGCAAGAAAAATGGATTATGCTTAATTACTAATGAAGAAAAGAAAACTGAAACTAGTTGGCTTTGGCATCGAAGACTAGGACATGCTAGTATGGAATTAATATCAAAACTAGTCAAGAAGGAATTAATAAAAGATGTGCCAAAATTGATCTTTGAAAAGAACAAAATATGTGGACCATGTTCATTGGGAAAACAAACTAAATCATCTTTCAAATCAAAGATATAGTATCAACAACTAGACCATTTGAACTCATACACATGGATTTATTTGGACCTACTAGAACCACAAGTCTAGGAGGGAAGAAGTATGGACTAGTTATTATTGATGATTTTTCAAGATATACATGGGTTTCATTTTTGGCACATAAGAATGAAGCATTTTCAGAATTCTTGAAACTATATAATAATATCATAAATGAAAAGAAACTCACCTTAGTAGCAATTCGAAGTGATCATGGTACCGAATTTGAAAATCAACACTTTGAAGAATTTTGTACTAAACATGGTATATCACATCAATTTTCAGCACCTAGAACGCCTCAACAAAATGGGGTTGTTGAAAGGAAAAATAGGACATTGGCAGAAATGGCACGCACAATGTTGTGTGAGTCAAATCTTCCAAAGTACTTTTGGGCTGAAGCTATAAGCACTGCTTGCCATATTCTAAATCGAGTTTTAATACGACCAATAACCAAGAAAACTCCTTATGAACTTTGGAAGAATAAGAAACCAACTGCTAAATATCTTAAAGTTTTTGGATGTAGATGTTTCATCTTAAACAATGGCAAGGAGGATCTAAGTAAATTTGATGCCAAGTCAGATGAAGGTATCTTCTTAGGATACTCCACATCTAGCAGGGCATACAGAGTATTCAATAAAAGGACTTTAGTAGTGGAAGAGTCAGTCAATATTATATTTGATGAGTCTGATAGTGAGTCTGCTAGGAAAGAAAATATTGTTGATGATGATACAGGAATTATCGACTTTGAAAAGTTGAATATTGATGACGTGCCAAATCAAGATAAGGGAGATGATTGCGTGCCACCTCAATCCCAAAACTTGCCAAAGGAATGGAGGTATGCATATGGACACCCTAAAGACTTAATCATTGGTGATCCATCACAAGGGGTAAGAACTCGATCATCTCTTAGAAATTTAAATGATTATCTTGCTTTTGTTTCACAATTAGAACCTAAGACTTATGAAGAAGCTGAAAAAGATACTAATTGGATAAATGCCATGCAAGAAGAATTGAATCAATTTAAAAGAAGTAATGTATGGACATTAACTGAAAGACCAAAGCATAACTCAGTAATTGGAACAAAATGGATATTTAGAAATAAATTAGATGAAAGTGGATTAGTCATAAGAAATAAGGCTAGACTTGTAGCTAAGGGATACAATCAAGAAGAAGGAATAGACTTTGATGAAACATTTGCTCCTGTAGCTAGATTAGAGGCTATTAGATTACTTCTAGCATTTGCATGTTTTATGGATTTCAAATTATATCAAATGGATGTGAAGAGTGCTTTCTTAAATGGTTTTATTGAGGATGAAGTATATGTAGAACAACCTCCTGGTTTTGAGAATCATGAATTGCCAAATCATGTGTTTAAACTACATAAGGCATTATATGGATTAAAGCAAGCACCTAGGGCTTGGTATGATCGATTAAGCAAATTTCTGCTTAATAATAACTTTAGTAGAGGAAATGTAGATAAAACTCTATTTCTCAAAAGAAAGGACAAAAATCTATTAGTAGTACAAATATATGTAGATGACATAATCTTTGGTGCCACAAATGATACTCTTTGCAAAGAATTTGCTGATTTAATGCATGGAGAATTTGAAATGAGTTTGATGGGAGAACTAAGCTTCTTTCTTGGATTACAAATCAAACAAACTAAAGAAGGCATTTTCATTCATCAAACTAAGTATACAAAGGAAATACTAAAGAAGTTTGGGAATGAAAATCATAAGGGAGTAGGCACTCCAATGAATCCTACTAGTAAGCTAGACAAAGATGAAAAAGGGAAGAGTATTGATATTAAGCTCTATAGAGGACTAATTGGATCCTTGCTCTACCTTACTGCTAGTAGACCCGACATCGTATTTAGTGTAGGAATATGTGCTAGATACCAATCGGATCCTAAGGAGTCACATTTAAGTGCTGTTAAAAGAATCCTTAGATATTTAAGAGGAACTACCAATATAAGATTATGGTACTCAAGAGACTCCTGTCTAGATTTGCTTGCATATTCAGATGCGGATTTTGCCGGATGCAAATTAGATAGGAAGAGCACAAGTGGCACATGTCAATTCTTAGGAAATAACTTAGTATCATGATTTAGCAAAAAGCAGAATTCAGTGGCACTGTCCACAGCTGAAGCTGAATATATAGCTGCTGGTAGTTGTTGTGCTCAAGTATTATGGCTTAAGCAACAACTAGAGGACTATGGAGTTAAGCTAGATAATATTCCTATTAAATGTGATAATACTAGTGCCATCAATCTTACTAAAAATCCAGTTCAGCATTCTAAAGCCAAACACATAGAAATAAGGTATCATTTTATTAGGGATCATGTGCAAAATGGAAATGTATGTATTGAGCATATATGCACTGAAAAACAATTAGCCGACATATTTACAAAACCATTGAGTGAAGATAGATTCTGCGTGCTAAGGAGGGAATTAGGCATATGTGATCCTTTTTATTGAAGAAATATAAAAGGGAGCTAGTAGTCTCATGATACATTCCTCTAATTTCTAAAATCCCATGAAACATGAGTCAAACTTGTTATCTATAGATTCCTTACTGATGTATCATTGTCCCAGAAAGGATTTATAAGGATTGGAAGCAAAGAAAATTTTTAGAAGCAAAAAGGAAGAGAAAAAGAAAAATTCTGCACTTGGGTCGACCCAACCCAGAATAGGGTCGACCCAACATTGAGTCGACCCAAGAAAATTCTTGAGTCGACCCAATGTCGGGACCCCACTGTTAAAAGGGGACCCGAGAGCAAAGTTAGGGCACTGTTTGCCCTTGTCCTCTTCTGAATACTCTAATCCCCACTCTCCAAACTCCTCCAAACTCCTCCAAACAGTAGATTATCTTAAGATCTTGGAGAAATGGGACCCAAAAGAGCCGTAGCCAAGAGATCCGGAAGAGTCACACGGATCCAACGTGAGGAAAGGCAACCTACGGAGCCATCTACCGTGTCTCCACGACGTGAGGCACGTGCGGAGCCACCTCCTCCTCCATCCCCCTCTGCTATACTTGCAAGATTTGCGGGGAGACCGGTTACAACGGGGAGAAGGATCCATTCCGAGTTCTTTGATCAAGAAGGGTTTCGGTTGAGGGAATGGATCCAAAGGCAAGGTTGGGAGTATCTTTGCTCCCTAGATGTGTTGATCTACCCCGGATTGGTTCAAGAGTTCTATGCCTTCCTTAAAACTGGTATGGGAGGGCTTGTTTCGGAAGTTCGAGGAGTTCGAGTTCGAGTTTCCGAGGAGAGCTTGAGTGAGCTACTTCATCTACCCTGCGTAGGAGCCACTCCGAAAAAGCCTGAAAATAAAATGAGAGCCCTACAGTTGATCATGGAAAATGAGAACTTCGACTTCTCCGAGAAGGTAATAGCTAGTTCTCTTTCTGCTGAAATGAGATTGCTGCTCAGTATAATAAATAGGATTTTATTTCCAAAGACCGGAAGATTCGATCTCATCACAGAGCGAGATCTAGCAGTGATGGAGTGTATGATTCAGGGGAGTCCCCTAAATCTTCCGGCCATGATACTGAGACAGATGAGGAAGGTGATCTGCAACTCGAGGGTATCACTACCTTATGGTATGATACTCACTTTGATTTTTCGACAGCACGGTATATCTCTCGAGGGGGAGGCATCCAAGAGTCTGCATCATACTGACACATACACTGCACGGACACTTATACGCATGGGATATGAAAAAGTGAACGGGCAGTGGCTTCACACTGGAGCAGGCATTCAGGGTGAGGCACCAGAGGGAGATGCACCAGAGGCTGAGGATGAGGAGGATATGGATCATCCTACTACACCTTTAGAGGCTGGACCATCGTCATCCGTTCCTCCGAGAGATACGGATGAGTTCTGGAGCAGGATGACTGAGCTCATGTCAGCTCAGGCGAGGACTATTACTGACGGGCTGACGAGCCGATTGGACGCCCGATTGGACGTCATGTCTGCTGAGATCAGTGATTTGAGGCAGCAGATAGGAGCACTTTGGAGAGAGAGAGACCCATGGACCATCTGTGCCACAGGCTGCTGAGTCAGAGATTTCGGCACAGAGTCATCCAGCTCGTCGTGCTCCACGCCAGACACAGTCTCACCAGGCTCGACCTCCCCTCGCCACGTACACTAGAAGGATGAGGACTAGATCCCAGCCATTAGATTCTCCCTAGGCTGATCTTAGCATTTCTGTTTAGAGCCTAGGCTAGATATCTAGTTCTCATATGTATCTTGCTTTTATCATGTATCCTTAAATCTTGATTAAGGAACATTGTACCTGTTGTTGTTTTTGAACTTGAATGTACTCAAATGTTCCTATTTTGATCAATGAAGTTTGAATGGTTGTTATTTATTGCATCTTTTCCCATGTACCTATTTGATGATAACAAAAAGGGGGAGAAGTAAAGAAAGAGTAATAGGGGAGAAGTAAAGATATCTTTAGAGTAAATAAAGTAACAAAAAGGGGAGAAGTAAAAAAAAGAATAACAAGAGGAAAAGTAAAGAAAGGAGAAGTAAAGAAAGAGAAATAACTTGTAAAACAAATTGAAAATCATGTAAGAAAGCATATACATCTAAGGGGGAGCAATTTGCAACAAAGAAAATGTTCAACTCAAAAATTTATATCAAATTTCAGAATTTGGCACACATAATTTTAGAATTTGGCATGCACCTTTCACACCTCGATACATAACCTGAAACTCATGTTTTATCTCAAATTTTTGGAGTTTCATCTTTAATGAATTATAAATGAAAGGGGGAGTAACACAAAAAGTCAAATTGGCAACATTTAAATGAAATAGGGGGAGACTTCACTCCTATATATGAAAAGCTGAAATTCAGCAAGTTAAACCCTTTCAAAAACTGAATTTAAGATAAGTATCAATTGGCTCATACTCTTTATTTTGTAATCATCAAAAAGGGAGAGATTGAGGATGATAGTGTTATTTTGATGATTAACAAGCAATTATCTAGAGTATGTTATAAGTTAAATCGATACTTCATTTATAAGTTTATTACTCTCAGTATATTTTGAATAAACTGATATAGATACATTTCATTGTTCATTTGAATGAATCTAACCTTGAGATGCAGCAAAGTGTGGATTGAGTCAACCCAAAGGATGATTGGGTCGACCCCGGCACATCAAGAAAACATTTGGCACACTTCTGCAAAAATGGCAAAGATGAACAGTGAGTTGGGTCGACCCAAGGAAAGCATGAGTCGACCCAAGGATCAAGATCCTCAAAACAAGACAGAAAAATGGTTCTCTGGATTTACTGAGAGGGTCGACCCAAACAGTAGTTGAGTCGACCCAAACAGTAGTTGAGTCGACCCAAACCCTGAGAGGGTCGACCCAAAGGCAAGACAGAAATGAAGATAGAAAAGGTTCTCTGGAAACCCTGTTACGGTCGACCCAAGAAGAAGTTGAGTCGACCCAAGTGAACTTTGAGTCGACCCAAAGAAAGGTTGGGTCGACCCAAGTGAAGGAAGGCTGAATTATAAAGTTTCTGTGTTTCTGAGAGGGTCGACCCAAGGAATGTTTGAGTCGACCCAAGCAAAAGTTGGGTCGACCCAAGGACAGGTTGAGCCGACTCAAACACGGGATGAAGCATAATGGCTAGTTCTGCAGATGTACTTTTTGTCCTTCCAAAAGTCAGTAACGGCTAGTTTTTGAATTCTAACCATTGGGGCTTGTCCAATGGATATAGGAAGCTATTTAAAGTGGCACTATTCATCAGATAGAACATCCTTTCCAAAGAATATCAAAGAGTACACAAGAAAGAGAAAGTGCCCTAATCTTCTTCATCCAAGTGCTTCATTCAAGAATCAAAGAAAGGGGTTGAGCAGATTCAAAGAGTCATCTAGAGCTCCATCCTCTCTTGAAGAGTGAAGCATCCTTGACAAAGAAGAGAGAAGTCACTACAAGCGATAAATACTTTCTAAACTCTTCTTTGTAGTTTATATTGTTTCATTTGCTCATCTAGGAGTTTAAATCTTCTTTCTTAGTTTATTAAACTACTTGTAAAGGTTGGTTGGTTAGCCCGCAAAACCAACAGAATAGGTTGATTGGTGAACCCGAAAAACCAATTGTAAAGGTTCGTTGGTGAGCCCGCAAAACCAACAAAGGTTCGTTGGTGAGCCCGTAAAACCAACATAGGTTTTTGGTGAACCCGGAAAACCAAAGTGTAAAGGTTTTTGGATTGTGAGCCCGGAAAACAATCTAACTGTAATCCGCGGGATTATAGTGAATTCCCAAGGGGTCGCTTGGGGAGTGGACGTAGGTGCTAAGGAGAGCACCGAACCACTATATTTTGTGTTGTTTGTATTGTGATTTGTTTTAGCTTACTAATCATACAATTGACTTAAGTAAGTTAGTTAAAATCGAAAGAAACCAATTCACCCCCCCCCCCTCTTGGCTTGTCACCTTGGGCAACAGTAGCTCATTTTGACTTAGAGCTGCACCAAATGGATTTGAGAACTGCATTTCTTAATGGAGATTTAGAGGAAGAAGTTTACATGAAACAACCTGAAGGTTTTGTTTCAGAAGGTCAGAGTCAAAAAGTTTGCAAGTTAAATAAGTCTATATATGGACTCAAGCAATCATCCCGACAGTGGTATCTTAAGTTCAATAACATCGTTTCTACATTTGGCTTTGTAGAAAACGTTGTTGATAGATGTATTTATCTTAAGATCAGTGGGAGTCGATTTATTTTTCTAGTCCTATATGTAGATGACATTTTGCTTGCTAGTAGTGATTTGGCATTGCTTAGGGAGACTAAGCAATTTCTCTCCAGTAATTTTGATATGAAGGATATGGGTGAAGCCTCATATGTCATCGGCATTGAGGTTCATAGAGATAGATCTAAGGGAAAAGTTTGTCTATCTCAAAAAGCCTACATTAAGAAAATGTTGGAGAGATTTGGTATGGAAAATTCCAAACCAAGTCCAGTGCCTATTACTAAAGGTGAAAAGTTGAGCCAATCACAATCTCCAAGGAATGAAATTGAAAGGGAGCATATGAAAGCATTTCCATATGCTTCACTAGTTGGGACTTTAATGTATGCTCAAGTCTGTACCAGACCTGATATAGCATATGTTGTGGGATTACTGGGGAGATTTCAAGCTAATCCAGGAATGGAACATTGGAGAGCTGCAAAGAAAGTATTAAGATATCTTCAAGGAACTCAAGATCATATGCTCACATACAACAAATCCGATCTCTTGGAGATAGTTGGATACTCAGACTCAGACTTTGCGGGATGTCCAGATAGTAGAAAATCAACATCAGGTTATATCTTTCTACTAGCTGGTGGAGCAGTATCGTGGAAGAGTTCGAAGCAAAAGATGACGGCTGCTTCAACAATGGAGGCTGAGTTATTAGCATGCTATGATGCAGTTACACAGGCTATTTGGTTGAGGAACTTTATCACAGGCTTACAGATCGTGGACACTATTTCAAGGCCCATAAAGTTATATTGTGATAATTTAGCAGCAGTTTTCTCAATAAAGAATAACAAGATATCCAATGGAAATAAGCACATGGAGGTGAAATATCTTGTTATAAAGGAAAAATGTGATGACCATAAAGTTTTAGTTCAATACATCAATACTGTGCTTATGTTAGCAGATCCTTTGACTAAAGCAATAGCCCCGAGATTGCATAAGGAGCTGCTACGATTTTAATCTTGTTCTTTTAAAAAGAGAAATTAAACGTAGGATACCCCAAGTATAGGGTGTAGCAAAGTAATATTCTCGGTGAGTCCGAGATCGAATCCACAGGGATTTGACAGTGAACAAAAACTAAAGGCTAAATAATATTCAGATTGACAAAAATATAACTAAGGCATTAGGATTCAGCCTAGCACTTCATCATGCTTTTCTTAAAATCACCTATTAATCATAATAAAATAGATTTAGTCTTATGGGCAGCATTACAGTAATTCTATTTTAAACTACAGGGATTTCTAAGCATCTGTTATACCCGGGGGAATAACAAATCAAAGAAAATATATAAGTTTGAAATAATTTCTTTAAATTTACTGCACCATAAATCAAATCAATCCCATTGATGATTAAATGAAATACATGAAGAAAATGCTAGGCTTTTCCTTAGCCTTAGCTAAAAGATATTTAGCTATCCATATGAGATGCAAGCAATTTTATAAAAGGGATTAGCATAAAATAAATAAAATAAACATAAACCCCTTTTTTTTTTTTTGGATTAGGAAACAGAGTACTCTGTTTCCTTTCTTCTTCTCCCGTGGGCTCTCCTCTTCTCTTGCCCGGCTAAGAGGATTGATCGGAAGAGGAGATGCTCCGCTGGTAGATCCTCCCTTGGCCTCTTCCTCCTTCGTCGCATGGCTAGCTGTCCTCTTCTTCTTCCGTTGGCTGGTTCTCCTCTTCTTCCGATGGCTGGTTCTCCTCCACCCGATGGCACACGGCCGGCTGTCCTTTTCTCCTCTCTCCCTCTCTCGCTCGGACTTGGATGGATCTGGCCTCTCCCCTCCTTCTTCTTCTTCCCGAATGGCCTCCTTTTATAGACACTTCACCGGATTGGAGAAGCTGGAACGCTGCTGGGAGCGGATGAGGCGTGGATTTGAATGCTTGGGACTCTTCGGATGAGAATTTGTTTGCTGGGAAGGAAATTTGAAGATGAAACGATCGGATGTTGAATGCGGCTTGGAATTGAAGAGCCGGTTTGCATGTGCTGGGAGGTCCACTGTCGGTTGGGAAGCTGAGATTGAAGCGTTGCTGTTCATTGGAAGCCACTGGGAAACTCCTCACGCGTGCTCTGTTCGTTGGGGAGTTGCTGAGGTGGGATGCAAGAAAGAGCCAGTTTGGGAGCGGATAAGACACAGGGTGGAGGTCGTGAGATGCCATGCGAACGGCTTGGGACGCTTCAAACGGATGGGGAATGAGATGGTTGGATTGATTCAGATGGCCGAAATTGGATGCTGGGATATTGAATGCGGACGATTTGGTAGCTGTTGGAAAATTTGTTGACCTCGAACTGCCGAACATTGGGTTCAAACCCAGCGTTATTGGGTCTTTTGAATTACTTGCACTCAGACACAAATAAAACATTAATTAATCAATTTTATTAATAAAGATTAGCTCTAATATTAATTATGATAGTATGAAAATTATACTTTTGTACTCTCATCACACCCCCCAACTAACTTATTGCTAGTCTCTAGCAATTTAGTGTGAAAATGATAAAATAAGGGTGCAAAAGTATTGTTTATTAATATATACATGAATTAAAATAAATACTCATTTTCGTATAGCATTACGATTGCACTTAGCACGTGCAACAAGCCGTTAAACCCCTAGGTTACCCTAGTGGACGAGTGTTGTCTCGTGAGGGTTTGCAGTGATGTTATCCACAAACATCATTTTTTTTTTCAAATTAAAATACTTTAAAATATAGCAACCCTTAAGGCAAATGTAAATGTGACGTCTCAGAATACCTATACTTCCACCACAATTAGGTACCCCTTGAGTTCTAGGTGCACTACTCAAATTCACAAGTGTTAACTATCATTTGTTAGCTCCCGACCCACTAAATTTTCCGAATATCACATGTTATTTGTCCAGAATGGTTCGCATATAAAAATGAAGCTATCAATCCCAACTAGACATCCCAGGTACACAGAGTTCTAAAACAATGGAGTCAAACCAGTCATCCACATGTCACTTGGTTTAAGTTTAACTAACTCACTCATGTTTAAAATATTTTTTTTTTTTTTTTTTAAGATGTACAGTGCCTACAACAGTCCAACTCCATTAGGCTCTAGTAAGGTCCATATAACGAGCTTTGGGTCAAGACTCTTGATCCAGTTGGCTCAAGGCATTAGGTGAAACACCCCTCAGACTTAATTACTCGAACCAGACTACGCCACGAGGCCAGACTAATCACTTATTTCAGTTATTTTCACCTTTTTACGCGAACACTCGCTGCTTTGTAGGCAAGAGACCCGGTTACTCAGTGAAGAAAAACTGTATTATTTCTTTTTTTTTTTATGTAACGTGACTGTATTGTGACTATAGGTCAACCAAGGTCAGAACATAAGGCACCCAGGTGATCTAGCCGGGAATTTCAAGCTCTATCTTTATGTGAAAACCAAAACATGAACTTTAAAACAAGGACACTCGTACTTCTCTTGCGAATAAGGTCAACAAATAAATAGGTAACACAAGTGAACTCCTGAGGCTTTTTTATTGTCATTGAATACTTGTGTGGGGATCTAGTAATAGGTCTCTGATAAGTCATAATGCGCTCCTTGCCTTAATAGCTACACATGTTTAATTCTTTGAAAAAAATTAAAGTGGTAATTAAATGAAACAAAATATATGTTTGTTATTATTATTACAATAATATATTATATATATAATATATTATTATTATTATATATATATATATTTTTTTTTTGAAAGATATGACAATTGGTATGATATATAGAAAAATACAGTAATCTCTCCCCCCCAACTTAATTTCAACATTGTCCCCAATGTTGCAACATGAATGCATAAAATATGGCATTAATGATTGTATGAAGGATAATAAGGCTGAAGGTTAGAATTTACCTGATAGAATGACTGCACACTGTTGTTGCTCACCAATTGCCATATGAAAGAAAGAAAAATTATGTACAAACAGAGGATCTCTAGCAGATATAGAGATCAATCCTGATAAACAGGATCTTCCAGATTGGTCGATTCAACCTCCGGGGTAAAGTTGTCCAAAAATAACTTCAAACGTTGGCCATTTACTTTAAAAATATTACCGGTGTTTGGATTCTCTATCTCAACGGTTCCATACGGATAAACAGTTTTAACTATAAAAGGGCCGGTCCACCTAGATCTCAATTTTTCTGGAAATAAATGAAGTCTTGAATTATACAATAGAACTTTCTGGGAAGGCTCAAATGTTTTCCTTATAATATTTCTATCATGAAAGACTTTCATTTTGTTCTTATAAATTCGAGCATTCTCATATGCTTCATTCCTGATTTCTTCTAGTTCATTAAGTTGAAGTTTGCGTAGTGAACTAGCCTTATCCATATCAAAATTAAATCTTTTAATAGCCCAGTAGGCCCTATGCTCCAATTCCACAGGCAAGTGACACGGTTTGCCAAAAATAAGACGGTACGGAGATATACCAATTGGACTTTTAAAAGCAGTACGATAAGCCCAAAGTGCATCAGTTAGACGCAAAGACCAGTCTTTGCGATTTGGGTTAACCGTTTTTTCCAAAATATTCTTAATTGATCGATTGGAGACTTCAACTTGTCCACTTGTTTGTGGATGATAAGGGGTGGCGACTTTATGGGTGATCCCATATTTTCGCATTAAAGCCTCAAAAGGCTTATTACAGAAGTGTGAACCCCCATCACTGATGATGGCTCGAGGCGTTCCAAATCTGGAAAGAATGTTTTCCTTTAAAAATTTTAGAACAGTTTTGTGGTCATTATGTTTGCAAGGAATTGCCTCAATCCATTTGGAGACATAATCTACAGCTACTAAGATGTACAAATTTCCGAATGAAGGAAGAAATGGACCCATAAAATCTAGTCCCCAACAATCAAATATTTCGATAATTAAAATTAGGTTGAGGGGCATCATATTCCTACGAGTTATCCCACCTAACTTTTGACAACGCTCACAAGCTTTGCAAAAGTTATGGGAATCTTTGAACAAGGTGGGCCAATAGAAACCGCACTGTAAAATTTTTGCAGCCGTTTTCTTAGCAGAGAAATGACCACCGCAAGCTTCAGAATGACAAAAGAAAATGACACTAATAAATTCGTCATTAGGTACACATCTCCTAATAATTTAGTCTGGGCAGTATTTGAAAAGATAAGGATCATCCCAGAAAAATTTTTTTATTTCAGTCAAAAATTTTCTTTTGTCTTGTTTATTCCAATGACTTGGTAGTTCACCTGTGACTAAAAAATTTGCAATGTCTGCAAACCAGGGTGAAGATGTGATCTCAAACAGTTGCTCATCAGGGAAAGTGTCTTTTATGGGTGAATTGTCTAAGGAATCTGAAAGAGTCAGACGGGACAAGTGATCAGCTACTACATTCTCTACCCCCTTTTTATCTCTTATTTCTAGAAAAAATTCTTGGAGCAGAAGGATCCACCTAAGCAAACGCGCCTTAGCATCCTTTTTTGAAAGAAGGTACTTAAGGGCAGCGTGGTCAGTGTAGATAATGATTTTGGATCCAATCAAGTAAGACCTAAATTTGTCTAGTGCAAATACTACGGCAAGTAGTTCCTTTTCCGTAGTGGTGTAATTCTTTTGTGCACTATTTAAAGTCTTACTTGCATAGTAAATAACATAAGGCTTTCTTTCTTTTCTTTGCCCTAGAACTACCCCAACTGCATATTCACTAGCATCACACATAATTTCAAAAGGAAGCGACCAGTCGGGTGGTTGCATAATGGGAGCAGAGGTCAGTAAGCTTTTAAGTTTATCAAAAGATTTTTGACATTCTTCAGACCACACAAATTGGGTTTCCTTTTGAAGGAGATTACATAAGGGTTTAGATATTGAGCTAAAATCTTTAATGAATCTCCTATAAAATCCTGCATGACCCAAAAATGAGCGTATATCTTTGATAGTTTTTGGATTGGGTAAGTTAGCAATTAAGTCAATTTTAGCCTTGTCTACTTCAATTCCTTCAGATGAAATGACATGCCCGAGAACAATTCCCCTAGTTACCATGAAATGACACTTCTCCCAGTTTAAGATTAGATTCTTCTCCTCACACCGAATTAAGACTAGTCTTAAATGGTCCACACAGTTTTCAAAAGAAGAGCCAAAAACCGAAAAATCATCCATGAAGACTTCCAAAAAGCGCTCAACCATGTCGGAGAAAATACTGAGCATGCATCTTTGGAAGGTTGCAGGAGTATTACATAATCCAAAAGGCATTCTCTTGTAAGCAAATGTGCCAAAAGGACATGTAAAAGTGGTCTTTTCCTGATCTTCAGGATCAATTACAATTTGGTTGTAACCTGAATAGCCATCTAGGAAGCAATAATATTTATGACCTGCCAACCTTTCTAAGATTTGATCAATAAAAGGTAGAGGAAAGTGATCCTTCCTTGTGACAGAATTAAGTTTTCTATAGTCAATGCATACACGCCAACTAGTGGGGACCCTAGTTGGAACTAATTCATTGTTGGTATTTTTGACTACAGTAACACCAGATTTTTTCGGGACCACTTGGGTTGGACTTACCCATTTACTATCTGAAATTGGGTAGATCATACCCGCATCCAGAAGTTTCAGAACTTCTGCTCTAACCACATCCTTCATGTTTGGGTTTAATCGACGTTGAGGTTGACAAGAAGGTTTGGCATCAGCTTCTAAATGAATTCTATGAGTGCAAATTGAGGGACTAATTCTCTTGATATCAGCAATTGTCCACCCTATTGCTCCCTTATGTTCCTTGAGAATTTCTAACAATTTTAATTCCTGATTTTGTTCGAGTTGGGATGATATGATCACAGGAAAAGTCTCTTCTTGACCAAGGTATGCGTACTTGAGCTCAGATGGCAAAGGTTTTAGCTCAAGTTTAGGTGCTTGAACACTAGATGGTAGAGGACTATTGTTGCGTGTGGGCAATTCTTCAAAACGAGATTTCCACCTATCTGTATCCAACAAAGGAGCTGAATCTAATATAGCACTGATTTCTCTAAAGTTTTGGTTGATATCTGTATTTCCGAAATGAGTTAGGCATGTTTCTAAAGGATCAGAAGAAAGAGATGGGACAAAAGCATCCTCTACAATGGAGTCGATCAGATTAACTCCATGAATTTCATCATTTTCGTTATCATTATCGGGTTGTTTACAAATGTTAAATATATTAAAATCTATAGTCATATTCCCGAATGACATTTTCATTATTCCATTTCGACAGTTAATCAAAGCATTGGAAGTAGCTAGAAATGGGCGTCCCAAGATGATAGGTATTGGAGTGGTACAATGCATGACAGGCTGGGTATCTAATACTATGAAGTCGACTGGAAAATAGAATTTATCAATTTGGACCAGTACATCCTCGACTACTCCTCTTGGTATCTTTATAGATCGATCAGCAAGTTGGAGAGTAACCTTGGTGGGTTTTAGTTCACCAAGTCCTAATTGTTCATAAACTGAATAGGGCAGTAAGTTAACACTAGCACCTAAATCCAGGAGGGCTCGTTGTATCCTGAAGTTTCCTATGATGCAAGATATGGTAGGACAACCAGGATCTTTATATTTAGGTGGGGTGTTGTGTTTGAGAATAGCACTCACCTGTTCAGTTGGAAAAGCTTTCTTTTGTACGTAAAGCTTTCGCTTTATGGTACAAAGATCTTTTAAAAATTTGGCATAAGATGGGATCTGCTTAATGGCATCTAATAGAGGAATGTTAATCTTTACTTGTTTAAAGATATCCAAAATTTCTTGATCAGGTACTCCTTTTTTAGCTGCAAGCAAGCGCTGAGGGAATGGAGCAACTATTTTATGATGAGGTATTGGATCATCTTGTTCAGTATTATTTTCATCCCTTTTCTCAATGGATTTTTCAGGTCTGTCATCCTTCGTTGGAATTTCTTTGTTAATTATTTTTCCGCTTCGAAGAGTTGTGACAGACTTAACTTGTTCAAATTTAGGTTGGGATGAACTTGCTTCATGGACTTCATGTTGACCCTTTGGGTTAGATTGAGGTTGGGCTGGAAATGTCCCTCTTTCCCTAACATTAAGTTGAGCCTCAATTCTACCTACAGAATTTTTAAGTTCTTGGAGTGATTGCATTGTATTCTGATTTATTTGAGTCTGCCCTTGCATGAAGGTTTGCAAAGTATCTTCAAGGGATCTCTTATGGGGTGGCACATAGGGTATGGAATTCCCTTGAGATTCATTGGTAGTGGGTCCATGTCTCCAACTAAAATTCGGATGGTTTCGCCAGTTAGGATTATATGTTTCAGAAAATGGTCTCTTATAAGCATTTGTGAAATTTGCTTGATCATGCAACACTTCTTAGAAGGCGGGGATTGTAGGACAATCCTTGGTTAAGTGTGCATTACTCTCACAGATTTCACAAATACTTTCATCTATAGTAGGTGCCTTTCCTGTATTGGCTCTGCTTAATTCAATGGCTTCAACCTTCCTAGTTAGATTAGCAATCTTTAAATTTACATCATTTTCTTCTTTAACATGATACATTCCTCCTTTAGTATTAGTCGGTATTTTAAGTTTCTCGTTCTTATCTATTATATCCCAAGCCTGTGCATTTTCTGCCAACAGATCAAAATAGTCCCAGGCTTCCTCTGGTTCCTTATTCATAAATTCACCATCACACATCATTTCCACGAATTGTCTCATATTGGAGGACAAACCATCATAAAAGAAACTAATGACCCTCCAAATTTCATATCCATGATGTGGGCAAGCAAGCAGAAGGTCCTTAAATCTTTCCCAACACTGAAAAAATGTTTCTCCATCTTTTTGTGCGAAGTTCATGATATTTCTTCTAAGTGTGTTTGTTTTATGTGTTGGAAAGAATTTCTTTAAAAATTCCCTTGTCATCTCTTGCCAGGTAGCTATGGTCCTAGGTCTTAAAGAATGTAACCATGACTTAGCTTTTTCCTTTAAAGAAAAAGGAAATAACTTAAGCTTCACTACCTCTTCATTGATATTATTAAATTGAAGTGTTGAACACACTTCATCAAATTCTTTTAGGTGCAAATAGGGACTTTCAGAATCAAGTCCGTGAAACTTTGGGAGTAATTGGATTATTCCTGGTTTCATGTCAAAAGCTCCCGCAGCAGTAGGAATGACCATACAGGATGGGGTACTGATCCTAGTGGGTTGTAGATAATCACGAAGCGTTCTAATAGGTAAGTCATCTTGAAATTCATTATCTCCCTGATTACTACCATTATCTTCCATTTGAATATTTGAACTTTTATCCCTTGATTCAACTCGAAATAATCTTTTCGTTTTATCCCTTTGCCACAACCGCATATACTGACCAATTAACCAGCCGACTCTTTTTTTTTAATTATTATTATTATTAATTAATTATTTATTTTGTATATATATATATATATTTAGAGTTTTGGATGAGTATGAATATTACCTAAAGCTATGAATATTGACACCCTGCTACTAAAATTATTCACAATCAAACAGTATCAAAGCATAGCACCCTTATTTCTAATGTTTTCCGAAAAATTTCTAGACAGCTCCTAACTGATTTGAAGAGTACACTTAAGCCTCCAATCCGGTCTAATAACCTAGTCGACCAGGGAAGCTCCCAGGTAAGTGGAGGGGTCACGATGCGTATAGCAAAGGTCCCACTTAAAACCCACTTTCCTCGAACAGAAACTGTCTCCCGTCAATCACTTAGAGGGACAAAGCTTGCTACGATTTTAATCTTGCTCTTTTAAAAAGGAAAATTAAACGTAGGATACCCCAAGTATAGGGTGTAGCAAAGTAATATTCTCGGTGAGTCCGAGATCGAATCCACAGGGATTTGACAGTGAACAAAAACTAAAGGCTAAATAATATTCAGATTGACAAAAATATAACTAAGGCATTAGGATTCAGCCTAGCACTTCATCATGCTTTTCTTAAAATCACCTATTAATCATAATAAAATAGATTTAGTCTTATGGGCAGCATTACAGTAATTCTATTTTAAACTACAGGAATTTCTAAGCATCTGATATACCCGGAGGAAATAACAAATCAAAGAAAATATATAAGTTTGAAATAATTTCTTTAAATTTACTGCACCATAAATCAAATCAATAACATTAAAATCCCATTGATGATTAAATGAAATACATGAAGAAAATGCTAGGCTTTTCCTTAGCCTTAGCTAAAAGATATTTAGCTATCCATATGAGATGCAAGCAATTTTATAAAAGGGATTAGCATAAAATAAATAAAATAAACATAAACCCCCTTTTTTTTTGGATTAGGAAACAGAGTACTCTGTTTCCTTTCTTCTTCTCCCGTGGGCTCTCCTCTTCTCTTGCCCGGCTGAGAGGATTGATCCAAAGAGGAGATGCTTCGCTGGTAGATCCTCCCTTGGCCTCTTCCTCCTTCGTCGCACGGCTAGCTGTCCTCTTCTTCTTCCGTCGGCTGGTTCTCCTCTTCTTCCGATGGCTGGTTCTCCTCCACCCGATGGCACACGGCCGGCTGTCCTCTTCTCCTCTCTCCCTCTCTCGCTCGGACTTGGATGGATCTGGCCTCTCCCCTCCTTCTTCTTCTTCCCGAATGGCCTCCTTTTATAGACACTTCACCGGATTGGAGAAGCTGGAACGCTGCTGGGAGCGGATGAGGCGTGGATTTGAATGCTTGGGACTCTTCGGATGAGAATTTGTTTGCTGGGAAGGAAATTTGAAGATGAAACGATCGGATGTTGAATGCGGCTTGGAATTGAAGAGCCGGTTTGCATGTGCTGGGAGGTCCACTGTCGGTTGGGAAGCTGAGATTGAAGCGTTGCTGTTCGTTGGAAGCCACTGGGAAACTCCTCACGCGTGCTCTGTTCGTTGGGGAGTTGCTGAGGTGGGATGCAAGAAAGAGCCAGTTTGGGAGCGGATGAGACACGGGGTGGAGGTCGTGAGATGCCATGCGAACGGCTTGGGACGCTTCAAACGGATGGGGAATGAGATGGTTGGATTGATTCAGATGGCCGAAATTGGATGCTGGGATATTGAATGCGGACGATTTGGTAGCTGTTGGGAAATTTGTTGACCTCGAACTGCCGAACATTGGGTTCAAACCCAGCGTTATTGGGTCTTTTGAATTACTTGCACTTAGACACAAATAAAACATTAATTAATCAATTTTATTAATAAAGATTAGCTCTAATATTAATTATGATAGTATGAAAATTATACTTTTGTACTCTCATCCGGAGCATGTCAGTCAAATGGGTCTTTTCTGTATAAATTAATTGATGTATTATTATGCATATTTTAGATGGTTGTAAATCACATTTATTATATTTTCTGTTTTAATGAATTCATGTAGTTTATGCATACTATGGTAGCAGAAAATGTGACCAAAGAATGGATTTTATGAAAAATTCATTCATAAGGGTTTGGTTATGATGGTTTAGTAATATAGTGATCGTGGAAGGTTATACGCCAATCAAATAGGTGTTATTTCCGCCATGGTTCGTATTATTATTCTCAAAGTAGTCAAACATAAAGTTTGCCCGACTTGATATCAGAATAAAAGGAATATGCGTATAAAGATTATAAAATTCAAGTGCTAAGGATATTTTACTTGTCAATATGGTCCAAGTGGGAGAATGTTGGGATCCCGTCAAGTTGTGGCCCACATTGACAAATGGCGTCAATATGGTCCAAGTGGGAGAATGTTGGATCCTATTTAATTAAACCCTGATCCCGTTTAATTAGAACCCACATCTTGACAAGTGTCCCTTGAATTTCGTAAATCTTGATAATCACAAGGGCATTAAGGTATTTTCACAGCAGTGAAGGGTTACCTTGATGGGGGGTGACTCTTCACGGGTGTAACCACCTGCAGCGTTTGGTCCCTGGAGAGGGCTATAAATAGCCTGTTAGACCCCTTCTCTAAAGCACTCATTAAGAGCTCTCTCTCCAGAAGATCTCTCGCTAATCTTTGTTCAGATCATCGGTGGTCGAGGCTGCGCACGCATTCCAAAGTTTAATCCGGATGGATATAGCGACACAAGGTATGATTTATGAATTATTAAAGTTAATCATTCCATCAACAGCTCCATAAAGTTAATGGCATCAAAGATGCCTACCGAAGAGCTAACTTGAGCTTGACATTCACTTAAGGTTCGGTAAATGGAAATAATATTCCCCTTATGTACAACATAGAATGCATTAACATCCTCCATTGACAGCCAAGGATCTACTTCTGGCTGAAACAAACCAGTTATGCATAAAGCAAAGAATAGCTAAACATAAGCTTATCAACAGAAATTTTAATTTATATCCACCAAATACCAACATGCAAATGCCTCGACTATGCTGTAGACAGAGCCAAACAAAGAACCTCCAAGATGATTCATCTTTTGTGAAAAACATTGTCGACCAAACTTATCTCAGTTGGTAGCATCCCACTCGTCAAGGCAGACATCCCAAGTTTGACTCAGGATGATACTCCCACTGTATTTCTCAAGAAAATATTTTTTTGTGAGAATATCAATGAAGCATTTGTGCATCAAATGCAGTTCATCAAAGAGTTTCGATTTGTTATCTTGTTAAGACGAGGGAAATTGAGATTAAAATCATACGAAAGTGTAATTTGATCTAATCAAGGGGTGATAATTTGCAGCTATTTTGAATCTGCTGAAAAGGTATCCATGAAAATGGAATCTCAAAGGTAGTATTTTGTTCGATAAAAAATGGCATACTTTCTAGTAAAACATATTGAACTCCCTCCACTCATTCATCAGCATCCCAGAGAAACAAGTTATGACCTACTGGTCAATTATAAATACAGTATGACAGTACAAGATCAGTATACTATAAATCAAAGCATTTACTGAAAACTGACAAAATATTTACTAAAACATGATTTCTGGAAACATAAAGTTAGAGTGGTATCAGTATAAGTATCCACTTTTTAATTCCTATCAACTACAATTTATAAAAACTTTCTGTTATGGCCACAGCAGACACAAGAAACTCGGATAATAATTATAAAAACAACGCCTATTTTCTTATGCAGATGTCATGGTCAAAAACACTAGCTATACCCCCGATTTCCAATAATGCATTTGAACGATTGTCACTGATTTGATTGGACTTCGTATCCAAGGCCCCATACATGGTCTTACGACTTTTCGGAGACCTAGGGGAAGGGCGGGAAGAGCAATTAAAGTCATTTTTCTAAATTCATCTGTTTCTAAGTATACCCATTCCTAGGGCCCTCGGAGGGTGGTCGGATCACTAGACAAGAGAGGAACGAACTGAACCAATACTCGAAGAGAGAAAACGAGAGTGAAGGTCCTTTTTCTCGTTGACTGGCCCTTGTTGCAAGTTTAGAAGCAGATTTCAATTCTATTCCTTTTTCTTCCTTTTCAGCCAGTCTTTCTTACTTTAAGGATTTCTGGGGAAGGCCGCCTAACTAACTTGAATCATTAATCATATATTTTATTTACGATACCAAGAAATTAGGAAAGCCGTCCCTCTTCCATTCGGAGCAAGCATCGTAATCGTACCGCTATAAAACTTTTCATAGGAGGAAAGGTCTCCTCTACTGTCCATTCGCCTTCCTTGGTGAGTCCGGTTTTCTGTGCTACGTTATTCTTAGATCCAGTGAAATCATTGGTTTCAGAGTCCACTGTCTTTGTTGTCTCAATGAACACAAACCCGATTGTAAACTTTAATGTTTAGAAACCATCCCATCCCCTGATATCCCGAAAGTTCCCGAGAGAATAAGACCGCATTGAGAAAACAAAAGAGCAGATAAAGGAGCAAAGTCCTCTCTTTCAACTCTAGCCATTCTTGGCTTGGTCACATGCAACCATCAAGAAAGAATGGATTGAATTGGACCTAAAAAAGCCATTCAGGTTCTTTTGCAGACCTCGAAATCTCATCGCGAACAATTTGACGCTGCTATCTATTTGATATTGATAGAAGAATATCCTATAAAAGATGGGAAGGGGAGGGGGTTCGGGTGAGAGGCATCAGACGCTAGCTCAGATGATAAGACGTAGCAGCTGTTAGCTTTTAGCTTCTTCAATGTCTTCCCTCTCATAGATGAGGAGACGCGGACGTTAAGACATGTAACAAGAGTTAGATAACAAGATACCCGATACTACATTCTGAGGGCTAACTTCTAAAGCAATCACGGTAAGTTCACTTCGGGAATCAATACAATAAGATCTAATTTTTTTTGGAATTTGAAATAATGTGATGGGCGAACGACGGAAATTCGCTGCTTTTCCCAGGCCGGAGAAGGGCAACACATTAATAGGTTGGTTAATTGCCCACAATATCTCAAAGTCGCTTGATGGCCGAAGCACTCCCAAGGCGGCGTTGGAAATCAAGACCAGCTCAGAGAATCACTGGAGAGAGCTCAGAAAGCGAAAACACAAAGGCTCCGGCTGAGATCGCCGGATAGGTGGGAGAGCCGTGCTTCTCCACGCCCAACGAGATGCGCACTAAAATATGTCTATGGTTAACTAATTGCCTAGCTCCAGGAATGGTCGAAGCCATACCCAATCGAAAAAGGATGTTATATTCCATTCTTTGGTCTGTAAAATCCCTACTCTTCTTCTTTTTCTTAGCCATCAATGATTAGCCTGTCCCCAGCCCAAGTTAAGTATAAACAGTCCGATTTTGATCTGAATTGTCTGCGGAAAGAAATTGTGGGCCCCAGGAATGGGTATACTTAGAAATAGAAGTCAATCCTGATTTCCGGTTAGTAGGATGGAGCTATACGCAAGCCAATGCCAAGTGCTTTGACTTTTTAAAAAAAAGAGGTTTCAATCTCAGGCCTTATTTCTTTGGGGATGAGAGGAGTGCTCTCTGAACTCACTCGATAATCGGGCGTTAGAGCGATCCCTGCCGCTACCGATTTCGGGTCTATTAGTTGCTTCTTCCCTAGTCTCCGTAGCTAAATGGCGATACCCCCTGCAGTTACCTCTAAAAGGAATGATCTCGGGCATCAATCTAAAGAGAGTTTGCCACCATTCTCTTTCTTTCCTCAATCGTTCCGACCTTGAGTCAAAACAATCTCTATACTCTTCCAGCAATTCTCAAGTCGTAGCCCGTCACCGTCTATCGAGCGGGGTGGGGAAGAGGAATCGACGAAGAATCCAGTCATCAGTCTGCAGGGAATAGGGTAGGTTATATATAAAGTGAGATTGAAGCAAGAAGATCTCCGATGAAGAAGCTCCGGGAGGAGAGGGATGTCAAGGGATTGCTGAGACCTCAGGTAGCAGAACATTTATGTGGCACGGCCGGTGTACCTCCAAAGATGGGTTATTCAGGGGTTGAAAGTTTAGATTTACCTATTTTTTTCAATTAAATAGCTCAAAAATAGGTGGAGTTCGCGTGGATAGAGGACGTCGTGCACGGACGAAAGATCATTGATAGCAGAAGAGTACGCTAGCTAGCTAGCGTAGCCTGAAAACACTTGCTAGGCTACGACGTTCGCCTACTTTGATAGGCAACGCATTGCAAGCAAATATCCTTTACGGGTCCTTTTCTTTCTTTTCCTTGGGTGTAGTGTCACACCCGTCTCCTATAAGACTCTCAAGGGGTGATGAGCCATCCGCAATATGGTAGCAGTAAGCGCGCGTACTCCTTCTGCGAGACTCCATCCAAATCCGCATACTTCTTCAGTCGAATGCTCCTCTGGGCAAAAGGAAGAATCATTAATCCTTAATGTAACTAGATAAGGTAACAAATGTTATTCACACGCGGAAGACAGTGAGCTAGGTTAGTTAGCGAGCTCCTAACTAACCTAGCGAACGGAACAGGAACTCTTTTCGTTTAGGGCGAATGCGGCCTAATTTATAAGGCGAGAGCTAAAACCCATGCAGTCTGAAATCTGTATCCGAAGGGGACAGACTTGTCGGCAACCAACTTCACTCCAGTTGGTTCGGATAGGCTGCGACCTTACATGAATTGAATAGATGCATTTCACGGAATTCTGAAATTCCGCTTCGACACCCTCTCGAAGAAGTGGTTCTCAAACCGGAACCAGAACTCTTGGATCAGCCCGACATTGACGGGGGGTAAAGGATGCTAGGCTTTTAGCTCTGTTAGATCGTTAGCTCATTCGCTCGCTGAAATTCTGGAAAACCGGATTTCAGAGTATAGGAATATTCCCCCTGAGGGGGACGTGTTCTTCATGTAGCCTTCAGACCGAATGAGTTCAGAAGTAGCTGCTCTCCTAGCTGCACAAGCACACCATGGGCACCCATTCTCAACCACCTGTTCAGGCTGCTGAAGGAAACTAACCAAACCAAGCGAGGAGTAATCGAATGTTGTTCGACTTTCTAGAGCGTTTAGCTGCAGTGGTTGCTGTTGAAACTGACATTCGAACGGTTGACTCAGTAAAGTTGACCGTCTTCCACGCGTAGCTGTGCCCGGCCGAGGGGACTTTTTCCCCAATGAAATGACCCAAGCCACCACACAATGCAAGGCTAGTGGTATCAGTTGAGTGAATCGGTCGAATCTTGCCCACCAAGCGAGCCCTTTAATTCAATTCTTCATTCTTTAATTAAGAATTAATCAAATCTCCGAGGTACCTGCGAATGCTTATGGATGGAAACTGGCCATCCGCCGAGAGTTTCGGGTTTAATACCGATATTTTAGCAACAAATCATTTCGACAGAGAAAGTACGATCTGCTTAGATTTCCAACAAGTCTCTCTTTTTTTGGGGGTAGCAGACAAAGAATAAAAAAAAAATGCTTTCGTCCATCTGGCCTAGTCGAAGATTTCGAAATACGACTTTTTTAACCGTATAGTTCCAGCGCCAAAGCCGTCGAAAGGTAACTGATGCAAAGAAGGAAAGGTAACTGATGCAAAGAAGGAGCTGTTCAAGTGAGCTTATTAGTGGCACGCTTTCGAATCGGTGAGCAGTTCAGTAAGCAAAGTAGTTCGGGTGAGGAGGGTTTGGCGAAGATTTGTTCCACTTTTGGAAGACCTTGTGTTATGTCACCAGATCTCGATTTTTCATATACAAATGTAACTAATGTATCTCCTTCGTAAAGGATTTCTCAGGAAAAATCAGACTTCCGCTTAAGTCCCAGTTTGAGGCGGTCATTAATGAATTCTTCCTTTCAGTTCTCTTCGATGAAAAGGGGGGGGGGGGGGGGTACCCCCACAGGAATGGAATACCTTTTCCTCTTCCTTTGACTGCTTCTTTACTGCTCAAGCGCATCCTCTAGTTCTGGTTCCACCTTGTTGAAGATTTGGTGGTGCTACCCGAAGACTTAAATGAATAGCCATTGCTGTTAAGAACAACCGAGAGGCCGCCTAGCTCGTTATTCTTTGAGATCTGGCTCCCCCTAGTGAGTCCATTGATGAAAAGCCAAATGCTTTGATTCTGGATGTCCTCCTCCCCGAATCTGCCAATCCTATCTTTCGATCTGGAGATCGAACTAAGTGAAAGTCCGAGTATTCAGTCCAGGAGAGTTTGGTATGAAAAGTTAGAGAGTCTCTCTGTACCAAATAAGACCTTTCCAGATGCAGGATATTTATCGGATGGGCTGTCTATTTCACCAGAATAGTCATCTGTCACACTGGTGGTACTTCTTGTTGAATTAAAAGATTGGATTAGTCTTTCTGTACCCACCCGCCATCCCTGTTTGAGAGTGATTAAATATCAATAGGGGAATTTGTCGAACGAACCGCACTCCTTCGTATATGTCAGGAGTCTATTGATGAAAAGGGGTTGGGGAAAGCTTGAACCCAATTTCTACAGTGATGGATATAAGGACAATTGAAATTCCTGGGGAGTTATACATTTATGTATTGATAAGACCATTCACTATTTCTTGAAGCTCGATCTCCCCCCCAGATAAACCATATAGCCAAGATAAACCATGAACCAGAATAGAAGAGCTTGCCCCACCCATGAGTAGACCAGCCCCTCTTTTCGGTGATGACTTGCCGCGGGAAAACGGCCCATATCCCGGTGGGGATGCCGGGATACGACCCTGCCCTAGCGACCGATTGCCAGAATACCTTCTCCCTCTTGGCAACTGGCTAAAAAAAAGGGGGGAACTTTTCCCATCTTACTTCTCTTTGCAATTTTCCGCTTTCTTGCCTCCTTCCACACGGAAGGATCATGGGGTTCTCCCAAAATCGACGTACTTCCTTATTTATTTATTTTTATTTTTCTTTTTTTATTGAAGGACCCAGACAAAGAGCCATCTTCAAACCAATACTTGAAAATCATTTCCACATAATTCAAAACACATAATTTGAGAATGTTGGGAGCATGACATAAACGCCTCCTAAAGTGATATTCTAGTGGAAATTGTAACAAGCATAGCAGTAGTGATGTAGGCAGCATCGTAAGTGTGTTACATCTAGAGATATTTTGGTGGAGACAGGTATGCAACAGAAACTGTACAAGTCCATGCCCAAGTAAAGAATTAGACATATCACACTCCTCATTAATTTTCCCCTCAAATGGATGGTGCTTGATGTAACTGGGGAAAGATGTGCTGAAGTTTGTAATTTCTATAAAACTATATATTTTGTTGTTGAAGTTGGGATGATTTATGATGCTAAATACTAGCTAAAAACTTTTTTTTATTGAAGTCGTATATATAATAATATAAAGCAGTTCAAATCAGTTGGTCGAGAGAATTTACTAGAGTATCTTAGTGCAAATCCTTCACAAATTTGCTTGCTTCTTCATTGTAATGCATGCTAAATTTACGGTATGCTGCACCATCCTGCCGGAATGCCATTGGCATGGACATGATAAGCAGTAATTCAATACCTGGTAGATTATTCCAATTCAGATAAAAATAGAAGCCTATATTTAGACACTGGAATTGTGCAAGGAGGTAGCAAGAGCAAAGGCATAATGTGCTGCCCTAACTAACAAAGGAATTGATACATGCTAGTTCAATCCTTGATTTATAGCGATATGTAACATCGACATATGTATCTAGATGTTAATTTGTGTGAGCGTAGAAGGGCTAGAGAAACTCTCAAAAGGTGAAGAGACACAAGAACACCAAGTGCCAAAAGGCAAGAATGAAATAAATCAGGGGAAGCAACCAATGACTTGAGTGACCCTAGAGAGCTCTAAAGCCATAAAAGACAAATGGAAGCGACCTTGGAGAAACAATGCAAAAGAAGTAGACAAGGAAATGGACACCTCCAACTGGTGATATGGTGAACAAATCCAAGAAAACTGATTAGACAAGGTCAAGTGAGAGAATTACAAGGATGGAAATCTGAACCTATATTGAGCAGATATAGTTTAATCAGGATGGAATGACTCGAAAAAGGGCAAAAATGAGTAGGTACAAACGTAACCATAAACATCAAGCCTTGTCTTACTACCATTACTGATCCCGAGCCCTCATGAAAAAGGTGGTGGTTTGACAATCGGTTGACAGCCAGCCATCAAAGGCATGTAAAAATTATGAAATTAAACTAGTGGCTATGATGTAAACATTTCTATAAAAGCCACAAAATAAGGGAAGAGCATCATAGTAGAAGTGACAGAAGACCATTTGGAACCAAAATGCCCTTATCAACCCCTAGCATCACTCAGTTACAAATAATACTAGAATATAATACATGACATTGTTTGTATTAAATAGAGAACCTTTTAAGCACAACTTAAAATGGAAATCAGTACATACAGGAATGAGCAAAAGGCTTGTACACTTGGAAAAGTCAATAAGCTCTCCAATGATGAAAGGTCCTTGTTTGCTGAAGTTCTTTAGTTTTTGAATGTGAGTTTGTGAGATACTGGGCTGAAGCCGGCAGCCCCAGCCGACTTCAGCTCAACACCCCTTTTGGAAGGGGCGGAACAGGGGATCGCAGACGCGATCCCCTCCGACTTCTCCGGGCACGAGGACGCCGCTACACCGCGGCGGCACCGCGGAGGGTCCGCGTCCACCCCGCGGCCGCAAGAGAGGCCATTGATCTCGCCCCACCGCCGTGAAAATCGCGGCGGGGAGCCGTTGAAATGGGGCGATAAAACCCCCATCTTCCTCTTTGTAAGAGCACCTCCGAGCCCTCCTCCCTCTCATCCGTCTCCTCCGCTTCCTCTCCCTTCTTCCTCTTCCTCTCCTCCCTCTGTTCTTGCCTCCCAAGAGACCGGCGAGCTCTCCCGGCCGAGTATCGTCCGAATCTCCTCACGGCCTTCCCCTGTTTCTGGATCTACCTCCTCTTCGAAAAGCACCGCCGCCACCGCCGCTTGACCACCGGATCGAGCACCGTCGGTCGAGATCTTCCTCCCACTGCCTCTGCCACCACTGGTAAGCCCTCTCTTGCCTTGATTCCATGCCAAATAGCATGTTTTTTCTCCTCTGCATCGGCCCACACCGAGACCATTCTCGGTTCTTCCTCAACGTCGGCCGCCGCAGCAGCCACCGGCTGCCACCATGGCCGGCTGACCGTCGACTGGACGACGGCCTCCGACCACCCAGGCCGGCCACCCCGCCGGCCCCCCCTCTCTCTCTCTCTTCCGTCTCTCCTTCTTCCCCTGTCTGTGGCTGGGGGTTTTGGGGAAGGAGGCCCATCACGGGCCAAACTGGGCCCGTTGGGCCCTATCCATTGCAGGCCCAACTTGGCCCAGTCCAGTCCGGTTGGGCCCAGTTGGGCAGTACCTTTGTGGGCCCAACTTGGGCCCAGTTCAGATCCGAACCCGAAACAAAAAAAAAAAAATTTCGAAACCCAGTTCAGACCCGAAACCCGAAATCCAGAATCCAGTTCAGATCCGAAATCCGATCCGAAACCCAGTTCAACTCTGAACCCGAACCCGGAGCCCGAACCCGAACCCAAAACCCGAAACCCGAAATCCGAAATCCAGAATCCGAAATCCGAAACCCAGTTCAGACCCGAAATTCGAAATCCGGAATCCGAAACTTGAAACCCAGAACCCGAAATCCGAACCCGTTTGGCCAATAAATGAAATTTTACAGTTAAGCCCTTGATAGTATATTATTGCACAAAAGAGCCTTCTGTAATTTATGTTTGATCCCTAAGAAAGATTTATTACATAAAGGTCCCCAACTATATTTATTTAGTCCATTCAAGCTTTATAGAATAGTATTCTGTAATTAAGTATTAGTCCCTGCAATAAATTTTATTGTATAAATGAACCAATTAGAAGCCAACTTTGGGGGCCCTATTTAGCTGGGTCTATGCGGGCCCATTGGGCCGTGTTCGATATGGGCCCTATCGGGCCATGCCCATTATGGGCCAACTCTGGGCCCTGTTGGGCTGTGTCCAATAGAATTATTTTTGGATTTTGCTTAGTTCTGAAATTAACAAGGAATTAATTAAATTTAAACAGGTGAACCTTATCCGCCTATCTGAAGCAGGGGTTAAGCGAGAAGAGGTAAGTGACTTAATACTTCAAGTGTGATTTTCAAATAAATAGATTAAATTCTGAAATATGTTTTGTATTTAGTAAAATGGGTCTGGCATGTTAAATTTCATTTGAAAATTATGCTCTGAAATCCGTAAACTATGACTGAAAAATTTATGAAATCTGTTTTTATATATATATATTCTCAGCATGGCTATGATCTGTTCTGTTCTGTTCTGGCCCCGCCAATGGGGATTATACGTTGGACTTGTCGACTTGTAATCTGTGAGGAACCGGTTTCGACACCGCGCCACCGGTGATTAGAATAGTGGTTTTTGGACACCGTTTCCACCGGTGACTAACAATAGTGGTTTCTGGCACTCTGTGCAACCCATGCCACTGGGTTACGTGGCCGTGGCCTATTATGTTGAGATTCTGGTATAAGAGTTTTTGGAAAAATGATAATAAGTTTTGAAAACAACAAAACGATGTTATTTATGATTTATTCCAGACATTATCCTATATTTTGATCTGATATGCTCTGACCCCACTCTGGGGTATTTTGTTGCTTACTGAGCTAGTGTAGCTAATTATTCTGTTTTCTTCATTTTTCAGATCCAAAGGCTTGATCGCACGGGATTGGGGAGTGCGTTAGATTTTCCGACGATTCCTTCAGTTATTAGTCCTTTAGTTAGATTGATGAAAGTATTTGACTTACGTAAGCATTTGTTATTTGAAATTTTGTAAAACCGCTTTTGAACAATTTAAATAATTATGTCAGTTTTGAATATTTGTATCTGCTTTGATATGATCCGATGCCTTGCACGCCTGTGCGGCCCGCCGTGCGGGCGTGCAGCGTCTGCCGCGCCTCGGGCTCGGGGCGTGACAGAGTTAATGGATTTTCTAGTTTTTCTTCTCTTCTCTCTCCTAAAGGGCAATGGATTATGGAATTCTATGGTTACTATAAGATTAGGTAATTAGGATGCATATATTTGGTAAACAAACTACCTACCAAGTTAGAATTATTTGAAATGCCCAAAAAATTAATATGTTTGAAATTTATAATTTATCTAATCAATAATATAATTAAAATTAAATTGAATTACAAAAGGTTTAGTTAAGGCATGTGGCTTTTATTCCTTTCACCTAAAGATGAATGTAGAAACAACAATTTCAACTCATAACAAATTTGAGAATAGGATCAAAATATAAGAATCAAACTGTCTAATACCTACAAGATAACTTTGCGTCTTTTTTTAATAAAATATGTATATGTTGTATGGATATGATATCTGTTGCTGGAATCTGGATCCGGGGGCGGCCGTCGGCTGAGGAGGAGCTCCGGTGGGAATCGGCGAGCGGCGATCCGGCGGGGCGCGATGTCCTCGGGAGACCTGCAAAATGCCGGTGGCCGAGGTTCCTGGCGCCGGCCCTCCGATGCCTAAGTCAGAGGGGGGCTTAATTTTGGAGAAGGAGAGGGACTGTATGTAGAAGTCTCAAGCCCTTTCTTGGGAGGAAAAAGACTCCTTTTTTATAGGAAGAGTGGTAGGGTTATCTGTGATGTGACTGGACGAATTAATGGGTTACCGTCACGATTGGACGTGGGCGTGTGAAGTAATAAGTTGCCGTGGATGGCCCGTTTCCATCATGGGAGGAGATGGCCTGTAGCCAGAGCTTGCTTGTAGCGCGCAGTGCGATACATTCTTGGGAATGGTGAGGCGTTGACAGTCGTAGCAGGGTATGGTCCTTGATTGATATGTCATGGCGTGGCCGGCAAGTAGAGCATGGTGTGGTGAGGCTGCTGCAGGGCATAGCCGCAGCATATAGACGACGAGGTCGGCCTTCTGAGGTCAGCTCGGCCTTCTGTGCTCGACCTTCTGAGCTCGGCAGCCTTCTGTGCTCGGCAGCCTTCTGGTCTCGGCCTGCTGTGCTCGGCCTTCTGAGCTCGGCAGCCTTCGGAGCTCGGCAGCTTTCTGGTCTCGGCCTGCTGTGCTCGGCCTTCTGAGCTCGGCAGCCTTCTATGCTCGGCAGCCTTCTGGTCTTGGCCTGCTGTGCTCGGCAGCCTTCTAGTCTCGGCCTGCGGAGCTCGGCAACCTTCTGTGCTCGGCCTTCTGAGCTCGGCAGCCTTCTGAGCTCGGCAGCTTTCTGGTCTCGGCCTGCTGTGCTCGGCCTTCTGAGCTCGGCAGCCTCTGGTCTCGGCCTTCTGATTTGGGTGCTTTAATTTGTGGGTGGTCCATTTTTCCCCCCAACACTACCCCCCGACTTCCGAGTTCGAGCTGCTTTTTGGCTCGGACGAAGGAAGTAGTCCAGTCGTCGATCATCCTGTAATATAGCCAAATGTATATGGAGATGTGCGTGCCAAGTAGGGTGTACCTCTCATGAAGTTGGAGTTCAAGTACTTCAGGTCGACTCAGCAGCCTTCTTTGGCTTGTGGTCGACTCAGCAGGGTGCCCCCACTCAGATGAGGGCGTGTTGTCGTAGGAGACATCGAACGACATTGACATGGCGTCGAATGTCGTCGAGTGGAGTCGAGTGTCGTTGAGTGGCGTCGAGTGTCGTCGAATGGCGTCGAATGGCGTCGAATGTCGTCGAATGGCGTCGAATGTCGTCGAAGGACGTCGAATGGCGTCGAATGTTTTCGAATGTCGTCGAATGGCGTCGAAAGTCGTCGAATGTCGTCGAAGGGCGTCGAATGTCGTTGAAGAGCGTCGAATAGGCGTCCCGAGCTTAGTCGGGGCATCATTGGAGACACATACAGGAGACGGATTTCGTCCGTTGGCGATCGTGCGCCCTTATTCGGAAAGGGGCGATGTTGGAGATAGAGATACCCGTAGGTCGTTTTTTGGATTCTCCGACCTGGAAATAAATAAAATATTGAAATTATTTGAAGCCAAAGTGGCATTCTGTACCTTTTGGAGATATTTTGATAGCTTCCGAACTTCGAAGTCCCTCGGCAGCCTGCATGAGCTCGGCCTGAATGAGCTCGGTATCCTTCTGTGCTCGGCCTTGTGAGCTAGGCAGCCTTCTATGCTCGGCCTTCTGGTCTCGACCTTTTGGTCTCAGTCTTCTGTGCTCGGCCTTCTGAGCTCGGCAGCCTGCATGAGCTCGGCAGCTTTCTGTGCTCGGCCTTGTGAGCTAGGCAGCCTTTTGTGCTCGGCCTTGTGAGCTAGGCAGCCTTCTGGACTATTAGAGGATTTAACTTCATAGTACTTTCTTGGGGTGGAATCTCCTGTGAATCTAGCCAGAGGAGCACTCATCCTTTGGAAAGCATACAAAATAAGGCATCAGCCGAGCTTTCATTATATACTAAAATCCTCTTTAAAGCCTTGCAATGATGAAGAAAATAGCTACAGCGTCGTCATAAAGAGGGCTCAACACTCTTTTGGTCTTTATCGGAAAAGGAGATGACTTTCGTAGTGCATGGATGCTTTGAGGAAGCTCCTTCTTCCGAGCTCGATGCTTCAGGCGCCACTACTCGCCCGCCCTCTGATGATATTATTGATGCCCGCGAGAGCTCAGTTGTCATCCCGCTCCTCACACGGTACTAGGTTTTGTTCCTCAGGCTCTCTCCTGTAGGCATGATCACGGACAAAACAACTCAACCGACCTCGGCGGACAAGTGCCTCGATCTCATCACGGAACTCGTAGCAATCCTCCGTATCATGGCCGCGATCTCGGTGGAAGCGGCAGTACTTTTTCGAGTGCTTCTGCGACTCTGTCGGACGCATTCTCAATGGAGGTCGGAGGTAGCCCTGACCCTCAATCTCCATGAGGATCTCTGCTCGGGTGGATGTGAGAGGATCTGAAATTTTTGGAGGGGAGACCCCGGGCGAGCTAGGCTCTTGGGCCAAGGAGGCTCTTTCTCATGCCAGGGAAATCTGCTACTTGGTTGGGAGTGCTCCTGGTGCTTCTTCTGCATCTTGGCAGGTTGTTCGGCTGCCTCCCGCTGAGAGGCCATGGCTTCCTCAGCCTTGGCGTACTTGCGCGCTCGGGCCAACATTTCAACAAAGTCGGTGGGGAAGCTCTTCTCGATGGAGAAGAGAAATTTGTAGGACCGAGCTCCAGTCTTCAATTCCGACATGGCGATTGACTGGTCGAGATCGCGAACCTCCCATATGGCCGAGGTAAAGCGACTGATATAGTGTTTTAAGGATTCTCCCTCCTTCTACTTGATGGCGAAGAGGGAGTCTGAGGTCCGGCGCTGACACCGGCTAGCGGCAAAATGGGTGGCGAGCTGCCTGCCCAGCTGTTCAAAGGAGAGAATCGAGCTCGGCTTTAATCCAGAGAACCAAAGACGAGCTGCCTTGCGGAGAGTTGCTGGGAAGGCTTTGCAGAGTAGAGCGTCTGTGGCTCCTTGGAGTGTCATAAGGGCCTTGTAGCTCTGCAAATGATCCAGAGGATCGGATGAGCCATCATATGGCTCAATCTGTGGCATCTTGAACCTTTGGAGGATTGATTCATCCATGATCCATTGAGGGAACGAAGACTCTGTTGTAAAGTCAAGGTCGACGTCTCGCTTTGGGCCTTGGTCTTGAAGCATTTATATCTACCGCTCCAAGTTCTCGACCTTTTTGCCGAGCTCGGGTGGGGCTCCTGTTGCAACTTGGCATGGGGTAGACCCCGCCTCAGATGGATGCTCCTGTACGCGAGGCGTCAGGCTTCGGCGCGAGCTTTCAGGACAATGGATGTGTGACAAGCCCTCCCAGCTTGGGAGTCGAGCTCGGTGGGAGCTTCGGTGGTGGCGACGTTCTACAGAGAAATGACATCGCGAGCGGCGTCTTAAGGACTTATGCTCGTGAGGAGGAAGTAGAGGTTGGTCTTCTGCTTGCTGTAGGCCTTGAACGGCCGCAGTGAGTGCTTGGACTTGTTGAACAAGCAGGTTGAACTGCTCTGGTTGAACTTGGGGAACTGGATCCGCCGGAGGCCTTTGTGATGGGTTCTGGATTGAGTGTCCAGGACTTGGTACGCGATGCCGGGAGGCGTTAGAGGCTCCCTTACTCCTTAGCTTCATGGCCACGACTCGGGCCTTTCCTCTAGCGCCAACTGTTGCTGGAATTTGGATCCAGGGCGGCCGTCAGCTGAGGAGGAGCTCCGGTGGGAATCGGCGAGCGGCGATCCGGCAGGGCGCGACGTCCTCGGGAGACCTGCAAAATGCCGGTGGCCGAGGTTCCCAGCGCCGGCCCTCCGATGCCTAAGTCAGAGGGGGGCTTAATTTTGGAGAAGGAGAGGGACTGTATGTAGAAGTCCCAAGCCCTCCCTTGGGAGGAAGAAGCCTTCTTTTTTATAGGGAGAGTGGTAGGGTTACCTGTGATGTAACTGAGCGAATTAATGGATTACCGTCATGATTGGACGTGGGCGTGTGAAGTAATGAGTTGCCGTGGATGGCTTGTTCCCATCATGGAAGGAGATGGCGCGTAGCCAGAGCTTGCTTGTGGCGCATAGTGCAGTACATTCTTGGGAATGGTGAGGCATTGACAGTCGTAGCAGGGTATGGTCCCTGATTGATATGTCATGGCGTGGCCGGCAAGTAAAGCATGGTGCGGTGAGGCTGCTGCAGGGCATGGCCGCAGCTTATAGACGACGAGGTCGGCCTTCTGAGGTTAGCTCGGCCTTCTGTGCTCGGTCTTCTGAGCTCGGCAGCCTTCTGTGCTCGGCAGCCTTCTGGTCTCGGCCTGCTGTGCTCGGCCTTCGGAGCTCGGCAACCTTCGGAGCTCGGCAGCTTTCTGGTCTCGGCCTGTTGTGCTCGGCCTTCTGAGTTCGGCAGCCTTCTGTGCTCGACAGCCTTCTGGTCTCGGCCTGCTGTGCTCGGCCTTCTGTGCTCGACAACCTTCTATGCTTGGCAGCCTTCTGGTCTCGGCCTGCTGAGCTCGGCAGCCTTCTGTGCTCGGCCTTCTGAGCTCGGCAGCCTTCTGAGCTCGACAGCTTTCTGGTCTCAGCCTGCTGTGCTCGGCCTTCTAAGCTCGGCAGCTTCTGGTCTCGGCCTTCTGATTTGGGTGCTTTAATTTGTGGGTGGTCCATTTTTCCCCCCAACAATATCAACAATAAATCTTATGGAATCCATTTGATATACTAATATATTTTATCATATCTAATATAACAGATATAAAGTGCTCTTCTCAGTTCTACCAAATTCAAAAAGATTTTGCTGTGCAAATGCCTCGGAAGAATTGAATTAGGCTTACCCGCAAAACATGTTCAGATTAAATTAGTCGGATAAAATCATTCCATACATTCTAAATCGTTGACTTAACTTTGGTATTATCTCCCATCTCCAATGATCTTTGTATATAATTTTTTGAAAATATAATTCCCTAATGAATCAAATATTGGATGAGGGTTCTATCATTTATACCTTCAATTAAGGTAATTTATTTGAAAGGCCACTTAGGTGAAGCAACTGTACTTATTGTAGTTTACTAATTCAAAAGTTTGGTTTAGGAAACTCTCGCTATCATAAGTAAGGATTAAAGTTAGTGTTCACATCATAGTCCAATGTTCGGCGAGCCAATATTGGATGTCGTACCAGCTAGCTATTGGTTTGATATGGTACTGGTATGTGCTATATCGAGCCAAGGTGTAAGAAGCATTGGGAGAATTGGAGGAGAGAGGGAGAAACCTGACCCTAGCCCTACGAGGAGGAGAATTAGGGGAGAGATAGAGAAGACAAAGGGGAGAAAGGGGGTGAGGGGGAAAGGGTGGGTGAGGGAGGAGACTGAGGGAGGGAGAGAGAGGTGTACCCGTTCGAATGCCTGGATGGGGATGGCATTGGCATTGGTCTTATTCAGGGTTGATGGCGTTGGCATCGATTGAGGGCATCAGCATCGATGTCAGTCTTGATGTCGATTGAGGGAATGGTGTCAACTAGGGTTCGACAGGGGTGAGAGATCTGAACATAGTCAAGTGTTCAAAGTTGGGGGGTTTTAAGTTATAACAAGCTAAACCATCATGATTGTTTGAGCCATGTCGATTCCTGGCCAGTTTGGTTTGGTATACCTTGAGCATGAATCGTCCAGTTTGGGGTGGTTCAACATATGCTGCATTATAACTTAAAAGTACATATGAATTGTACCATGCCAACAGGTTATTTATAAGATGTGAGGATGTGTACTTCCATTATTCACGCTAGCTCATATTTCTGCATCAAGATGATGCATTTTGATACAACCATATATATAGTGGTAAAATATCTATTTTTTTTCAAAATTTATCGGCATAACCTTTAGAGTAGGCATGTTAATAACAAACTATCATTATTTATGTTGGATCCAAGGCATAGAATTAACAAAGCTCATCCTATAGAAGTTTCTTGCATTAGCAGTTTATGAGGCTCCCACAACAGCACCTTAGCAGTATGTGTATCACAACTACATTGTGTTTTAATGAGTAACAATATTTCATATCTCTTATCAGAGTTTTGGAGCTCTGTTATATTGTTTGTGTCTAAACATATTTCTATAATGTTAGTTATATGTTGGATTGCTTGAAGCTATGAAATACACATGCTCTATATTAGTTAAAATAGATTCACATTAATTGGTCTTGTGCAAATAAATTTAAACTATAGTTGTTACAGCATTTCTCTGCACTAATTAAAGTCTATTATATTAGATTGATGGTTTTTAAGAAAATTAACTTAGTGCATTTTGGCACGCTAACTTTGTCTTTCTATGTTGGAGTATGCTAAGTAATGATTGGCTTCAGCATGATTTGTATGTTGTGCAGGTACATGATTGCCACAATTATGATGCAAAATACTTCAATCCTGGATCATAAGACACTTCTGGATTTAGTTTCATCCTAGCTTATGAACTTAGGTGATAAAATTGTTGCCTACTTGTTGTGTTAGATGGATGGAAATTAAAAGCAAATGCAGTTTATTGTTACCTTATCATGATTTTTTTGGCATGAAATATCTTATTAATCTTGATGTAGTACATGAATTATATGCCTCATTAATCTTGTTGTATTTTTAAATTACTGAATTTGATAAAACATTAAATTTTTAATTAGAATGGTCTTGCTGAAACAGTTTGTACTGTGACCTTAATAAATGGGCCATAAACATAGCTTGAACAAATAATAACAGTAAAACTTTACCATGCGATGCTCTTCACCTCATATTTTTCTTTCGACATATTATCTCATGCAACCATAATGAAAAATTTTGGACTTAGGCTTTTAACAGGATATGTTCTTACTCCATATCTACGATATATCTATTTAACTGACAACTCTTTCAGAGTCTTCTCCAACCGCATCGCTTGGTATACAGTCACAAGTTAGCTATGAAGGGCAATCATTAGCTATGTCTCATGTGAATCAGTCTCCAGTGCTGCCACCACTCTTGCCCCAGAATCATCAGCACAAAGCCACATTAGCCACTACACAGGGGTCTGCCAGTCTTTCTCATACGATGTCATCTGTTTCAGGATTCAGCCGGTCCACTGTGGCTAATGCTGATCAGACCTCTCATTTCCAGAGCATATCAAGCGTATCACAGAACTTTGTTAGTAGTTCTGCAGGGCAAGGTTTAACACCAGAAAGATATGCCAATGGACAAAGGCAGAATTGGGGTAGGCAACAACAACCACAGGCATTCATTTCCCAACAACATCAACAGCAATCACAAAACACATTTGTTTACCAACATGAGCTTCAGCAGCAAATTCTGAAACAGAATGTTTCTCATCCTTCACTCTTGCAAGCACAGATCCAACAGCAGCATCTGCAGCAGCAGCAGCAGAATTTTTTGCATCTTAACCAAGTGAAATCTTCTCAGCAACCTTCAATGCAAATGACATCCAGTCTTCAATCAGGCCAGTCCATGGTCCATCAGATGCGGCCTACAGTTACACAGTCAGCTTCACAACCCAACCTTCAGAAAAATCAAATCCAACAGTGTGTACCATCTTCACTTAAGCAACATCCACAGTTAGTTGCAAGACAGAAGAAGCAGGCACAACCTATTATACACCAACAATCATCTTCACTTCAGCAGGAGTGTACTTCTGTTCCTCAACAATCTATCTTGTCGTCATCACAGAAGCTAATGGGTCAGCACTCAAGTATCTCAGATATGCAACATTCCAAGCTACTTGGACAACAAAATAGTGCCTTGAACATGAAGCAGCAGCAGAAAAGACTACCAGGCCAGAAAACTAGTTTGATAAGCATGCAGCAAGCACAACCAGAGTCGAGTCAACGGATTATATCTTTACATCAGCAGCAGCAATTAAGGTCGCAAAGTAACATTTCCGGACTGAAGCCGCAACTGCAACCACATCAACAGCAACAGCGGCAGTTGATATTTGGATCCCATTCTAGTGCCTCAAACATGCAGCCAAATGAATGCACAGTGCCTTCCTCGCAACAAACAAAGGCTGTAACACAGCAACGAATCCAGCAGCCAACTGTTACATTCTTACAATCACAAGGTCGGCTGTCCCAATACCAGTCATCTCAACAACAACTGATGCCTCAGGTTCAGTCTCAGCCTCCACGATTGCATCAACAGTTGGCTATGCATCAGCAGCCAAATTTGTTACAACAAGAGATGCAACAAAGGCCTCAATCTTCAGGCGCACTGCTTCAACCTCAAAATTTGATTGAAGAGCAGAGACCATATATTCAGTCACAAAGAGGGCTTCCAGAGGCAACATCTAATAGTAAGTGGGGGAATAAATAGTTTTGTTTAAAACTTTAAATGATGTCCTAGATGCCCTTTATGTTTTTACAACCCTTCCCACTGTTTATTCTGCTTTCTACTCTTTATTTATCCCCTTTATTGATATTGTTCATTTCTTATGAATCTTGCGACCCTTTCCGCAGTTTATTATGCTTTCTACTCCTTTTCTATCCCCTTTATTGATATTGTTCGTTTTTTATGAATCATACTGGTTCTTCCTTTCTCATGTCAAATGGCTTCTGGAATTTACCTGCTCTGTGTTGTTTTTCCATTTTCCCAGATTCACTGCATAAGGTTGTGATGAGTTTCAGAGTTTTTGAAACAGGCTATGGTGAATTATCATGTCAATTGCTTATTATATCTTTGCTTTATGCATTAGAAGTTCTGTTGCTACAACATCTTTATAATTTAGATACATCATTTCTTCTTTTCCATGGTAGGAATTGTATATTTATTTGATGTCTCAACCTATTTGAATCCATTTCTTTTGTTTGTTTCCACCTACTTTGGATGTTTATACACGAGCTTACACATTGGAAAATTATCCCTCCTGCTCTGTCATCCCATGTGCTTTTGGGATTGGCTTTTTAATTGACGCTCTCTCTCTCATAACTCTCCATAAAAAAAAAATATTTTACAGTTTTCTGTACCTTTAAGCATTTATGTTGCTCCTTTGCTTGCTTAAACTCTAAGATTATTTGCGTAATTATGCCTAAAGTATAATTAACAGATTGGCCTTAAAGTATTTACTGATAACAGATCTTTTGATGTATTCCAACGTAATCTGATAAGGCATTGTCACCTGAGTTAACGGATAAGTTGCTGTGCATTTCACCTCTTTTTTTCCAACTAATATATTAAATTTGTTTGATGGAGACACTTACTGGAAACCCATAGGGGCTTTTTGGTTGACTGGTTTTATTTAAAAGAGGTACACAATAAGCTCAAAATGATTGATTTTTTTTATAAAGATGGCAGTTTGGTTGGTTTCCATAACACCTTTTTTGTCAAAATTAATAGGGTGAAAAATGAATTTTATGAAAAACAAGTCTCCCATTGCTTTTCCTAAAGCTATGTTACAAAGAATTATGCTTTATGGTATATATTTTAGTAAAACTCGCAAGGAACCAGACAGCCCCTTAATATTTTGGACAATTTTGTGTTTTTTATTATCTTTCAGATAAAATCTTCACAATTCACATTGTGTATTACCTTTCAATCTTTAGCATGCTTTTTTTTCCAACCACTAGTCCTATCAAGAGAAGTTCATAGTGAGTCTTAAATCTAACTATTAAACTGTAAGCTCTTGTGAATTTAAATTAACTGATACTTTATTTTTAATAATTAACCAAAGTTATTGCTATTTCTACTTTGGATGCTTTGTCAAGTACTCAAGTTTGTTCCCATTTATTTGGTGGAAGTTATTCTGAATTATCATTCCTGGTACATCTGATGTCCAATATCCTCAACAGTTCTAGATAAGATATTATCACATGAGAGGAATCTCTACAAGTCAAATAACTTAGGGAAACTCTGTTATCCTTTTCTTTTCTCAGGTCTGATCTTTGGACTTTCTAAACTCTTGCTGTTACTCCTGATAACATTATGAACCACCTACTTCAAATACTATTGGTCCTATTCCTCGTTAAAAGTCTTTCCTGTTTCGAATCTTCTTTCCCTTTGCTGCAACACCTTTTTTAAAATATTGAAAAATGTGTGATTTATCTTTAGTTGCGTGGAGTTGAAACTATTGCATTTCTCGAAACATTGCCAAAAGTGAGGAAGCGTCTGTTTGTAAAATTCTTAGGTACTGGATGTCATCCAGGTCCTGTTTTAGATTTGAATATGATTTTCATCAATACTGAATCTTGATAATTTTTTATTGGTCAATAATTGAATTTCATTTGAATGAGGCTCAAGAGAAGTGTGAAGAATACACAATGAGGAGTCCATCTCTTCGTGCGGGCATCATAGGTGAGGAAGGAGGGATCTGAGGGGTGATTTCACCCTTTACAATATAGGATTTTTATAGAATAATTAATATATGATGCTTTGCTCCCTAAATTCTAAATTATCTTGTTGATCAAATATGGCTTAGGTTTTTGGATAAGATTGCCTTCTTAGTATTGTGGCAACATTTTGTCGTTCCATTCAAGGATGTAAGGTGGCTTTTTTATAATGAACAACAGGAACTTTGTTATCCAATCATCAACATCCAGTCCCATGTGGTTATGTTCATCTAAATTTACTACAATACCAGAATATCCTAGATCATCCATGCCACTTCCTTTTTAGTGCACATTTCTTTCCCAAATTGGTATATTTTAACTAGAATTATAGATCTAAGTAGAATCTAGAAAGAACAACGAAGAATCGGTGAAAGAGGAAGGAGATGAATGGTAGGAGGAACTAAAAGAAGAAGAGAAGAAAAATAAAAGGAGTACTACTACTACTGGTCTTCTTAGTAGCTTAGGTACGTATGGCTTGTCTTTAATTTCTTTGATTTGCTCTCTATCTATTGTCTTCGTTATATATATATATATATAATGAGAGACTTTGGATATATAAGTTTTTATTTTTATTTTGCAGAGAATACTTATAAATTATAACAACTGAAAATGGAGATACATAAATCGCCTTCTTCAAACACCTCTAAGGCTGGGAACTAGCAAGAAAAGGCCTTCAAATTGCATGTTGGGTCCATTCCGAATATGTAATGAATGTCATTAATTGCTGGATACAGCTACTAAATGTGTCGAGTGCTTATGTATTCTATTTTGTAAAAATAAAAGGGCTCCATGTGCTTATGGATAGACCTGGGAATAATTCCTCGATACCTCAAGGGAAGATAAGCAGGTTTTTTTTTCCTTCTTTTCGATGGATGTTGATGTTTCACTAATGGATAGTTAATTTCAGATTCCCATGTTGATGTCATTGTTTGAGATTTATTATGGCCCATGAAGTTGAATGATGACTGAATGATAGAGTTTGTGGATTTTGATCTTATTTTATGAAGTGTAAGCTATTTTTGTGATAACCCTTTATAATCTATGAGTGCTTTATTTATGTACATGTAAATAATTATTTTATATAGTGAGCTTAGCTATATCATATTTTATTTATCTTTTAAATTGCCTCATTAATATGTATATATTGTGCCATATCATATCATGTATCCATGCCATAAAGCTTGGGAGGATTTTCTGAATTGGAATGTCATCAAAACTATGATAAAAATTTTCTATCTGATGTGTCATTTGTGCTAACTTACTCTTGAAATTGTGTTCTAAATTCATGATTTTTTATGATTAACATGGGTTTGTTGTTGCCCCCTTCAATAAAATACTGGCTCTACCAGTTGTCCTAGCCTTGGAGAAGTCCTAGGGTTGGATGGCTCATTATAAAAATTTTCATATAGTGAGGTAAACTAGTTCTCAGTAAACATATCTTTATTTCACCATGTGCAGCTCAAGGTTTTCTAAGTTGATGTACAGATTTGTATTGGTTACTGGCTGGTACCGGATGACTGCATTGAATTATGTTATGGGTTGTATATGTACTAAGCAAGAATAAGCAGAAGGTGTGAAAACACCTTCAAACTCGTCCTTAGTGGTGTCAAGTGGTGCGTGGTTCATTAGAAGTTGGTTTACAGCAGTTTAAGGTGGTTTAGGTCCATTGATCTAGGGATCAGTCCTAAGGGGGTGCGAGGTGCCGGATTCTTGTGACAGTATGAGCCACTGCAGGATGTAACATGGTATTTTAGTCATTAGGATTCATCAATCACTTACTACCTGCAGACTATATTATGTGATAGTTTTCCATGGGCAATTCTGATGGTAGAAGGTGGACCTACTTAGAAGTTTGTGTATTGCATCTAGACTTGAAACTTTTGCAATGATGTTGATGCACAATTGATTTCAAAACCAAATTATTACTATTATTTTTGATGCTTAATAAATCATTAGAGATTTCTTCCACGGGCATCCTAATTGTACAATTTTATTGCTTTCGGGTTTTTTTAGAGTAGTAAGGTTGTGATAGAATGGGTTTTCAACTTCATGTTAAATTTTCTCTCATCTTATAATATGCCGGAATTTAGATCCGCCAGTAAATAAAGTAGAAGTCCTATTCAGAGAATTATTTACGTCTAAGATAAGGATTTGTTCTGCTTATTGAATAATAATTTTCCATTTGGGTTATGGCACAATGATATTTTGGATGGCCTTACATAATTTTGGTTCATATGATTTTTTTATTGGTTAACTTAGTTGAATCCTGTGGCTGAAAGATTGTTAGCAGTTGTTGTTTAATGTCTATCTTGTTGGCCTTGGGTTTCCCTTGAAATATTCCTACTTGCCTAATGCCTATTTCTTTCAACTAAATGTTTTCTTTTTTCAAAAAAAAAAAAAAAACAACAGCATTGGTGGATTCTACAGCACAGATTGGAAATGCAGATGTCGTTGATCGGCAAGAGGAAATCTATCAAGAGGTGACTTATCACAGCTTTCCTTTCTTGTAATTTCCATTGATATGTTTGTTGTGTTTTATATTATTCATTTGCATAAATGAAAATTCATTGTAGTGCTAGACAGACCTAAGTTGTTCTTTCAAAAGAATAGAGATGCCCCATGAAGTTTAATCTGTTGGTTAATTTAAAAATTAAATTAGCATAAGAAAGAAACTTAGAGATTTCACCTCTGCATTCTATTAGTTTTGATGGTTTTCCTCAATTGCAGATAATGTCCTGGAAGAAGTACTCTACAGAGCTCAATGAATTCAATGGAAGGATTACTCTGAAGATCGCGCAGTTTCATGTATTATATCTGTTGACCCATAAAGCTTTAGATTTCCCTACAAGTTAAATAGAAGAAATGTTTGAAAATCTAGTTTTTTTCTGCTAATCAATCTTGTCTTCCCCCTTTCCCCCCTTATTTCTACAGCATGAAGGTGTCAATGCAGCAACAAAGCAATCAGAACAGTTTGAAAAAGCAAAATCGTGCCAGTCTGCATCACCAACTGTTCTTTCAAGGCTTATAAAAATTTATGTGCACATGTAATTTTAATTTACATCATCTTAAGCCTTGGAACTAGTTCCAGATGCTCGTCTAATATATTTCCATTGCAATTTAATAATGAGAAAAGAAAAGAACGAGTATACAATAATAAAATATCAGTTCACATAGACATGCCTCACCTCTGGAAACCAACTACATAATGCATCTGTCAATGTACTAAAAATAATTTTAAAAAAATCTGCATTTTCTTTCGAAGCTGTAATTTTGTGCTTAACATAAGGTCATCTCCACAGAATTACATCTTTAGAGGATTTGATTATGTTGTTTGGAAATGTACTATTCAAAAAATTAAACCTCATATGGCAGTTTCTGGACTATTTGTTACAAGCCCACCTTATTATTTTGATTAAGCCTGATCTATCATAAATTATTTCTGGAACAGTTCAATCATTATCTAATTGATATCCAAGAAATAAATGTTGTTTTAATTTGTCAAAAATGGAAAATTTCTTTAGTAAGGGTTGTTTTACTCAAACATTAACAATAATCATCCAGCTTTGTCACAATATATGGCATTGGCTTTATGGATTGTAATTAGCTCAAACAGTTTTGACATAGTTTTTACTTTTCTAGGGCCATCCATAGTATTAGTTCAAGCTTTTCCAAATCCTTCTTCACAATCACCATCTACGTGACCTTATGTCTTCTCTTCTATGCTTCTACATCTTTTAAAACATATTAGAACCTATCTTTGCTGGTGCCCCATTAGGTCCTCACTGAATATTGCTCATACCGAATTTGATGATTCCCCCATCATTTCCATAATTTCAGCAACTCCAATGGAATTTCACCCTCGATCTTTCTTTTTTCAATAAAAAAACATAAATCCATGTCAAAATTCTCATTTCTGCTACACCCACCTCTTTTCGTTGGTTCTTTTTTGCTTGCCTATTATTTAGGTAAATTCATGAAACCCCCGAGTCGTTCTATAGATTATGAGCAATACCTTATTTATCACATAAAACCCCAAAGGCACCTCTACGCTTCATCCAACTAGCTCTAGTTCTATTACATATATCTTCATCTATCTCTCCTTATTCTGTATAATTAGTCCAAGCTAACAAAAACCACCACTCTGAAGCATAATTGACCTTTATCCTAGGGGAAAACGGCTTAATTGTACACAAGAATTTATAATTTAGACATAAAAGCTGAACACTGCAGACTTAAAGGTAACATACATTAATAATAGAAAATATTTAGTGATGCTACACAAGAAAACAAATTGGATTATACCATACCTCAACTTTTTGTCTCTTGAAATTGGATGTTGAAGTTGATTCAAGTTCAGATTGTTGGAAACTATCACTCATGCTGCCAGCTGATGGCATAACATTCAAGGGCCTGGCAGTTATATCACGCTTCAATTTTTTTGTCATATTATTTCCATCCTGTGACATGAGTTCCTGAGCTTCCAAATGGAACTTTGTTGAGGCAACTAAATCTTCACCAAGAGCAGCTCTGGAACCATTTCCAGGTGCTGAGCCTGCTATTCCATCAATCATGCTGATAACAGAGCGAATATCATTAACAGAGGAGCTCAGCTTCTTTGGTGATAAGGATTGTACCTGAAAGAGTAGCAAAAACAATAAAGTTTTCATACTTCTTAAAACTTGGAAAACATACTGCATATGCTTGCTAACATATTAGTAGCTAACTTCTTATCTATACAATTGGTACCAAGCAAGGAATGCTGAACCGGCCTGTACCAGCCGGTTCAGCCCATACCGAACCAGTACCGGCTCTGACCGGTCTGGTTCGGTGTTAAAAATTGGTACCGGCCAACCGTACTGGCATGTATCTTCCAAATATTTTGGATGCGTGAATTAAGCTAAACCAGTGGTACCGGTTCGATACTGGTTCGGACCGGTACCGGCGCCTACCAATACGTTATATTTTTATATAGGAAATATTTACAACACATGAGGCATACCTTTAAGCAAGCTGTTTAAATATTGATACAAGTGCAGCAACAAGACAGTCTCTGGACCAGAATTTCGAAGAAAGTAAATAGCCCTAAATAAAAAAAATAACTTTTTCACTTCCTGCAGCTGTAGCATGCCAAAAGGCTGGACAACAAGATACATAAGAGCCTCGATAAATTAAAGAGCCCTACATTATTTTGCAAATGCTTGAAATTGTTGACCAACATGATTTTATCTTGTGCACATATAATGCTCTTTCTCCACTAAAAATGTTTAACATCCAGTCCTTGGATGTCCCAGGCAGACATATAGACCGGCCTCCAAATATAGTCAATTCAAGAATTTATTAACATAACCATTTGATGGATGAAACACCCATCCAAGCATCTAGAGATTCTAGACAGCCATTCGAATGTTTAGATAGCACTTTTAAGCTTTAGTAGGTTGTAAAAAAAGAGCATAAAATCTAACAATTGAAGAAAAGAAAAAAGAAAAGGACATGCACCGGAAAACCTTCTCATCAGATTATGCTATAGTTGAAAGCAAATCTATTATTTACTTAATCAAATCATGAATTAGAAAATGGTTGGAATCAAATTCTGGACAGCCCAATATTTAATAAATTCACCCTAACCAGTAAATTTTGGCCTCTACCAGTGTACATCCAGTTCATGGAAAAGACCAGCTTACCAAATACCAACCATAACAGGTCAACCACTTGTTGAACTAGCTCACACTAGTTCAAGCAGAACTGGAAGCTGTTTCTTAGTTTATAAAAAAGTAATTTCTAAAATTTTAAGGAAAAGAATCAAGAAGAAGAAAAAGGAAGAGAAAAAACGGAAGAATGTGAGAAAAGAGTAAAAATTATGAAATATTTAAAAATCGGGTTTGAACTGATGAGGTGATTGTAAAAAAACACAAAATTTCTGGAATTAAGGAAATTCCTTTTGACCTCAACTGATATGATTTCTTTTTTTCAAAGAGAGACTGTAATTCTCTTGCAGGACCCCCAATCATGATAAGATGTTGGATTGATGATTGAAGATTGAGATCACTTTGACTGGGGCTTACACTTTGACAGCTCCACACAAGATCATCAATCTATTCAATCAGCGATTCCATGGAACTAATAGGAGCTTCAAGAGGCACAAGAATGCGTATGGGAAATGGCGACATCAATCACTAAATAACCTTGTAAAAACATGGCTTTTGCAAATAAAATACAAGTATAAAATTTTAATAACTTTAGATACATGGATGTCTGAATGAAATTTTTTATTAAATGATATCAAAAAAACATGTCCCATATTCAATGTAGCCTGTAACTTCATAATGATTAAAAGTTAATATAACATGTAAGTAACATTCATAATGACTACAAAAATCTAGCTTTACAATGTGAAATGCAGCAAAATCCTCATCAATAAACACTTACAAAGTTTTAGCTATATTGCAGATGTTGAGAATCAATATTTCAGATCCATGAATGCAAATAATTGAACATAGAAAATGGTCTAATAACTTTTCTTGATTAATTACCAAGTTTTCACAAAATCATATAAAGACCAATATATAAAAGCGCTTTAGAAAAGTTGACTGACCGCTTTGATTAAGCGATTTATAGGCTGTTCTTTGGCATTTGATTTGCCCAGAGTTGTAAATACAACATTCGCCTCACACCCATCTGGACTCGAAAATTCTTCAAGCAATTGTGAGGCTGAAATCCCAGGTGTAGAGATAGTAATAGGATGACTTTGAGGGGAAGAAAATGCTTGTTGATGTCCAATAATTACAGCATTTGATAATGATGAAATGCTAAAATGTTTCTCAGGATCTCCAGGTACTGGAGAGGGAGTTGTGGGAGCATAAGGAGACGAAATAAAGGTTGAGTTTGCAGACTGCGAAGGTGTTTGCTCTTTTGGAAGAGATGACAATAGAATGTTCTGATCAATTTTTTGAGGCGATGAATGCTGAGAAACTTGAAGTGAAGTAGGTTGAAGGTTTTGAGGAGAAGAAATTGGAAAAGAGACACCTGCCTTAAGTTGTTGATGAGAATAATTATGGTGCTGACCTGAAGGGTAATGTCGTTGATATAATCCTGATTTGATGCCAGAGCTTTGTCTCCCCTTCAACTCATTTACATCATTTTTTTGATGCTGTGGCATCTGGTGCAGCGGCAACTGTGTCACTTGATGTAGCTGTTGAGATGCACTAATGGTAGTCTGCAAGGATCCAACATCATCCTGTTGCACCAAGCCCACAGTTCCCTGTTTCATGGAGTCCAAAGATCCTTGCTTCGTTGGATCCAAGCTAGGAGTTGGCTGCAGTGTATTTGCCATGTTCTGCTGTGTTGTTGGAACATTAACAGCCGTTGATAAAGGCATGGATCCAAGCTGCATGCTTGGTGCAGCAGCTGACTGCATTGATGCTACCGAGCACGGCAAGTTTATCCGTTGCACCTCGTTTACATGATTATCATGCTGCTGCAGCTGAGAAACTTGAGATGGTAGATGCTGTGGCATGGACTGAGAATGTCCCTGAGGCTGAGAAGGAACACTCCTATTCTTTCTTGAATTTATGAAATTGCTCATAAAATTCTGAAGCAAAGGAAACTTCCTCATCACATCAGAATTGATGTTGCTCTTAGATGTATGTAAAAGATTTAATATGAGCCGTGATGCAGACTGGCACGATTTTGCTTTTTCAAACTGTTTTGATTGTTTTGTTGCCGCCGCATTGACACCTTCATGCTGTAGAAATAAGGGGGGAAAGGGGGAAGACAAGATTGATTAGCAGAAAAAAACTAGATTTTCAAACATTTCTTCTATTTAACTTGTAGGGAAATCTAAAGCTTTATGGGTCAACAGATATAATACATGAAACTGCGCAATCTTCAGAGTAATCCTTCCATTGAATTCATTGAGCTCTGTAGAGTACTTCTTCCAGGACATTATCTGCAATTGAGGAAAACCATCAAAACTAATAGAATGCAGAGGTGAAATCTCTAAGTTTCTTTCTTATGCTAATTTAATTTTTAAATTAACCAACAGATTAAACTTCATGGGGCATCTCTATTCTTTTGAAAGAACAACTTAGGTCTGTCTAGCACTGCAATGAATTTTCATTTATGCCAAGGTCCGCCGTACCGGTACCGATCGGCGTACCGGTGGCGGCCCGGACCGGTACGAAACCGGTCCATACCGGTGGCGTACCGGTCCGTACCGGTGGCGTACCGGTCCGTACCGGTGGCGTACCGGTCCGAACCGGTTCCGTACCGGTCCGAACCGGTCCCGTACCGGTTCTTCAACAATAAATTACCGGTACCGGATTTTACGCTGATCCGGTACCGGTCCCAGGCCGGACCGGTACGTACCGGCCCGTACCGGCCGGTACGGCAGACCATGATTTATGCAAATGAATAATATAAAACACAAAAAACATATCAATGGAAATTACAAGAAAGGAAAGCTGCGATAAGTCACCTCTTGATAGATTTCCTCTTGCCGATCAACGACATCTGCATTTCCAATCTGTGCTGTAGAATCCACCAATGCTGTTTTTTTTTTTTTTGAAAAAAGAAAACATTTAGCTGAAAGAAATAGGCATTAGGCAAGTAGGAATATTTCAAGGGAAACCCAAGGCCAACAAGATAGACATGAAACAACAACTGCTAACAATCTTTCAGCCACAGGATTCAACTTAGTTAACCAATAAAAAAATCATATGAACCAAAATTATGTAAAATTATTATTCAATAAGCAGAACAAAACCTTATCTTAGACGTAAATAATTCTCTGAATAGGACTTCTACTTTATTTACTGGCGGATCTAAATTCCGGCATATTATAAGATGAGAGAAAATTTAACATGAAGTTGAAAACCCATTCTATCACAACCTTACTACTCTAAAAAAAACCCGAAAGCAATAAAATTGTACTTTTAGGATGCCCGTGGAAGAAATCTCTAATGATTTATTAAGTATCAAAAATAATAGAAATAATTTGGTTTTTGAAATCAATTGTGCATCAACATCATTGCAAAAGTTTCAAGTCTAGATGCAATTCACAAACTTCTAAGTAGGTCCACCATCTACCATCAGAATTGCCCATGGAAAATTATCACATAATATAGTCTGCAGGTAGTAAGTGATTGATGAATCCTAATGACTAAAATACCATGTTACATCCTGCAGTGGCTCATACTGTCACAAGAATCCGGCATCTCGCACCCCCTTAGGACTGATCCCTAGATCAATGGACCTAAACCACCTTAAACTGCTGTAAACCAACTTCTAATGAACCACGCACCACTTGACACCACTAAGGACGAGTTTGAAGGTGTTTTCACACCTTCTGCTTATTCTTGCTTAGTACATATACAACCCATAACATAATTCAATGCAGTCATCCCGTACCAGCCAGTAACCAATACAAATCTGTACATCGACTTAAAAAACCTTGAGCTGCACATGGTGAAATAAAGATATGTTTAGTGAGAACTAGTTTACCTCACTATATGAAAAATTTTATAATGAGCCATCCAACCCTAGGACTTCTCCAAGGCTAGGACAACTGGTAGAGCCAGTATTTTATTGAAGGGGGCAACAACAAACCCATGTTAATCATAAAAAATGATGAATTTAGAAAAGACACATTTTCAAGAGTAAGTTCGCACAAATGACACATCAGATAGAAAATTTTTATCATACTTTTGATAACATTCCAATTCAGAAAATCCTCCCAAGCTTTACGGCATGGATATATGATATGATATGGCACAATATATACATATTAATCAGGCAATTTAAAAGATAAATAAAATATGATATAGCTAAGCTCACTATATAAAATAATTATTTACATGTACATAAATAAAGCACTCATAGATTATAAAGGGTTATCACAAAAATAGCTTACACTTCATACAATAAGATCAAAATCCACAAACTCTATCATTCAGTCATCATTCAACTTCATGGGCCATAATAAATCTCAAACAATGACATCAACATGGGAATCTGAAATTAACTATCCATTAGTGAAACATCAACATCCATCGAAAAGGAGGAAAAAAAACCTGCTTATCATCCCTTGAGGTATCGAGGAATTATTCCCAGGTCTATCCATAAGCACATGGAGCCCTTTTATTTTTACAAAATAGAATACATAAGTACTCGACACATTTAGTAGCTGTATCCAGCAATTAATGACATTCATTACATATTCGGAATGGACCCAACATGCAATTTGAAGGCCTTTTCTTGCTAGTTCCTAGCCTTAGAGGTATTTGAAGAAGGCGATTTATGTATCTCCATTTTCAGTTGTTATAATTTATAAGTATTCTCTGCAAAATAAAAATAAAAACTTATATATCCAAAGTCTCTCATTATATATATATATATATATATATATATATATATATATATATATATATATATATATATAACGAAGACAATAGATAGAGAGTAAATCAAAGAAATTAAAGACAAGCCATACGTACCTAAGCTACTAAGAAGACCACTAGTAGTAGTACTCCTTTTATTTTTCTTCTCTTCTTCTTTTAGGTCCTCCTACCATTCATCTCCTTCCTCTTTCACCGATTCTTCGTTGTTCTTTCTAGATTCTACTTAGATCTATAATTCTAGTTAAAACATACCAATTTGGGAAAGAAATGTGCACTAAAAAGGAAGTGGCATGGATGATCTAGGATATTCTGGTATTGTAGTAAATTTAGATGAACATAACCACATGGGACTGGATGTTGATGATTGGATAACAAAGTTCCTGTTGTTCATTATAAAAAAGCCACCTTACATCCTTGAATGGAACGACAAAATGTTGCCACAATACTAAGCAGGCAATCTTATCCAAAAACCTAAGCCATATTTGATCAACAAGATAATTTAGAATTTAGGGAGCAAAGCATCATATATTAATTATTCTATAAAAATCATATATTGTAAAGGGTGAAATCACCCCCCAGATCCCTCCTTCCTCACCTATGATGCCCGCACGAAGAGATGGACTCCTCATTGTGTATTCTTCACACTTCTCTTGAGCCTCATTCAAATGAAATTCAATTATTGACCAATAAAAAATTATCAAGATTCAGTATTGATGAAAATCATATTCAAAATCTAAAACAGGACCTGGATGACATCCAATACCTAAGAATTTTACAAACAGACGCTTCCTCACTTTTGGCAATGTTTCGAGAAATGCAATAGTTTCAACTCCACGCAACTAAAGATAAATCACACATTTTTCAATATTTTAAAAAAGGTGTTGCAGCAAAGGGAAAGAAGATTCGAAACAGGAAAGACTTTTAACGAGGAATAGGACCAATAGTATTTGAAGTAGGTGGTTCATAATGTTATCAGGAGTAACAGCAAGAGTTTAGAAAGTCCAAAGATCAGACCTGAGAAAAGAAAAGGATAACAGAGTTTCCCTAAGTTATTTGACTTGTAGAGATTCCTCTCATGTGATAATATCTTATCTAGAACTGTTGAGGATATTGGACATCAGATGTACCAGGAATGATAATTCAGAATAACTTCCACCAAATAAATGGGAACAAACTTGAGTACTTGACAAAGCATCCAAAGTAGAAATAGCAATAACTTTGGTTAATTATTAAAAATAAAGTATCAGTTAATTTAAATTCACAAGAGCTTACAGTTTAATAGTTAGATTTAAGACTCACTATGAACTTCTCTTGATAGGACTAGTGGTTGGAAAAAAAAGCATGCTAAAGATTGAAAGGTAATACACAATGTGAATTGTGAAGATTTTATCTGAAAGATAATAAAAAACACAAAATTGTCCAAAATATTAAGGGGCTGTCTGGTTCCTTGCGAGTTTTACTAAAATATATACCATAAAGCATAATTCTTTGTAACATAGCTTTAGGAAAAGCAATGGGAGACTTGTTTTTCATAAAATTCATTTTTCACCCTATTAATTTTGACAAAAAAGGTGTTATGGAAACCAACCAAACTGCCATCTTTATAAAAAAATCAATCATTTTGAGCTTATTGTGTACCTCTTTTAAATAAAACCAGTCAACCAAAAAGCCCCTATGGGTTTCCAGTAAGTGTCTCCATCAAACAAATTTAATATATTAGTTGGAAAAAAAGAGGTGAAATGCACAGCAACTTATCCGTTAACTCAGGTGACAATGCCTTATCAGATTACGTTGGAATACATCAAAAGATCTGTTATCAGTAAATACTTTAAGGCCAATCTGTTAATTATACTTTAGGCATAATTACGCAAATAATCTTAGAGTTTAAGCAAGCAAAGGAGCAACATAAATGCTTAAAGGTACAGAAAACTGTAAAATATTTTTTTTTTATGGAGAGTTATGAGAGAGAGAGCGTCAATTAAAAAGCCAATCCCAAAAGCACATGGGATGACAGAGCAGGAGGGATAATTTTCCAATGTGTAAGCTCGTGTATAAACATCCAAAGTAGGTGGAAACAAACAAAAGAAATGGATTCAAATAGGTTGAGACATCAAATAAATATACAATTCCTACCATGGAAAAGAAGAAATGATGTATCTAAATTATAAAGATGTTGTAGCAACAGAACTTCTAATGCATAAAGCAAAGATATAATAAGCAATTGACATGATAATTCACCATAGCCTGTTTCAAAAACTCTGAAACTCATCACAACCTTATGCAGTGAATCTGGGAAAAAGGAAAAACAACACAGAGCAGGTAAATTCCAGAAGCCATTTGACATGAGAAAGGAAGAACCAGTATGATTCATAAAAAACGAACAATATCAATAAAGGGGATAGAAAAGGAGTAGAAAGCATAATAAACTGCGGAAAGGGTCGCAAGATTCATAAGAAATGAACAATATCAATAAAGGGGATAAATAAAGAGTAGAAAGCAGAATAAACAGTGGGAAGGGTTGTAAAAACATAAAGGGCATCTAGGACATCATTTAAAGTTTTAAACAAAACTATTTATTCCCCCACTTACTATTAGATGTTGCCTCTGGAAGCCCTCTTTGTGACTGAATATATGGTCTCTGCTCTTCAATCAAATTTTGAGGTTGAAGCAGTGCGCCTGAAGATTGAGGCCTTTGTTGCATCTCTTGTTGTAACAAATTTGGCTGCTGATGCATAGCCAACTGTTGATGCAATCGTGGAGGCTGAGACTGAACCTGAGGCATCAGTTGTTGTTGAGATGACTGGTATTGGGACAGCCGACCTTGTGATTGTAAGAATGTAACAGTTGGCTGCTGGATTCGTTGCTGTGTTACAGCCTTTGTTTGTTGCGAGGAAGGCACTGTGCATTCATTTGGCTGCATGTTTGAGGCACTAGAATGGGATCCAAATATCAACTGCCGCTGTTGCTGTTGATGTGGTTGCAGTTGCGGCTTCAGTCCGGAAATGTTACTTTGCGACCTTAATTGCTGCTGCTGATGTAAAGATATAATCCGTTGACTCGACTCTGGTTGTGCTTGCTGCATGCTTATCAAACTAGTTTTCTGGCCTGGTAGTCTTTTCTGCTGCTGCTTCATGTTCAAGGCACTATTTTGTTGTCCAAGTAGCTTGGAATGTTGCATATCTGAGATACTTGAGTGCTGACCCATTAGCTTCTGTGATGACGACAAGATAGATTGTTGAGGAACAGAAGTACACTCCTGCTGAAGTGAAGATGATTGTTGGTGTATAATAGGTTGTGCCTGCTTCTTCTGTCTTGCAACTAACTGTGGATGTTGCTTAAGTGAAGATGGTACACACTGTTGGATTTGATTTTTCTGAAGGTTGGGTTGTGAAGCTGACTGTGTAACTGTAGGCCGCATCTGATGGACCATGGACTGGCCTGATTGAAGACTGGATGTCATTTGCATTGAAGGTTGCTGAGAAGATTTCACTTGGATAAGATGCAAAAAATTCTGCTGCTGCTGCTGCAGATGCTGCTGTTGGATCTGTGCTTGCAAGAGTGAAGGATGAGAAACATTCTGTTTCAGAATTTGCTGCTGAAGCTCATGTTGGTAAACAAATGTGTTTTGTGATTGCTGTTGATGTTGTTGGGAAATGAATGCCTGTGGTTGTTGTTGCCTACCCCAATTCTGCCTTTGTCCATTGGCATATCTTTCTGGTGTTAAACCTTGCCCTGCAGAACTACTAACAAAGTTCTGTGATACGCTTGATATGCTCTGGAAATGAGAGGTCTGATCAGCATTAGCCACAGTGGACCGGCTGAATCCTGAAACAGATGACATCGTATGAGAAAGACTGGCAGACCCCTGTGTAGTGGCTAATGTGGCTTTGTGCTGATGATTCTGGGGCAAGAGTGGTGGCAGCACTGGAGACTGATTCACATGAGACATAGCTAATGATTGCCCTTCATAGCTAACTTGTGACTGTATACCAAGCGATGCGGTTGGAGAAGACTCTGAAAGAGTTGTCAGTTAAATAGATATATCGTAGATATGGAGTAAGAACATATCCTGTTAAAAGCCTAAGTCCAAAATTTTTCATTATGGTTGCATGAGATAATATGTCGAAAGAAAAATATGAGGTGAAGAGCATCGCATGGTAAAGTTTTACTGTTATTATTTGTTCAAGCTATGTTTATGGCCCATTTATTAAGGTCACAGTACAAACTGTTTCAGCAAGACCATTCTAATTAAAAATTTAATGTTTTATCAAATTCAGTAATTTAAAAATACAACAAGATTAATGAGGCATATAATTCATGTACTACATCAAGATTAATAAGATATTTCATGCCAAAAAAATCATGATAAGGTAACAATAAACTGCATTTGCTTTTAATTTCCATCCATCTAACACAACAAGTAGGCAACAATTTTATCACCTAAGTTCATAAGCTAGGATGAAACTAAATCCAGAAGTGTCTTATGATCCAGGATTGAAGTATTTTGCATCATAATTGTGGCAATCATGTACCTGCACAACATACAAATCATGCTGAAGCCAATCATTACTTAGCATACTCCAACATAGAAAGACAAAGTTAGCGTGCCAAAATGCACTAAGTTAATTTTCTTAAAAACCATCAATCTAATATAATAGACTTTAATTAGTGCAGAGAAATGCTGTAACAACTATAGTTTAAATTTATTTGCACTAGACCAATTAATGTGAATCTATTTTAACTAATATAGAGCATGTGTATTTCATAGCTTCAAGCAATCCAACATATAACTAACATTATAGAAATATGTTTAGACACAAACAATATAACAGAGCTCCAAAACTCTGATAAGAGATATGAAATATTGTTACTCATTAAAACACAATGTAGTTGTGATACACATACTGCTAAGGTGCTGTTGTGGGAGCCTCATAAACTGCTAATGCAAGAAACTTCTATAGGATGAGCTTTGTTAATTCCATGCCTTGGATCCAACATAAATAATGATAGTTTGTTATTAACATGCCTACTCTAAAGGTTATGCCGATAAATTTTGAAAAAAAATAGATATTTTACCACTATATATATGGTTGTATCAAAATGCATCATCTTGATGCAGAAATATGAGCTAGCATGAATAATGGAAGTACACATCCTCACATCTTATAAATAACCTGTTGGCATGGTACAATTCATATGTACTTTTAAGTTATAATGCAGCATATGTTGAACCACCCCAAACTGGACGATTCATGCTCAAGGTATACCAAACCAAACTGGCCAGGAATCGACATGGCTCAAACAATCATGATGGTTTAGCTTGTTATAACTTAAAACCCCCCAACTTTGAACACTTGACTATGTTCAGATCTCTCACCCCTGTCGAACCCTAGTTGACACCATTCCCTCAATCGACATCAAGACTGACATCGATGCTGATGCCCTCAATCGATGCCAACGCCATCAACCCTGAATAAGACCAATGCCAATGCCATCCCCATCCAGGCATTCGAACGGGTACACCTCTCTCTCCCTCCCTCAGTCTCCTCCCTCACCCACCCTTTCCCCCTCACCCCCTTTCTCCCCTTTGTCTTCTCTATCTCTCCCCTAATTCTCCTCCTCGTAGGGCTAGGGTCAGGTTTCTCCCTCTCTCCTCCAATTCTCCCAATGCTTCTTACACCTTGGCTCGATATAGCACATACCAGTACCATATCAAACCAATAGCTAGCTGGTACGACATCCAATATTGGCTCGCCGAACATTGGACTATGATGTGAACACTAACTTTAATCCTTACTTATGATAGCGAGAGTTTCCTAAACCAAACTTTTGAATTAGTAAACTACAATAAGTACAGTTGCTTCACCTAAGTGGCCTTTCAAATAAATTACCTTAATTGAAGGTATAAATGATAGAACCCTCATCCAATATTTGATTCATTAGGGAATTATATTTTCAAAAAATTATATACAAAGATCATTGGAGATGGGAGATAATACCAAAGTTAAGTCAACGATTTAGAATGTATGGAATGATTTTATCATGACCATTTGATTCCATGTGTCTCGAGCATCAAAGGGGCAACAAACAAGTCTATTGCCAAATTCTCCATCTATCTCCTCCTTTGGATTTTTGCTTTAGGCTTACAAAGTTGATTACTTGAAAACCTGCATAAGAGATACTACTACTACATATACAATTAAATGCATTTTGCTTCAATATATATCGTCACCATCATATATGCCCCTTAAGATATATTTGGTCATGAGCAGATCTCAAGTTCATCGTAGTAACCCATGATGCATATGTTTTAGCTCATATTCCTGCATTAAGTTCAAAGTTACAAAGATATATTGTGAGTGGCTCTTTATAACATGTTTGTTAGCAAGGATTAGTGAATGCTAAACCGAGTCGAACTGCTCGTACGGAGCCATAGCGATGCTAGCTTAGGACGGTACAGCTGCTCAAGTTAGTTCATATATAAAATGCCTTCCACCCCACCCATTCTATGGTTTGAGAGCCTTCGAGGCCCTTTCTTATCCACTCGCTCCTCGGACTGCCTTTGAAGGTACCTATGCTGTCGGATGCCACTCGCTGACAATGTCGGCCGTCACTGGTAAGTCCCTCTGCTCCCTCTCTCTCTTTCTCTCACTCTATTAGGTTTAGGGTTATAATCATGGTATGTCGTACTGTACCAAACCGGACGGTACCGAACGTACTGTACCATACCGGTACCGATATCGGTGGCGTACCGACACTCGGTACGCCAAAAAAATATGTACAATACTATATCGATACTATATTAGTGTGGCACTAGTACGGGGTCCGGTACCGAGACGGCAAACCTTAGTTATAGTCCCTCCTGCCCTCTCCTTCTCCCCCTCTCTCTCCTCCCTTCTCTCTCTGCCCCTCCCTCTCCCTATTTCAGTACACTTCAACATGGCACAGCCCATACTATACCATACCGATAGTTCACCAATACGGTTCACGATACCTGTTCACCAAACCTTGGCAAGGACACTTGCAACACATCTATTTTTTCTGCCCTCATGTTTATGCTCTTATACTTTTAGATATATTCATCTATTATTTAGCTTTCACGTCACCATTACACTATCTCATTTTATTCTACAGCATAAGATGATCATACAAGAAAGCTCAAGAAGCAAATATCCAAATTTAGTGGGCTATTTTGCAAAATTCATACTAATTTTATTATTCATTCACGAGTCCGCTAATTTTTTTCCTTTATTTTGCAGCACCATGTGCTACATCACTTATCCAATCCTAAAGATAACTTAACTAGTAGTGGTATCTGGACCTATGTCGCAATCCACTATAACACATTAAAAGTGTATCCACTAGTTAGTATGCAATGTTTGAAATATCAACTACCTAACATGTACAATCTATAAACCAAAGGTGGGTATTGCACATGCCAAGGTCTGCCAGACCGGTACCAAGGCTCATACTGGCCGGCGACAGTTCGGTACAGTACACATGCGTACCACTCCGATTAAGAGCACACTCAAGTACGGAGAGGGAAGAAAACAAGGAAGAGAGAGAGAGGAGGGAGGGAGAGGGAGAGAGAGGGGTCCATGTAGAGGAAGACAGGGAGAAGAAGAGGGAGGAAGAGAGAGAAGGAGAGAAAAGCCCTAACCTTAACGCTAATCTTAGGATAACTAGGGGGTGGGGAGAGAAGAAGGGGTGAATGAGCGACGGGGAGAGAGGGAAGAAGGAGAAAGAGGGAGGGGGGAACAAAGAGAGCAGTAGCTAAGTTTGGTCACGATCGAGGGGATCGAAGTCACCTTCAACAACGATTGAGGAGAGCGCAGTGTCACTATCACCGATGGAGCCTACGGTTGGGTAACATGGAGCTTCAAACCTCTAATTATGGAGGACCCAAGGGGATAGGGGGAGGAACGAGGAAGGAAGAGAGAGATGTCGAACAATCAAAGGGGTCAGGGAGGCTTGGAGGTTATTTAAGGGACATCGCAAGCCTCGTTAAATTTATAATACACAAACTCGACATGCCTTAAGGCCACTTTTGCAGAAACCTTTCTGACTATCTGAACCATCCTGATTCTTGACTAGTTCGATTTTGTATAGACCGAATCGTCCAATTCGGGATGGTTCAGTATGGACCAAACCGTCCAATTTCGATGGTTCGGCTAATATATACCATAACATGTAGTATATCAACATAAGGCATTAACCGATACACATTCACATGGACATTATGCACCTGTACAACTAATTTTGGCCTCCAAATTCATTATTTACATTTTTGTATGAATTATTTTCTTAATGCTCCATTTTTGTAAGTAATAAGGTAACATTAAGTGCATCCTTCTCTATATTTGCTGAGGTTTTTGAAGTGGTACAAGAAGTTGGTAACAATCAAGTTGATCAGTTTGTATCAAGAAAAAACTAATATCAATAAATTTTCCTAAGATAAGTGCACATAATAAAAAGAAAGCAAATTGTATGATAACTGATGTCATTCCACAGAAGCTTCATGTCTTCATGTTTTTAAAGATTTATTTATTTATTTACATAGACTGCTTAACAATAATAGAATACAAGAGTACATGCAAATAAGTAAAAGAATATTTATTTATATATCTAATAATCTAAGAGTCCATTAATCATATGAAAATAAAAATGTTTGATGGATTGAGTATTTTGCATTTATACACAACACTCAAGAAGTTTTCCGAGTATTTGGATTGACTTCGATCATGTGGCACCATGAATTTGGAGACAAGGGGGTTACCGAGTATTCATACCATAAGCTGACCTATACTAACATGGTCCTAGAATGGTACCAGTACAAGTACAGATTGGTATTGTGAACCTTATCATCAAGCATCATTCGAACCATTGGAGCTTGTTAGGTTTTTGAGTCTTACTTATAATTTTATCTTTTGTTTTAGTCCCTTTAGTCCATGTTCTACTCAGTCTAGTGTGAAAAAGATTGAATTTAAGTGATTAGTTTAGTCACATGCATAATTGTAGAGGCAAGACGGTGTCTTACGAATAAAAATAGGTGCAGAATATAGTTCATATCATTGTAGCAAGAACAAGAACACTAAGCACATGGCTATTTAAGGCTTCTCCTATTAGGGTTTTATGGAAAATCAGATCCAAGGCCCTCGGAAGTGAGAATCAAACCAGTTTCAGTCAGGTACGTTTCTTTATTCCATAAGTTTCTTCACTCTTTCTTTGCATCTTGTTTTCTATTTTTTTCTTTTCTACTATTCTTTCATTTTGCATGTAACAACCTAGGACCTCACCTGAAAAGACTAGCTGAATGGTTTTGTTTAGGTTCCTTGGCCCTGTATAAATACCCAATATCTCCCCAATGCATGAATAATGTGGGACTAAACATGCGCCTGTATGGGTCTTCACTTACTCCCTTAGAGTAAAGCCTAGCATTCTTGTCAGGACAATGGTCCAAATCCAATCACAAACATCATGATCAACCTGTGAGATCCACTAGTCACACATAAGCAATGAGCCGAGTCCGCTTTAATACTATTTGTAACGACCGAGGTTTTGTTTGGGTTTCTTAACCCTGTACAAGTACACAAGATCTCTCCAATGCACAACAAAAGATAGACTAAACACGCGTGCATGGGTCCTATACTGCAGTCTAGCACCACCTAATATAGGTGCTGTTAGCAGCCATCAAACAGGCCTTCCTAAAGGATCAGACTGGACTGCTGACAGGTTATCTCACCCAGCATGATTTCAGCCATGCAACAGCTTTTCTAATCCCCGACACAAGTCTTCACAGCCCAGCAATCTTCTAAATAAGTCCCATATTCTTTGTGTCCCTTAACACACCACAAGATCTGCTGTCAGTTCTTTTTTGCTAACTTTATGTTTCAGATATGAAGATAATCAGAGCTGTAATCCACTTGTTGGTTTTTTCCTACTTCCAAACCCTAATCCTAAATTGCAAAGGTATCTTGAGCATCAATTTTGCTATCTGTTCACAAACATCTTGGATTCATTGACAATCTATAGTCCAGCATGGAGGAAAACGAACAAGGCAAATTCCTAATTGCGACTGCAGCAAATAAACTGCGCAAGATATATATCCCATCTCCTATGACTCAAAGAATTTAGTAACTCTCATTATCTCTGTTCTCAACAATTAGTTTTTTTTTCTTTTTTTTGTTCTTAGAGACTACAGACCGATGTTTGTTTCAGCATCTTGCATGCATGACAGCAGTTATATGTTTCATCTTGCATATATGTTATGTTTTGAATTAATTTTCTGAATCCATCAGTTTCATATTTTAATTTTCAGATTCAATAACTTGTCATCATATTCTATTTGGTACATCGAATGTCTTTTTAATGACCAGCACTGATGCAGGACAGCCCCAGCCCCCAGGGAACCCTAATATGCAATACCAACATAAACAATTAAGAAAATTTATTTTTTTCCTTAAACAAATTTCTAAATTTTTTCGTAGCTCCTTTTCAGATGATCAAACAGATTTAAATTAAGAAAATGATTTTATGTTAACTTTGACAATTAAGCTTGCAGTATCTTAATATATGCCTAATTAATGAAAAATTAAACAAGTCTAAAATTTAATTAAGCATCCTTATTCAAACTTAATTAGACATATAATCATTATAGCAGTCTGTACAATTTTTTGAATATTTTCAAGCAAAGAACCTTTAAAAGTTCATCCCAAGCAGTATCTTACTGCTTGGTTTGGCGAGGTTCAGGGCCAGTTCAGAACCAATACGCCCTGATATGGACCAAAAGGAGTGGCACAAAGCCACAAACCCAGTTCAACATATGCAGGGGCATATTGGCCAGATAAATACAGTAAATACTGGCCAATACAAGGCCAAACACTTGGCTTTTCAATCCTTGTTAATCTAATGGTATAATGATACAAAGAAAAGAAAGCTTAAAAAGAAAAAAAGACATGGAAACCAAAAAAAACATGTGTCTATGTGTTAATAGTTTGGAGAAAAGCATGAAACCATATTATCTCAAGTTAACCCAAATGTCCCAGACAGCATAACCAGACAAGCAGATAAACATGTATGGAAAGAAATGGCAAACGTGCAACATGGAATAAGAATTCACTAATAGAGAAGTTTAATGGGCCTTACCTGCTTTAAGATTATACTGGATCAAAATAAGAAGACTATATATATGAAAAGGCAAAAGAAGCTTTTTTCCATAATCTTTGAACTAGAATAAGTCTTTCTCTTTTGTCAAAAAATATAAATCAAAAAACCGAAAGATATATTATGCTTCATGTTAGAAAAACTAATACCTTTTGTGCCAATTCCTGGATCAGCTAAATTTTGGCTCTCAGTAGCAAGGACTGATGGTGAAGAATTAATTCCAGCACCATTTTGAGCTCTTGTTTCCATTGTAAGCAATTTTGCAGAAATTCTCCTCAGATAATCATCCTGAAATATACAAAATAGGAAAAGTTGCTTACCATGGAAGTTTTTAGCTCATATTAACAGGAAAAAGGGGGGGAAAGGTAGGAATAAGCATGTGTTGGGCATGAATGAAGACACTGGAATGTAAATCGGCAAGAAATGGACTTCGACCCAGGATGCTCATGTCTCTAGCAGAATTTTTTGTAGACTTGATAGCAGCATAGTACGCCATTCTAGTTAGTACCGGTGCAAATTGAGTGTACCATACCATACCGGTATTGCACTGTTACATTTTATGGGAAGCATACTCAGTGCCGATACGCTGAACTAACCCTCTTACCAAGCATATAAAAAATGTACCAATATATTACCGGTACAGGGTCTAGTACCAAGATGGTGAACCTTGGATAGCAGTGCGTAATATTATGACCTATTGCATCTATTCCCAAATTCCATGGTAGATATCTTTCACAGCCTGATACCACTGACCATGTTGCCCTTCTGGGAAGCTTACAGCATCCCTCAACTCTTGTCCCAAACGTAAGCCAATGTTTGGTTTGTAAGCAAGTAGAAGGCTACTAAGAGATCTCATAAAATCTGGACAGGAAAAGAAAACTGATTTTCCTGCCTCTTATAATGATCACACCAAGGTTGCAGTTGTAGACATTCAGGCACAACTTCCAGAGAAACTCATAAACCCTATTCTTGAACAGAAGAGAGTCAATTAAGGGTAAAAAGGCAATGCAATGGTTTCAGCGTGATGATCTTAATTCCAAGTTCTTTGATGCTTCTATTAATAGATGAAAAGCTATGACTAGATTGATAAAATATAATAACCGGATGGTTTAGTTTTTGAGAGGTAGATAGCATAAAATATGCAGCACTTGATTTTTTATCAAGTATTCAATCAAATTGATTACTCAACCTCGATTGATAAACTCACATTCAAAAGAATCACTTCACCAGATTCTAACAGATGGGTTGTGCCAACAGATTCATTTGGAAATGTAAATAGGTGGTACTTCTATGCACAACTTGTTGATGAAAAATAATATATTTCATTAGTGGTTGAAGGACTGGATTCAATGATCAACCCACAAACACTAAATTAAGGAGAAGATTTCGAGTAAACTTAACTAAATATAAGTTCTAAAACCAAACATATGCAACACAACAGATCATTTAACACTCGAGGTTTGAACAATGGTATGGATCATGAATGATTAGTAACATGTAACGCATCACTTAACATTCAGTGTAGATTAAAGCATAAATGAAACATGAAAGATCAGCACGGACGATTGTAAGGATAAACAAAAAATAAATGATAAATACTGAATATCAGATCATAGGCCATGCTTCCAATAGGCAACTCACCACCATTGATAAATCGATCAAAAAAGAAAACCAATTGGCGATCTGCAATCAGAGAAGTCCTGCATTGAGACTGGTCTGTGATCCACAATATCAGAAGCCCCATCACCACAGAACATGGGGAGAGCCAATCAGAGGGGGGCCATGCTCCCCCCTACCCGATTTCAAGTGATTTCCAGTACATGTATTACATACACAAGGTCTGCCAACCACCCTCATCATGAGATGTGCCCCCCAATCACCTCCAATATCTCACAGTGGTTAGACTGTTCCAATTTCCTCTCTCTCTATCACATTATTTTGAAAAGGTTAAATTAAAAAAAATCATATTTTTAAAAAATTAAAATATTTCTATATTTTGGATTGGGTGTTGAGACAAATTTACAGGTGGATATTGGTGAAAGTTCCAAACTACAGAGCCCTCTTGCTCCCTCCATTTCTCTTTAGTAGGGTTGTAATCAGGTCAAACTCTAGTTGGATCCATGCTGTATCCACATCCAAACTTGATAAAGAAAAATCAAGTTTGAATTCATGTTGGGATCCATCAATTTAGAAAGCTCAAAATTCGCATCAAGCTCAATCAATAATTGTATTTGATTTAGGATTGGAGCGCATGATTTTAGTTAGACAGCTAGCAAAGGTCAACAATTCCCAAAATTACAAGGACTCCTCACAACAGTCCTCCATATATGGTGAATTTGTGGCAGATTGCAGTAGTAAAGGAGCACGACATGGGAAGTAAATGATTGGTTTTCAAAAAAAAACAATTACTTTGAGAATGTTTTTTAAGTTCCCATTGAAGTTAGATTTGATTGAAAGAGAATCAGAATATAAGTGCCACCTAGGTGTTGGGAACTGAAATGATGGTGTTGGAAAGTTAAAGAGAGCTTGTTCGAGAAAAGTATAAATCCGAACATGGAGAAAAGGAATTAATGCAACCATATATACATTCATACGGTTATCGGGTCGTTGGATTTTGATGGGGGGCAAAATGGATCGTCCTGCTCACAACAATAGGACCACCTAATTTAGCCAAATAGACCCCAACACCGATTGAGCCGGACCTCGGTCCCGCTAAAAGCCAGTCCGACCTCGGGCTCTGTCGAAGGCTCAGTTGACCTCGGCCGGATCTCTCCGCTGCCACGACTTGCAGTAACCTCCTCTGATGTTTATAATGACGTCCCGACCAAGCTCAAAGCGCCCTTATATATTCGCCGACACGCCCCGACCGAGCTCGGAGCGCCCTTTATACTCATCGACGCGCCCCGATCGAGCTTGAGGTGCCCTTATATATTCGCTAACGCATCCCGACCAAGCTCGAGGCATCCTTATATTCGCCGATGCGCCCCGACCGAGCTCGAGGCGCCCTTTATGTTCGCCGACGCGCCCCGACCGATCTCGAGGCGCCCTTTATATTCGCCAATGCGCTCCAACCGAGCTCGGGGCATCTTATCCATTAACGCGCCCCGACCCTCGAGCTCGAGGCGCTCTACTGGACGACCTCGGGACCGGAGAAGTGAGGCCGACCTCAGCAACCGCCAAGCCAACCTCTCTGAATATACGCTGTGGCCCCTCATCGAGCTCGGCCTCGCCCATGATAGCATCCTCGTGCGTGCCCACGCCCACCTACGTGGCCGTACATTACAACGTCACCGCGCCATGCTTGCTTGCTGGCTAACGACAGTGGACAACGCCATGCTGCTCCAGCCATACCCCGTCGCATCCGTCAATGCCTTATCGTTCACAGAAACGGCCTATGCCGTGCGCCTCAAGCAAGCTCTAGCTGCGCACCATCTGTCTAAAACCTATCTTCTCCCATGATGAGGACAGGTCATACCTCCGCCATCTGGACACCTCTACGGAGACTATATATAGGCCCATCAGGTAACACTAAGAGAACTTTTGGACCAACTAAGATCCACTCTAACTTGGGTGTCGAAAGGCCCTCACCGGAACCACCGGTGAGGCTTTGTGCAGGTATGCCGTCGCGCGGGAGGTGGCTCTCCTCATTCTCCGCCCCGGCCAGTAGCTCCCTCGACTCCCCTGACGTGGTCACCCTCGGGCCAAATTTGAACCACAACATATTTGAATATAGCTCAATAGTTACATCCAAGTTTGATCCAATAAGAAATTGGATCCTATATATGGAAATCGACTTCATTCCAATAAGGTTATAGAAAACTTAAATGGATCCATACCCCATTATTGTAAAATATTTAGATCAAGTTATTGAATTTTCAGATACCATTTATACACCTACTCTCTAGGATCATGTGCCTCTCTCTCTTCTTTCTCTTTATACACACTAGCCAAAGATGTTAAGCAGCTCTCTCTCTCTCTCTCTCGCTCACACACACACACGCACACAAACGCTCTCTCTTGGACACAAGGTGTGACTTTAGATAAACCCGGGCTCCATGACTTCATTGCATTGATAAGACTTCGAGGGAACACATGGCATTGCTTTGAAGCAAGACTTAGAAAAAAGGGACCATAAGTCCATATATGCTGGTGATTCCATTTCTACAAACTAATGTGCTTCAATTAAATATTTATTTTAAGTGTGTTTTGTTTCCAAACTATCCCTATTGGATTTTTATGCCTTATGCCTGAATTCTTAGTTTCTAGTATGATATCAATTCTATTAAACTATCTCTATTAGTGTTGCTTCTGTTTTTTTTTTTTAATTTATAAGATCTTCTCCCAAAAGGAACCTGAAGCTAGGTTTCTTATCTTCTCCTAAAACGCTTTGTTTGATTTTTCATTTTGTTGAAGCATTTCTCAGATATTGTTATCAAGCACATTTTTTCTAGGAAGTACTTTTCTTCAAAAAGTTGCAAAAGTACAATTCTTAAGCAACACCAAACATTACCCGAAAAAAGTATAACTTTTATCCCCCTTCAACCAAATACATTCCTATGGGACTTACATCCTGCTGATGTCTATCAAGCGGAAAAGAAAATAAAAGGCTAAACACCATGGTGTGCCCACATAGCAGCCGGCTAAATGAAACATCCCACACATCACCTCGAGATATGAGGTCCCACTAGAGTCTTTTACTTAATTATTCTATATTTTCTTTTCTTTTCTGCTGTAAGTTTTCAAGAAATGATACAAACTGGCTTGTTTTGGAAAGTTCAAATATGTCTGAAAGTTATAATGAAGCTTGGAGTAGGAAGAAGGTGGTTTGTAAAAGGTCATTCTTCTTCCTGTCATCATATTATTTTTTTTACGAAAAGAGCTCCCATCATAAAGACCTTCTTGAAAAATGTCATTCTTTTTCAAGAAGGTCATTCTTTTTTAGCTGCCGATGTCTATGCATTACCTCATAGAGACCTTCTCGATCTAAATAGTAGAGAACAAAGTTTTAGTTTCCTCCTTGCCTTTCATTGTTGTTAAAAACATAATATGCTGTATCGTACCACACTGGACAGTATCGGCATGCCGTACAGTGCCATACCAGTCCGATACTGGAACTGGTGGCGTACCGACACTCAGTACATCAGACGTACAGCTTACGATACCATAATGACACTATGACAATGTGGCACCGGTATAGGGTCCGGTACCAGTATAGCGAATCTTACTTAAAAACGCCTATACTGGTGAGGCCAAAGTCACCAAACCTTCATTGCTGGAGTCAACCGATTGTAGTTTTATGCTAGATCTCATTCAAAAAAGAGCTCCCCTCACTATTTATTTGATCTTTCAAGGTTGAAAGTTTTAATCCAGAGAAGAACACCATCAAGAGCAGTAGCAACACAAGTGTTCTTTTTTGCAAGCACAGCATCCCCTGGGTGTGAGGACTCAATTAGAACAGAAAGTTTGCATACAAGATCCCCTAATTTACATGTATGCTGAAATTTGAAGTCAAATTACAACTACCTTCAATTGAAGGAGAAAGCAGAAACCTGGGTACCAAATTCTCTTTTTCCAGAATTTAAATTTGAAATTGACGTAAGGAGATAGTATTCAGTGAAATTTAGATTTCAATGCTCCAGAAAGGGTTTTTCTCATGGGATATTTCCATAAAATATGGCTAGTCTCCCTGCTTGCTATTTTGCTGCAACAGCATCATACTTACCCCTAAAACCAATATAATGTTTTCCACAGCAGGACTGCTCACTGATGTGCTCAACTCAAACAAAGTTCTTAGAGATCAAAGAATGGAAAATAGTAACCTTGAAGGGGTTTCAAACATGACTCCAATGCCTTACAGTTTATCCTAGTAGAGATTGCCTGATTCGTCAAACTATTTAGACAAAGATCATATATCTTTTCAACCTTTGTCTAAGCTTTCTTAGTTAATCAGTCACCTTAACATGAGCATTTGTCATGCATATTGTACGTACAAAATTATCAGCAAACCCTGCCAGATTTTATGCATGGAATCTAATTTTCCATAAGAACTAAATAACAAGCAGGAACGGTAAATCAGGTAATGGTTTTGGATATGTCTTTACCTGGCCACTTTATCTTGCAACAAAAAGCAAAGAAAGATTGAAGAAAAGCAAATGAACAAACCTGGCTAGTAGCTGCAGCGTAAACCTTTTGCTCAAATCGAACAGCAAGTTTCTGAAAATCACTTAGACCCTCAAAGCACCTGGTGGGAAGTGTTTCTTTAGAGAGCTGATTCTGTGCATTTAAAGAAAAAATAGAATTAATTGATCAAAACATTATGCAGAAGCTACAGGTGGCTGAAAAAATTATCAACAAAAATTAATGAAGAAAATTTTAATCTGTAAAAAGGACATGATGAACATCAGAAAATATTGAAGAAAATTGATTTTATACTGATCTAACAGTCAGGAAAAGTGACATAATGTCTTCTAAAGAGTATAGCATTCCTACTTTCCTAGTATATTGGCGTGGAAAATCTGCACAGGGGAAAAAGAAAAAAATACAAGTAATTACGCATCCTTGTGAGTGTAAACATATTGACCTAAATCACCAGATCAACATGTTTATACTAGTTGCTTGCAGCTACCCTGGAATCTGGACCAATATGTAAAATGCATTCAATATCGAAACTTGCTGATAAAGGAAAACAATAAAACAAACTGTGTCATCTTTTAGCAGTATCATAAATCAAAGAAGTAGCAACACTTAACCATAAGCAACACGTATTCAAGCAACTGCCTATACTAGTGAGATGTCTATTACCTTATATATGTGATAACCAAAAAGCCTTACCACATATAAGCAGGGTCAGGCCTTATGCATTCTTCACCCTTCAAATGTTAGAATGAAAAAACATAGGGAGAAAAACAATGTATAATCTTCCTCCCAATTTTCTCAGGCTTCACATTGACAAACAAACAACCAGAAGTTATCATCATAGTGATTCCACAAATTTTAATTGCATATAACTACAATACAGAGCTTGAGTTCTTGGTTTCAGTTTCAACTAGACCAAATGAGTTCCAGCTTGAACAATTTTCAATTGAAAATTACTGAAACATAGAATGGTCAATTAGAACAAGAAAAGATGTCAGATGGACAAATAATAAAAATAAGTAAGCTAGATATCATCATAACGCATATTCTATTTATCAGGAACTTTGGGTGTATTTTTTCAGTAGCTTCAAGCATAAACATATGTAAGATGTCAAATAAAAGATTCCCCTTAAAGTGTAAGTTTATTATTTGATCACATATTGACTCATCAACAATGAAATGCCTAAGTTTCACCATAAATGGGCATATGTCAAAAAGTTTACGTAAATCTGTATCTCCTTGCAATGTAATAATGCAGTGCTCCCATATCTTCTGAAAACTGCTTCTGAACATTTAAAAGATGAGAGCAAAAATTTGGCATACGTACTTCATATACAGCATACACTATGGATTTGGCCCCATCATTTTCTGCCAAAACTGCAAAACTAGCCTCAATTCAGTTCAGTTTTGGAGTTTTGAAAAAGAATCCCAGTCGTTCTGTATTATCTTAGAAAGTGATATACCTCATTCTATAACACTGTAGCTCATAAACAGTGACATGCTTCATCCTGAGCTGGTCCTAGATTCACCAGAAGTTCACCCTAACATCCTCATCTCTAGTGCATTTTCATATGCCTAAACCTTATTTGATGCCCATCAATCTAAAAAATACAACATAATCCGCATCATGCTATATTTATATCATCTTTGATGGGAATTAAAATAGGGTTAGACCAGACATGGATGTCGCATCTGAGAAAATCGACATATCGACAGGTAGGAGATTCTGATTAATTTCACAGATGATGGTAGCAACAATTTCTCTAGCTTAATGACCAAATCACAGATAACATGAAGATCCACTTTGCTATAGACGAAAGAAGAGAGAAAAAAAAAATAAATTCGTTTTCTCATCTTCAAAAACTACAACACTATAACAGAATTCTCCATGAATATTCAATGTGAGATCCATGACCTTTCCTAATTAGGGTATGGATCATGATATATCGAAGCCTCCCTTATCCCTGTACAATTGTAAATATAATGATCCTGAATTCATAAACTTGACAAAAGAAAGGAAAGAGGGGGGAGTCTATCCAAGACACTCTTCCTATAAAGACAGATCAATGGGCTCCAAGTGCATTGAGGAATACATGTGACATCTTAACACTAGTATAGATATAATCATATAATCCTAATTGTTAGAGCATCAAAAGAATTAAATGATAAGTATTTATAATCATGGAGTACTTTGTTACTTGCTTGTTCCTTAAACTCTCTTTCATGAGACAACCACACCATACACCTTTTGCCTAATACTTCTGCACAGTTTGTGCATGGTACACTGTGTCGATCGGTACTAATGCATACCTACTGTACCATACCATACCAGTACCAACTAATATATAGTATGGGGGCCATACCGAGTTTCGGTACGCTAAACCAACCGCCATAATAGGCGCACCAGCATTGTACTAGGATGGTACCAGTATGGAGAGCGAACCTTCTATTTTTACAGTGTTGTGTCCCACAAGATACTTGATACGCCAAACTAACCCTCATATCAAGTGTACCGATACTATATTAGGATGGTATTAATATGGGGTTCGATACCATGACGGCTAACCTTGCTTCTATCTTTACAATGTTGCATCCCACAAGATACCAATCCACTATCCTGCAAAGTTACAACCTGGATTCCAACTGAAATCTCACCCATTCTCCTAAGCAAGAGTCAGTAAGGATTCTCCATTGCACATAAACTCCGCCTCACTGTAGCGCAAATTAAGAACAACCTCTCAACGCTTTTCAGAATGTCATAATAGAATACCTTTCTGCACACCATGAGTGGCTATTGGACCCTCTTCTACAAGGCAAATTAGATCATTTTGAGCACAAAGTGCTAAACTAGCACATAAGTGCATGATCATCCTATCTTCTATCATAAGAACACAACAAGAGGTGTGGTTATTTTTAGCTAGGTGGACAAATATTTTTTTTTTTGGTGACAACGACAATTCATATGGCTCTAATGTGGGTACAGCTAGCCAAATGAGGCAACTCAGTCTGCTGCTCTGTTCGCCTCCTGAAACACATATGCTGCCTGAAAGGATCCCCACTCCTAGACCAGTCTGCGGGTCTCGCGGATCAACGGGTGACCATCCCCATATCTATCTGCTCTCCGTACCCAATCAATCACCATGGATGAGTCTCCCTTGAGGCACACACAATCGGCACCAGGTACACGCTTCGCATAAGAGATACCCTCCCAGGCTACAGTTATATATATCCATGGCAACCACATATATATATCCATATCTTTCAGCTTGCAGACATGTGACATATTCTTACACATATATATATCCATGGCAACCACAAATGTCCAAGTAAAATTGCATGGCATAACTAAGAAGTACTTCATGTAACTACCAGACTAGCATCTAAATCATGGATGGCATGATGATATCAGATATCAAGCAAGTTTTAGGCATACAATCTAGGATATCAAGATCACTCTAGTGAAAAGATCATGCAATAAAACTTATTAGGTTGCTCTACAGGTCATGGAAAAGCTTAATAGGTGGTTATCAGTCAAAATTTAAAAGAAGGTCCTCAACCACAAGGCTCCCACCACTGTGGAATTTGGGGAGGTTCAGATGCATGTAACCTTAGCCCTATGTGCTGAGAGGCTATTTCCATGTTTTGAACCCATGACACCCAAGTCATAGTGCAGCAACCTTACCATTGCACCAATACCCGCCCTCTAGGTGGTTGTTAGTCAAAAAGCCATAAATAAGTCATGTTTCTCCAGCTTGAAACCACATCAAAAAATTTTCCAAGTTGTATATAAGATGGTTCAGTAATATCTTAGCAACAGCAACCTAAGCATTTGTTGCTTCTAACGTATAGAGGTATGTGAGACATTTGATAGGTCATAACAAGAATGTCATACTCATGAGATCATCATGAAGTAATATCTTAAAGACTTGATTTAATTAACAAGCCAATAAAATATAATCATTGATGGAGCGAGTAAGAAAAATCGATGAGGTATCCATACCAGCCAGCACGTTTACATAAACACAATAGTTTTGTAGGAGATGTTAGCATATGATATATTCTCTTCAATTAACCTACGATGTTGATACAGTGCCCATTTCATCTACTATTTTAAACATATAAAAATACAAACAATCACAACATGTGTGATAAAAATTACAGGGAAAGATACAACCATTTTCACACTAATTTACCTATTCGAATAGTTGTATGCATAATAATGGTACTCCGGAAAGCTCTTATAATAGACATATTATGGGAAGGTCATTGGCTAAAACTTATCTAGACTTTTAACATCTTGCCTAATACAGAATGATGTTTGTTTGTCATTATCATAACCAATTTGTAAATCAAAATTCCATATCCTCTATAAGATAGAACTGACCATCTATAGTAGTGGCTACACAAGATGGTGGACTTATGAATTGCGTTGTATAAACATGCACTTAAGTGTACACATCAACATGTAACAACATAAATGGATATAGCACCTTTCAAGAAGAAAGTGCAATATAGGTAGAAATTTTAACCTTAGCAGCATGTGGTCTCCAAATGTCCAGCATGTAGATAGGAGTAGAGCCAGGGGACATGGCGGGAGAGGGGCATGGCACCCCAAAATTTTGGGGTTCCTTTTGATTCCCTTATGGTAAGTACAAGTGCAAATATTGGTGTTGGCCCCACTCCACTCATAAAATTGGTGGAAATTTGTTATCCCACTACCATGAGAAAATTGGCCCCTCCTAGTTACTCTATCTTCTCTCATCCTTATGTCATAATTAATTTTAATTAGAAAAACCATGCAATAAATCTCCATCGAAACCTCCTAAAAACTTTGTAGTCTATAATATATTAATCCATACCCTCTTTTTTCTCTGTAATCAAATAAAGGAAGAAAAAGATATCTTTGCCAGTATTTCACATCTCCACAACTCCATCCAAACCAATTGCCCTCTTTTAGCTCCTCTCTGTATAAATGTCTATCTCTATATCAACTAATTTTTAAAAAAAAATTGTTTAAAGCTAGACAAGACAGAAGTTCAAATGGCACGAGAGAGCAGAAAACGAAATCTATCCCAAGTGGGAAGGCAGTGAGGGTGAGGAAGAGGCCTTTCCCTTGACTGCTTCAATGTTGTCGAGCCGGAATTGGTACTAAAAGACGATCCTATTTGGCTTTCTTATTTTCATGCCTATTCAGTGGCCAAGATGATCTCCTCGCAAGAAGTATAATGTTTCATTTATTCCTTAAACTTATTTGGTCATAACCAATGACTGTTTTTTTTCTTGCTCAGTTATTTATTTCCATCAAATGTATCGTTCTTTTATGATTATTTGTTTAAGGGCTCTTTGGATGCTTCAATAAATAATCCATGGATTGTTCCTCTACAAGGTTACCATTAAGTATTAATTATTTCATGGGAGGGAAGAATCTTTTCTAATATGGAAAGTTAAGATTACAAAACTCAAGAAAAATTATGACAGTGGAAACCGCCTTTTAAATGGAATCCGGTATTCTATATTTTCTGGATTACAATCTCCGAAGACCAAGGAAGGGCTCTTCCTCATTGATTTTCTTCTCTCCAATCACTATCCATTCCCTTATCTTCAGCTAAATGGAGAACTTATCCTAGAACATCCTATGCCTGCACTTCCAAACAGAGCTTAATTCTTCTCTTCTTCCATGTACTGGTGTCTAATAATAATTGTTTGATTGTGAAGAATGTTTGCTTCGATTAGGATCATAATCTTAGAGAGAGCACTTTAAATAGATTTTGCTTTGCTGTTGATTAATGATGTAATCTGTTAGCAAATAGACAAATCTTTGTTTGTACTTTATCACATTAAAAAATAAATAATATGATCATTAAAATTTCACAATTTGAAAAAATACTTTATATAAATATGGTAAGATTTTACTCCAAATCATCGCAAATTCAATTCTTTTTCTAGCATCTATAAACTTACTTGTTCTTCTTAAATCCATGATTTTTTTAATACTGCACTATGGAATTGGGCCTAAATCATCATGATTTGAATATCATATGAATACTAAAATAGATGTGTCAAAGCATTATTATTAGTAGACATGGCAGGAACTGACAATCTAACCTTGCCTCCTTCCCCGAGGCAAAATCTTGGCTTTCCCCCTGTATATGACAAAGCAAGTTTTTCAAAGAAGATTTGCCTATGTGCTTCTTGAAAAGGATTATTAAATAAACAGAAGTAATACAGAATTTACTCTAGAATCCTAACATGGATCCCTTCAAGAGTATAACCTTGTCCACAGGGTTCTAAAATAGGGTCTTTCATATAGCTTAAATAGGGTCTTTCACATCCCTTATCCTTCTTTAATTTTTCTACTGACATTTTATGCATTTGATGAACCTATACATGCAGCTGTTATCATAAACAGCACAAAACAACTTCTCATAACAAAGGGAAAAGGGACAGGTCAAATTGATAACTCGTGGTTGATTTTCAGAACCATCCACTTTGCCATGAGCGTTGCCGTTAAGTTTTTGAACAAAGTGCGAGCGGCTCCCGCACCGAGGCGGGTTTGTAGGTCTCGGAGTCTCGGTTTTATAGAATCGGAGCAAGCACCAACAAAGAATAGGTTGAATGAACCGGACACCGTACCTCACCCGAAATCCCGCTGCAAAAAAAAAGGAAAGCACCTGCAGCGTACAAGCGGAGGAGTTTTTAGGTAGTCTTTCCCTATTTTCGAGCTTGGTTGGTTAGCTCCTTTCGTACTTGTATTGTATTTGCTTTTCGTTGACTAGCAGAATCAACGCTTGAGCCTACCTTCGCACACCTCCGTTACTCTTTAGGAGGCATCCGCCCCAGATAAACTACCCACCTCGCAGTGTCCCACCCACCCACCCACCCCCCGAATGATCGGTGTGGCGGTTAGGCATCCTTAGACGAAAGAGTGGTCTTTCAGGATTGGTCGTTGTGTGTCACCACCTCCCATTGACAAGGGTTTAAGAATACTGGAAGCAAACACAAAGATGGCGAAAAACAAGTCTTCGCCTTTCGCTGAAAAGCCCTAATGGGTCTTCTTCTTTTTTTTTCGTTTTTTTCCATGTCCATGCTCTACTTCAACACTATCTGCCCACCCCTCGAAAAATAAACCATATTATCCCAGACCACCCTCACCAAAACCACAACAGAATCAATGTCACAATTTCATTCATAAGGGCGCTACTAATCAATCAAAAAAAAAATTAGAAACAGGAAGACAAACCACAAATAAAAGGAATCAAGGACCGAATTATGGAAAGAAGAAGGGAGGGGCAAAAAAGATTTCGAGATCAACATTAAACCATCCATCATAAATCCCTAGCAGGGAAACAAATAAATCGAAAGATAAATATCGAAACCAAAGGAAGAGACAGGAGGTTTCGCTCACATCTTGCCGACGACCCTCTGCCGCGACTCGGCGTTGAGGTCGGACCTCCAGTCGGCGGGGCGAGCGTCCGCGCGGGCGGAGCCCTCCACCCTGGAAGGATTCCGAGTGCTCCCTTCCATGGGAGTGAACCGGGGTTGAAAGAAGCTCTCAGTCGGGAGAAGTAGAGAAAGGAGAAGCGAAAGCCCCTCTCCCTCTCTCAACGAGTTTGGAAGACGGACGAGACGAGGGGGTGTCCTATTTATAGGAGGAGAGCAGGACGGCGGTTTTAAAATTTGGGCGTGGGGAAACGCGTTTTGGGACCAAGGAAAGGACGCCCTAGTAGGGATTGGGGAACCGTGAGAATCATGTGTGATGGAGTCCGGGTCACGCGCGCATTCAGTACAAGAAAGTTGTGAGTCTAAAATTTAAGCGAAGTCCCTCTCTGATAATTTTTTATTTTTAGGCCACCTTATGTTGCTTGCGATGCCTAAGTGACGTGAAATAAAAGATCTGTAATTGTTAGGGCTGTTCTATCTGAATATTGCCATTATTGTGCACTTATTTTCCATTATAATGGCCAACAATGCATGTTATACTGCTACTAATGTCATATTGGAAAATTTTAGGTGGGCACTCACTTTAATACTAGAGAGTTTAATACCTTGATAGTGTCTTGTCATGAATACTTTGTAGTCAAGCGAAATTTGTTAGTTATCCTGGAGAATATGTGAAATGCAAGATTTTTTTTTCTACCAATATCTCATTTTGCATCAATATTAGAGTCCCACCAATACGATATAGCCAATGTATATATAATTATATTTTCTATAAGTTTTATTAAATAAATTGTTTAATTAATGAAACTCAAAAGTAATGTTTAAAACTAGTTGATAATCCTAAGTTACCTTTTATTTTGGTTGTCATTTAATAACTCGATCCCAAGTTAGATCTCCGAGAATTTGGGCTTCCCCGAAACTTTCTGACATATCGGCAGAGATAGATTAAAATCTCGATGTATCTTAAAATCTCGATGCATTTTAGTCTCAGACACTCACTCGGATGATGAATATCATAGGATCTAAGAATCTTGGTGAAATGTGAAACTCGTAACAAGTCCTTGGCTAGTTATTTAATTACATTCACTCTTTGTTTTTTCATCTTGACTTTGTAGTCCTTTGAAGTGGAAAATTAAGATTTTTTGACTCTTTTTTGTGCTAAGAATCTTTAATTTCCGAAACTGCTCCAAGTTTATTTCGATAATAAAAGGAGATCATTATCTAGCCAATGTGCACTTAAGTTCCATTAAGACAGTAAGTAGCACTCCGCATGGCTTCTAGCATCATCTGTCTTAATAAAGTTTGAAGTAGGCTTGACATTGTCCAAGAAACGTGTGAAATGAAAACAAAGTCCTTGACTAACACTTCAATTATATTTTGGGCCACTTTATTTTTTTCCATATTGAGATCTGCAAATGATTTGCGTTCTCTATATGAGATATGGAACTACAATGGTTTCAAACCTAATTAAATGTTGCTATTAATGCGTTTCAGGGCCCGCCATGAATTCCCTTTATATGTTCCTATTTTTGCTCCTCCATTCATGCTATTGTGTCCAAAATAGTTTGTTAATTCAGATCCTATAATTTCCCACTCCAACTTTCCATAAGAATATTTGCCTTTTTGTCAGAATGCTCATTTTAATTTCATTCCATAAGATCAACACACATGAACAACCCTATAACACATTGTTCTCATAGATAAATATAGTCATTTTAAGCAACAAAGTTCTTCCTAAATTTCACTTTTTGATTTTCCCTATAGATGGATTAACACAAATTAGCAACCAATCAAATTTCATTCTTTCCATGGATGCTTAGGAAGATTTTTCAATGAGAAATAGATAACAATCATTGGAACTTCATAGCTTGGAAAACTCATGCTTTAACAATCACATTTTGTTACTCCGACTAATTTAATCTAGAACATGTTTTGCGGGTAAGCCTAATTCCAATTCTTCCGAGGCATTTGCACAGCAAAAACTTTTGAATTTGGTAGAACTGAGAACAGCACTTTATATCTGTTATATTAGATATGATAAAATATATTAGTATATCAAATGGATTCCATAAGATTTATTGTCGATATCATATTCATACAACATATTCATATTTTATTAAAAATAGATGCAAAGTTATCTTGTAGATATTAGACAGTTTGATTCTTGTATTTTGATCCTATTCTCAAATTTGTTATGAGTTGAAATTGTTGTTTCTACATTCATCTTTAGGTGAAAGGAATAAAAGCCACATGCCTTAACTAAACCTTTTGTAATTCCATTTAATTTTAATTATATTATTGATTAGATAAATTATAAATTTCAAACATATTAATTTTTTGGGCATTTCAAATAATTCTAACTTGGTAGGTAGTTTGTTTACCAAATACATGCATTTTAGAAATGTAGTTATTAAATAGCAAAATTCTGCTGCCAATGGCTTTTTTTAATCATGACGTACTCAATATGGGACAAAGAATATCATCATCCCATCTGTTCCATTAATAAATAAATCTCATAGTAAAAATTTTGATTAAATATTAATTACAATACAAACATGTTGTCCCACCTTCTGTACAAACCAAGAAGTGAAAAATAAATACCTTGGTTAAGACGTAAGCAAGCCCTGGCTTCAATATAATGGCTCAAATATTTTATAAAGGGACACAGGCAGGCGCACTATATAAAGAGTCATCCCCCTTCGAGAGATCGGAGAACGGGTTCTCTCCAAGCTAAGGCTGCAAATGGATCGGCTCAGATCGATCCGATTCGACTCTGTAGTCCCAACCAAATTTAAATTTTAAAATCTGCAAGCCTGAATCGAGTTTTAAAATTGGATCCAAACTATTTTTTGGATTGGGTTCTACAATTAGACCTAAGCCATTTTTTAGGTCGGATCTGATTTTACGAAATCTGGATTCGATCCTACCTGGCCCATTATTTTTTTTGGATTTATTTCGAATTTACTGACTCTGGACCCGATTCCGACCCGAACTGAAGAGCCGAACCCGAAATGGAGCGTTATAAATTGGAATCACAGCGCCAGAGTTTTCTTCTCCCGAGTCCCTATCGCCATTCCGAGCGCCGCCTCTTCCGAGCGCCTCCTCCGAGTCGGGTCGACCCGTGACCAGCGATGAAGCGGTAGTTCATGGCGTATGGGTTGTTGGTGGAGATGAAGTGGAATGAGAGGAGGGGGACGGTGAAGAGCGCGACGAAGCAGTTGATGCCGGAGCACTGGTCGGGGCTGAATATCCTCCACCATTTGACAGAGCCATAGGCCAGGATCATGGCGACGTAGAGCGGGACTACCGTCGTGAGGACGTGGTAGAGATCGGCAGCTGTGATCATCCTGTCGACGAGGTTTGGAAGAGAAGTTGGAGAAGAGAATGAGCTATCGATTTGGCTTCAAACGACAGAGCAAAACAGAAGGAAACCCAAACGCCGAGCTCTCAAGCTTTTGGTTTAACTCGGGACAGGTATAGCAGCAAGAAAGCCAGAGAAGCAGACCCAAGATGGTTTCTTTAATGAATGGGAGCTATCTCAGATATGTTCTTGTGCCAGAAGAAGAAGAAGAAGATGACAGGAGCTCCACATAGCTGTGCTCTGCTTCAGAATCTCTTGGGCCCAGAGAGAGAGAGAGAGAGAGAGAGAGAGAGAGAGAGAGGACCGCTGGTTTGAGTTGGAAAGAAGGTGGCTTGTCTAATCAGTCATATCGATAAAAAATAGTGTGGTATGAAATTTGGCTTGTAGATCGCCTTAGAAGTCATGGGTCATCTGTTCTTACTGGAGGTCAATTTCTCCTCGAGGGATTAGGCAATCATCCATGGAGGGTTCTCTGTTACTCTTCTACCACCTCTCTCTCTCTCTCCCTCCCCCGTCCGCCTTCTCCTTGTCTCTCTGTGTGTGTGTGTATATATATATATTGAGGCGATGATGGTGGGTGAGTCGCAAGGGTTATTATTCTTCTTCGCCTCTTCTTCTCTAGCGATCGGCGAGGCGGCTCTGGAAGGTCTGTGGTTCGCAGGCAACCGATCTGCAGTCCTTGCTAGATGGAGAGGCGGCCCAAGGAGAAGAAAAGGTGATAACTTCCGATTCAAGAATCCCTCTGAGCCTCCGATCACTAGTTCTCGTTCCTTTTCTTTATCAGGATTACATGGTCTTCTCTTTCTTTTTCTTCTTGTTGTTCTTGTTTCAGGTGGGTAATGGCCATGCCGTTGTGCTTTCTCTCTCTCTCTCTCTCTCTCTCTCTCTTTCTTTATTCTCTCTTGCTCTTCTTCTTGTTCTCTGTTTTACGAATGCGGAAAGCGGCACCCTTTTTTTGCTCTTCTTCTTCTCTCTTACCCTTTCTTCTGAGGTTCTCGGTTCCCATCTCCTAGCTGGCTTTCTCCTCGGGAGAGGAGGTTACTCTCCTAGCACCTCCTCTCTCTCCCTCCCTCCTTCTCCTCCTCCTCCTCTTCTTCTGTGTATATACGTGGAAGCGATGATGATGGGTGAGTCGTCAGGGTTTATTATTCTTCTTATCTTCTTCTTTGCATGCCTTCTTCTCCAGCCACTGGCGAGGCAGCTATGGAAGGTCTGTTCTTCCGCAGGCAACCGATCTGCAGCCACTGCTAGATGGAGAGGCTACAGAAGGACGAGAAAAGGTGATAACTTCCGGTCGATTCAAGAATCCCTCTGAGCCTTCGAACCCTAGTTTTCGCTAGCTTTCTTTACCAAGATTAGATGGTCTTCTCTTTCTTCTTCTTCTTGGGTAATGGCCATGCTGATGTGCTTTCTTTCTCTCTCTCTCTCTCTCTCTCTCTCTTTCTTCTCTCCTGCTCTTCTTCTTCTATGTTTTGCGAATTTGGAAAGCGACAATTCTTTTTGAGGTTTATATGAAGAGGCTGTAATGATTCCTCGGCGAGGGTTTTGCTGCATTGCTGTGCGAAAGATGGGTATGTCTAACGGGATGGCGATCTTGGATGGCCTGCTACCTTTCTGCAGGCAACCGTTTGCGCCCGTTTTGGTTTAGCTGCAGAGAATTTATGGAATTCTAATTGTGAATCTGAGGCTCCTCTTCCTCTTCCCCTTCTTCTTTTTTCCAATTTCTGTTTTTTTCGAGATTTTAATTTTCTTGAAGGTTTCTTTGATTTTTTTTTACTGGTCTTCTGATAAGTTGTTCCTACAGCTTCTCAAAGATTTCATATGATATGGAGGAGGCTGATGAAAAAGTGGGGATAATGCTCCAAGTACCCAAATCCTCAAATTTACTATTTTGGTTATTGAAAATTAGGGACTATAGGCTTGGCATTAGGGTTTATAACAATCAGGGGGCTTATGGCTGCTCCATCCAAGGAAAGATTCCAGTTCCTCTCTTGACCGGTAACAAGGGATTTTGTTCTTCTTTGCATTCCATTTTTCTTCATTATTCCTTCCTTTTTTTCCTTTTGTATTATGCGATATAATGAAAAATGACAGCTTGAAAAGTCTCTTATTCCATCATACAGATTTTGATGGAAAAAATTTATGTTACCGTATGAAGCTGCTGTACTAACTGGAGCTTGTTTTTCTCTACACTGCTGAAGGAGCCACAGCAGTTGCATGAGAGTTTCTCTAGAGCTGGTACATTACCTGCTTCCCTTGAATTTTCTGAAGTTTTTTCCCGATTCATGACATCTCAGTTAGAAAAGTGGACTTATGCTTGGAAGTTGAGGAAGTTTTGGCTTTAAACATCTTAATATTACTTTGTGATTTTCATCATGTAAAACATATCCTATCAGTTTTTTAAGCAATTGTGTTTGCTGCTAAATATAAAGTCAGCGTAGTCTTATAATCCTTTGTATCAAAAAAGAATGGCAGGTGAGTTCCTTTATACTTTCTTTACAGTATCTGTCCTTTTGATGTCTGCTAATGCAACTCCAAACTATTAAGCATTCGTTATTCTTTATTCTAAGCATCTCCTTCCAAGATATACTAGAGCCATGATCAGGACAGTCTCATTTTTATACCCTCTAATGTTCTTACACACTCTTTATTTCCCAGCATTCTAAATAATATAACATTGTCTACTTTTTTTTCAGATATGATAGTATTCATGACAAGTATCAAGGTTAGATTTAATTCAAGATCAGATTTGAGGCAATAAATGAGTAAAATATTCCGATCGAGTTCACAATTGAAGGTAGGGGCTACTTGTATAGCTAATGACCTAATCCTTCAGCAAGCAGGGAAATCTACTGCACTCTAGGAGAAAGAAGGATAGCAAACAGACAGAAAATTCATTAATGCATTTCAAAACCAAAGAACCATAAAAGATAGGTTCCCACGATATAGAACTAGAAATATAAATATAGGGTTAGAAAGTCATCTTATCTTTTTGCCAATGCTAAAGAGCATCACTTGGTTAAAAATTACTATGAAAAATCCCTTGTTGACTGTTTATTTATCAGCAATAGGTGGGTCATACAGACTATTAAAAAATGTAATAATCTTATATAGTGCAGCTTGGTGAGTTGGAAACTATCCAATATGTTGCTTTAATTATAGTCTCCTAGGGCTCTCATGAATTCTGTTTAGTATCCTCTATTCTCCTCCACATGCATTTGCATTTTTACTGCTTGCCTCATGCACCTCTTGGCTCTCCTAAACAAAAAGAGTCCAAAGTCAAGAAAATGCAGCTTGCAATAGACAACAAGCAAGCAGCTCCAGTAAGGAATCTCTATTTGATGTAGGGCATTTCACAGAAAGGAGCCAACTAGGGTATTTAGAAGGAAGGCAGAGGACAAAAATGAGTTAGTAGTGGTGGATAAAGAGTAAAGTTGGTTTAAAAAGCCAAGGATTAGACAAAGTTCAGAAAAAGAAATGTTATTTACAGAGCTGCTGAACACGGGGTCACTCCTGCAGATTAAACCTATGAGAATAGGTTTAGATACAATTCATGTCAGCTCTAAAAAAATACATGGATAAAATATTCTAATCAAATATGGAGGTAGTCTCTATAGCCCAAGGTTCACAATCTCGATCAGAAACCCATCCCACTACAATACTGGTATAGTATCGGTACATCCGATATAGGGGTTTGTTTGGCATACCGAGATTCGGTAAGCCCCCCATATCAAGTCTTGCTCCAGTATCAGTATGGTATGATACACCCAGCACAGGGTGGTAAGTATAGGTATTGCGAACCTTGCTGCATCCTAATTACCTAATCTTATAGAAACCATAGAAATCCATAATCCGTTGCTCTTTAGGAGAGAGAAGAGAAGAAAGACCAGAAAATCCATTAACTCACATTCAAAAACTAAAGAACTGCAGCAAACAAGGACCTTTCATCATTGGAGAGCTTATTGAATTTTCCAAGTGTACAAGCCTTTTGCTTATTCCTGTATGTACTGATTTCCATTTTAAGTTGTGCTTAAAAGGTTCTCTGTCTAATACAAACAATGTCATGTATTATATTCTAGTATTATTTGTAACTGAGTGATGCTAGGGGTTGATAAGGGCATTTTGATTCCAAATGGTCTTCTGTCACTTCTACTATGATGCTCTTCCCTTATTTTGTGGCTTTTATAGAAATGTTTACATCATAGCCACTAGTTTAATTTCATAATTTTTACATGCCTTTGATGGCTAGCTGTCAACCGATTGTCAAACCACCACCTTTTTCATGAGGGCTCGGGATCAGTAATGTTAGTAAGACAAGGCTTGATGTTTATGGTTACGTTTGTACCTACTCATTTTTGCCCTTTTTCGAGTCATTCCATCCTGATTAAACTATATCTGCTCAATATAGGTTCAGATTTCCATCCTTGTAATTCTCTCACTTGACCTTGTCTAATCAGTTTTCTTGGATTTGTTCACCATATCACCAGTTGGAGGTGTCCATTTCCTTGTCTACTTCTTTTGCATTGTTTCTCCAAGGTCGCTTCCATTTGTCTTTTATGGCTTTAGAGCTCTCTAGGGTCACTCAAATCATTAGTTGCTTCCCCTGATTTATTTGCATTCACTCTGTTCCTCTTCATTCTTGCCTTTTGGCACTTGGTGTTCTTGTGTCTCTTCACCTTTTGAGAGTTTCTCTAGCCCTTCTACGCTCACACAAATTAACATCTAGATACATATGTCGATGTTACATATCGCTATAAATCAAGGATTGAACTAGCATGTATCAATTCCTCTGTTGGTTAGGGCAGCACATTATGCCTTTGCTCTTGCTACCTCCTTGCACAATTCCTGTGTCTAAATATAGGCTTCTATTTTTATTTGAATTGGAATAATCTACCAGGTATTGAATTACTGCTTATCATGTCCATGCCAATGACATTCCGGCAGGATGGTGCAGCATACCGTAAATTTAGCATGCATTACAATGAAGAAGCAAGCAAATTTGTGAAGGATTTGCACTAAGATACTCTAGTAAATTCTCTCGACCAACTGATTTGAACTGCTTTATATTATTATATATACGTCTTCAATAAAAAAAAAGTTTTTAGCTAGTATTTAGCATCATAAATCATCCCAACTTCAACAATAAAATATATAGTTTTATAGAAATTACAAACTTCAGCACATCTTTCCCCAGTTACATCAAGCACCATCCATTTGAGGGGAAAATTAATGAGGAGTGTGATATGTCTAATTCTTTACTTGGGCATGGACTTGTACAGTTTCTGTTGCATAGCTGCTCCACCAAAATATCTCTAGATGTAACACACTTACGATGCTGCCTACATTAGGATATCACTTTAGGAGGCCTCTAAGTCATGCTCCCAACATTCTCAAATTATGTGTTTTGAATTATGTGGAAATGATTTTCAAGTATTGGTTTGAAGATGGCTCTTTGTCTGGGTCCCTTCTCAATATCAAATCTTCTATAGCTAGTGTTTTTGACCATGACATCTGCATAAGAAAAATAGGCATTGTTTTTATAATTATTATCTGAGTTTCTTGTGTCTGCTGTGGCCATAACAGAAAGTTTTTATAAATTGTAGTTGATAGGAATTAAAAAGTGGATACTTATACAGATACCACTATAACTTTATGTTTCCAGAAATCATGTTTTAGTAAATATTTTGTCAGTTTTCAGCAAATGCTTTGATTTATAGTATACTGATCTTGTACTGTCATACTATATTTATAATTGACCAGTAGGTCATAACTTGTTTCTCTGGGATGCTGATGAATGAGTGGAGGGAGTTCAATATGTTTTACTGGAAAGTATGCCATTTTTGATCGAACAAAATACTACCTTTGAGATTCCATTTTCATTGATACCTTTTCAGCAGATTCAAAATAGCTGCAAATTATCACCCCTTGATTAGATCAAATTACACTTTCGTATGATTTTAATCTCAATTTCCCTCATCTTAACAAGATAACAAATCGAAACTCTTTGATGAACTGCATTTGATGCACAAATGCTTCATTGATATTCTCACAAAAAAATATTTTCTTGAGAAATACAGTGGGAGTATCATCCTGAGTCAAACTTGGGATGTCTGCCTTGACGAGTGGGATGCTACCAACTGAGATAAGTTTGGTCGACAATGTTTTTCACAAAAGATGAATCATCTTGGAGGTTCTTTGTTTGGCTCTGTCTACAGCATAGTCGAGGCATTTGCATGTTGGCATTTGGTGGATATAAATTAAAATTTCTGTTGATAAGCTTATGTTTAGCTCTTCTTTGCTTTATGCATAACTGGTTTGTTTCAGCCAGAAGTAGATCCTTGGCTGTCAATGGAGGATGTTAATGCATTCTATGTTGTACATAAGGGGAATATTATTTCCATTTACCGAACCTTAAGTGAATGTCAAGCTCAAGTTAGCTCTTCGGTAGGCATCTTTGATGCCATTAACTTTATGGAGCTGTTATTTCTTTTTTTTTTGTTGTTTTTTTTCATGTTCTGTTTCTTGTAGTGTAAAGCACTGTGAAGGTTTCCTTTCTTTGATCTTTATATTCCTTGATGGGTTCAAGTGTCACTGTCCTTATATTTTGCTAGAAGATATGTTCTTTCTGGTCTTTTAAGTTTCAGCCGTTGCAAGAGTTGATATGCTCCACTCATTATTCATGTTAACTTTTTGCAGCTGCCATTATATTGGTCTGAGCTTATTAGAGGATTAGGCATGATCAACATTTGAAAACTACAAGATGATATTTATTTGAAAACTATAAGAAGATGATATTTGGAAAAAAACATATATGCTTGATGCAAAGAGTTCAAACTCATTCTGAAAAAACTAAAAAATATTTGCTTGGATCAACTTACTAAGAACATGACATGGAGTTTCATTTAACTAGGGCAAGTAATTGGAGACATGATAGACTTGGGCAGACTCATTCATGTTTTTCTCTTAAAGCTAGATTTACAATAACTCGCCTTAGTCATGAATCAGATCATTCAGTTTTCTAACTTCCCCTTCATGAAGCTAAAGACAACTGTATTAGTGTGACTTGCCAATAAAGGAAAGGAAGGACGAGAAGAAAATGTTCATGGTTTTGACTCTTTGCTCCAAAGATATCATATTTCCTTATGGAATCTTTAATCTTATACTATTCTGTATATTCATATGTTCTTTCATGTGTGTGCTTCGTTATCTATTTCTTTATGATAACGGTTGTTTTTGTCCAAATCTTCAATTATGTCCTTGGATCCAAGATGCCTCTTGAAAGCTTTATCTAGTCTTTGTTCCGCTTTTTTTCCCTTCATTGTCATCTTTGCTTTGTTTTAAAATCAACTTATATGGCTTTGTTTGGTTACAAACTTTGAGGACTAGGAAGCTGCAATGTATTGAGTCTAACAAAATATACTAGGTAACTAAATGTTCCAAATTTGAAGTGCTACGTGCTAGTGCTATGTGGGATGAAAGAAGAGCTAGATTGGACAAAAGAGGAGTGAGACCTTCACATGTGTATCGTAAAAGCTAGTTCTACTGAAAGTTTTGAGATCAGTTTATGATCTGGCTAGGAACATTCTGAGCGGCAGGTTTTCTAGAAAGCAAAAAAGCAAAGCAAAGAAAGGAAAAAAGGAAAAAAATTTAAATCAAGCACTTGACGATGTAGGATGACCTTGTAGAGATTTCCATGATAAATTTTCTTGATGTTCAGGATTCACTACTCTAGGAATTTGGTCTAATGGTTTTCAAATGCCGACTTTCAAAATTATGTTCAAGTTATTAAATTTATAAAAGGTTGTTGTCAATCATTTGAGTTAAATTTTTATAAATTATTAAACAACTATTGTCCATCTTGCCTGGAGAGGCGAGCTTTGGCGCAATGGTAAGATTGTTCCATTGTGATCTAGAGGTCATAGGTTTGAAATACGGAATAGTCTCTCCACATGTGGGGGTAGGGCTACATATATCTTACCCTCCCCAGACCATGCGATGGCGGGAGCCTCATGCACCGAGCTGCTCTTTTTTTTATTGTCTATCTTGCAAAGAAGGTGATTCTTGCTTTGGTGGTTCGTTAATTTAATCAATTTTTTTTTTCCAATAGGTATGTGATCCTGCTGTCAGTGTATTTAAGGGTTACACTTTGCATAAAGAAACAGAGGAATATCTTGCTTCTCGCGGGCTTAAAAATGCTTTGTACTCCATTGATGCAGATGATGTAAAAGAAGATTTGTTTAGCAATCTTGTGCCTTGTTGTTTCCAGGTAAAACACTCGAACATAATTAGTGTCAAAAATATCATTTTGATAATCCTTATGTCCGATCAATTTTGATGCTTATCTGAAGTTTAGTAACTTGTGTTAGATGATTTTGAACCATTTCATTGTTGAAATTGCTAGTTATGTATATTTCAATATTGGACCTCTTTTTTTTCACATGGTGTGGAGTGATTGATTAAAACCCTATTTGATTTTGATGAGCTCAAAGCATTTGAGTATATCTTTTGTTTACTAATGAATTCAATCGAGTGTTTCAGTGAAAATCTTGTCTAAGTGTTTCTAGATTTGGTTCAAGATATTTTGGATAAGTTAAGAAGTCAGTTTGAACCAATGTCTGAGATTCGAGTCGACTCCGGGATAGTACGAGTCGACTCCAAGCGTATCAGAAGCACTGGCACGGGCTCGAGTCGACTCCAGAACATTACGAGTCGACTCCGACTGAGAGCAGACAGATGAACAGAAAGAATCAACTCAAAATCTGTCAGCGAGTCGACTCCTGAAGTGCGCGAGTCGACTCCGATGCTTACCGAGTCGACTCCGGAGTAGTATGAGTCGACTCCAAGGAGTTACAGACAGAAAAGTCAGAGAGCGATTTTCGACCCTGAGAGCCGAGTCGACTCCTGAGGAACGTGAGTCGACTCCGATGGCTGGTAGGTCGACTCCAAAGAAAACAAGAGTCGACTCTCAGTGGTACACAAGGCAAAAGTCAGAGAGCAGTTTTCGGACACTGAGATTCGAGTCGACTCCCGCAATGCTCGAGTCGACTCCGAGACAGCGCGACCCCAAAAAGACAGAAGACCGAATTATTGTCTCTGAGAGCCGAGTCGACTCCAAGACAGCTCGAGTCGACTCCAAGGCAGCGCTACACCAAAAAGGCAGAAGGCTGTGTTTCGGAAACTGAGAGTCGAGTCGACTCCGGAACAGTTCGAGTCGACTCCAAGACTGGACGAGCCAAAAGACAGAAGATCGGGAGTTCGGGCTCTGAGCGCCGAGTCGACTCCCAGGATTGTCGAGTCGACTCGAGTGAGCCAAATTGAAGAACAGCTCTATGGATTCCATGGGATGAGCCGACTCCCAAAATGCCAAGTCAGCTCCAGATGTTGGCGAGTCGACTCCGGGTTAAGTCGAGTCGACTCCCAGTCTAGGAGGTCACTTTAATTCAAATCCGGAACAGTTGCCGAGCCGACTCCAGAAAAGCATGAGTCGACTCCTGCTACAGCCGAGTCGACTCCAGATCGCGCGAGTCGACTCCGACCCCAACGGACACATTGTCAGGATGTGCAGAGTGTGCAGAACGGGCAGAAAAAGGTGTCTAACGGCTAGTTTCCGTGGGGGATGGCTTAAATAGCCACAGAGGACTGTAGCAAGGAAGAGAAGCACCATTCCACTCAAAGAAATCAAGCATCCTTGCTCTGCAAACTGGTTTTCAACGGAAAAGAAGGAAGAGCGCCATTAACTTCATCCAACTACCTCTTCCCAGCATTTAAAGAAGTCTCCTCCTGTCTTCAAGTCGATCAGACGTTCAAGAGGAGACCCAAAGTTCAAGAAGCCCTACTCTACTCCAACTCATACGTGTTTGAGGGCTCTTAACTTCTCTCTAGTTTATATTGCTGTATATCTGCTTTTTAGAAGCTCTGTTTTTCTGTTTGTCTTTGTTCTTTCCATCTTGTCTTTGCTTGATTCAATCAGGGGATTGAATCAAGGGTGTAGAGGTTGGTTGGTGAGCCGAGGGTAAAACCAACGTGTAAGGGTTCAATTGTGATCCCGAAAAAACAATCGGGGTGGTTCTAGTCGGTGAGCCTGGAAAAACCGACCGAGTTCGTTGTGACCTCGTAAAACAACAAGTTGGGTTGTGAGCTTGTAAAACAACCGGCTGTAATCCGAGGGATTATAGTGAATTCTCAAGTGAGACTTGGGGAGTGGACGTAGGAGCAAGGGTTAGCTCCGAACCACTATAAAAATATTGTGTTTGTGATTGCTTGTGTTTCTCTCTCACTCTCATTTCACTCACAGCACATGGCTACTAATTAATCATCTTGCAAAAGTATTAATTAGTCATCCACAAACGTTTTAATTGCAAAATTATTTTAAAACCCAATTCACCCCCCCTCTTGGGTTGTCTATCTGGGCAACAAGTGGTATCAGAGCCTAAACTCTTCTACCCTAAGAGTAAAAGATCAAAATGACAACCCCATTTGGATCTTTCCACATTGAGGGTCAGTCCACCCAAAGACCCCCATTCTTTAATGGATCCGACTACTCATATTGGAAGGCTAGGATGAGAATATTTATCCAAGCCCAAGACTATGAGATGTGGACCATTATATTGAATGGACCATACATCCCTTCCATCTATGTAGAGGGTGTCACTGTACCTAAACTTGAAAAGGATTGGGATGACCATAACTTTAGGAAGGCACAACTCAATGCCAAAGCAATGAATGTGCTTTACTGTGCATTAGATATGAATGAATTCAATAGGGTCTCTACTTGCAATTCTGCAAAAGAGATTTGGGATAGACTTGAAGTGACCCATGAGGGCACGAATCAAGTCAAAGAATCCAAAATAAATATATTGGTTCATAAGTATGAACTATTTAAGATGGATTCTAATGAAACAATCACATGCATGTTCACTAGATTTACTGACATTGTCAATGGCCTAAAAAGCCTTGGCAAAAACTATACTAACAGTGATCTTGTCAGGAAGATTCTTCGCTGTCTACCAAGGTCATGGGAAGCCAAAGTGACGGCAATCCAAGAAGCAAAGGATTTGAACACGCTTCCTCTTGAGGAGCTTCTTGGATCCCTAATGACGCACGAGCTAACAATGAAGCAACACAGCGAAGAAGAATCCTCCCATAAGAAAAAGGTAATAGCTCTTAAATCTACATCATCTAACAAAGACTTGTCTTGCAGTAGCAGCAGTGAAGAAGAAGATCATGAGGGAGATGATGATGAGGCTCTTCTCGTGCGTAAGTTCAGAAGGTTCATCAACCAAATGAAGTCCTTTCATCAAAGGAGAGGCCCCTCAAATTCCTATCGCAAGGATAAAGGTAAGGAAAGGGAAAATGAGGGGATTGGATGTTATGAGTGCAAGAAGCCGGGGCACATCAGAGCTGAGTGTCCTTTACTGAAGAAGGGGAGCAAGTACAAGAAGAAGAAAGCCCTTGTCACCACCTTATCGGACTCCGACGCATCATCGTCATCATCGGATGAGGAACAAGAAGAAAAGGCCAATTTCTGCTTCATGGCCAATGAAAATGAGGTAACATCCGAAACGCATCTAGATTTTACCTTTGATGAACTGTATGATGCATTTAATGAATTAATGATTGAATATAAGGCTATAAATCTTAAGAATAAAGAGCTAAAGCTAGCTAATCAATCTTACCTACATAAATATGATAAATTAGTTAAGGATAAGGACGTTATCACCAAAGAAAATTTAGAACTTAAGACAAGCAACCAACTCTTAATTCAAAAAACTAATACCTTGAGTAAAGATAATGAAAAACTAACTAAGAAAATTTCAGAACTTAAAAACAATAAACAAATCTTAAACAAGAATCTCACAAAAGACTTGAACATTCTAAAAAGGGAAAAACAAACACTAACTAAAGAACTTGAAAAATACAAACCTTTGGTTGAAAAATTTACATATAGTTCTGAAAAATTGAATATGATACTTAATAGTCAACGAGCTGTATTCAATAGAGCGGGTTTAGGGTATAAACCTAAAAATAAGCAAAAACTTCTTAGTAACTTCTTTGCTAAAGCAGGAGAAAGTAAAACTAAGAAAATAACCTATTTTTGTTGTGGAACTTTAGGACATAAAGCAAATGTATGTGATTATAGGAAAGGAAAAACTAAAAGAAAAATTAAAAGAATTTGGGTTCCAAAAGGAACCAACACTACTAACCATGAAGGACCCAAGAAAACTTGGGTACCTAAAACTATATGATTTGCTTGTGTAGGAGTGTCTTGCAGCCAAAGTCGACAAAAATTGTTGGTACTTGGACAGTGGCTGCTCAAGACACATGACGGGTGACAAGGATCAATTCTTCACCCTTGAAGCTAAGAAGGGAGGTGCTGTGACTTTTGGAGATAATAACCAAGGTCACATCATTGGTATAGGTAAAGTACAAATTATCCCTTCAACTTTTATTGATAATGTTCGATATGTTGATGGTCTTAAGCATAATCTACTAAGCATTAGTCCATTGTGTGATAGAGGTTATGATGTTATGTTTAAACCATCACTATGCATCATAACAAACCCAAATGACAATAGTTTAGTTTTTAAAAGAATAAGACGTGGAAATGTGTATGTTGTAGACCTTGAGGATCTTGCCAAACACAATCCATGTTTAGTTGTTAATGAAACTAAGGATAATGATGCTAGTTGGTTATGGCACCGTAAGTTAGGTCATGCAAGCATGGACACCATATCAAAACTAGTTAAAAGAGATTCCGTGATAGGTTTGCCAAAACTAAAGTTTGAAAAGAATAAAATATGTGAAGCATGTCAATTTGGCAAACAATCAAGGAACTCCTTTAAATCTATAAATTGTGTCTCTACCTCTAGACCTCTAGAACTACTACACATGGACCTATTCGGACCAACTAGAACCACGAGTCTAGGTGGAAATAAATATGGTCTAGTTATCGTAGATGATTATTCTAGATACACTTGGGTCATGTTCTTAGGTCATAAGGATCAAGCATTTTCAATTTTCAAGAAATTTCATAAAGAAGTAACAAATGCTAGAGACACTTCAGTCATAGCTATTAGAAGTGACCATGGAACCGAATTTGAAAATCATTTATTTGATGAGTTCTGTAGTAAAAAGGGGATAACTCATAATTTTTCTGCACCTAGGACACCACAACAAAATGGAGTTGTGGAAAGGAAAAATATAACTCTAGAGGAAATGGCTAGAACCATGTTATGTGAAAGTAATCTTCCTAAGTACTTTTGGGGAGAAGCCATAAATACCTCATGTCATATATTAAATAGAGTTTTATTAAGACCCATTATAAAGAAAACACCTTATGAACTTTGGAAAAACAGAAAACCAAAAGTGAACTATTTTCATATCTTTGGATGTAGGTGTTTTGTTCATAATAATAGAAAAAATAATCTAGAAAAATTTGACTCTAAATCTGATGAGGGTATATTCTTGGGGTACTCTACAACTAGTAAAGCCTATAGAGTCTTTAATAAAAGAACTCTAGTTATAGAAGAATCCATACATGTTGTTTTTGATGATTCTAGTGATATTTCTTTTAGTAAGAAAGTTAATCTTGATGATGATGCTGAAATCCTTGAAGAAAAGATAGATGAGATGACATTACAAGATGATAATCATAAATTAATTGGAAATGCATCATCAAGCCAAGAGGCTATTATGGATCATGGGCTGACTAAGGCTTGGAGGTTTGCTCATGGGCATCCTAAGAAATTAATTCTAGATGATCCATCTCAACCTGTTAGGACTAGAGCATCTCTTAGGAACTTAAACAATCATCTAGCTTTCGTTTCACATTTTGAGCCCAAACACATAGAAGAAGCTGAAAAAGATGTAAATTGGATAAATGCAATGCAAGAAGAATTAAACCCATTTACTAGAAACAAGGTATGGAATCTAGTTGAAAGACCTCCTGAATATTCAATCATAGGTACCAAATGGATATATAAAAACAAACTTGATGAAAATGGAATTGTAATAAGGAATAAGGCTAGACTAGTCGCAAAGGGTTATAATCAAGAAGAAGGTATAGATTTTGATGAAACCTTTGCTCCTGTAGCTAGACTCGAGGCAATTAGATTATTATTAGCATTTGCATGTTCTAAGGACTTCAAGTTATTTCAAATGGATGTAAAAAGTGCATTTCTAAATGGGTATATTAATGAGGAGGTGTATGTAGAACAACCTCCTGGTTTTGAGAATCATCAATACCCTAATCACGTGTATAAACTTAACAAAGCACTTTATGGTTTGAAACAAGCACCTAGAGCATGGTATGAGAGGCTTAGCAAATTCCTATTAGAACATGAGTTTTCTAGGGGAAATGTAAATACAACATTGTTTCTAAAGAAGAAAAACAAAGATATGTTGTTAGTGCAGATTTATGTTGATTATATTATTTTCGGTGCTACTAACAATCGCCTCTGCGAAGAATTTGCTGACTTGATGCAGAGTGAATTTGAGATGAGCATGATGGGAGAGCTGAACTATTTCCTCGGACTTCAAATCAAACAATCTGAAGAAGGCATTTTCATCAATCAAGCCAAATACATCAAGGAGATGCTTAAGAAGTTTGATATGGAGGGAAACAAGTCAATCAGCACCCCCATGAGCTCATCATGCAAATTAGACCAAGATGAATCAGATAAATCTGTAGATCAGAAGCTATATAGAGGTATGATAGGATCTTTATTGTATCTTACTACAAGTAGACCTGATATCATGTTTAGTGTTTGCATGTGTGCTAGATATCAGTCTAATCCTAAGGAATCTCATCTAATTGCAGTCAAAAGAATCTTTAAATACCTAATAGGAACAAAGAATATAGGGTTATGGTATTCTAAAGAATCTAGCCTGAACTTAATAGGATACACAGATTCAGACTTTGCTGGATGTAAACTTGATAGAAAAAGCACCAGCGGGTCATGTCAATTCCTAGGAGAAAACTTAATCTCATGGTTTAGCAAGAAACAAAATTCGGTTGCATTATCTACTGCTGAAGCTGAATATGTTGCAGCCGGGAGTTGTTGTGCTCAAATCATGTGGATCAAACAACAATTGGAAGATTATGGCATTAAACAAGATAAAATTTCCATTAATTGTGATAATACAAGTGCCATTAATCTAACTAAAAATCCAATTCAGCATTCAAGAACTAAACATATTGAGATAAGACATCACTTCATAAGAGATCATGTACTGAATGGTGATGTGACACTTCAATTTGTTTGCACTGATGATCAATTAGCTGACATTTTTACAAAACCCTTAAGTGAAGAGAGATTTAGTGTGCTTAGGAGGGGATTAGGAGTGATTGATCCATCCTAGTGGTATTTTCCACTAGTTCATTGATTTTGATGATTAGATTGTGGTTAATATAGAGTTTCTTTTCAATAATCATCAAATCAGATCATAACTTAGTGATTTTCCCTCATTCGGCACGAACATAGCATGATTTTTAGGTGCGTGCCAGAGTTCGAGATGACTCGAGTAAGTTTCAGAGTCGGCTCGTAAGGGGGAGTCGACTCGCACATTTACGGGAGTCGACTCGAGATCGATAGGCGCATTAGGGGAGTCGACTCGCGCATATTTTGGAGTCGACTCGAGGTCGAGTCGACTCGAGACTTACAGGAGTCGACTCGCAGTCGGGATCCGACTTTTTAACCCTAACTCAAGCGTTTGCTCAATACTTCTATTCACCGCCGCCACTGTTCACAAACCCTAGAGCCGACTCCTAGATCGTCTCCGGCCGCCCCTAGGGTTTTTCCCGTCGATCTTTCACCATCCATTAGCGTCTTACTCCATTCTAGGTCGACCATGCCTCGTAAAACCGTTGTCCCAAGCCGGAAGAGGCACCAACCCGCAACCGGCACCGAGCGACGTTCCAAGGCTCGGAACGATCCCGCGAGGCCACAACCTCCGGTTCGTTCCCCGCCGAGGGAGGTTCCCTCGAGGCCGTGCGCCGGGAAGGCGGTCTCCACCGGGAGATATGTCGATTTTGACTATCTCTCCCGGGAGGGCTTTACCATAGGAGAGAGATTACGGGCCCAGGGCTTAGAGTATTTCTGTTTCTTAGATCTCCCCACATACCCTGGCCTAGTTAGGGAGTTCTACGGTACTGTACATAGGGGCGATGGGGGTATAGAGGGCATGGTAGCCGGTGTCCCATTGTTCATTTCGGAGGATATCATTGCTCAGATCCTCCATCTTCCCCAAGTTGGGGTGTCACCCACACACCCTGAGGATAGGACTGAGGCCCTTACGGCCATTCTAGGACATCCACCCCAGTCCCCCTTAGATGAGGTGTCCGCTAGCTCACTTTCAGTTGAGATGCGGCTCCTCTTGAGTATCATCTCTAGGTCCCTCTTCCCGAAGACTGGCCGCTTCGATTTTGTATCTGAGAGAGACCTAGCCCTTATGTTCTACATCCTCCAGGACACCCCAATTAACTTTCCGAAACTTATTTATCGATATCTATGTGAGCCACTAGATAGACCTAGGCTCACCCTCCCCTATGGCATGATGTTCACTCTTCTGTTTAGGGAGGCCGAGATCCCTATTCCTGAGGGGGAACCCTCTCGCGCATTGCGATGGACAGATCGCATGCATCCGGGAACCCTACACAGGATGGGGTTTCGGAAGGTAGAGGGAACTTGGGTTAGGAAATCATCCACCTCCACACATACCACCAGACATTCCCCTAGTCCTGACCCAGACTCAGATTATCCTACCTTTTCCTCCACCTCTGCTCCCACCACCTCAGCCGGACCCTCCTCCTCAGCTCCACCTACTCAGCCCATGGAGGTCCGGATCTCTCCTGAGCAGCTCCAGGAGTTGCGGCAGGAGATAGTTAGAGATCTCCGGGACGACCTGCTTAGGGAGCTCCGAGGTCCAGTAACTGCTCCCTCTCCTGCACTTTCTTCTGCATTGGTCCCTTCCCTATCAGCCGTGACTGAGATGACGGCCCATGTGCGGAAAGAGATCTACAATGTCAGGAGCCTGATCCAAGTCCAGTTCTCTAGTATGAGTGATGTCACGAGCACCACTCGGAAGATGCGCGATGACATCTGACATGACATGGGCACCACTACTCAGGGGGCCGAGCGCTTGGCGAATGTGCTCATCGCCAAGCTGGACACACTTCAGCAGTTGGTGACCGAGCTCGATACGACACACAGCAGGGCCACCTCGGCCATTATCCGACAGTTAGAGCACGTCACCAATGCGATCACCCTACTCGCGGAACGCATGCCCCGGGGAGCCGCATCCTCCTCGAGGAAGCCTTAGATCTTTTTGTATTTTGACATGTATTTTCTGCTTTACTTATTGTATTCACAAATGTATTTACATACACATCAATACAATGAGTAGACATATTCTCTTCAATTTTGTGCAATTTGATCTCTAATTGATTGCGTGTTATACTCACTTCCTTTTTGATACGATGACAAAAATGGAGAGAAATATTTAATAGATATGTAAATGGAATCAACATAAAAGAAATCAAAATGAAAATCAAAAAATTAAAACATAATTTGTTCTTAGTGGATTTAGTACCTCGAGGCTCATTATCTCTCTGTTGGGGCTCCTAATGGAGTAATCTCCAGAATCTATTCAAGGGATATTCGGAGATTAGTTGAATCCTACTCAAGAACAAATTGACAGATTTTCCCTCTAAAAACCAAAAATTTCAGTTCAAAAGTTTCAATGCACTAAAAAAAAATTCAGAGAATCAAAACAAAGTTGAATGCATATGTTGAGGGAGAGAATCTGAATTTTTAAGAAAGCTAAATCATTAAATATATATAAGCCAAACAATTGATTGCATGATATGAAGGCTTATATAATTCCAAATAAAAGGGGGAGCTTTAACTCCAAAATTTATTATTTCACACCTTTCAAGCTTGGATAAATTAAATAACCAGACACTTGAATTCATTTATAGATTTTATTTCCTTGTTTATTGAGCAATTCACTTTACATATACTCAATGTTTTGTCATCATCAAAAAGGGGGAGATTGTGGAGTGATTGATTAAAACCCTATTTGATTTTGATGAGCTCAAAGCATTTGAGTATATCTTTTGTTTACTAATGAATTCAATCGAGTGTTTCAGTGAAAATCTTGTCTAAGTGTTTCTAGATTTGGTTCAAGATATTTTGGATAAGTTAAGAAGTCAGTTTGAACCAATGTCTGAGATTCGAGTCGACTCCAAGCGTATCAGAAGCACTGGCACGGGCTCGAGTCGACTCCGGAACATTACGAGTCGACTCCGACTGAGAGCAGACAGATGAACAGAAAGACTCAACTCAAAACCTGTCAGCGAGTCGACTCCTGAAGTGCGCGAGTCGACTCCGATGCTTACCGAGTCGACTCCAAGGAGTTACAGACAGAAAAGTCAGAGAGCGATTTTCGACCCTGAGAGCCGAGTCGACTCCTGAGGAACGCAAGTCGACTCCGATGGCTGGTAGGTCGACTCCAAAGAAAACAAGAGTCGACTCTCAGTGGTACACAAGGCAAAAGTCAGAGAGCAGTTTTCGGACACTGAGATTCGAGTCGACTCCCGCAATGCTCGAGTCGACTCCGAGACAGCGCGACCCCAAAAAGACAGAAGACCGAATTATTGTCTCTGAGAGCCGAGTCGACTCCAAGACAGCTCGAGTCGACTCCAAGGCAGCGCTACACCAAAAAGACAGAAGGCTGTGTTTCAGAAACTGAGAGCCGAGTCGACTCTGGAACAGTTCGAGTCGACTCCAAGATTGGACGAGCCAAAAGACAGAAGATCGGGAGTTCGGGCTCTGAGTGCCGAGTCGACTCCCAGGATTGTCGAGTCGACTCGAGTGAGCCAAATTAAAGAACAGCTCTATGGATTCCATGGGATGAGCCGACTCCCAAAATGCCAAGTCAGCTCCAGATGTTGGCGAGTCGACTCCGGGTTAAGTCGAGTCGACTCCCAGTCTAGGAGGTCACTTTAATTCAAATCCGGAACAGTTGCCGAGCCGACTCCAGAAAAGCATGAGTCGACTTCCGCTACAGCCGAGTCGACTCCAGATCGCGCGAGTCGACTCCGACCCCAACGGACACATTGTCAGGATATGTAGAGTGTGCAGAACGGACAGAAAAAGGTGTCTAACGGCTAGTTTCCGTGGGGGATGGCTTAAATAGCCACAGAGGACTGTAGCAAGGAAGAGAAGCACCATTTCACTCAAAGAAATCAAGCATCCTTGCTCTGCAAACTGGTTTTCAACGGAAAAGAAGGAAGAGCGCCATTAACTTCATCCAACTACCTCTTCCCAGCATTTAAAGAAGTCTCCTCCTGCCTTCAAGTCGACTAGACGTTCAAGAGGAGACCCAAAGTTCAAGAAGCCCTACTCTACTCCAACTCATACGTGTTTGAGGGCTCTTAACTTCTCTCTAGTTTATATTGCTGTATATCTGCTTTTTAGAAGCTTTGTTTTTTTGTTTGTCTTTGTTCTTTCCATCTTGTCTTTGCTTGATTCAATCAGGGGATTGAATCAAGGGTGTAGAGGTTGGTTGGTGAGCCGAGGGTAAAACCAACGTGTAAGGGTTCGATTGTGATCCCGGAAAAACAATCGGGGTGGTTCTAGTCGGTGAGCCTGGAAAAACCGACCGAGTTCGTTGTGACCTCGTAAAACAACAAGTTGGGTTGTGAGCTTGTAAAACAACCGGCTGTAATCCGAGGGGTTATAGTGAATTTCCAAGTGAGACTTGGGGAGTGGACGTAGGAGCAAGGGTTAGCTCCGAACCACTATAAAAACATTGTGTTTGTGATTGCTTGTGTTTCTCTCTCACTCTCATTTCACTCACAGCACATAGCTACTAATTAATCATCTTGCAAAAGTATTAATTAGTCATCCACAAACATTTTAATTGCAAAATTATTTTAAAACCCAATTCACCCCCCCTCTTGGGTTGTCTATCTGGGCAACACATGGCAACATCATAAGAAGAACATGCCTATTTCAAAGGAATACGGTGATTGGAGAGCATATGTTTAATGGAGCCCATAATGGCATGGAATTGTGCTCTTTCCTCTTTTTTGCACGGTAATTCCTCTGCCTGATTTCTGAGATTGACCTTTTATCTACTTCACAGTTTCGTACAAATTGTAGTTCCATATATTTGGCAAACTATAGAAGGTCAAAGATTTAAGATCCTTCAATTTTCTAGCTCACTTGTTCTCTTTATTTTTATTTTTATTTTTATTTTTTTACTCACTCTCATCTGCATGTTTCTGTTGTTCCACAGGATGTAGTTGGATCTAGTTCTTTCTCGACTGAATCCTCAAAGCAACATCTCAATCTAGGGGATCCTGTTGTGGCACAGCCAATATCTTGCAAACCTGTAGGTTATGTTATTCCAATGTTTGCATCTTGTGAAATTGTGGTCCTTGTGCTCGAGAAATTCTGCCAATATCTGTTCAGGTCATTCTTGAGCGATGTGTGTGAAGATGTGCCTTTGGTTGACATTGGTTTTGCCAAATGGTTTCATGTTAATAATGAACATGCTTATATTGCAATTTGTTACTAATGATAATAGGGTGCAGTATGTTTATTCTAGTTTGCTTATTTAAATTCAATGTTTTAGGTTGATGAACATATTAGTTCTTTCTACTCGACAGTATGTACAAATATTGTACAATCATGAATTTGGTAAAAGGTGGAATGTCAAATATTAATAACCTTCATTTTTCTAGCTTTCTTCTTTTGGCTCACATTCATCTGCATCTTCTTGTTCTTCCGTAGGATGTGGTTGGGATCCAGTTCTATCCCAGTTGAATGTTCAAAACAACAATAGAATTATGGGTATTCAATTGAAGTGCAACCAATATCCCACAAACATGCAAGTTTATGTTATCACCAATGTGCAAATTTTGTGGATTCATGATTTTTGTACTTGAATAGCATCTTTTAATATCTGTAAGGGTCATTCTTCAAGGATGTGTGAACAAATGTGCCTTTTGCTGAGCTTGATTTTGCCAAATTTTTCTATATTCAAGTGAATGTGTTACTTCTCCAGATGCTTGATTTCTTTCCTCCTTTCTTCTCCTTCTTATTTTCTTTCTTTCTTTCCTTCATTCTTCTCTCCGACGACAAACCGTCGGAACCGAGCTCGGCTGCTTGTTCTTCTCTCCGACGGAGACGGGGACGGGGACGGGGACGGGGATGGGGATGGGGCGGGCTCGGGCTCGCCGCTCTGGCTCGGGCTCCGTGCCTCCGCGCAATGTGGACCGTCCAACCCGTGTCGCCGTTTATCCACACTTTGTTCTTGCTCCAAATAAAGCAAGTGCTGAAGTCCATCTAACCAAGCAGTCCAAATCATGATAATCTGGACAAAAACAAAAAATTGCATCCCAGTAAAATTATAATTTATTTTAGGAAGAACCATGCTAGATGGGGTCGAACCAAGGGTGGGTACAAAAATTTGATATTTATTATTTTGCCAAATACACTGAATGTTAAACTGCTGCAATATGTAAATAAATATAATTCATAAATTTGTAAATCCATTTAGAGGCAATTAGACTGCTCCATCTGACCCCCTGACTATGATTTAAAATGATCCATGTTTTAACTCCAATAGACTAATGAACAAGGATATATGGTACGATACAAATTCGAGCCGAGATGGAAACTTTGCAACCAAAATAATACCTAAAAATACAGGATGTTGTTTGATAAATCCGACTAATGGAGTAAACAGTTTAAAGAAATCTGATACCATCTTGTCTATGGGAATAAAAGCAACAGCAAGCTTTCCCTCTATCCAAAAAATAAAAAATAAAAATAAACACAAAACCTTCCGATTGGACAAAAAATGAAAATAATAACCGTCCTAGGTGGGCTTGATCAATGATAAGTACAACATAAATCCATCTTTCATTATTTGCTGAACAAGTTTTTTTGTTTTATCTTTTTCTTTTTTTCCCTTTGTGTTTTTCTGATAATTAATAACAAGCAGATTGTTGAGCTGCTACAAGATTACGACCACAAATTGGCCGGATCTATCCATGACCTGAATGCAACCTGAGTAGACTACAAATTCCTAATCGGATTGGGGTCAAAAATTGAACTTCATTTGAAAACTAGGTCAGTTCTAGATTTTATAATTTCTAATCCAATCCTGACTCGTCTTAGCTCACGTATCACTCAAGTCTAATTTGGGTCCAAAAAAAAAAGGCTTGCTCATTCTGAAACTAACCCCTTTGTGGCCCCCTATAGTATAAAAAATATTTTTAATATAAATCTTTGAATCAAACTGTCATATGCTTTACCACGATCCAACTTATGAATGACGATAGTTGGACTTGTACACATGTTCTATTGCTCTTATGAAACTTTGCAACGAAAATACTTAAAAGGTGAAAGTAAATTTTGCATAAAAAACCACTTAATTATTGATTTGTAAAGAAAAAAAATAGATTTTTCTTTCTCATAACGGCCGACACATTAGAACTTCTTGGACAAATTTAACCTTGGATCTAAATACAAGATGGATAATATTGCACAAAAAATATTTGACTTTTCTTAATTATTGATTTTTAAAAGACAAAGATTGGACTATTCTTGCACATAAGGATGCACAATTAGAACTTTTTGGATAAGTTTAACCTTGGATCTAAATACAAGATGGATAATATACACAAATTTAAAATGCCCCATACATGTTTACCAAATACTATACATACATAATTATGTATATATTTATGTATATTTATATATGCAAGTATGTATATGCGTAAGTATGTGTGTCTATGCATATATATATATTCTTAATAATAATAATATATGTATATTCTAAATATGTGACAAATATTTGTTTACTTAGATAAAATGGACGATGGTGTTTTTTAGTAATTTGTTTTACCAAAAAGATTAAAACAATATATATTGAGAGTAGGATTCAAAAATGATTTTAGCAAATTGTTTTTTGTCAAAATGGATGGGAGGAGAAATTTTTTTAGTAATTTGCTTCGGTGAAAAATGATTAAAAAACGTTATGTTGAGAGTATGTATATATATGTAAGTATGTGTGTCAATACATATATACATATATATATTCTTAATAATAATAATATATGTATATTCTAAATATGTGACAAATATTTGTTTACTTAGATAAAATGGACGACGGTGTTTTTTAGTAATTAGTTTTACCAAAATGATTAAAACAATATATATTGAGAGTAGGATTCAAAAATGATTTTAGCAAATTGTTTTTTGTCAAAATGGATGGGAGGAGAAATTTTTTTAGTAATTTGCTTCGGTGAAAAATGATTAAAAAACGTTATGTTGAGAGTATGTATATATATGTAAGTATGTGTGTCAATACATACATACATATATATATATATTCTTAATATTAATATATATGTATATTCTAAATATGTGACAAATATTTGTTTACTTAGATAAAATGGACGTGGTGTTTTTTAGTAACTAGTTTTACCAAAAAGATTAAAACAATATATATTGAGGGTAGGATTTAAAAATGATTTTAGCAAATTGTTTTTTGTCAAAGTGGATGGGAGGAAAAATTCTTTTAGTAACTTGCTTCGGTGAAAAATGATTAAAAACAGTTATGTTGAGAGTGGGATTTGAACCCACGCCCTTTCGGACCAGAATCTTAATCTGGCGCCTTAGACCAACTCGCCCATCTCAACTGGTTATACTTAGTTTGTTTTTGAAGATGGCTCTTTGTCTGGGTCCCTTCTCAACATCAAATCTTCTATAGCTAGTGTTTTTGACCATGACATCTGCATAAGAAAATAGGCGTTGTTTTTATAATTATTATCCGAGTTTCTTGTGTCTGCTGTGGCCATAACAGAAGTTTTTATAAATTGTAGTTGATAGAAATTAAAAAGTGGATACTTATACAGATACCAGTATACCACTATAACTTTATGTTTCCAGAAATCATGTTTTAGTAAATATTTTGTCAGTTTTCAGCAAATGCTTTGATTTATAGTATACTGATCTTGTACTGTCATACTGTATTTATAATTGACCAGTAGGTCATAACTTGTTTCTCTGGGATGCTGATGAATGAGTGGAGGGAGTTCAATATGTTTTACTGGAAAGTATGCCATTTTTGATCGAACAAAATACTACCTTTGAGATTCCATTTTCATTGATACCTTTTCAGCAGATTCAAAATAGCTGCAAATTATCACCCCTTGATTAGATCAAATTACACTTTCGTATGATTTTAATCTCAATTTCCCTCATCTTAACAAGATAACAAATCGAAACTCTTTGATGAACTGCATTTGATGCACAAATGCTTCATTGATATTCTCACAAAAAAATATTTTCTTGAGAAATACAGTGGGAGTATCATCCTGAGTCAAACTTGGGATGTCTGCCTTGACGAGTGGGATGCTACCAACTGAGATAAGTTTGGTCGACAATGTTTTTCACAAAAGATGAATCATCTTGGAGGTTCTTTGTTTGGCTCTGTCTACAGCATAGTCGAGGCATTTGCATGTTGGCATTTGGTGGATATAAATTAAAATTTCTGTTGATAAGCTTATGTTTAGCTCTTCTTTGCTTTATGCATAACTGGTTTGTTTCAGCCAGAAGTAGATCCTTGGCTGTCAATGGAGGATGTTAATGCATTCTATGTTGTACATAAGGGGAATATTATTTCCATTTACCGAACCTTAAGTGAATGTCAAGCTCAAGTTTGCTCTTTGGTAGGCATCTTTGATGCCATTAACTTTATGGAGCTGTTATTTCTTTTTTTTGTTGTTGTTTTTTTTCATTTTCTGTTTCTTGTAGTGTAAAGCACTGTGAAGGTTTCCTTTCTTTGGTCTTTATATTCCTTGATGGGTTCAAGTGTCACTGTCCTTATATTTTGTTAAAAGATATATTCTTTCTGGTCTTTTAAGTTTCAGCCATTGCAAGAGTTGATATGCTCCACTCATTATTCATGTTAACTTTTTGCAACCGCCACTATATTGGTCTGAGCTTATTATAGGATTAGGCATGATCAACATTTGAAAACTACAAGAAGATGATATTTATTTGAAAACTATAAGAAGATGATATTTGGAAAAAAACATATAAGCTTGATGCAATGAGTTCAAACTCATTCTAAAAAAACTAAGAAATATTTGCTTGGATCAACTTACTAAGAACATGACATGGAGTTTCATTTAACTAGGGCAAGTAATTGGAGACATGATAGACTTGGGCAGACTCATTCATGTTTTTCTCTTAAAGCTAGATGTACAATAACTCGCCTTAGTCATGAATCAGATCATTCAGTTTTCTAACCTCCCCTTCATGAAGCTAAAGACAACTGTATTAGTGTGACTTGCCGATAAAGGAAAGGAAGGACGAGAAGAAAATGTTCATGGTTTTGACTCTTTGCTCCAAAGATATCATATTTCCTTATGGAATCTTTAATCTTATACTATTCTGTATATTCATATGTTCTTTCATGTGTGTGCTTCGTTATCTATTTCTTTATGATAACTGTTGTTTTTGTCCAAATCTTCAATTATGTCCTTGGATCCAAGATGCCTCTTGAAAGCTTTATCTAGTCTTTGTTCTGCTTTTTTCCCTTCATTGTCATCTTTGCTTTGTTTTAAAATCAACTTATATGGCTTTGTTTGGTTACAAACTTTGAGGACTAGGAAGCTGCAATGTATTGAGTCTAACAAAATATATTAGGTAACTAAATGTTCCAAATTTGGAGTGCTACGTGCTAGTGCTATGTGGGATGAAAGAAGAGCTAGATTGGACAAAAGAGGAGCGAGACTGGTCAATCACCTTCACATGTGTATCGTAAAAGCTAGTTTTACTGAAAGTTTTGAGATTAGTTTATGATCTGGCTAGGAACATTCTGAGCGACAGGTTTTCTAGAAAGCAAAAAGCAAAGCAAAGAAAGGAAAAAAAGGAAAAAACTTTAAATCAAGCACTTGACGATGTAGGATGACCTTGTGGAAATTTCCATGATAAATTTTCTTGATGTTCAGGATTCAGACTGCTACTCTAGGAATTTAGCCTAATGGTTTTCAAATGCCGACTTTCAAAATTATGTTCAAGTTATTAAATTTATAAAAGGTTATTGTCAATCGTTTGAGTTAAATTTTTCTAAATTATTAAACAGCTATTGTCCATCTTGCCTGGAGAGGCGAGCTTTGACGCAATGGTAAGATTGTTCCATTGTGATCTAGAGGTCATAGGTTTGAAATACGGAATAGTCTCTCCACATGTGGGGGTAGGGCTACATATATCTTATCCTCCCCAGACCATGCGATGGCGGGAGCCTCATGCACCGAGCTGCTCTTTTTTTTATTGCCTATCTTGCAAAGAAGGTGATTCTTGCTTTGGTGGTTCGTTAATTTAATCAATTTTTTTTCCCAATAGGTATGTGATCCTGCTGTCAGTGTATTTAAGGGTTACACTTTGCATAAAGAAACAGAGGAGTATCTTGCTTCTCGCGGGCTTAAAAATGCTTTGTACTCCATTGATGCAGATGATGTAAAAGAAGATTTGTTTAGCAATCTTGTGCCTTGTTGTTTCCAGGTAAAACACTCGAACATAATTAGTGTCAAAAAAATCATTTTGATAATCCTTATGTCCGATCAATTTTGATGCTTATCTGAAGTTTAGTAACTTGTGTTAGATGATTTTGAACCATTTCATTGTTGAAATTGCTAGTTATGTATATTTCAATATTGGACCTCTTTTTCTTCACATGGCAACATCATAAGAAGAACATGCCTATTTCAAAGGAATACGGTGATCAGAGAGCGTATGTTTAATGGAGCCCATAGTGGCATGGAATTGTGCTCTTTCCTCTTTTTTGCACGGTAATTCCTCTACCTGATTTCTAAGATTGACCTTTTATCTACTTCACAGTTTCGTACAAATCGTAGTTCCATATATTTGGCAAACTATGGAAGGTCAAAGATTTCAGATCCTTCAATTTTCTAGCTCACTTGTTCTCTTTATTTTTATTTTTATTTTTTTACTCACTCTCATCTGCATGTTTCTGTTGTTCCACAGGATGTAGTTGGATCTAGTTCTTTCTCGACCGAATCCTCAGAGCAACATCTCAATCTAGGGGATCCTGTTGTGGCACAACCAATACAAATCTGTAAGTTATGTTATTCCAATGTTTGCATCTTGTGAAATTGTGGTCCTTGTGCTCGAGAAATTCTGCCAATATCTGTTCAGGTCATTCTTGAGCGATGTGTATGAAGATGTGCCTTTGGTTGACATTGGTTTTGCCAAATGGTTTCATGTTAATAATGAACATGCTTATATTGCAATTTGTTACTAATGATAATAGGGTGCAGTATCTTTATTCTAGTTTGCTTATTTAAATTCAATGTTTTAGGTTGATGAACATATTAGTTCTATCTACTCGACAGTATGTACAAATATTGTACAATCATGAATTTGGTAAAAGGTGGAATGTCAAATATTAATAACCTTCATTTTGGCTCACATTCATCTGCATCTTCTTGTTCTTCCATAGGATGTGGTTGGGATCCAGTTCTATCCCAGTTGAATGTTCAAAACAACAATAGAATTATGGGTATTCAATTGAAGTGCAACCAATATCCCACAAACATGCAAGTTTATGTTATCACCAATGTGCAAATTTTGTGGATTCATGATTTTTGTACTTGAAAAGCATCTTTTAATATCTGTAAGGGTCATTCTTCAAGGATGTGTGAACAAATGTGCCTTTTGCTGAGCTTGATTTTGCCAAATTTTTCTATATTCAAGTGAATGTGTTACTTCTCCAGATGCTTGATTTCTTTCCTCCTTTCTTCTCCTTCTTATTTTCTTTCTTTCTTTCCTTCATTCTTCTCTCCGACGACAAACCGTCGGAACCGAGCTCGGCTGCTTGTTCTTCTCTCGGACGGAGACGGGGACGGGGACGGGGATGGGGATGGGGCCGGCTCGGGCTCGCCGCTCTGGCTCGGGCTCCGTGCCTCCGCGCAACGTGGACCGTCCAACCCGTGTCGCCGTTTATCCACACTTTGTTCTTGCTCCAAATAAAGCAAGTGCTGAAGTCAATCTAACCAAGCAGTCCAAATCACGATAATCTGAACAAAAACAAAAAAAATTGCATCCCAGTAAAATTATAATTTATTTTAGGAAGAACCATGTGTTGCCCAGAGATGGTCACCCAAGAGGGGGGTGAATTGGGTGTTTTAAAACTTTTTGTCTAATTAAAAATAAAACACACAAATGTATGAACTAAATTAAAGATAGAGGTATGAGAACAATCAATCGCAAACACAGGGTTTTATAGTGGTTCGGAGCTTCCACTGCTCCTACATCCACTCCCCAAAGCACCTTTGGGAATTTTCACTATAATCCAAGACTACAGTCCGGTAGTTTTGCGAGTTCACTACCAAACTCGTTGTTTTACACCGGGCTAACAACGAACCCTATAACCCCCAATTTCACCTAGGCTTGGGACGCCTTTCCCTTGTTCCAAGTCTCTTGACTGGAACAAGTACAATAACCAAAGGTTTTACAAAGGATTTGAAAGCTCTTAATAAGCAAATATGACAATGAGAAATAATGAAAAACCCGGAAGAATCCTTTTGCCGTTGGAAGCGTGGGTAATGGTGATTCTTCCGATGTGGATCGCATTGGCTTGAATGTGAGCTTTGAATGCCGAGCGGGAGAGAGTAGTTGAGCACGAAATCAGTTGGGAAACTTGAAAGCACTTGATTTCTTCACTTGAATGCACTAACTCCCTTGAACCTCTCTCTCTTGCTTCTCTCTTGAATGATCTTGTGTTGGGTTGGTGAGAAGTTGTTGGAAGGCACTTAAGAGCTCCTTTTTATAGCCCAAAAAGCAAATATAGCCGTTAGACACAAAGAAAGAAACGTTTGAAATTCAAACAAACCTGCAAAAAAGTGTCAGTCGCGTCCCAGGCGCTCCGGAGACGTCTTCGCTTCAATGCGAGACATCTCGCCTGTAAGATTTTTCTTTTGACGTTGTTTGGGGTCGACTCGGCGCTTTACGGGGACGTCTCGGGCTGTTTGCGCTTTTTGTATGGGGACGACTCCGCTGCCTTGGGGACGACTCCGCTGTTTTATCTTCGAAAAACAAGTCTTCTGGAATTCTCTGAGAGAGTCGACTCCGCTTTTTCAGGGGACGTCTCCGCTGCCTTATCACGGAAAAAGATATCCTCTGGAATACCCTGAGAGAGTCGACTCCGCACTCTCTGGGGACGACTCGGGAACTCTGCTTTTTACTTGCGGGGACGACTCCGCGTCCTGTGGAGACGACTCGAGCGCATCCCTTGAAATCGGCCTTTCTGCCGCCTCTGAGAGAGTCGACTCCGCCTCTGAGAGAGTCGACTCCGACCCTGCGAGACGCCTCGCCAGGTGCCGGGGACGTCTCCAAACGTGCCAGTTCTTCCTGTTTGTGCCAGAGACGTCTCTGGGACTAACCGGAGACGTCTCGGCTGTCCCTAATCTATTTTCTTCAACTCAAAAATTCTTCAATAAATCCTTAAAAATTATGAAAACTTGCCTAGACATTTCTTAACAATATTAATAATTAATCACCTGAAATTCTCAAATAAATTGTTAAGATAAATGAAATTATACTCTAGTGTTTTGTATTCATCAAAATCCATTAGGGGATCAACAATCTTCCCCTTTTTGATGATGACAAAACACTGAGTATATGCAAAATTCGAAATTTAAACATATACACAGTATTTGGTCAGATGTACAAGTATAATATTTTGATTTGAGCTAGATACAGTGTGCATAATTCAAAATAGTCAATTTTCAGTTCTATCCTTATGCATAAGATTGATCTTAATAGCTCTTAAGCAATTTTAGCATATCAACTGAATTTGAATCAAGTTAAAATTTAAATTAATAAAATATTGATGCTAAAGACCATTGAAGGCTAAGTTCTTTTTGACTCCCCCTTTCTTTTCCAGAAGGGCAATTATCTTAAAGCCAATATTCTTCAATTTTATCTTTTTCTAATTCAATTTTTAAGTATGAGTGTAAATTTTGCATTCCATATTTAGGTTCTACTCCATATACTCCATATATATATATATCTACTCAATACACTCCATAAATTTTGCATTCCAATATATTCAATATCCATATTGGTTCTACTCCCCCTTTTTGTCATCAGCAAAGAAGGGGACAAATTATCCTTAGGTACTTAAAACTCAATTCCTAGTAGAATTCAGCATATTACTATGAACCACTCAAGGATATTCAAGTTATTTTCATTTCACTCCCCCTTTGTTTTGGAATTCATTTCAGACTCCTCTTTTTGTTTAAAATAGTTATCACAAGATGTGCTCCCCCTGTTGGATATGCATTGATAAATTGTGTCAAATTTGAACACTTAAGGTATGTTATGAGATTTTTATGGCACAACACAGAATCACATACACAAAGTTTGATTCCACAGGATTTGAAACAAACACAAGATTTCAAAAGAAATTGTATGTCATTCATATGTCATTGCAATCATTTGAAGGCATTACAAGGGTAAAAGAAAAAAGAGGAAATCATTACAAGTATTGATTCCTAATACAAAAGAAGTGTCAAAATGAGCCTAGGGTTTTACAAAAATAGATGAACCCTAGATGTCTACAAAATGTCCCTCATCGGCGACGTTGTTCAATAGCCCTAGCAGCTGCCTCTATAAATGCATTTATTGAGTCCAGTAGAGTTTTGAACTGATCTCCTTGAGATTGATGGAAGGCTGCTACTAGTGCTTCAAACTCGAGACTTGCCCTTTCAATTTTTTCTTTAAGTTAGGCAGCCACGGTGCCCAAATTGCCTCCAGGGCTCGTCAACTCTTGAAGACCATCTGATATGATCTTCAATTTCTCCTGTAGCTCAATTGATCGTATAGTTTGGATGGTACCCACATGAACCAACTCTGATGCTGTAGCTTCTACCTGGGTTTTGATCTCCTTCAATTCTTGTAGAAGCCCTTCATGTGAGGTACGAATGGGGGCCAACTCAGCAGTGATCATCGATCTCATCTCCTCTCTCATCTGCTGGCATATCACAGATGCTAGAGTGTGCATCTGTTCATCTGACAAGGAGAAGGGCCCACTAACTGGAGGAGGAGGAGGCACAGATGTGGAAGGTCCAGCTGAGCTGGAGGGTACATCAGGAAAGCCCATATGGCTATGTGGAGGAGAGTGGTGGTCAGGCTCCTGATGTGGGATCTCGGGCTCTAAGGTTTGAGATCTTCTTTTAGGGACCTTAACCCAAGACCCATCTACCTTGTGAAACTCCATTCTACGCATTGTGCTTTCATTATAATAGTCGGTGTTTCTCAAGGGTTTTGCAGGTTCATTTTCTGGAATGTGAACCTTGAAATGTTTGAATACTAGGGTAAAGATCATCCCATAGGGTATGCTAAACCTAAAATACCTATGACATATAGAAATGTAGTTTAACATAAGTCTAGGTAGGTTTAGGGGAATCCCTAGTAAGATATGGTGCATGATCACTAAATCTCGTTCCGAAACAAAATCGAAGCGGCCGGTTTTTGGAAGCAAGACCTGGTTGACAATACTCAAAAGTAGTCTCATTTCGGCATTTAGGTCTTGTGAGTTAACTACATCAAGAGGGCCGCAGTCCTCTCTCCCTAATAGTAGGTTTAGGGCTATTTCCCTTTGGGGATGTGAGGTCGGAGCCTCACCGTCTTTAGGGATTTGCAACACGCTAGAAAGGATATCCTCGTTAATCTCTATCAATGTCCCTCAGACATATGCAGTGTACCCCGAGTCCCCTAAGGCCATATTACTAAACATCTCTCTAACTAGGCCGGGGTAGGTTGATGTATTGAGGGTACAAAGGTATTTCCACCCTTGGGCACGGAGTCTCTCTCCAATAGAGAACCCCTCACTATCTAGAAAATGAAAATCTATATACCTACCGGTGGTTACTGTGCGATTCGCACAGGAAATGGTCGTGGTTGGCGGAGCAACCGGAGGAGACGGCGCGGAAGGCTCTTCCCTCCGTTCCTCATTGTCGGTCGCAACCCTAGGACGCCTCCCACCGGTTCTCCTAGCTCTTTTAGGTGCCATAGTTCGGAAACCCTAGGGAAATGGGGAGTTTTGGTTCGGTTTGAGGTGGAGAGAAAAATGGAGGCTAGGGTTTTGTGTTTTGTTGGGGATGAAAGGGATAGCTCGGGTCGGCTCAAGCTGTTTCGACCTATTTTAAAAACCCTCGTTCGGTCCCCGAGACGTCTCCGTGACTAACGCGAGACGTCTCGCCGGGGGGACGTCTCTGCGATTTGCCAGAGACGTCTCCGGCACTGAAACATTTCAGACTAATTTCTATCTTTTTCCAATTTATTTTATTTAACCACACTAATCAACATGATTTCTTTTGGTGAATACAGAGTGAATTTGTTTGTGATCTTTCCCTTTAATAATACATCCTATAAAAGTTTGATAATGATTCTTGAATTATTAATATTGAAATGAGGAATGTTTGACCAAATTTCGAATACCTATGAAATAGGCTCTGAAAATATCTCCATGAAGAGTCCAAGGGAGGGTAACCATCCTCCGAAAAGTCGAACAATTCGTCATTTAACTTAGATAGATTGATGCTTTCACTTATGTTGACCTTGAGGTGGATTACTAGTTTGAGTAGCAAAGCATTGCAATACAAGTTCAATTTAATTGCTAGGATCATACAAGCTCAAAGCATTCCTTAAGAAGTTGAACCTATCTTTACAAAGGGGCTTTGTAAAGATTTCGGCCAATTGATTTTCAGTACATACATATTCAATCATCACATCATTTTTCAGCACATGATCCCTAATAAAGTGATGCCTAATCTCTATATGTTTTGATTTTGAGTGTTGGACAGGATTTTTTGTTAAATTAATTGCACTTGTATTATCACATTTAATTGGTATATTGTCCATTTTGATACCGAAGTCTTCAAGTTGTTGCTTAATCCAAAGAACTTGGGCACAACAGCTTCCAGCTGCAATGTACTCAGCCTCAGCTGTGGATAAGGCAACTGAATTCTGTTTCTTGCTAAACCAAGAAACCAAATTAGCACCCAAGAATTGACATGTGCCACTTGTGCTTTTCCTGTCGAGTTTGCACCCGGCAAAATCAGCATCGGAATAAGCAATTAAGTTTATGTCAGATTGTTTAGAGTACCATAAGCCTACATTAGATGTCCCTACTAGATATCTGAAAATTCTTTTAACAGCTTGCAAGTGTGATTCCTTAGGACATGCTTGGTATCTAGCACACATGCAAACACTGAATAATATATCTAGTCTACTAGCAGTAAGGTAAAGTAAAGAGCCTATCATACCTTTGTACAATTTGCAGTCTATAGTTTTACCTTTTTTATCTTTGTCAAGCTTGCAACTTGAGCCCATGGGTGTGCTGATTTCCTTTGCATCCTTCATCTTGAATTTTTCCAACATTTCCTTGATATATTTGGACTGACTGATGAAGATGCCTTCCTCTGATTGTTTTATTTGTAGCCCAAGGAAGAAGTTGAGCTCACCCATCATGCTCATTTCAAATTCTCCCTGCATAAGCTTGGCAAACTCTTGACAAAGACTATCATTAGTAGCACCAAAAATTATATCATCCACATAAATTTGTACAAGCAATAAGTCATTTCCTTTTCTTTTAATGAAGAGGGTTTTGTCTACATTTCCTCTCTTAAATTTATTTTCAATTAGAAAATTACTTAATCTTTCATACCATGCCCTAGGGGCTTGCTTCAGTCCATACAATGCTTTATGTAATTTATAAACATAATCTGGATGTAAGTGGTTTTCAAAACCTGAAGGTTGTCCTACATAAACTTTCTCCATTATATAACCATTTAAAAATGCACTTTTTACATCCATTTGATAGAGTTTAAAATCCATGAAGCAAGCATATGCCAAGAGTAGCCTAATAGCCTCTAACCTAGCAACAGGAGCAAAAGTTTCATCAAAATCTATTCCTTCCTCCTGATTATAGCCTTTGGCAACTAGTCTAGCTTTGTTTCTTATAACTATTCCATCTTCATCTAGTTTATTTCTATACACCCACTTGGTGCCTATGTTGAAACATTAGGGGGTTTTTTCATTAGAGTCCAAACTTGATTTCTTTCAAATTGATTTAATTCCTCTTGCATAGCATTTATCCAATTTTCATCCTTTTCGGCTTCCTCTAGTGACTTAGGCTCTATTTGTGAAACGAAAGCAAGATAATTACTAGTATTTCTTAGAGAGGATCCTGTCCTTACCCCTTGTGAGGGATCACCAAGGATTAAATCCCTTGGATGACCATGTGCATACCTCCATTCCCTCGGAAGATCTTGATTTCTTGCTTGAGATTGATCTTCTTCATCTTGCTGAATTGTATCTTCCTTGACTTCATCTTCAAGTTGTTTTTCTTGTATGGAGAACTCCTTCATTCTGTCTTCAAGTATACCTGCATCACTATCTTCTTCTTTTCTAGAAGAATCTTCATTAGCTTCATCAAAAACAACATGAATGGATTCTTCAACAACGAGAGTTCTCTTGTTGAAGACTCTGTATGCTCTACTAGATGAGGAATAACCTAAGAAGATTTCCTCATCTGATTTAGCACTAAATTTACTTAGATTGTCCTTTCCATTGTTTAAAATAAAGCATCGACAACCGAAAACATGAAAATAGCTTATATTTGGTTTCTTACTTTTTATCAACTCATAAGGTGTTTTCTTTAAGATGGATCTAACTAAAGCACGGTTTAAAATATGACATGAAGTATTTATTGCTTCAGCCCAAAAGTACTTTGGTAGATCCGATTTGCACAACATGGTACGAGCCATATCTGCTAGTGTGCGATTCTTCCTTTCCACCACCCCATTTTGTTGGGGTGTCCCAGGTGCCGAGAAATTGTGATTGATACCATTTTCTTCACAAAATTTTTCAAAATACTGATTTTCAAACTCGGTACCATGATCACTCCTAATTGCTTTTAGTTTAAGATTGAGTTCATTCGAAACCCTATTATGAAACTTGATAAAAGCGGGAAAGGACTCATCTTTATGTGCAAGAAATGAAACCCATGTAAAACGTGAAAAATCATCAACAATTACAAGACCAAATTTCTTACCCCCTAGACTAGCAGTTCTAGTGGGTCCAAACAAATCCATGTGAATTAGTTCTAAGGGTTTTGATGTTGAGACTATGTTCTTAGACTTGAAAGAACTTCTTGTTTGTTTCCCTAATTGACATGCAGCACAAATTTTGTTCTTTTCAAAGTCTATTTTTGGTAGTCCTTTGACTAGATCTTTTGTAATTAATTTAGAGATTAAATCCATGCTAGCATGCCCTAACCTACGATGCCATAACCAACTAGTCTCATTGACTTTGGGATCCATGGCTACAAGACATTGGCCATCCTTCATGGTGAGATCATCAAGATCTACCATGTAAACATTTCCATGCCTATGTCCTGTGAGTATGATCTCATTGTCAATTGGACTACTAATTATGCATAGTGATGATTCAAATGACACTTTAAAGCCCTTGTCACAAAATTGACTTATACTTAATAAATTATGTTTTAGTCCATTAACTAACAATACATTGTCAATAAAAGAGGAGGATGATATAGAGATTTTACCAATACCAATGATTTGACCTTTAGCATTGTCTCCAAATGTGACTACTCCTCCTTCTTTTGATTTCAAGGTGACGAGAAGACTCTTGTCACCGGTCATATGCCTTGAGCAACCACTATCAAGATACCACATTCTCTTTTTATTTTCGGCTGCAAGGCATACCTGCAAAATAATCATGTGAAGCTCTTAGGTACCCAAGTTTTCTTGGGTCCTTCCTGGTTAGTGTAGTTGGTTCCCTTAGGCACCCATACTTTAGTTGTTGTTTTACCCCTTACAAATGTATTCTTGTTAGTTTGAATCTTTCTTTGAATGCAAGAATAGGCTTTATGTCCACTTTTTCCACAATGAAAGCATGTAGGTTTTTCAGATTTGACATCTTTTGCTTTCACAAAGAAATTCTTTAAATACTTTTGTTGTTTGCTAGTTTTATATCCTAGACCGGCTTTATTAAAAACAGCTCTTTGATTGGATAGAATAAGATTTAACTTTTCAGAGCTATGTGTAAATTTTTCAACAATTGGTTTGTACTTATGTACCTCATTCTTGAGATCCAAATTTTCTTTAACTAATTCTTCCTTATCCTTTTTAAGGAGTTCAACATTTTGCGCAAGTAAGGTATTACTATTGAGTAGGAATTTAACTTTTAGATTTAATTCCTTAATTTGTGTTTTTGCCGTTTCATTTTCAATGCTAAGTTTTGAATTTTTATTTTCTAGGTCAATGGTATTAACTTTTTTTAAAGCTCTCCTTCTCAATCAATAGGTTTTCAATATCATCCTTTAGTTTTTGATTGGAGGCTTTTAATTCTTTATTCTTTGCTCCTAACATACTACAATCACTCATGAGTTCTTGAAAAGCTTCATATAATTCTTCTAAAGTAAAATTTGTAGTTGAGCTATGACTTACCTCATCGTCTTCGAATGCCATGAAGCACAAATTGGCGGTCTCTTCCTTCTCTTCCTCGGAGGATGATGTGTCACTATCATCCCATGTTGCTTTCAATGCCTTCTTCTTCTTCTTTCCAAAGTGCTTCTTCTGTTGAGGGCATTCGGAACGGATGTGTCCCGGTCTCTTGCAATCATAACAAATGATTGGGTCTCTTTCCTTTTCTTTTTCCTTTTCCCAATCATTTCTCCCTCCGAACTTCTTTCTTGGGAAGGGTTTCTTTCTTCTCATGAATTTCTTAAACTTCCTTACTATTAAACCCAAGTCCTCATCTTCGCTTTCTTCTTCACTCTCACTACTTTCTTCTTCACACACACTCGAAGTGGCCTTGAGTGCGATTGTCTTCTTCTTTGGCACATCTTCTTCATGTTGCTTCATTGTGAGCTCATGCGTCATCAATGAGCCCAATAGTTGTTCGAGTACCAATGTGTTGAGGTCTTTAGCTTCTACAATCGCCGTGACCTTCGCTTCCCAAGCTTTCGGCAAAGATCTGAGAATTTTACTCACAAGTTCTGGGTTAGTATAAGATTTACCCAAATTCTTTAAACCATTTATTATATCGGTGAAGCATGTGAACATGCATGTGATGGTTTCATTGGGTTCCATTTTAAACAACTCATATTTGTGAACTAGAATGTTCACTTTAGATTCTTTGACTTGATTTGTACCCTCGTGGGTAACTTCAAGCCTATCCCATATTTCCTTGGCGGAACTACAGGTGGAGACTCTATTGAACTCATTTACATCTAGAGCACAAAATAATGAGTTCATGGCTCTAGAATTGAGTTGAACCATCCTACTATCATTCTCATCCCAATCATCCTCAGGTTTGGAAACTTGAATGCCATTTACCATGTGAGATGGTTCGTGTGGTCCCTTGATTATAACCCTCCACAAGGCATAATCTTGTGCTTGAATAAAAATTCTCATTCTAGTCTTCCAATAGGTATAATTTGTCCCATTGAAGAGTGGAGGTCTATTGGTTGCCTGCCCCTCAGCAGGAACATTGTTGAAGGGTGTTGCCATCTAGATCTTTGGCTAAGACGGTTAGGTCTTCAAGAAATACACAGAGCACCTGCTCTGATACCACTTGTTGCCCAGAGATGGTCACCCAAGAGGGGGGTGAATTGGGTGTTTTAATACTTTTTGTCTAATTAAAAATAAAATACACAAATGTATGAAATAAAGTAAAGATAGAGGTATGAGAACAATCAATCGCAAACACAGGGTTTTATAGTGGTTCGGAGCTTCCACTGCTCCTACATCCACTCCCCAAAGCACCTTTGGGAATTTCCACTATAATCCAAGATTACAGTCCGGTAGTTTTGCGAGTTCACTACCAAACTCGTTGTTTTACACCGGGCTAACAACGAACCCTATAACCCCCAATTTCACCTAGGCTTGGGACGCCTTTCCCTTGTTCCAAGTCCCTTGACTGGAACAAGTACAATAACCAAAGGTTTTACCAAGGATTTGAAAGCTCTTAATAAGCAAATATGACAATGAGAAATAATGAAAAACCCGGAAGAACCCTTTTGCCGTTGGAAGCGTGGGTAATGGTGATTCTTCCGATGTGGATCGCGTTGGCTTGAATGTGAGCTTTGAATGCCGAGCGGGAGAGAGTAGTTGAGCACGAAATCAGTTGGAAAACTTGAAAGTACTTGATTTCTTCACTTGAATGCACTAACTCCCTTGAACCTCTCTCTCTTGCTTCTCTCTTGAATGATCTTGTGTTGGGTTGGTGAGAAGTTGTTGGAAGGCACTTAAGAGCTCCCTTTTATAGCCCAAAAAGCAAATATAGCCGTTAGACACAAAGAAAGAAATGTTTGAAATTCAAACAAACCTGCAAAAAGGTGTCAGTCGCATCCCAGGTGCTCCGGAGACGTCTCCGCTTCAACGCGAGACGTCTCGCCTATAAGATTTTTCTTTTGACGTTGTTTGGGGTCGACTCGGCGCTTTACGGGGACGTCTCGGGCTGTTTGCGCTTTTTGCATGGGGACGACTCCGCTGCCTTGGGGACGACTCCGCTGTTTTATCTTCGAAAAACAAGTCTTCTGAAATTCTCTGAGAGAGTCGACTCCGCTTTTTCAGGGGACGTCTCCGCTGCCTTATCACGGAAAAAGATATCCTCTAGAATACCCTGAGAGAGTCGACTCCGCACTCTCTAGGGACGACTCGGGAACTCTGCTTTTTACTTGCGGGGACGACTCCGCGTCCTGTGGAGACGACTCGGGCGCATCCCTTGAAATCGGCCTTTCTGCCGCCTCTGAGAGAGTCGACTCCGCCTCTGAGAGAGTCGACTCCGACCCTGCGATGCGAGACGCCTCGCCAGGTGCCGGGGACGTCTCCAAACGTGCCAGTTCTTCCTGTTTGTGCCAGAGACATCTCTGGGACTAACCGGAGACGTCTCGGCTGTCCCTGATCTATTTTCTTCAACTCAAAAATTCTTCAATAAATCCTTAAAAATTATGGAAACTTGCCTAGACATTTCTTAACAATATTAATAATTAATCACCTGAAATTCTCAAATAAATTGTTAAGATAAATGGAATTATACTCTAGTGTTTTGTATTCATCAAAATCCATTAGGGGGTCAACACCATGCTAGATGGGGTCGAACTAAGGGTGGGTACAAAAATTTGATATTTATTATTTTGCCAAATACTCTGAATGTTAAACTGCTGCAATATGTAAATAAATATAATTCATAAATTTGTAAATCAATTTAGAGGCAATTAGACTGCTTCATCTGACCCCCTGACTATGATTTAAAATGATCCATGTCTTAACTCCAACAGACTAATGAACAGGGATAAATGGTACGATACAAATTCGAGCCGAGATGGAAACTTTGCAACCAAAATAATACCTAAAAATACAGGATGTTGTTTGATAAATCCGACTAATGGAGCAAACAGTTTAAAGAAATCTGATACCATCTTGTCTGTGGGAATAAAAGCAACAGCAAGCTTTCCCTCTATCCAAAAAATAAAAAATAAAAATAAACACAAAACCTTCCGATTGGACAAAAAATGAAAATAATAACCGTCCTAGGTGGGCTTGATCAATGATAAGTACAACATAAATCCATCTTTCATTATTTGCTGAACAAGTTTTTTTGTTTTATCTTTTTCTTTTTTTCCCTTTGTGTTTTTCTGATAATTAATAACAAGCAGATTGTTGAGCTGCTACAAGATTATGACCACAAATTGGCCGGATCTATCCATGACCTGAATGCAACCTGAGTAGACTACAAATTCTTAATCGGATTGGGGTCAAAAATTGAACTTCATTTGAAAACTAGGTCAGTTCTAGATTTTATAATTTCTAATCCAATCCTGACTCGTCTTAGCTCATGTATCACTCAAGTCTAATTTGGGTCAAAAAAAAAAAGGCTGGCTCATTCTGAAACTAACCCCTTTGTGGCCCCCTATAGTATAAAAAATATTTTTAATATAAATCTGTGAATCAAACTGTCATATGCTTTAACACGATCCAACTTATGAATGACGATAGTTGGACTCCTACACATGTTCTATTGCTCTTATGAAACTTTGCAACGAAAATACTAAAAAGGTGAAAGTAAATTTTGCATAAAAAACCACTTAATTATTGATTTGTAAAGAAAAAAAAATAGATTTTTCTTTCTCATAACGGCCGACACATTAGAACTTCTTGGATAAGTTTAACCTTGGATCTAAATACAAGATGGATAATATTGCACAAAAAATATTTGACTTTTCTTAATTATTGATTTTTAAAAGACAAAGATTGGACTATTCTTGCACATAAGGATGCACAATTAGAACTTTTTGGATAAGTTTAACCTTGGATCTAAATACAAGATGGATAATATACACATTTAAAATGCCCCATACATGTTTACCAAATACTATACATACATAATTATGTATATATTTATGTATATTTATAAATGCAAGTATGTATATATGTAAGTATGTGTGTCTATACATATATATATTCTTAATAATAATAATATATGTATATTCTAAATATGTGACAAATATTTGTTTACTTAGATAAAATGGATGATGGTGTTTTTTAGTAATTTGTTTTACCAAAAAGATTAAAACAATATATATTGAGAGTAGGATTCAAAAATAATTTTAGCAAATTGTTTTTTGTCAAAATGGATGGGAGGAGAAATGTTTTTAGTAATTTGCTTCATTAAAAAACGTTATGTTGAGAGTGGGATTTGAACCCACGCCCTTTCGACCCAGAACCTTAATCTGGCGCCTCAGACCAACTCGGCCATCTCAACCAGTTGCATTAGATGTATTGTTTTTAATTATTAAGAATCAAAGTACCCGAGCTCAACCTCCCCATTGAATTCTTATCTGGACCAAATTAAAAAGTTTCTAATCCACAAGCTGGGCCTCGATCTAAGCCATTTACCTTAAGAATATGCTAATAGGCTTCGCTTGGTCCTATTATTAGTTCTATATGCTGCTATCTGATAAATATTTCAATCATATACTTCCAAATCAAAATCAGAAATAATTTGCTAAAATTAAAAATAATGTATAAAACTACATAATTCTAACAATTCTAGTAGCACAGTAGCATGTTTCACGCCATTCATCAATCCCATCTTCCAGAAGGGGCATGCAAATTTGATAGAGATACATAATTTGATGGATTCTCTGGTTCTGACTGAAGAAGGAACCTGGAAGCCAGATCTTGCATTTCCTGGTTTTTATGAATCACAGAAGCACCAAAAAGAGCTCCCCAAACACTAGATAAAGAGGGTGCAACTGGCATTGAATTTATAAAATCCACAGCTTGATTCAGCTATCACGGTGTCGGACCCGAACACGAGGCAGATAGCGAGGGAATGGATGCCTCTGCCGGTGCCGGAGTCGACAAGCTCGGCGGAGGCCTTGGCCAGGATGGCGAGGGTGAAATGATCAGGAGATTGGTGAGTGCGCATGCGGCGGAAGATGGCGAGGGGCTCGATGAAGAGGCCGGCGCGGGAGTAGGCGGCGAGGAGGGCGTTCCTGAGGAAGATGTTGGACGGGGCGCCGGTGGCCGCGGCGGAGTCGAAGACGAGGCGAGAGAGGGAGCGGAAGCCGAGGCGGGAGTAGGCGGAGATGAGAGCGGACGAGAGGACGGGGTGGCGGTGGAGGCCAATGGGGAAGGCGCGGGCGTGGGCTCGCTGGGCAAGCCGGAGGGCGCCGGCGCCGGCGGCGAGACGGAGGAGGCCGGAGAGGGACCGGACGGCGGCCGAGGGGGAAGGGGAGAACATCGGGAGAGAGGGAGAGGAGATTGGGTAGGGGCTAAGGTTCCGATAACGGCGTTATTCCAATATAACGGCCTCCATTGCCGCCGACTGTTATATCGGTAATCTGAGCCGTTATTTGCCCGATTACAAAAGGGTGATTTCAATTTTTTATATTAAAATACGAGTGTTATAACAGCCGTTACAGCGTTTGTTTTTCCTGGTGCGCAAACCCTTTTAGAGAGAAAATTGTACAAAAAATTGTTTTATTTAGAATAAAAATAGAAATAACAGCAGGTTATAATACGTAGCCTTTGCTGACTCTGATACCAATTGTCGCAGATGAAAGGATGGAGAGGAAGCCGGCTAAGGGGAAGATGGCTTGATAAGGAAAGGATACCCTAGAGTTTATATGTAATACAGATAGCGAAATATTGGCTCTATGACCAACATGTAGACTTATAGCAGGCCATTATAACATTATAATCGTCATCATCCTTTTACTTCCCCTGTTGTTAGCGTGTGGTTCCAAATTTTTATTGTTAAATAACAAACATTAGGATATCCGATGTAACATTATTATTATTATTATTATTATTATTTATGTAGGTGCACAAACTCTTTTAAAGAGAAAATTGTAATTTAGAATCAAAATAGAAATAACAATCATACCGTACAATGGATTGTTATAAGAGTCATCTTTTAGATATATTATTTTAAAATAAAATTTTTTAATTTGTATCTAAAGACTAAAAGTCAAAAATTGTAGCAAATTGTAAGCAATCTATTCTTGTTAGAAGGTTTAAGATGATTTGTAATCTTACAGCAGCCTGTAACAGGTTTGGGCCCCCTTTGTTATATTATATGCATTATAACAAAGAAAAAGATAATGACTGCAATAGCAGATTATTCAGCGTAAGAATAGCTTGTTATAAAATGGATGGAAGGTAGATAACCAAAATGGTAAAGCTTGAAATGTAACTAACCTTTTCAAATAATTTGAGAGGTCCAAATAGAATTGCTTGCTGAATGAGAATTCGTAAAGCTTTCAAATAATTGAAAGAAGGTTTGACTGATTATGATTATGGTTGCGTGAGAACAAAGTGAAAATTTAGTAAACAAATTGACTATGAATTTCATAAACCAGCTAGATGCATTGTTATCAGACAGATTTCTATGTTATCAATATTGTCTTCAGTTTTATCATGCCATAAATTATGAATGAACCTACATAACACATAATTTGGATCAGAGTTACAGAATCATCTTGAAAAAATAGGATGGAAGGCTTATGCAATGCCTGTAAAGTCAGGAGCTTAAAAACAAAGTAAATCTTTATACAAGTAGGACAAAGCAAACTAAATCTTTCTGAAGTCACCCTTTATGATTCGTGAGGCCCAAGATTTTCTCAAGCATCGCAGAGAAAAATAGGTTCCATATAGCACATTCAACTTTTCAGACATCAAAACTCAAGAATCATATATAACAGGGTTTTAAGCAGACATATATGACGCGTATGAGAAAGATGATGGACAACTCATTTCTTCAGCCACCTTAGTTGCCAAACTCATTCGTACCACATGTTTGTTACTTCATTAAACAGTCAAGCCGACAGGTGCACCACATATGGAAGCCTCAGGCTAAAATTGATTGCAGGGGAGTTATACTCCATGATATACAGAAAATCAAATTCTATTATGTACACTTTCATTTTTTAATGTAAAAAAGAAATTGTCTGAAACCAGGTTTGAACCAGTATATTGTATAATCAATATGGCATAACAAGAAGACTAAACAGTCTATGTCACACAATATAAGACATTGATTCCATCTCGAGTGCACTAATGCAGCTGTTGAATCTGCATATGAAACCCCAAGAATGCCAGGTTGTTGCTTTCTAAATAACACAAGAAAAAATATATATATGGGACCTATGACAAATGAATTACAATTAGCAAAAATTCAGAAGAAATTGTTGTCCCCAGCTGTTTGTTTGCTAACTCCCTTGTTCAAATTTTTATGGTCTTCAACAGGCATCCTTCATAAAAATGGCCATCATGATGATTAGTTAATTATGGCTAAATACCCATAAGACCTCAGAAATCCATGTTGTTGACGGCAGCACGGTCACGAACTGACACAATTCTCCCAAGCACCAAACCTAGAGCTGAAGCTACCGCCTCCGGTTTGCTGAGCGTACTCATCAATAACTTTGTGTGCACAGGCATCCCATGTCTTTACGATTTCTCTAAGCAAAAGGGGCTGTGGAAGGTCACGGAGGGACATTCTGAACCTTGACCATGCCTTGACAGAAAGATCTCCGAACTCCTTGCTATAGGAACACATGATTGAATAAGAAAAATTGCAGGTCAGATATAGAAGGGAGTGGTGAACTCAAACCCCCTAAGCATGAAAATCACAACAATTTCATCTCACCTCAGTTCGCTTGGTAACATGTCTAGAAGTATGGGGGATGATTTTGGATAATTGGTAGGAATGAGAATCCTCAGAGGCACAATTGGAGACTGCATAAACAAAATGTTGAATCAATACTAGATAGATCAATGAGGAGTTCATATATGTACCTCTGCCTTTTGGCTATTTAGGGCTCACCATCTGATCTGAAGCGAACTGTGATTTCAAGTTCGGACAAAGAAACACAGCATTAAAACAACATTTGATAACTGTCCCTTCTCCCCCAGCTGCAGCAGCAACCATATCAGCATCTTCACTTGCAGTTATCACCATACCAATCAATTTTTGATTTATCTCGTTGATCTCTTCCAGTAGAGCATGGTTGACCTGCATCGAGGAGATCTTAATAGACAGTAAGAATACCAAAAACTAAGTAGCATGATGATATTAGATGATAGACAATGTGCAACTGTTCTTTCAAGGCTTATAAAAATTTATGTGCACATGTAATTTTAATTTACATCATCTTAAGCCTTGGAACTAGTTCCAGATGCTCGTCTAATATATTTCCATTGCAATTTAATAATGAGAAAAGAAAAGAACGAGTATACAATAATAAAATATCAGTTCACATAGACATGCCTCACCTCTGGAAACCAACTACATAATGCATCTGTCAATGTACTAAAAATAATTTTAAAAAAATCTGCATTTTCTTTCGAAGCTGTAATTTTGTGCTTAACATAAGGTCATCTCCACAGAATTACATCTTTAGAGGATTTGATTATGTTGTTTGGAAATGTACTATTCAAAAAATTAAACCTCATATGGCAGTTTCTGGACTATTTGTTACAAGCCCACCTTATTATCTTGATTAAGCCTGATCTATCATAAATTATTTCTGGAACAGTTCAATCATTATCTAATTGATATCCAAGAAATAAATGTTGTTTTAATTTGTCAAAAATGGAAAATTTCTTTAGTAAGGGTTGTTTTACTCAAACATTAACAATAATCATCCAGCTTTGTCACAATATATGGCATTGGCTTTATGGATTGTAATTAGCTCAAACAGTTTTGACATAGTTTTTACTTTTCCAGGGCCATCCATAGTATTAGTTCAAGCTTTTCCAAATCCTTCTTCACAATCACCATCTACGTGACCTTATGTCTTCTCTTCTATGCTTCTACATCTTTTAAAACATATTAGAACCTATCTTTGCTGGTACCCCATTAGGTCCTCACTGAATATTGCTCATACCGAATTTGATGATTCTCCCATCATTTCCATAATTTCAGCAACTCCAATGGAATTTCACCCTCGATCTTTCTTTTTTCAATAAAAAAACATAAATCCATGTCAAAATTCTCATTTCTGCTACACCCACCTCTTTTCGTTGGTTCTTTTTTGCTTGCCTATTATTTAGGTAAATTCATGAAACCCCCGAGTCGTTCTATAGATTATCAGCAATACCTTATTTATCACATAAAACCCCAAAGGCACCTCTACGCTTCATCCAACTAGCTCTAGTTCTATTACATATATCTTCATCTATCTCTCCTTATTCTGTATAATAAGTCCAAGCTAACAAAAACCACCACTCTGAAGCATAATTGACCTTTATCCTAGGGGAAAACGGCTTAATTGTACACAAGAATTTATAATTTAGACATAAAAGCTGAACACTGCAGACTTACATACATTAATAATAGAAAACATTTAGTGATGCTACACAAGAAAACGAATTGGATTATACCATACCTCAACTTTTTGTCTCTTGAAATTGGATGTTGAAGTTGATTCAAGTTCAGATTGTTGGAAACTATCACTCATGCTGCCAGCTGATGGCATAACATTCAAGAGCCTGGCAGTTATATCACGCTTCAATTTTTTTGTCATATTATTTCCATCCTGTGACATGAGTTCCTGAGCTTCCAAATGGAACTTTGTTGAGGCAACTAAATCTTCACCAAGAGCAGCTCTGGAACCATTTCCAGGTGCTGAGCCTGCTATTCCATCAATCATGCTGATAACAGAGCGAATATCATTAACAGAGGAGCTCAGCTTCTTTGGTGATAAGGATTGTACCTGAAAGAGTAGCAAAAACAATAAAGTTTTCATACTTCTTAAAACTTGGAAAACATACTGCATATGCATGCTAACATATTAGTAGCTAACTTCTTATCTATACAATTGGTACCAAGCAAGGAATGCTGAACCGGCCTGTACCAGCCGGTTCAGCCCATACCGAACCAGTACCGGCTCTGACCGGTCTGGTTCGGTGTTAAAAATTGGTACCGGCCAACCGTACTGGCATGTATCTTCCAAATATTTTGGATGCGTGAATTAAGCTAAACCAGTGGTACCGGTTCGATACTGGTTCGGACCGGTACCGGCGCCTACCAATACGTTATATTTTTATATAGAAAATATTTACAACACATGAGGCATACCTTTAAGCAAGCTGTTTAAATATTGATACAAGTGCAGCAACAAGACAGTCTCTGGACCAGAATTTCGAAGAAAGTAAATAGCCCTAAATAAAAAAAATAACTTTTTCACTTCCTGCAGCTGTAGCATGCCAAAAGGCTGGACAACAAGATACATAAGAGCCTCGATAAATTAAAGAGCCCTACATTATTTTGCAAATGCTTGAAATTGTTGACCAACATGATTTTATCTTGTGCACATATAATGCTCTTTCTCCACTAAAAATGTTTAACATCCAGTCCTTGGATGTCCCAGGCAGACATATAGACCGGCCTCCAAATATAGTCAATTCAAGAATTTATTAAAATAACCATTTGATGGATGAAACACCCATCCAAGCATCTAGAGATTCTAGACAGCCATTCGAATGTTTAGATAGCACTTTTAAGCATTAGTAGGTTGTAAAAAAAGAGCATAAAATCTAACAATTGAAGAAAAGAAAAAAGAAAAGGACATGCACCGGAAAACCTTCTCATCAGATTATGCTATAGTTGAAAGCAAATCTATTATTTACTTAATCAAATCATGAATTAGAAAATGGTTGGAATCAGATTCTGGACAGCCCAATATTTAATAAATTCACCCTAACCAGTAAATTTTGGCCTCTACCAGTGTACATCCAGTTCATGGAAAAGACCAGGTTACCAAATACCAACCATAACAGGTCAACCGCTTGTTGAACTAGCTCACACTAGTTCAAGCAGAACTGGAAGCTGTTTCTTAGTTTATAAAAAAGTAATTTCTAAAATTTTAAGGAAAAGAATCAAGAAGAAGAAAAAGGAAGAGAAAAAACGGAAGAATGTGAGAAAAGAGTAAAAATTATGAAATATTTAAAAATCGGGTTTGAACTGATGAGGTGATTGTAAAAAAACACAAAATTTCTGGAATTAAGGAAATTCCTTTTGACCTCAACTGATATGATTTCTTTTTTTCAAAGAGAGACTGTAATTCTCTTGCAGGACCCCCAATCATGATAAGATGTTGGATTGATGATTGAAGATTGAGATCACTTTGACTGGGGCTTACACTTTGACAGCTCCACACAAGATCATCAATCTATTCAATCAGCGATTCCATGGAACTAATAGGAGCTTCAAGAGGCACAAGAATGCGTATGGGAAATGGCGACATCAATCACTAAATAACCTTGTAAAAACATGGCTTTTGCAAATAAAATACAAGTTTAAAATTTTAATAACTTCAGATACATGGATGTCTGAATGAAATTTTTTATTAAATGATATCAAAAAAACATGTCCCATATTCAATGTAGCCTGTAACTTCATAATGATTAAAAGTTAATATAACATGTAAGTAACATTCATAATGACTACAAAAATCTAGCTTTACAATGTGAAATGCAGCAAAATCCTCATCAATAAACACTTACAATGTTTTAGCTATATTGCAGATGTTGAGAATCAATATTTCAGATCCATGAATGCAAATAATTGAACAAAGAAAATGGTCTAATAACTTTTCTTGATTAATTACCAAGTTTTCACAAAATCATATAAAGACCAATATATAAAAGCGCTTTAGAAAAGTTGACTGACCGCTTTGATTAAGCGATTTATAGGCTGTTCTTTGGCATTTGATTTGCCCAGAGTTGTAAATACAACATTCGCCTCACACCCATCTGGACTCGAAAATTCTTCAAGCAATTGTGAGGCTGAAATCCCAGGTGTAGAGATAGTAATAGGATGACTTTGAGGGGAAGAAAATGCTTGTTGATGTCCAATAATTACAGCATTTGATAATGATGAAATGCTAAAATGTTTCTCAGGATCTCCAGGTACTGGAGAGGGAGTTGTGGGAGCATAAGGAGACGAAATAAAGGTTGAGTTTGCAGACTGCGAAGGTGTTTGCTCTTTTGGAAGAGATGACAATAGAATGTTCTGATCAATTTTTTGAGGCGATGAATGCTGAGAAACTTGAGGTGAAGTAGGTTGAAGGTTTTGAGGAGAAGAAATTGGAAAAGAGACACCTGCCTTAAGTTGTTGATGAGAATAATTATGGTGCTGACCTGAAGGGTAATGTTGTTGATATAATCCTGATTTGATGCCAGAGCTTTGTCTCCCCTTCAACTCATTTACATCATTTTTTTGATGCTGTGGCATCTGGTGCAGCGGCAACTGTGTCACTTGATGTAGCTGTTGAGATGCACTGATGGTAGTCTGCAAGGATCCAACATCATCCTGTTGCACCAAGCCCACAGTTCCCTGTTTCATGGAGTCCAAAGATCCTTGCTTCGTTGGATCCAAGCTAGGAGTTGGCTGCAGTGTATTTGCCATGTTCTGCTGTGTTGTTGGAACATTAACAGCCGTTGATAAAGGCATGGATCCAAGCTGCATGCTTGGTGCAGCAGCTGACTGCATTGATGCTACCGAGCACGGCAAGTTTATCCGTTGCACCTCGTTTACATGATTATCATGCTGCTGCAGCTGAGAAACTTGAGATGGTAGATGCTGTGGCATGGATTGAGAATGTCCCTGAGGCTGAGAAGGAACACTCCTATTCTTTCTTGAATTTATGAAATTGCTCATAAAATTCTGAAGCAAAGGAAACTTCCTCATCACATCAGAATTGATGTTGCTCTTAGATGTATGTAAAAGATTTAATATGAGCCGTGATGCAGACTGGCACGATTTTGCTTTTTCAAACTGTTTTGATTGTTTTGTTGCCGCCGCATTGACACCTTCGTGCTGTAGAAATAAGGGGGGAAAGGGGGAAGACAAGATTGATTAGCAGAAAAAAACTAGATTTTCAAACATTTCTTCTATTTAACTTGTAGGAAAATCTAAAGCTTTATGGGTCAACAGATATAATACATGAAACTGCGCAATCTTCAGAGTAATCCTTCCATTGAATTCATTGAGCTCTGTAGAGTACTTCTTCCAGGACATTATCTGCAATTGAGGAAAACCATCAAAACTAATAGAATGCAGAGGTGAAATCTCTAAGTTTCTTTCTTATGCTAATTTAATTTTTAAATTAACCAACAGATTAAACTTCATGGGGCATCTCTATTCTTTTGAAAGAACAACTTAGGTCTGTCTAGCACTGCAATGAATTTTCATTTATGCCAAGGTCCGCCGTACCGGTACCGGTCGGCGTACCGGTGGTGGCCCGGACCGGTACGAAACCGGTCCGTACCGGTGGCGTACCGGTCCGTACCGGTGGCGTACCGGTCCGAACCGGTCCCGTACCGGTCCGAACCGGTCCCGTACCGGTCCGAACCGGTCCCGTACCGGTTCCGTACCGGTCCGAACCGGTCCCGTACCGGTTCTTCAACAATAAATTACCGGTACCGGATTTTACGCTGATCCGGTACAAGTCCCAGGCCGGACCGGTACGGCAGACCATGATTTATGCAAATGAATAATATAAAACACAAAAAACATATCAATGGAAATTACAAGAAAGGAAAGCTGCGATAAGTCACCTCTTGATAGATTTCCTCTTGCCGATCAACGACATCTGCATTTCCAATCTGTGCTGTAGAATCCACCAATGCTGTTGTTTTTTTTTTTTGAAAAAAGAAAACATTTAGCTGAAAGAAATAGGCATTAGGCAAGTAGGAATATTTCAAGGGAAACCCAAGGCCAACAAGATAGACATTAAACAACAACTGCTAACAATCTTTCAGCCACAGGATTCAACTTAGTTAACCAATAAAAAAATCATATGAACCAAAATTATGTAAAATTATTATTCAATAAGCAGAACAAAACCTTATCTTAGACGTAAATAATTCTCTGAATAGGACTTCTACTTTATTTACTGGCGGATCTAAATTCCGGCATATTATAAGATGAGAGAAAATTTAACATGAAGTTGAAAACCCATTCTATCACAACCTTACTACTCTAAAAAAAACCCGAAAGCAATAAAATTGTACTTTTAGGATGCCCGTGGAAGAAATCTCTAATGATTTATTAAGTATCAAAAATAATAGAAATAATTTGGTTTTTGAAATCAATTGTGCATCAACATCATTGCAAAAGTTTCAAGTCTAGATGCAATTCACAAACTTCTAAGTAGGTCCACCATCTACCATCAGAATTGCCCATGGAAAATTATCACATAATATAGTCTGCAGGTAGTAAGTGATTGATGAATCCTAATGACTAAAATACCATGTTACATCCTGCAGTGGCTCATACTGTCACAAGAATCCGGCATCTCGCACCCCCTTAGGACTGATCCCTAGATCAATGGACCTAAACCACCTTAAACTGCTGTAAACCAACTTCTAATGAACCACGCACCACTTGACACCACTAAGGACGAGTTTGAAGGTGTTTTCACACCTTCTGCTTATTCTTGCTTAGTACATATACAACCCATAACATAATTCAATGCAGTCATCCCGTACCAGCCAGTAACCAATACAAATCTGTACATCGACTTAAAAAACCTTGAGCTGCACATGGTGAAATAAAGATATGTTTAGTGAGAACTAGTTTACCTCACTATATGAAAAATTTTATAATGAGCCATCCAACCCTAGGACTTCTCCAAGGCTAGGACAACTGGTAGAGCCAGTATTTTATTGAAGGGGGCAACAACAAACCCATGTTAATCATAAAAAATGATGAATTTAGAAAAGACACATTTTCAAGAGTAAGCACAAATGACACATCAGATAGAAAATTTTTATCATACTTTTGATGACATTCCAATTCAGAAAATCCTCCCAAGCTTTACGGCATGGATATATGATATGATATGGCACAATATATACATATTAATCAGGCAATTTAAAAGATAAATAAAATATGATATAGCTAAGCTCACTATATAAAATAATTATTTACATGTACATAAATAAAGCACTCATAGATTATAAAGGGTTATCACAAAAATAGCTTACACTTCATACAATAAGATCAAAATCCACAAACTCTATCATTCAGTCATCATTCAACTTCATGGGCCATAATAAATCTCAAACAATGACATCAACATGGGAATCTGAAATTAACTATCCATTAGTGAAACATCAACATCCATCGAAAAGGAGGAAAAAAAACCTGCTTATCATCCCTTGAGGTATCGAGGAATTATTCCCAGGTCTATCCATAAGCACATGGAGCCCTTTTATTTTTACAAAATAGAATACATAAGTACTCGACACATTTAGTAGCTGTATCCAGCAATTAATGACATTCATTACATATTCGGAATGGACCCAACATGCAATTTGAAGGCCTTTTCTTGCTAGTTCCTAGCCTTAGAGGTGTTTGAAGAAGGCGATTTATGTATCTCCATTTTCAGTTGTTATAATTTATAAGTATTCTCTGCAAAATAAAAATAAAAACTTATATATCCAAAGTCTCTCATTATATATATATATATATATATATATATATATATATATATATATAACGAAGACAGTAGATAGAAAGTAAATCAAAGAAATTAAAGACAAGCCATACGTACCTAACCTACAAAGAAGACCACTAGTAGTAGTACTCCTTTTATTTTTCTTCTCTTCTTCTTTTAGTTCCTCCTACCATTCATCTCCTTCCTCTTTCACCGATTCTTCGTTGTTCTTTCTAGATTCTACTTAGATCTATAATTCTAGTTAAAACATACCAATTTGGGAAAGAAATGTGCACTAAAAAGGAAGTGGCATGGATGATCTAGGATATTCTGGTATTGTAGTAAATTTAGATGAACATAACCACATGGGACTGGATGTTGATGATTGGATAACAAAGTTCCTGCTGTTCATTATAAAAAAGCCACCTTACATCCTTGAATGGAACGACAAAATGTTGCCACAATACTAAGCAGGCAATCTTATCCAAAAACCTAAGCCATATTTGATCAACAAGACAATTTAGAATTTAGGGAGCAAAGCATCATATATTAATTATTCTATAAAAATCATATATTGTAAAGGGTGAAATCACCCCCCAGATCCCTCCTTCCTCACCTATGATGCCCGCACGAAGAGATGGACTCCTCATTGTGTATTCTTCACACTTCTCTTGAGCCTCATTCAAATGAAATTCAATTATTGACCAATAAAAAATTATCAAGATTCAGTATTGATGAAAATCATATTCAAAATCTAAAACAGGACCTGGATGACATCCAATACCTAAGAATTTTACAAACAGACGCTTCCTCACTTTTGGCAATGTTTCGAGAAATGCAATAGTTTCAACTCCACGCAACTAAAGATAAATCACACATTTTTCAATATTTTAAAAAAGGTGTTGCAGCAAAGGGAAAGAAGATTCGAAACAGGAAAGACTTTTAACGAGGAATAGGACCAATAGTATTTTAAGTAGGTGGTTCATAATGTTATCAGGAGTAACAGCAAGAGTTTAGAAAGTCCAAAGATCAGACCTGAGAAAAGAAAAGGATAACAGAGTTTCCCTAAGTTATTTGACTTGTAGAGATTCCTCTCATGTGATAATATCTTATCTAGAACTGTTGAGGATATTGGACATCAGATGTACCAGGAATGATAATTCAGAATAACTTCCACCAAATAAATGGGAACAAACTTGAGTACTTGACAAAGCATCCAAAGTAGAAATAGCAATAACTTTGGTTAATTATTAAAAATAAAGTATCAGTTAATTTAAATTCACAAGAGCTTACAGTTTAATAGTTAGATTTAAGACTCACTATGAACTTCTCTTGATAGGACTAGTGGTTGGAAAAAAAAGCAAGCTAAAGATTGAAAGGTAATACACAATGTGAATTGTGAAGATTTTATCTGAAAGATAATAAAAAACACAAAATTGTCCAAAATATTAAGGGGTTGTCTGGTTCCTTGCGAGTTTTACTAAAATATATACCATAAAACATAATTCTTTGTAACATAGCTTTAGGAAAAGCAATGGGAGACTTGTTTTTCATAAAATTCATTTTTCACCCTATTAATTTTGACAAAAAAGGTGTTATGGAAACCAACCAAACTGCCATCTTTATAAAAAAAATCAATCATTTTGAGCTTATTGTGTACCTCTTTTAAATAAAACCAGTCAACCAAAAAGCCCCTATGGGTTTCCAGGTAAGTGTCTCCATCAAACAAATTTAATATATTAGTTGGAAAAAAAGAGGTGAAATGCACAGCAACTTATCCGTTAACTCAGGTGACAATGCCTTATCAGATTATGTTGGAATACATCAAAAGATCTGTTATCAGTAAATACTTTAAGGCCAATCTGTTAATTATACTTTAGGCATAATTACGCAAATAATCTTAGAGTTTAAGCAAGCAAAGGAGCAACATAAATGCTTAAAGGTACAGAAAACTGTAAAATATTTTTTTTTTTATGGAGAGTTATGAGAGAGAGAGCGTCAATTAAAAAGCCAATCCCAAAAGCACATGGGATGACAGAGCAGGAGGGATAATTTTCCAATGTGTAAGCTCGTGTATAAACATCCAAAGTAGGTAGAAACAAACAAAAGAAATGGATTCAAATAGGTTGAGACATCAAATAAATATACAATTCCTACCATGGAAAAGAAGAAATGATGTATCTAAATTATAAAGATGTTGTAGCAACAGAACTTCTAATGCATAAAGCAAAGATATAATAAGCAATTGACATGATAATTCACCATAGCCTGTTTCAAAAACTCTGAAACTCATCACAACCTTATGCAGTGAATCTGGGAAAAAGGAAAAACAACACAGAGCAGGTAAATTCCAGAAGCCATTTGACATGAGAAAGGAAGAACCAGTATGATTCATAAAAAAACGAACAATATCAATAAAGGGGATAGAAAAGGAGTAGAAAGCATAATAAACTGCGGAAAGGGTCGCAAGATTCATAAGAAATGAACAATATCAATAAAGGGGATAAATAAAGAGTAGAAAGCAGAATAAACAGTGGGAAGGGTTGTAAAAACATAAAGGGCATCTAGGACATCATTTAAAGTTTTAAACAAAACTATTTATTCCCCCACTTACTATTAGATGTTGCCTCTGGAAGCCCTCTTTGTGAGTGAATATATGGTCTCTGCTCTTCAATCAAATTTTGAGGTTGAAGCAGTGCGCCTGAAGATTGAGGCCTTTGTTGCATCTCTTGTTGTAACAAATTTGGCTGCTGATGCAAAGCCAACTGTTGATGCAATCGTGGAGGCTGAGACTGAACCTGAGGCATCAGTTGTTGTTGAGATGACTGGTATTGGGACAGCCGACCTTGTGATTGTAAGAATGTAACAGTTGGCTGCTGGATTCGTTGCTGTGTTACAGCCTTTGTTTGTTGCGAGGAAGGCACTGTGCATTCATTTGGCTGCATGTTTGAGGCACTAGAATGGGATCCAAATATCAACTGCCGCTGTTGCTGTTGATGTGGTTGCAGTTGCGGCTTCAGTCCGGAAATGTTACTTTGCGACCTTAATTGCTGCTGCTGATGTAAAGATATAATCCGTTGACTCGACTCTGGTTGTGCTTGCTGCATGCTTATCAAACTAGTTTTCTGGCCTGGTAGTCTTTTCTGCTGCTGCTTCATGTTCAAGGCACTATTTTGTTGTCCAAGTAGCTTGGAATGTTGCATATCTGAGATACTTGAGTGCTGACCCATTAGCTTCTGTGATGACGACAAGATAGATTGTTGAGGAACATAAGTACACTCCTGCTGAAGTGAAGATGATTGTTGGTGTATAATAGGTTGTGCCTGCTTCTTCTGTCTTGCAACTAACTGTGGATGTTGCTTAAGTGAAGATGGTACACACTGTTGGATTTGATTTTTCTGAAGGTTGGGTTGTGAAGCTGACTGTGCAACTGTAGGCCGCATCTGATGGACCATGGACTGGCCTGATTGAAGACTGGATGTCATTTGCATTGAAGGTTGCTGAGAAGATTTCACTTGGTTAAGATGCAAAAAATTCTGCTGCTGCTGCTGCAGATGCTGCTGTTGGATCTGTGCTTGCAAGAGTGAAGGATGAGAAACATTCTGTTTCAGAATTTGCTGCTGAAGCTCATGTTGGTAAACAAATGTGTTTTGTGATTGCTGTTGATGTTGTTGGGAAATGAATGCCTGTGGTTGTTGTTGCCTACCCCAATTCTGCCTTTGTCCATTGGCATATCTTTCTGGTGTTAAACCTTGCCCTGCAGAACTACTAACAAAGTTCTGTGATACGCTTGATATGCTCTGGAAATGAGAGGTCTGATCAGCATTAGCCACAGTGGACCGGCTGAATCCTGAAACAGATGACATCGTATGAGAAAGACTGGCAGACCCCTGTGTAGTGGCTAATGTGGCTTTGTGCTGATGATTCTGGGGCAAGAGTGGTGGCAGCACTGGAGACTGATTCACATGAGACATAGCTAATGATTGCCCTTCATAGCTAACTTGTGACTGTATACCAAGCGATGCGGTTGGAGAAGACTCTGAAAGAGTTGTCAGTTAAATAGATATATCGTAGATATGGAGTAAGAACATATCCTGTTAAAAGCCTAAGTCCAAAATTTTTCATTATGGTTGCATGAGATAATATGTCGCAAGAAAAATATGAGGTGAAGAGCATCGCATGGTAAAGTTTTACTGTTATTACTTGTTCAAGCTATGTTTATGGCCCATTTATTAAGGTCACAGTACAAACTGTTTCAGCAAGACCATTCTAATTAAAAATTTAATGTTTTATCAAATTCAGTAATTTAAAAATACAACAAGATTAATGAGGCATATAATTCATGTACTACATCAAGATTAATAAGATATTTCATGCCAAAAAAATCATGATAAGGTAACAATAAACTGCATTTGCTTTTAATTTCCATCCATCTAACACAACAAGTAGGCAACAATTTTATCACCTAAGTTCATAAGCTAGGATGAAACTAAATCCAGAAGTGTCTTATGATCCAGGATTGAAGTATTTTGCATCATAATTGTGGCAATCATGTACCTGCACAACATACAAATCATGCTGAAGCCAATCATTACTTAGCATACTCCAACATAGAAAGACAAAGTTAGCGTGCCAAAATGCACTAAGTTAATTTTCTTAAAAACCATCAATCTAATATAATAGACTTTAATTAGTGCAGAGAAATGCTGTAACAACTATAGTTTAAATTTATTTGCACAAGACCAATTAATGTGAATCTATTTTAACTAATATAGAGCATGTGTATTTCATAGCTTCAAGCAATCCAACATATAACTAACATTATAGAAATATGTTTAGACACAAACAATATAACAGAGCTCCAAAACTCTGATAAGAGATATGAAATATTGTTACTCATTAAAACACAATGTAGTTGTGATACACATACTGCTAAGGTGCTGTTGTGGGAGCCTCATAAACTGCTAATGCAAGAAACTTCTATAGGATGAGCTTTGTTAATTCCATGCCTTGGATCCAACATAAATAATGATAGTTTGTTATTAACATGCCTACTCTAAAGGTTATGCCGATAAATTTTGAAAAAAAATAGATATTTTACCACTATATATATGGTTGTATCAAAATGCATCATCTTGATGCAGAAATATGAGCTAGCATGAATAATGGAAGTACACATCCTCACATCTTATAAATAACCTGTTGGCATGGTACAATTCATATGTACTTTTAAGTTATAATGCAGCATATGTTGAACCACCCCAAACTGGACGATTCATGCTCAAGGTATACCAAACCAAACTGGCCAGGAATCGACATGGCTCAAACAATCATGATGGTTTAGCTTGTTATAACTTAAAACCCCCCAACTTTGAACACTTGACTATGTTCAGATCTCTCACCCCTGTCGAACCCTAGTTGACACCATTCCCTCAATCGACATCAAGACTGACATCGATGCTGATGCCCTCAATCGATGCCAACGCCATCAACCCTGAATAAGACCAATGCCAATGCCATCCCCATCCAGGCATTCGAACGGGTACACCTCTCTCTCCCTCCCTCAGTCTCCTCCCTCACCCACCCTTTCCCCCTCACCCCCTTTCTCCCCTTTGTCTTCTCTATCTCTCCCCTAATTCTCCTCCTCGTAGGGCTAGGGTCAGGTTTCTCCCTCTCTCCTCCAATTCTCCCAATGCTTCTTACACCTTGGCTCGATATAGCACATACCAGTACCATATCAAACCAATAGCTAGCTGGTACGACATCCAATATTGGCTCGCCGAACATTGGACTATGATGTGAACACTAACTTTAATCCTTACTTATGATAGCGAGAGTTTCCTAAACCAAACTTTTGAATTAGTAAACTACAATAAGTACAGTTGCTTCACCTAAGTGGCCTTTCAAATAAATTACCTTAATTGAAGGTATAAATGATAGAACCCTCATCCAATATTTGATTCATTAGGGAATTATATTTTCAAAAAATTATATACAAAGATCATTGGAGATGGGAGATAATACCAAAGTTAAGTCAACGGTTTAGAATGTATGGAATGATTTTATCATGACCATTTGATTCCATGTGTCTCGAGCATCAAAGGGGCAACAAACAAGTCTATTGCCAAATTCTCCATCTATCTCCTCCTTTGGATTTTTGCTTTAGGCTTACAAAGTTGATTACTTGAAAACCTGCATAAGAGATACTACTACTACATATACAATTAAATGCATTTTGCTTCAATATATATCGTCACCATCATATATGCCCCTTAAGATATATTTGGTCATGAGCAGATCTCAAGTTCATCGTAGTAACCCATGATGCATATGTTTTAGCTCATATTCCTGCATTAAGTTCAAAGTTACGAAGATATATTGTGAGTGGCTCTTTATAACATGTTTGTTAGCAAGGATTAGTGAATGCTAAACCGAGTCGAACTGCTCGTACGGAGCCATAGCGATGCTAGCTTAGGACGGTACAGCTGCTCAAGTTAGTTCATATATAAAATGCCTTTCACCCCACCCATTCTATGGTTTGAGAGCCTTCGAGGCCCTTTCTTATCCACTCGCTCCTCGGACTGCCTTTGAAGGTACCTATGCTGTCGGATGCCACTCGCTGACAATGTCGGCCGTCACTGGTAAGTCCCTCTGCTCCCTCTCTCTCTTTCTCTCACTCTATTAGGTTTAGGGTTATAATCATGGTATGTCGTACCGTACCAAACCGGATGGTACCGAACGTACTGTACCATACCGGTACCGATATCGGTGGCGTACCGACACTCGGTACGCCAAAAAAATATGTACAATACTATATCGATACTATATTAGTGTGGCACCAGTACGGGGTCCGGTACCGAGACGGCAAACCTTAGTTATAGTCCCTCCTGCCCTCTCCTTCTCCCCCTCTCTCTCCTCCCTTCTCTCTCTGCCCCTCCCTCTCCCTATTTCAGTACACTTCAACATGGCACAGCCCATACTATACCATACCGATAGTTCACCAATACGGTTCACGATACCTGTTCACCAAACCTTGGCAAGGACACTTGCAACACATCTATTTTTTCTGCCCTCATGTTTATGCTCTTATACTTTTAGATATATTCATCTATTATTTAGCTTTCACGTCACCATTACACTATCTCATTTTATTCTACAGCATAAGATGATCATACAAGAAAGCTCAAGAAGCAAATATCCAAATTTAGTGGGCTATTTTGCAAAATTCATACTAATTTTATTATTCATTCACGAGTCCGCTAATTTTTTTCCTTTATTTTGCAGCACCATGTGCTACATCACTTATCCAATCCTAAAGATAACTTAACTAGTAGTGGTATCTGGACCTATGTCGCAATCCACTATAACACATTAAAAGTGTATCCACTAGTTAGTATGCAATGTTTGAAATATCAACTACCTAACATGTACAATCTATAAACCAAAGGTGGGTATTGCACATGCCAAGGTCTGCCAGACCGGTACCAAGGCTCATACTGGCCGGCGACAGTTCGGTACAGTACACATGCGTACCACTCCGATTAAGAGCACACTCAAGTACGGAGAGGGAAGAAAACAAGGAAGAGAGAGAGAGGAGGGAGGGAGAGGGAGAGAGAGGGGTCCATGTAGAGGAAGACAGGGAGAAGAAGAGGGAGGAAGAGAGAGAAGGAGAGAAAAGCCCTAACCTTAACGCTAATCTTAGGATAACTAGGGGGTGGGGAGAGAAGAAGGGGTGAATGAGCGACGGGGAGAGAGGGAAGAAGGAGAAAGAGGGAGGGGGGAACAAAGAGAGCAGTAGCTAAGTTTGGTCACGATCGAGGGGATCGAAGTCACCTTCAACAACGATTGAGGAGAGCGCAGTGTCACTATCACCGATGGAGCCTACGGTTGGGTAACATGGAGCTTCAAACCTCTAATTATGGAGGACCCAAGGGGATAGGGGGAGGAACGAGGAAGGAAGAGAGAGATGTCGAACAATCAAAGGGGTCAGGGAGGCTTGGAGGTTATTTAAGGGACATCGCAAGCCTCGTTAAATTTATAATACACAAACTCGACATGCCTTAAGGCCACTTTTGCAGAAACCTTTCTGACTATCTGAACCATCCTGATTCTTGACTAGTTCGATTTTGTATAGACCGAATCGTCCAATTCGGGATGGTTCAGTATGGACCAAACCGTCCAATTTCGATGGTTCGGCTAATATATACCATAACATGTAGTATATCAACATAAGGCATTAACCGATACACATTCACATGGACATTATGCACCTGTACAACTAATTTTGGCCTCCAAATTCATTATTTACATTTTTGTATGAATTATTTTCTTAATGCTCCATTTTTGTAAGTAATAAGGTAACATTAAGTGCATCCTTCTCTATATTTGCTGAGGTTTTTGAAGTGGTACAAGAAGTTGGTAACAATCAAGTTGATCAGTTTGTATCAAGAAAAAACTAATATCAATAAATTTTCCTAAGATAAGTGCACATAATAAAAAGAAAGCAAATTGTATGATAACTGATGTCATTCCACAGAAGCATCATGTCTTCATGTTTTTAAAGATTTATTTATTTATTTACATAGACTGCTTAACAATAATAGAATACAAGAGTACATGCAAATAAGTAAAAGAATATTTATTTATATATCTAATAATCTAAGAGTCCATTAATCATATGAAAATAAAAATGTTTGATGGATTGAGTATTTTGCATTTATACACAACACTCAAGAAGTTTTCCGAGTATTTGGATTGACTTCGATCATGTGGCACCATGAATTTGGAGACAAGGGGGTTACCGAGTATTCATACCATAAGCTGACCTATACTAACATGGTCCTAGAATGGTACCAGTACAAGTACAGATTGGTATTGTGAACCTTATCATCAAGCATCATTCGAACCATTGGAGCTTGTTAGGTTTTTGAGTCTTACTTATAATTTTATCTTTTGTTTTAGTCCCTTTAGTCTATGTTCTACTCAGTCTAGTGTGAAAAAGATTGAATTTAAGTGATTAGTTTAGTCACATGCATAATTGTAGAGGCAAGACGGTGTCTTACGAATAAAAATAGGTGCAGAATATAGTTCATATCATTGTAGCAAGAACAAGAACACTAAGCACATGGCTATTTAAGGCTTCTCCTATTAGGGTTTTATGGAAAATCAGATCCAAGGCCCTCGGAAGTGAGAATCAAACCAGTTTCAGTCAGGTACGTTTCTTTATTCCATAAGTTTCTTCACTCTTTCTTTGCATCTTGTTTTCTATTTTTTTCTTTTCTACTATTCTTTCATTTTGCATGTAACAACCTAGGACCTCACCTGAAAAGACTAGCTGAATGGTTTTGTTTAGGTTCCTTGGCCCTGTATAAATACCCAATATCTCCCCAATGCATGAATAATGTGGGACTAAACATGCGCCTGTATGGGTCTTCACTTACTCCCTTAGAGTAAAGCCTAGCATTCTTGTCAGGACAATGGTCCAAATCCAATCACAAACATCATGATCAACCTGTGAGATCCACTAGTCACACATAAGCAATGAGCCGAGTCCGCTTTAATACTATTTGTAACGACCGAGGTTTTGTTTGGGTTTCTTAACCCTGTACAAGTACACAAGATCTCTCCAATGCACAACAAAAGATAGACTAAACACGCGTGCATGGGTCCTATACTGCAGTCTAGCACCACCTAATATAGGTGCTGTTAGCAGCCATCAAACAGGCCTTCCTAAAGGATCAAACTGGACTGCTGACAGGTTATCTCACCCAGCATGATTTCAGCCATGCAACAGCTTTTCTAATCCCCGACACAAGTCTTCACAGCCCAGCAATCTTCTAAATAAGTCCCATATTCTTTGTGTCCCTTAACACACCACAAGATCTGCTGTCAGTTCTTTTTTGCTAACTTTATGTTTCAGATATGAAGATAATCAGAGCTGTAATCCACTTGTTGGTTTTTTCCTACTTCCAAACCCTAATCCTAAATTGCAAAGGTATCTTGAGCATCAATTTTGCTATCTGTTCACAAACATCTTGGATTCATTGACAATCTATAGTCCAGCATGGAGGAAAACGAACAAGGCAAATTCCTAATTGCGACTGCAGCAAATAAACTGCGCAAGATATATATCCCATCTCCTATGACTCAAAGAATTTAGTAACTCTCATTATCTCTGTTCTCAACAATTAGTTTTTTTTTCTTTTTTTTGTTCTTAGAGACTACAGACCGATGTTTGTTTCAGCATCTTGCATGCATGACAGCAGTTATATGTTTCATCTTGCATATATGTTATGTTTTGAATTAATTTTCTGAATCCATCAGTTTCATATTTTAATTTTCAGATTCAATAACTTGTCATCATATTCTATTTGGTACATCGAATGTCTTTTTAATGACCAGCACTGATGCAGGACAGCCCCAGCCCCCAGGGAACCCTAATATGCAATACCAACATAAACAATTAAGAAAATTTATTTTTTTCCTTAAACAAATTTCTAAATTTTTTCATAGCTCCTTTTCAGATGATCAAACAGATTTAAATTAAGGAAATGATTTTATGTTAACTTTGACAATTAAGCTTGCAGTATCTTAATATATGCCTAATTAATGAAAAATTAAACAAGTCTAAAATTTAATTAAGCATCCTTATTCAAACTTAATTAGACATATAATCATTATAGCAGTCTGTACAATTTTTTGAATATTTTCAAGCAAAGAACCTTTAAAAGTTCATCCCAAGCAGTATCTTACTGCTTCGTTTGGCGAGGTTCAGGGCCAGTTCAGAACCAATACACCCTGATATGGACCAAAAGGAGTGGCACAAAGCCACAAACCCAGTTCAACATATGCAGGGGCATATTGGCCAGATAAATACAGTAAATACTGGCCAATACAAGGCCAAAGACCTTGGCTTTTCAATCCTTGTTAATCTAATGGTATAATGATACAAAGAAAAGAAAGCTTAAAAAGAAAAAAAGACATGGAAACCAAAAAAACATGTGTCTATGTGTTAATAGTTTGGAGAAAAGCATGAAACCATATTATCTCAAGTTAACCCAAATGTCCCAGACAGCATAACCAGACAAGCAGATAAACATGTATGGAAAGAAATGGCAAACGTGCAACATGGAATAAGAATTCACTAATAGAGAAGTTTAATGGGCCTTACCTGCTTTAAGATTATACTGGATCAAAATAAGAAGACTATATATATGAAAAGGCAAAAGAAGCTTTTTTCCATAATCTTTGAACTAGAATAAGTCTTTCTCTTTTGTCAAAAAATATAAATCAAAAAACCGAAAGATATATTATGCTTCATGTTAGAAAAACTAATACCTTTTGTGCCAATTCCTGGATCAGCTAAATTTTGGCTCTCAGTAGCAAGGACTGATGGTGAAGAATTAATTCCAGCACCATTTTGAGCTCTTGTTTCCATTGTAAGCAATTTTGCAGAAATTCTCCTCAGATAATCATCCTGAAATATACAAAATAGGAAAAGTTGCTTACCATGGAAGTTTTTAGCTCATATTAACAGGAAAAAGGGGGGGAAAGGTAGGAATAAGCATGTGTTGGGCATGAATGAAGACACTGGAATGTAAATCGGCAATAAATGGACTTCGACCCAGGATGCTCATGTCTCTAGCAGAATTTTTTGTAGACTTGATAGCAGCATAGTACGCCATTCTAGTTAGTACCGGTGGAAATTGAGTGTACCATACCATACCGGTATTGCACTGTTACATTTTATGGGAAGCATACTCAGTGCCGATACGCTGAACTAACCCTCTTACCAAGCATATAAAAAATGTACCAATATATTACCGGTACAGGGTCTAGTACCAAGATGGTGAACCTTGGATAGCAGTGCGTAATATTATGACCTATTGCATCTATTCCCAAATTCCATGGTAGATATCTTTCACAGCCTGATACCACTGACCATGTTGCCCTTCTGGGAAGCTTACAGCATCCCTCAACTCTTGTCCCAAACGTAAGCCAATGTTTGGTTTGTAAGCAAGTAGAAGGCTACTAAGAGATCTCATAAAATCTGGACAGGAAAAGAAAACTGATTTTCCTGCCTCTTATAATGATCACACCAAGGTTGCAGTTGTAGACATTCAGGCACAACTTCCAGAGAAACTCATAAACCCTATTCTTGAACAGAAGAGAGTCAATTAAGGGTAAAAAGGCAATGCAATGGTTTCAGCGTGATGATCTTAATTCCAAGTTCTTTGATGCTTCTATTAATAGATGAAAAGCTATGACTAGATTGATAAAATATAATAACCGGATGGTTTAGTTTTTGAGAGGTAGATAGCATAAAATATGCAGCACTTGATTTTTTATCAAGTATTCAATCAAATTGATTACTCAACCTCGATTGATAAACTCACATTCAAAAGAATCACTTCACCAGATTCTAACAGATGGGTTGTGCCAACAGATTCATTTGGAAATGTAAATAGGTGGTACTTCTATGCACAACTTGTTGATGAAAAATAATATATTTCATTAGTGGTTGAAGGACTGGATTCAATGATCAACCCACAAACACTAAATTAAGGAGAAGATTTCGAGTAAACTTAACTAAATATAAGTTCTAAAACCAAACATATGCAACACAACAGATCATTTAACACTCGAGGTTTGAACAATGGTATGGATCATGAATGATTAGTAACATGTAACGCATCACTTAACATTCAGTGTAGATTAAAGCATAAATGAAACATGAAAGATCAGCACGGACGATTGTAAGGATAAACAAAAAATAAATGATAAATACTGAATATCAGATCATAGGCCATGCTTCCAATAGGCAACTCACCACCATTGATAAATCGATCAAAAAAGAAAACCAATTGGCGATCTGCAATCAGAGAAGTCCTGCATTGAGACTGGTCTGTGATCCTCAATATCAGAAGCCCCATCACCACAGAACATGGGGAGAGCCAATCAGAGGGGGGCCATGCTCCCCCCTACCCGATTTCAAGTGATTTCCAGTACATGTATTACATACACAAGGTCTGCCAACCACCCTCATCATGAGATGTGCCCCCCAATCACCTCCAATATCTCACAGTGGTTAGACTGTTCCAATTTCCTCTCTCTCTATCACATTATTTTGAAAAGGTTAAATTAAAAAAAAAATCATATTTTTAAAAAATTAAAATATTTCTATATTTTGGATTGGGTGTTGAGACAAATTTACAGGTGGATATTGGTGAAAGTTCCAAACTACAGAGCCCTCTTGCTCCCTCCATTTCTCTTTAGTAGGGTTGTAATCAGGTCAAACTCTAGTTGGATCCATGCTGTATCCACATCCAAACTTGATAAAGAAAAATCAAGTTCGAATTCATGTTGGGATCCATCAATTTAGAAAGCTCAATCAATAATTGTATTTGATTTAGGATTGGAGCGCATGATTTTAGTTAGACAGCTAGCAAAGGTCAACAATTCCCAAAATTACAAGGACTCCTCACAACAGTCCTCCATATATGGTGAATTTGTGGCAGATTGCAGTAGTAAAGGAGCACGACATGGGAAGTAAATGATTGGTTTTCAAAAAAAAACAATTACTTTGAGAATGTTTTTTAAGTTCCCATTGAAGTTAGATTTGATTGAAAGAGAATCAGAATATAAGTGCCACCTAGGTGTTGGGAACTGAAATGATGGTGTTGGAAAGTTAAAGAGAGCTTGTTCGAGAAAAGTATAAATCCGAACATGGAGAAAAGGAATTAATGCAACCATATATACATTCATACGGTTATCGGGTCGTTGGATTTTGATGGGGGGCAAAATGGATCGTCCTGCTCACAACAATAGGACCACCTAATTTAGCCAAATAGACCCCAACACCGATTGAGCCGGACCTCGGTCCCGCTAAAAGCCAGTCCGACCTCGGGCTCTGTCGAAGGCTCAGTTGACCTCGGCCGGATCTCTCCGCTGCCACGACTTGCAGTAACCTCCTCTGATGTTTATAATGACGTCCCGACCAAGCTCAAGGCGCCCTTATATATTCGCCGACACGCCCCGACCGAGCTCGGAGCGCCCTTTATACTCATCGACGCGCCCCGATCGAGCTTGAGGTGCCCTTATATATTCGCTAACGCATCCCGACCAAGCTCGAGGCATCCTTATATTCGCCGATGCGCCCCGACCGAGCTCGGGGCGCCCTTTATGTTCGCCGACGCGCCCCGACCGATCTCGAGGCGCCCTTTATATTCGCCAATGCGCTCCGACCGAGCTCGGGGCATCTTATCCATTAATGCGCCCCGACCCTCGAGCTCGAGGCGCTCTACTGGACGACCTCGGGACCGGAGAAGTGAGGCCGACCTCAGCAACCGCCAAGCCAACCTCTCTGAATATACGCTGTGGCCCCTCATCGAGCTCGGCCTCGCCCATGATAGCATCCTCGTGCGTGCCCACGCCCACCTACGTGGCCGTACATTACAACGTCACCGCGCCATGCTTGCTTGCTGGCTAACGACAGTGGACAACGCCATGCTGCTCCAGCCATACCCCGTCGCATCCGTCAATGCCTTATCGTTCACAGAAACGGCCTATGCCGTGCGCCTCAAGCAAGCTCTAGCTGCGCACCATCTGTCTAAAACCTATCTTCTCCCATGATGAGGACAGGTCATACCTCCGCCATCTGGACACCTCTACGGAGACTATATATAGGCCCATCAGGTAACACTAAGAGAACTTTTGGACCAACTAAGATCCACTCTAACTTGGGTGTCGAAGGGCCCTCACCGGAACCACCGGTGAGGCTTTGTGCAGGTATGCCGTCGCGCGGGAGGTGGCTCTCCTCATTCTCCGCCCCGGCCAGTAGCTCCCTCGACTCCCCTGACGTGGTCACCCTCGGGCCAAATTTGAACCACAACATATTTGAATATAGCTCAATAGTTACATCCAAGTTTGATCCAATAAGAAATTGGATCCTATATATGGAAATCGACTTCATTCCAATAAGGTTATAGAAAACTTAAATGGATCCATACCCCATTATTGTAAAATATTTAGATCAAGTTATTGGATTTTCAAATACCATTTATACACCTACTCTCTAGGATCATGTGCCTCTCTCTCTTCTTTCTCTTTATACACACTAGCCAAAGATGTTAAGCAGCTCTCTCTCTCTCTCTCTCTCGCTCACACACACACACGCACACAAACGCTCTCTCTTGGACACAAGGTGTGACTTTAGATAAACCCGGGCTCCATGACTTCATTGCATTGATAAGACTTCGAGGGAACACATGGCATTGCTTTGAAGCAAGACTTAGAAAAAAGGGACCATAAGTCCATATATGCTGGTGATTCCATTTCTACAAACTAATGTGCTTCAATTAAATATTTATTTTAAGTGTGTTTTGTTTCCAAACTATCCCTATTGGATTTTTATGCCTTATGCCTGAATTCTTAGTTTCTAGTATGATATCAATTCTATTAAACTATCTCTATTAGTGTTGCTTCTGTTTTTTTTTTAAATTTATAAGATCTTCTCCAAAAGGAACCTGAAGCTAGGTTTCTTATCTTCTCCTAAAATGCTTTGTTTGATTTTTCATTTTGTTGAAGCATTTCTCAGATATTGTTACCAAGCACATTTTTTCTAGGAAGTACTTTTCTTCAAAAAGTTGCAAAAGTACAATTCTTAAGCAACACCAAACATTACCCGAAAAAAGTATAACTTTTATCCCCCTTCAACCAAATACATTCCTATGGGACTTACATTCTGCTGATGTCTATCAAGCGGAAAAGAAAATAAAAGGCTAAACACCATGGTGTGCCCACATAGCAGCCGGCTAAATGAAACATCCCACACATCACCTCGAGATATGAGGTCCCACTAGAGTCTTTTACTTAATTATTCTATATTTTCTTTTCTTTTCTGCTGTAAGTTTTCAAGAAATGATACAAATTGGCTTGTTTTGGAAAGTTCAAATATGTCTGAAAGTTATAATGAAGCTTGGAGTAGGAAGAAGGTGGTTTGTAAAAGGTCATTCTTCTTCCTGTCATCATATTATTTTTTTTACGAAAAGAGCTCCCATCATAAAGACCTTCTTGAAAAATGTCATTCTTTTTCAAGAAGGTCATTCTTTTTTAGCTGCCGATGTCTATGCATTACCTCATAGAGACCTTCTCGATCTAAATAGTAGAGAACAAAGTTTTAGTTTCCTCCTTGCCTTTCATTGTTGTTAAAAACATAATATGCTGTATCGTACCATACTGGACAGTATCGGCATGCCGTACAGTGCCATACCAGTCCGATACTGGAACCGGTGGCGTACCGACACTCGGTACATCAGACGTACCGCTTACGATACCATACTGACACTATGACAATGTGGCACCGGTATGGGGTCCGGTACCAGTATAGCGAATCTTACTTAAAAACGCCTATACTGGTGAGGCCAAAGTCACCAAACCTTCATTGCTGGAGTCAATCGATTGTAGTTTTATGCTAGATCTCATTCAAAAAAGAGCTCCCCTCACTATTTATTTGATCTTTCAAGGTTGAAAGTTTTAATCCAGAGAAGAACACCATCAAGAGCAGTAGCAACGCAAGTGTTCTTTTTTGCAAGCACAGCATCCCCTGGGTGTGAGGACTCAATTAGAACAGAAAGTTTGCATACAAGATCCCCTAATTTACATGTATGCTGAAATTTGAAGTCAAATTACAACTACCTTCAATTGAAGGAGAAAGCAGAAACCTGGGTACCAAATTCTCTTTTTCCAGAATTTAAATTTGAAATTGACGTAAGGAGATAGTATTCAGTGAAATTTAGATTTCAATGCTCCAGAAAGGGTTTTTCTCATGGGATATTTCCATAAAATATGGCTAGTCTCCCTGCTTGCTATTTTGCTGCAACAGCATCATACTTACCCCTAAAACCAATATAATGTTTTCCACAGCAGGACTGCTCACTGATGTGCTCAACTCAAACAAAGTTCTTAGAGATCAAAGAATGGAAAATAGTAACCTTGAAGGGGTTTCAAACATGACTCCAATGCCTTACAGTTTATCCTAGTAGAGATTGCCTGATTCGTCAAACTATTTAGACAAAGATCATATATCTTTTCAACCTTTGTCTAAGCTTTCTTAGTTAATCAGTCACCTTAACATGAGCATTTGTCATGCATATTGTACGTACAAAATTATCAGCAAACCCTGCCAGATTTTATGCATGGAATCTAATTTTCCATAAGAACTAAATAACAAGCAGGAACGGTAAATCAGGTAATGGTTTTGGATATGTCTTTACCTGGCCACTTTATCTTGCAACAAAAAGCAAAGAAAGATTGAAGAAAAGCAAATGAACAAACCTGGCTAGTAGCTGCAGCGTAAACCTTTTGCTCAAATCGAACAGCAAGTTTCTGAAAATCACTTAGACCCTCAGAAGCACCTGGTGGGAAGTGTTTCTTTAGAGAGCTGATTCTGTGCATTTAAAGAAAAAATAGAATTAATTGATCAAAACATTATGCAGAAGCTACAGGTGGCTGAAAAAATTATCAACAAAAATTAATGAAGAAAATTTTAATCTGTAAAAAGGACATGATGAACATCAGAAAATATTGAAGAAAATTGATTTTATACTGATCTAACAGTCAGGAAAAGTGACATAATGTCTTCTAAAGAGTATAGCATTCCTACTTTCCTAGTATATTGGCGTGGAAAATCTGCACAGGGGAAAAAGAAAAAAATACAAGTAATTACGCATCCTTGTGAGTGTAAACATATTGACCTAAATCACCAGATCAACATGTTTATACTAGTTGCTTGCAGCTACCCTGGAATCTGGACCAATATGTAAAATGCATTCAATATCGAAACTTGCTGATAAAGGAAAACAATAAAACAAACTGTGTCATCTTTTAGCAGTATCATAAATCAAAGAAGTAGCAACACTTAACTATAAGCAACACGTATTCAAGCAACTGCCTATACTAGTGAGATGTCTATTACCTTATATATGTGATAACCAAAAAGCCTTACCACATATAAGCAGGGTCAGGCCTTATGCATTCTTCACCCTTCAAATGTTAGAATGAAAAACCATAGGGAGAAAAACAATGTATAATCTTCCTCCCAATTTTCTCAGGCTTCACATTGACAAACAAACAACCAGAAGTTATCATCATAGTGATTCCACAAATTTTAATTGCATATAACTACAATACAGAGCTTGAGTTCTTGGTTTCAGTTTCAACTAGACCAAATGAGTTCCAGCTTGAACAATTTTCAATTTAAAATTACTGAAACATAGAATGGTCAATTAGAACAAGAAAAGATGTCAGATGGACAAATAATAAAAATAAGTAAGCTAGATATCATCATAACGCATATTCTATTTATCAGGAACTTTGGGTGTATTTTTTCAGTAGCTTCAAGCATAAACATATGTAAGATGTCAAATAAAAGATTCCCCTTAAAGTGTAAGTTTATTATTTGATCACATATTGACTCATCAACAATGAAATGCCTAAGTTTCACCATAAATGGGCATATGTCAAAAAGTTTATGTAAATCTGTATCTCCTTGCAATGTAATAATGCAGTGCTCCCATATCTTCTGAAAACTGCTTCTGAACATTTAAAAGATGAGAGCAAAAATTTGGCATACGTACTTCATATACAGCATACACTATGGATTTGGCCCCGTCATTTTCTGCCAAAACTGCAAAACTAGCCTCAATTCAGTTCAGTTTTGGAGTTTTGAAAAAGAATCCCAGTCGTTCTGTATTATCTTAGAAAGTGATATACCTCATTCTATAACACTGTAGCTCATAAACAGTGACATGCTTCATCCTGAGCTGGTCCTAGATTCACCAGAAGTTCACCCTAACATCCTCATCTCTAGTGCATTTTCATATGCCTAAACCTTATTTGATGCCCATCAATCTAAAAAATACAACATAATCCGCATCATGCTATATTTATATCATCTTTGATGGGAATTAAAATAGGGTTAGACCAGACATGGATGTCGCATCTGAGAAAATCGACTTATCGACAGGTAGGAGATTCTGATCAATTTCACAGATGATGGTAGCAACAATTTCTCTAGCTTAATGACCAAATCACAGATAACATGAAGATCCACTTTGCTATAGACGAAAGAAGAGAGAAAAAAAAAATAAATTCGTTTTCTCATCTTCAAAAACTACAACACTATAACAGAATTCTCCATGAATATTCAATGTGAGATCCATGACCTTTCCTAATTAGGGTATGGATCATGATATATCGAAGCCTCCCTTATCCCTGTACAATTGTAAATATAATGATCCTGAATTCATAAACTTGACAAAAGAAAGGAAAGAGGGGGAGTCTATCCAAGACACTCTTCCTATAAAGACAGATCAATGGGCTCCAAGTGCATTGAGGAATACATGTGACATCTTAACACTAGTATAGATATAATCATATAATCCTAATTGTTAGAGCATCAAAAGAATTAAATGATAAGTATTTATAATCATGGAGTACTTTTTTACTTGCTTGTTCCTTAAACTCTCTTTCATGAGACAACCACACCATACACCTTTTGCCTAATACTTCTGCACAGTTTGTGCATGGTACACTGTGTCGATCGGTACTAATGCATACCTACTGTACCATACCATACCAGTACCAACTAATATATAGTATGGGGGCCATACCGAGTTTCGGTACGCTAAACCAACCGCCATAATAGGCGCACCAGCATTGTACTAGGATGGTACCAGTACGGAGAGCGAACCTTCCATTTTTACAGTGTTGTGTCCCACAAGATACTTGATACGCCAAACTAACCCTCATATCAAGTGTACCGATACTATATTAGGATGGTTTTAATATGGGGTTCGATACCATGACGGCTAACCTTGCTTCTATCTTTACAATGTTGCATCCCACAAGATACCAATCCACGGCTTGGCCTAGGCTTGGCCAAGTGTGAATGGGCTTGGCCTATTGCGAAGAGTCACGGCAAAGGTTCGACCGAAGCTCGCGGCGCCCCGGACGGAGCCGGGCCGCTCCCGCCTTTGCCGCGGCGCACGGGCGCCGCCGCCGATGGATATTTAGAAATAAATTAGATGAAAGTGGATTAGTCATAAGAAATAAGGCTAGACTTGTAGCTAAGGGATACAATCAAGAAGAAGGAATAGACTTTGATGAAACATTTGCTCCTGTAGCTAGATTAGAGGCTATTAGATTACTTCTAGCATTTGCATGTTTCATGGATTTCAAATTATATCAAATGGATGTGAAGAGTGCTTTCTTAAATGGTTTTATTGAGGATGAAGTATATGTAGAACAACCTCCTGGTTTTGAGAATCATGAATTGCCAAATCATGTGTTTAAACTACATAAGGCATTATATGGATTAAAGCAAGCACCTAGGGCTTGGTATGATCGATTAAGCAAATTTCTGCTTAATAATGACTTTAGTAGAGGAAATGTAGATAAAACTCTATTTCTCAAAAGAAAGGACAAAAATCTATTAGTGGTACAAATATATGTAGATGACATAATCTTTGGTGCCACAAATGATACTCTTTGCAAAGAATTTGCTGATTTAATGCATGGAGAATTTGAAATGAGTTTGATGGGAGAACTAAGCTTCTTTCTAGGATTACAAATCAAACAAACTAAAGAAGGCATTTTCATTCATCAAACTAAGTATACAAAGAAAATACTAAAGAAGTTTGGGAATGAAAATCATAAGGGAGTAGGGACTCCAATGAATCCTACTAGTAAGCTAGACAAAGATGAAAAAGGGAAGAGTATTGATATTAAGCTCTATAGAGGACTAATTGGATCCTTGCTCTACCTTACTGCTAGTAGACCTGACATTGTATTTAGTGTAGGAATATGTGCTAGATACCAATCGGATCCTAAGGAGTCACATTTAAGTGCTGTTAAGAGAATCCTTAGATATTTAAGAGGAACTACCAATATAGGATTATGGTACTCAAGAGACTCCTGTCTAGATTTGCTTGCATATTCAGATGCTGATTTTGCCGGATGCAAATTAGATAGGAAGAGCACAAGTGGCAAATGTCAATTCTTAGAAAATAACTTAGTATCATGGTTTAGCAAAAAGCAGAATTCAGTGGCACTGTCCACAGCTGAAGCTGAATATATAGCTGCTGGTAGTTGTTGTGCTCAAGTATTATGGCTTAAGCAACAACTAGAGGACTATGGAGTTAAGCTAGATAATATTCCTATTAAATGTGATAATACTAGTGCCATCAATCTTACTAAAAATCCCGTTCAGCATTCTAAAGCCAAACACATAGAAATAAGATATCATTTTATTAGGGATCATGTGCAAAATGGAAACATATGTATTGAGCATATATGCACTGAAAAATAATTAGCCGACATATTTACAAAACCATTGAGTGAAGACAGATTCTACATGCTAAGGAGGGAATTAGGCATATGTGATCCTTTCTATTGAAGAGGGAGCTAGTAGTCTCATGATACATTCCTCCAATTTCTAAAAACCCATGAAACATGAGTCAAACTTGTTATCTATAGATTCCTTACTCATGTATCATTGTCCCAGAAAGAATTTATAAGGATTGGAAGCAAGAAAAATTTTTAAAAGCAAAAAAGAAGAGAAAAGAAAAATTCTGCACTTGGGTCGACCCAACCCACAATAGGGTCGACCCAACGTTGAGTCGACCCAGGAAAATTCTTGAGTCGACTCAACGTCGGGACCCCACTGTTAAAAGGGGGACCCGAGAGCAAAGTTAGGGCACTGTTTGCCCTTGTCCTCTTCTGAATACTCTAATCCCCACTCTCCAAACTCCTCCAAACAGTAGATTATCTTAAGATCTTGGAGAAATGGGACCCAAAAGAGCCGTAGCCAAGAGATCCGGAAGAGTCTCACGGATCCAACGTGAGGAAAGGCAACCTACGGAGCCATCTACAGTGTCTCCACAACGTGCGGCACGTGCAGAGCCACCTCCTTCCCCCTCTGCTATACTTGCAAGATTTGCGGGGAGACCGGTTACAACGGGGAGAAGGATCCATTCCGAGTTCTTTGATCAAGAAGGGTTTCGGTTGAGGGAATGGATCCAAAGGCAAGGTTGGGAGTATCTTTGCTCCCTAGATGTATTGATCTACCCCGGATTGGTTCAAGAGTTCTATGCCTTCCTTAAAACTGGTATGGGAGGGCTTGTTTCGGAAGTTCGAGGAGTCCGAGTTCGAGTTTTCGAGGAGAGCTTGAGTGAGCTACTTCATCTACCCTGCGTAGGAGCCACTCCGGAAAGGCCAGAAGATAAACTGAGAGCCTTACAGTTGATCATGGAAAATGAGAACTTCAACTTTTTCGAGAAGGTAATAGCTAGTTCTCTTTCTGCTGAAATGAGATTACTGCTTAGTATAATAAATAGAATTTTATTTCCAAAGACCGGAAGATTCGATCTCATCACTGAGCGAGATCTAGCAGTGATGGAGTGTATGATTCAGGGGATTCCCCTAAATCTTCCGGCCATGATACTGAGACAGATGAGGAAGGTGATCTGCAACTCGAGGGTATCACTACCTTATGGTATGATACTCACTTTGGTGTTTCGACAGCACGGTATATCCTTTGAGGGGGAGGCATCCAAGAGTCTGCTTCATACTGACACATACACTGCACGGACACTTATACGCATGGGATATGAGAAAGTGAACGGGCAGTGGATTAACACTGGAGCAAGCATTCAGGGTGAGGCACCAGAGGGTGATGCACCAGAGGCTGAGGATGAGGAGCATATGGATCATCCTCCTGCACCTTCAGAGGCTGGACCATCGTCATCCGTTCCTCCGAGAGATACTGATGAGTTCTGGAGCAGGATGACTGAGATCATGTCAGCTCAGGCCAGGACTATTACGGATGGGCTGACGAGCCGACTGGACATCATGTCTGCTGAGATCAGTGATCTGAGGCAGCAGATAGGAGCACTCCGGAGAGAGAGAGACCCATGGACCATCTGTGCCACAGGCTGCCGAGTCAGAGATTTCGGCACAGAGTCATCCAGCTCGTCGTGCTCCACGCCAGACACAGTCTCACCAGACTCGACCTCCCCTCGCCACATACACTAGGAGGATGAGGACTAGATCCCAGCCATTAGATTCTTCCTAGGCTGATCTTAGCATTTCTGTTTAGAGCCTAGGCTAGATATCTAGTTCTCATATGTATCTTGCTTTTATCATGTATCTTTAAATCTTGATTAAGGAACATTGTATCTGCTTTTGTTTGGACATGAATGTACTCAAATGTTCCTATTTTGATCAATGAAGTTTGAATGTTTGTTATTTATTGCATCTTTTCCCATGTACCTATTTGATGATAACAAAAAGGGGGAGAAGTAAAGAAAGAGTAATAGGGGAGAAGTAAAGATATAGTAAATAGAGTAACAAAAAGGGGGAGAAGTAAAGAAAGAGTAATAAGAGGAGAAGTAAAGAAAAAAAGAGAAATAATTTGTAAAACAAATTGAAAATCATATAGAAAAGCATATACATCCAAGGGGGAGCAATTTGCAACAATGAAAATGATCAACTCAAAAATTTATATCAAATTTCAGAATTTGGCACACATAATTTCAGAATTTGGCACGCACCTTTCACACCTCGATACATAACCTGAAACTCATGTTTTATCTCAAATTTTTGGAGTTTCATCTTTAATGAATTATAAATGAAAGGGGGACTAATTCAAAAAGTCAAATTGGCAACATTTAAATGATATAGGGGGAGAATTCACTCTTATATATGAAAAGCTGAAATTCAGCAAATTAAGCCCTTTCAAAAACTGAATTTAAGATAAGTATCAATAGGCTCATACTCTTTATTTTGTAATCATCAAAAAGGGGGAGATTGAGGATGATAGTGTTATTTTGATGATTAACAAGCAATTATCTAGAGTATGTTATAAGCTAAATCGATACTTCATTTATAAGTCTATTACTCTCAGTATATTTTGTATAAATTGATATAGATATATTTCATTGTTCATTTGAATGAATCTAACCTTGAGATGCAGCAAAGTGTGGATTGAGTCGACCCAAAGGATGATTGGGTCGACCCCGGCACATCAAGAAAACGTTTGGCACACTTCTGCAAAAATGGCAAAGATGAACAGTGAGTTGGGTCGACCCAAGGAAAGCATGAGTCGACCCAAACATCAAGATCCTCAAAACTAGACAGAAAATGGTTCTCTGGATTTACTGAGAGGGTCGACCCAAGAAGTAGTTGAGTCGACCCAAACCCTGAGAGGGTCGACCCAAACCCTGAGAGGGTCGACCCAAAGGCAAGACAGAAAAGAAGACAGAAAAAATTCTCTGGAAACCCTGTTAGGGTCGACCCAAGAAGAAGTTGAGTCGACCCAAATGAACTTTGAGTCGACCCAAAGAAAGGTTGGGTCGACCCAAGTGAAGGAAGGCTGAATTATAAAGTTTCTGTGTTTCTGAGAGGGTCGACCCAAGGAATGTTTGAGTCGACCCAAGTGAAAGTTGGGTCGACCCAAGGACAGGTTGAGCCGACCCAAACACGGGCTAAAGCATAACGGCTAGTTCTGCAGATGTACTTTTTGTCCTTCTAAAAGTCAGTAACGGCTAGTTTTTGAATTCTAACCATTGGGGCTTGTCCAATGGATGTAGGAAGCTATTTAAAGTGGCACTATTCATCAGATAGAACACTTTTTCCAAAGAATATCAAAGAGTACACAAGAAAGAGAAAGTGCCCTAATCTTCTTCATCCAAGTGCTTCATTCAAGAATCAAAGAAAGGGGTTGAGCAGATTCAAAGAGTCATCAAGAGCTCCATCCTCCCTTGAATAGTGAAGCATCTTTGACAAAGAAGAGACAAATCACTTCAAGCAATAAATACCTTCTTAACTCTTCTTTGTAGTTTATATTGTTTCATTTGCTCATTTAGGAGTTTAAATCTTCTTTCTTTATTTATTAAACTACTTGTAAAGGTTGGTTGGTTAGCCCGCAAAACCAACGGAATAGGTTGATTGGTGAACCCGGAAAACCAATTGTAAAGGTTCGTTGGTGAGCCCGTAAAACCAACAAAGGTTCGTTGGTGAGCCCGTAAAACCAACATAGGTTTTTGGTGAACCCGGAAAACCAAAGTGTAAAGGTTTTTGGATTGTGAGCCCGGAAAACAATACAACTGTAATCCACGGGATTATAGTGAATTCCCAAGGGGTCGCTTGGGGAGTGGACGTAGGTGCTAAGGAGAGCACCGAACCACTATACTTTGTGTTGTTTGTATTGTGATTTGTTTTAGCTCACTAACCATTAATTTGACTTAAGTAAGATAGTTAAATTTAAAAGAAACCAATTCACCCCCCCTCTTGGCTTGTCACCTTGGGCAACAAGAACACAACAAGAGGTGTGGTTATTTTTAGCTAGGTGGACAAATATTTTTTTTTTTGGTAACAACGACATTTCATATGGCTCTAATGTGGGTACAGCTAGCCAAATGAGGCAACTCAGTCTGCTGCTCTGTTCGCCTCCTGAAACACATATGCTGCCTGAAAGGATCCCCACTCCTAGACCAGTCTGCGGGTCTCGCGGATCCACGGGTGACCATCCCCATATCTATCCGCTCTCCGTACCCAATCAATCACCGTGGATGAGTCTCCCTTGAGGCACACACAATCGGCACCAGGTACACGCTTCGCATAAGAGATACCCTCCCAGGCTACAGTTATATATATCCATGGCAACCACATATATATATCCATATCTTTCAGCTTGCAGACATGTGACATATTCTTACACATATATATCCATGGCAACCACAAATGTCCAAGTAAAATTGCATGGCATAACTAAGAAGTACTTCATGTAACTACCAGACTAGCATCTAAATCATGGATGGCATGATGATATCAGATATCAAGCAAGTTTTAGGCATACAATCTAGGATATCAAGATCACTCTAGTGAAAAGATCATGCAATAAAACTTATTAGGTTGCTTTACAGGTCATGGAAAAGCTTAATAGGTGGTTATCAGTCAAAATTTAAAAGAAGGTCCTCAACCACAAGGCTCCCACCACTGTGGAATTTGGGGAGGTTCAGATGCATGTAACCTTAGCCCTATGTGCTGAGAGGCTATTTCCATGTTTTGAACCCATGACACCCAAGTCATAGTGCAGCAACCTTACCATTGCACCAATACCCGCCCTCTAGGTGGTTGTTAGTCAAAAAGCCATAAATAAGTCATGTTTCTCCAGCTTGAAACCACATCAAAAAATTTTCCAAGTTGTATATAAGATGGTTCAGTAATATCTTAGCAACAGCAACCTAAGCATTTGTTGCTTCTAACGTATAGAGGTATGTGAGACATTTGATAGGTCATAACAAGAATGTCATACTCATGAGATCATCATGAAGTAATATCTTAAAGACTTGATTTAATTAACAAGCCAATAAAATATAATCATTGATGGAGCGAGTAAGAAAAATCGATGAGGTATCCATACCAGCCAGCACGTTTACATAAACACAATAGTTTTGTAGGAGATGTTAGCATATGATATATTCTCTTCAATTAACCTACGATGTTGATACAGTGCCCATTTCATCTACTATTTTAAACATATAAAAATACAAACAATCACAACATGTGTGATAAAAATTACAGGGAAAGATACAACCATTTTCACACTAATTTACCTATTCGAATAGTTGTATGCATAATAATGGTACTCCGGAAAGCTCTTATAATAGACATATTATGGGAAGGTCATTGGCTAAAACTTATCTAGACTTTTAACATCTTGCCTAATACAGAATGATGTTTGTTTGTCATTATCATAACCAATTTGTAAATCAAAATTCCATATCCTCTATAAGATAGAACTGACCATCTATAGTAGTGGCTACACAAGATGGTGGACTTATGAATTGCGTTGTATAAACATGCACTTAAGTGTACACATCAACATGTAACAACATAAATGGATATAGCACCTTTCAAGAAGAAAGTGCAATATAGGTAGAAATTTTAACCTTAGCAGCATGTGGTCTCCAAATGTCCAGCATGTAGATAGGAGTAGAGCCATGGGACATGGTGGGAGAGGGGCATGGCACCCCAAAATTTTGGGGTTCCTTTTGATTCCCTTATGGTAAGTACAAGTGCAAATATTGGTGTTGGCCCCACTCCACTCATAAAATTGGTGAAAATTTGTTATCCCACTACCATGAGAAAATTGGCCCCTCCTAGTTACTCTATCTTCTCTCATCCTTATGTCATAATTAATTTTAATTAGAAAAACCATGCAATAAATCTCCATCGAACCCTCCTAAAAACTTTGTAGTCTATAATATATTAATCCATACCCTCTTTTTTCTCTGTAATCAAATAAAGGAAGAAAAAGATATCTTTGCCAGTATTTCACATCTCCACAACTCCATCCAAACCAATTGCCCTCTTTTAGCTCCTCTCTGTATAAATGTCTATCTCTATATCAACTAATTTTTAAAAAAAAATTGTTTAAAGCTAGACAAGACAGAAGTTCAAATGGCACGAGAGAGCAGAAAACGAAATCTATCCCAAGTGGGAAGGCAGTGAGGGTGAGGAAGAGGCCTTTCCCTTGACTGCTTCAATGTTGTTGAGCCGGAATTGGTACTAAAAGACGATCCTATTTGGCTTTCTTATTTTCATGCCCAGTCAGTGGCCAAGATGATCTCCTCGCAAGAAGTATAATGTTTCATTTATTCCTTAAACTTATTTGGTCATAACCAATGACTGTTTTTTTTCTTGCTCAGTTATTTATTTTCATCAAATGTATCGTTCTTTTATGATTATTTGTTTAAGGGCTCTTTGGATGCTTCAATAAATAATCCATGGATTGTTCCTCTACAAGGTTACCATTAAGTATTAATTATTTCATGGGAGGGAAGAATCTTTTCTAATATGGAAAGTTAAGATTACAAAACTTAAGAAAAATTATGACAGTGGAAACCGCCTTTTAAATGGAATCCGGTATTCTATATTTTCTGGATTACAATCTCCGAAGACCAAGGAAGGGCTCTTCCTCATTGATTTTCTTCTCTCCAATCACTATCCATTCCCTTATCTTCAGCTAAATGGAGAACTTATCCTAGAACATCCTATGCCTGCACTTCCAAACAGAGCTTAATTCTTCTCTTCTTCCATGTACTGGTGTCTAATAATAATTGTTTGATTGTGAAGAATGTTTGCTTCGATTAGGATCATAATCTTAGAGAGAGCACTTTAAATAGATTTTGCTTTGCTGTTGATTAATGATGTAATCTGTTAGCAAATAGACAAAGCTTTGTTTGTACTTTATCACATTAAAAAATAAATAATATGATCATTAAAATTTCACAATTTGAAAAAATACTTTATATAAATATGGTAAGATTTTACTCCAAATCATCGCAAATTCAATTCTTTTTCTAGCATCTATAAACTTACTTGTTCTTCTTAAATCCATGATTTTTTTAATACTGCACTATGGAATTGGGCCTAAATCATCATGATTTGAATATCATATGAATACTAAAATAGATGTGTCAAAGCATTATTATTAGTAGACATGGCAGGAACTGACAATCTAACCTTGCCTCCTTCCCCGAGGCAAAATCTTGGCTTTCCCCCTGTATATGACAAAGCAAGTTTTTCAAAGAAGATTTGCCTTTGTGCTTCTTGAAAAGGATTATTAAATAAACAGAAGTAATACAGAATTTACTCTAGAATCCTAACATGGATCCCTTCAAGAGTATAACCTTGTCCACAGGGTTCTAAAATAGGGTCTTTCATATAGCTTAAATAGGGTCTTTCACATCCCTTATCCTTCTTTAATTTTTCTACTGACATTTTATGCATTTGATGAACCTATACATGCAGCTGTTATCATAAACAGCACAAAACAACTTCTCATAACAAAGGGAAAAGGGAGAGGTCAAATTGATCTCGTGGTTGATTTTCAGAACCATCCACTTTGCCATGAGCGTTGCCGTTAAGTTTTTGAACAAAGTGCGAGCGGCTCCCGCACCGAGGCGGGTTCGTAGGTCTCGGAGTCTCGGTTTTATAGAATCGGAGCAAGCACCAACAAAGAATAGGTTGAATGAACCGGACACCGTACCTCACCCGAAATCCCGCTGCAAAAAAAAAAGGAAAGCACCTGCAGCGTACAAGCGGAGGAGTCTTTAGGTAGTCTTTCCCTATTTCCGAGCTTGGTTGGTTAGCTCCTTTCGTACTTGTATTGTATTTGCTTTTCGTTGACTAGCAGAATCAACGCTTGAGCCTACCTTCGCACACCTCCGTTACTCTTTAGGAGGCATCCGCCCCAGATAAACTACCCACCTCGCAGTGTCCCACCCCCCCCCCTCCAAATGATCGGTGTGGCGGTTAGGCATCCTTAGACGAAAGAGTGGTCTTTCAGGATTGGTCGTTGTGTGTCACCACCTCCCATTGACAAGGGTTTAAGAATACTGGAAGCAAACACAAAGATGGCGAAAAACAAGTCTTCGCCTTTCGCTGAAAAGCCCTAATGGGTCTTCTTCTTTTTTTTTCGTTTTTTTCCATGTCCATGCTCTACTTCAACACTATCTGCCCACCCCTCGAAAAATAAACCATATTATCCCAGACCACCCTCACCAAAACCACAACAGAATCAATGTCACAATTTCATTCATAAGGGCGCTACTAATCAATCAAAAAAAAAATTAGAAACAGGAAGACAAACCACAAATAAAAGGAATCAAGGACCGAATTATGGAAAGAAGAAGGGAGGGGCAAAAAAGATTTCGAGATCAACATTAAACCATCCATCATAAATCCCTAGCAGGGAAACAAATAAATCGAAAGATAAATATCGAAACCAAAGGAAGAGACAGGAGGTTTCGCTCACATCTTGCCGACGACCCTCTGCCGCGACTCGGCGTTGAGGTCGGACCTCCAGTCGGCGGGGCGAGCGTCCGCGCGGGCGGAGCCCTCCACCCTGGAAGGATTCCGAGTGCTCCCTTCCATGGGAGTGAACCGGGGTTGAAAGAAGCTCTCAGTCGGGAGAAGTAGAGAAAGGAGAAGCGAAAGCCCCTCTCCCTCTCTCAACGAGTTTGGAAGACGGACGAGACGAGGGGGTGTCCTATTTATAGGAGGAGAGCAGGACGGCGGTTTTAAAATTTGGGCGTGGGGAAACGCGTTTTGGGACCAAGGAAAGGACGCCCTAGTAGGGATTGGGGAACCGTGAGAATCATGTGTGATGGAGTCCGGGTCACGCGCGCATTCAGCACACGAAAGTTGTGAGTCTAAAATTTAAGCGAAGTCCCTCTCTGATAATTTTATTATTTTTAGGCCACCATATGTTGCTTGCGATGCCTAAGTGACGTGAAATAAAAGATCTGTAATTGTTAGGGCTGTTCTATCTGAATATTGCCATTATTGTGCACTTATTTTCCATTATAATGGCCAACAATGCATGTTAAACTGCTACTAATGTCATATTGGAAAATTTTAGGTGGGCACTCACTTTAATACTAGAGAGTTTAATACCTTGATAGTGTCTTGTCATGAATACTTTGTAGTCAAGCGAAATTTGTTAGTTATCCTGGAGAATATGTGAAATGCAAGATTTTTTTTTCTACCAATATCTCATTTTGCATCAATATTAGAGTCCCACCAATACGATATAGCCAATGTATATATAATTATATTTTCTATAAGTTTTATTAAATAAATTGTTTAATTAATGAAACTCAAAAGTAATGTTTAAAACTAGTTGATAATCCTAAGTTACCTTTTATTTTGGTTGTCATTTAATAACTCGATCCCAAGTTAGATCTCCGAGAATTTGGGCTTCCCCGAAACTTTCTGACATATCGGCAGAGATAGATTAAAATCTCGATGTATCTTAAAATCTCGATGCATTTTAGTCTCAGACACTCACTCGGATGATGAATATCATAGGATCTAAGAATCTTGGTGAAATGTGAAACTCGTAACAAGTCCTTGGCTAGTTATTTAATTACATTCACTCTTTGTTTTTTCATCTTGACTTTGTAGTCCTTTGAAGTGGAAAATTAAGATTTTTTGACTCTTTTTTGTGCTAAGAATCTTTAATTTCCGAAACTGCTCCAAGTTTATTTCGATAATAAAAGGAGATCATTATCTAGCCAATGTGCACTTAAGTTCCATTAAGACAGTAAGTAGCACTCCGCATGGCTTCTAGCATCATCTGTCTTAATAAAGTTTGAAGTAGGCTTGACATTGTCCAAGAAACGTGTGAAATGAAAACAAAGTCCTTGACTAACACTTCAATTATATTTTGGGCCACTTTATTTTTTTCCATATTGAGATCTGCAAATGATTTGCGTTCTCTATATGAGATATGGAACTACAATGGTTTCAAACCTAATTAAATGTTGCTATTAATGCGTTTCAGGGCCCGCCATGAATTCCCTTTATATGTTCCTATTTTTGCTCCTCCATTCATGCTATTGTGTCCAAAATAGTTTGTTAATTCAGATCCTATAATTTCCCACTCCAACTTTCCATAAGAATATTTGCCTTTTTGTCAGAATGCTCATTTTAATTTCATTCCATAAGATCAACACACATGAACAACCCTATAACACATTGTTCTCATAGATAAATATAGTCATTTTAAGCAACAAAGTTCTTCCTAAATTTCACTTTTTGATTTTCCCTATAGATGGATTAACACAAATTAGCAACCAATCAAATTTCATTCTTTCCATGGATACTTAGGAAGATTTTTCAATGAGAAATAGATAACAATCATTGGAACTTCATAGCTTGGAAAACTCATGCTTTAACAATCACATTTTGTTACTCCGACTAATTTAATCTAGAACATGTTTTGCGGGTAAGCCTAATTCCAATTCTTCCGAGGCATTTGCACAGCAAAAACTTTTGAATTTGGTAGAACTGAGAAGAGCACTTTATATCTGTTATATTAGATATGATAAAATATATTAGTATATCAAATGGATTCCATAAGATTTATTGTCGATATCATATTCATACAACATATTCATATTTTATTAAAAATAGATGCAAAGTTATCTTGTAGATATTAGACAGTTTGATTCTTGTATTTTGATCCTATTCTCAAATTTGTTATGAGTTGAAATTGTTGTTTCTACATTCATCTTTAGGTGAAAGGAATAAAAGCCACATGCCTTAACTAAACCTTTTGTAATTCAATTTAATTTTAATTATATTATTGATTAGATAAATTATAAATTTCAAACATATTAATTTTTTGGGCATTTCAAATAATTCTAACTTGGTAGGTAGTTTGTTTACCAAATACATGCATTTTAGAAATGTAGTTATTAAATAGCAAAATTCTGCTGCCAATGGCTTTTTTTTAATCATGACGTACTCAATATGGGACAAAGAATATCATCATCCCATCTGTTCCATTAATAAATAAATCTCATAGTAAAATTTTTGATTAAATATTAATTACAATACAAACATGTTGTCCCACCTTCTGTACAAACCAAGAAGTGAAAAATAAATACCTTGGTTAAGACGTAAGCAAGCCCTGGCTTCAATATAATGGCTCAAATATTTTATAAAGGGACACAGGCAGGCGCGCTATATAAAGAGTCATCCCCCTTCGAGAGATCGGAGAACGGGTTCTCTCCAAGCTAAGGCTGCAAATGGATCGGCTCAGATCGATCCGATTCGACTCTGTAGTCCCAACCAAATTTAAATTTTAAAATCTGCAAGCCTGAATCGAGTTTTAAAATTGGATCCAAACTATTTTTTGGATTGGGTTCTACAATTAGACCTAAGCCATTTTTTAGGTCGGATCTGATTTTACGAAATCTGGATTCGATCCTACCTGGCCCATTATTTTTTTTGGATTTATTTCGAATTTACTGACTCTGGACCCGATTCCGACCCGAACTGAAGAGCCGAACCCGAAATGGAGCGTTATAAATTGGAATCACAGCGCCAGAGTTTTCTTCTCCCGAGTCCCTATCGCCATTCCGAGCGCCGCCTCTTCCGAGCGCCTCCTCCGAGTCGGGTCGACCCGTGACCAGCGATGAAGCGGTAGTTCATGGCGTATGGGTTGTTGGTGGAGATGAAGTGGAATGAGAGGAGGGGGACGGTGAAGAGCGCGACGAAGCAGTTGATGCCGGAGCACTGGTCGGGGCTGAATATCCTCCACCATTTGACAGAGCCATAGGCCAGGATCATGGCGACGTAGAGCGGGACTACCGTCGTGAGGACGTGGTAGAGATCGGCAGCTGTGATCATCCTGTCGACGAGGTTTGGAAGAGAAGTTGGAGAAGAGAATGAGCTATCGATTTGGCTTCAAACGACAGAGCAAAACAGAAGGAAACCCAAACGCCGAGCTCTCAAGCTTTTGGTTTAACTCGGGACAGGTATAGCAGCAAGAAAGCCAGAGAAGCAGACCCAAGATGGTTTCTTTAATGAATGGGAGCTATCTCAGATATGTTCTTGTGCCAGAAGAAGAAGAAGAAGATGACAGGAGCTCCACATAGCTGTGCTCTGCTTCAGAATCTCTTGGGCCCAGAGAGAGAGAGAGAGAGAGAGAGAGAGAGGACCGCTGGTTTGAGTTGGAAAGAAGGTGGCTTGTCTAATCAGTCATATAGATAAAAAATAGTGTGGTATGAAATTTGGCTTGTAGATCGCCTTAGAAGTCATGGGTCATCTGTTCTTACTGGAGGTCAATTTCTCCTCGAGGGATTAGGCAATCATCCATGGAGGGTTCTCTGTTACTCTTCTACCACCTCTCTCTCTCTCTCCCTCCCCCGTCCGCCTTCTCCTTGTCTCTCTGTGTGTGTGTGTGTATATATATATTGAGGCGATGATGGTGGGTGAGTCGCAAGGGTTATTATTCTTCTTCGCCTCTTCTTCTCTAGCGATCGGCGAGGCGGCTCTGGAAGGTCTGTGGTTCGCAGGCAACCGATCTGCAGTCCTTGCTAGATGGAGAGGCGGCCCAAGGAGAAGAAAAGGTGATAACTTCCGATTCAAGAATCCCTCTGAGCCTCCGATCACTAGTTCTCGTTCCTTTTCTTTATCAGGATTACATGGTCTTCTCTTTCTTTTTCTTCTTGTTGTTCTTGTTTCAGGTGGGTAATGGCCATGCCGTTGTGCTTTCTCTCTCTCTCTCTCTCTCTCTTTCTTGCTTTATTCTCTCTTGCTCTTCTTCTTGTTCTCTGTTTTACGAATGCGGAAAGCGGCACCCTTTTTTTGCTCTTCTTCTTCTCTCTTACCCTTTCTTCTGAGGTTCTCGGTTCCCATCTCCTAGCTGGCTTTCTCCTCGGGAGAGGAGGTTACTCTCCTAGCACCTCCTCTCTCTCCCTCCCTCCTTCTCCTCCTCCTCCTCTTCTTCTGTGTATATACGTGGAAGCGATGATGATGGGTGAGTCGTCAGGGTTTATTATTCTTCTTATCTTCTTCTTTGCATGCCTTCTTCTCCAGCCACTGGCGAGGCAGCTATGGAAGGTCTGTTATTCCGCAGGCAACCGATCTGCGGCCACTGCTAGATGGAGAGGCTACAGAAGGACGAGAAAAGGTGATAACTTCCGGTCGATTCAAGAATCCCTCTGAGCCTTCGAACCCTAGTTTTCGCTAGCTTTCTTTACCAAGATTAGATGGTCTTCTCTTTCTTCTTCTTCTTGGGTAATGGCCATGCTGATGTGCTTTCTTTCTCTCTCTCTCTCTCTCTCTCTCTTTCTTCTCTCCTGCTCTTCTTCTTCTATGTTTTGCGAATTTGGAAAGCGGCAATTCTTTTTGAGGTTTATATGAAGAGGCTGTAATGATTCCTCGGCGAGGGTTTTGCTGCATTGCTGTGCGAAAGATGGGTATGTCTAACGGGATGGCGATCTTGGATGGCCTGCTACCTTTCTGCAGGCAACCGTTTGCGCCCGTTTTGGTTTAGCTGCAGAGAGTTTATGGAATGTAAATTGTGAATCTGAGCCTCCTTTTCCTCTTCCCCTTCTTCTTTTTTCCAATTTCTGTTTTTTTCGAGATTTTAATTTTCTTGAAGGTTTCTTTGATTTTTTTTTACTGGTCTTCTGATAAGTTGTTCCTACGGCTTCTCAAAGATTTCATATGATATGGAGGAGGCTGATGAAAAATTGGGGGTAATGCTCCAAGTACCCAAATCCTCAAATTTACTATTTTGGTTATTGAAAAATAGGGACTATAGGCTTGGCATTAGGGTTTATAACAATCAGGGGGCTTATGCCTGCTCCATCCAAGGAAAGATTCCAGTTCCTCTCTTGACCGGTAACAAGGGATTTTGTTCTTCTTTGCATTCCATTTTTCTTCATTATTCCTTCCTTTTTTTCCTTTTGTATTATGCGATATAATGAAAAATGACAGCTTGAAAAGTCTCTTATTCCATCATACAGATTTTGATGGAAAAATTTTATGTTACCGTATGAAGCTGCTGTACTAACTGGAGCTTGTTTTTCTCTACACTGCTGAAGGAGCCACAGCAGCTGCATGAGAGTTTCTCTAGAGCTGGTACATTACCTGCTTCCCTTGAATTTTCTGAAGTTTTTTCCCGATTCATGACATCTCGGTTAGAAAAGTGGACTTATGCTTGGAAGTTGAGGAAGTTTTGGCTTTAAACATCTTAATATTACTTTGTGATTTTCATCATGTAAAACATATCCTATCAGTTTTTTAAGCAATTGTGTTTGCTGCTAAATATAAAGTCAGCGTAGTCTTATAATCCTTTGTATCAAAAAAGAATGGCAGGTGAGTTCCTTTACACTTTCTTTACAGTATCTGTCCTTTTGATGTCTGCTAATGCAACTCCAAACTATTAAGCATTCGTTATTCTTTATTCTAAGCATCTCCTTCCAAGATATACTAGAGCCATGATCAGGACAGTCTCATTTTTATACCCTCTAATATTCTTACACACTCTTTATTTCCCAGCATTCTAAATAATATAACATTGTCTGCTTTTTTTCAGATATGATAGTATTCATGACAAGTATCAAGGTTAGATTTAATTCAAGATCAGATTTGAGGCAATAAATGAGTAAAATATTCCGATCGAGTTCACAATTGAAGGTAGGGGCTACTTGTATAGCTAATGACCTAATCCTTCAGCAAGCAAGGAAATCTACTGCATTCTAGGAGAAAGAAGGATAGCAAACAGACAGAAAATTCATTAATGCATTTCAAAACCAAAGAACCATAAAAGATAGGTTCCCACGATATAGAACTAGAAATATAAATATAGGGTTAGAAAGTCATCTTATCTTTTTGCCAATGCTAAAGAGCATCACTTGGTTAAAAATTACTATGAAAAATCCCTTGTTGACTGTTTATTTATCAGCAATAGGTGGGTCATACAGACTATTAAAAAATGTAATAATCTTATATAGTGCAGCTTGGTGAGTTGGAAACTATCCAATATGTTGCTTTAATTATAGTCTCCTAGGGCTCTCATGAATTCTGTTTAGTATCCTCTATTCTCCTCCACATGCATTTGCATTTTTACTGCTTGCCTCATGCACCTCTTGGCTCTCCTAAACAAAAAGAGTCCAAAGTCAAGAAAATGCAGCTTGCAATAGACAACAAGCAAGCAGCTCCAGTAAGGAATCTCTATTTGATGTAGGGCATTTCACAGAAAGGAGCCAACTAGGGTATTTAGAAGGAAGGCAGAGGACAAAAATGAGTTAGTAGTGGTGGATAAAGAGTAAAGTTGGTTTAAAAAGCCAAGGATTAGACAAAGTTCAGAAAAAGAAATGTTATTTACAGAGCTGCTGAACACGGGGTCACTCCTGCAGATTAAACCTATGAGAATAGGTTTAGATACAATTCATGTCAGCTCTAGAAAAATACATGGATAAAATATTCTAATCAAATATGGAGGTAGTCTCTATAGCCCAAGGTTCACAATCTCGATCAGAAACCCATCCCACTACAATGCTGGTATAGTATCGGTACATCCGATATAGGGGTTGGTTTGGCATACCGAGATTCGGTAAGCCACCCATATCAAGTCTTGCTCCAGTATCAGTATGGTATGATACACCCAGCACAGGGTGGTAAGTATAGGTATTGCGAACCTTGCTGCATCCTAATTACCTAATCTTATAGAAACCATAGAAATCCATAATCCGTTGCTCTTTAGGAGAGAGAAGAGAAGAAAGACCAGAAAATCCATTAACTCACATTCAAAAACTAAAGAACTGCAGCAAACAAGGACCTTTCATCATTGGAGAGCTTATTGAATTTTCCAAGTGTACAAGCCTTTTGCTTATTCCTGTATGTACTGATTTCCATTTTAAGTTGTGCTTAAAAGGTTCTCTGTTTAATACAAACAATGTCATGTATTATATTCTAGTATTATTTGTAACTGAGTGATGCTAGGGGTTGATAAGGGCATTTTGGTTCCAAATGGTCTTCTGTCACTTCTACTATGATGCTCTTCCCTTATTTTGTGGCTTTTATAGAAATGTTTACATCATAGCCACTAGTTTAATTTCATAATTTTTACATGCCTTTGATGGCTGGCTGTCAACCGATTGTCAAACCACCACCTTTTTCATGAGGGCTCGGGATCAGTAATGGTAGTAAGACAAGGCTTGATATTTATGGTTACGTTTGTACCTACTCATTTTTGCCCTTTTTCGAGTCATTCCATCCTGATTAAACTATATCTGCTCAATATAGGTTCAGATTTCCATCCTTGTAATTCTCTCACTTGACCTTGTCTAATCAGTTTTCTTGGATTTGTTCACCATATCACCAGTTGAAGGTGTCCATTTCCTTGTCTACTTCTTTTGCATTGTTTCTCCAAGGTCGCTTCCATTTGTCTTTTATGGCTTTAGAGCTCTCTAGGGTCACTCAAATCATTGGTTGCTTCCCCTGATTTATTTGCATTCACTCTGTTCCTCTTCATTCTTGCCTTTTGGCACTTGGTGTTCTTGTGTCTCTTCACCTTTTGAGAGTTTCTCTAGCCCTTCTACGCTCACACAAATTAACATCTAGATACATATGTCGATGTTACATATCGCTATAAATCAAGGATTGAACTAGCATGTATCAATTCCTCTGTTGGTTAGGGCAGCACATTATGCCTTTGCTCTTGCTACCTCCTTGCACAATTCCAGTGTCTAAATATAGGCTTCTATTTTTATTTGAATTGGAATAATCTACCAGGTATTGAATTACTGCTTATCATGTCCATGCCAATGACATTCCGGCAGGATGGTGCAGCATACCGTAAATTTAGCATGCATTACAATGAAGAAGCAAGCAAATTTGTGAAGGATTTGCACTAAGATACTCTAGTAAATTCTCTCGACCAACTGATTTGAACTGCTTTATATTATTATATATACGTCTTCAATAAAAAAAAAGTTTTTAGCTAGTATTTAGCATCATAAATCATCCCAACTTCAACAAATAAATATATAGTTTTATAGAAATTACAAACTTCAGCACATCTTTCCCCAGTTACATCAAGCACCATCCATTTGAGGGGAAAATTAATGAGGAGTGTGATATGTCTAATTCTTTACTTGGGCATGGACTTGTACAGTTTCTGTTGCATAGCTGCTCCACCAAAATATCTCTAGATGTAACACACTTACGATGCTGCCTACATTAGGATATCACTTTAGGAGGCCTCTAAGTCATGCTCCCAACATTCTCAAATTATGTGTTTTGAATTATGTGGAAATGATTTTCAAGTATTGGTTTGAAGATGGCTCTTTGTCTGGGTCCCTTCTCAATATCAAATCTTCTATAGCTAGTGTTTTTGACCATGACATCTGTATAAGAAAAATAGGCATTGTTTTTATAATTATTATCCGAGTTTCTTGTGTCTGCTGTGGCCATAACAGAAAGTTTTTATAAATTGTAGTTGATAGGAATTAAAAAGTGGATACTTATACAGATACCACTATAACTTTATGTTTCCAGAAATCATGTTTTAGTAAATATTTTGTCAGTTTTCAGCAAATGCTTTGATTTATAGTATACTGATCTTGTACTGTCATACTGTATTTATAATTGACCAGTAGGTCATAACTTGTTTCTCTGGGATGCTGATGAATGAGTGGAGGGAGTTCAATATGTTTTACTGGAAAGTATGCCATTTTTGATCGAACAAAATACTACCTTTGAGATTCCATTTTCATTGATACCTTTTCAGCAGATTCAAAATAGCTGCAAATTATCACCCCTTGATTAGATCAAATTACACTTTCGTATGATTTTAATCTCAATTTCCCTCATCTTAACAAGATAACAAATCGAAACTCTTTGATGCATTTGATGCACAAATGCTTCATTGATATTCTCACAAAAAAATATTTTCTTGAGAAATACAGTGGGAGTATCATCCTGAGTCAAACTTGGGATGTCTGCCTTGACGAGTGGGATGCTACCAACTGAGATAAGTTTGGTCGACAATGTTTTTCACAAAAGATGAATCATCTTGGAGGTTCTTTGTTTGGCTCTGTCTACAGCATAGTCGAGGCATTTGCATGTTGGCATTTGGTGGATATAAATTAAAATTTCTGTTGATAAGCTTATGTTTAGCTCTTCTTTGCTTTATGCATAACTGGTTTGTTTCAGCCAGAAGTAGATCCTTGGCTGTCAATGGAGGATGTTAATGCATTCTATATTGTACATAAGGGGAATATTATTTCCATTTACCGAACCTTAAGTGAATGTCAAGCTCAAGTTAGCTCTTCGGTAGGCATCTTTGATGCCATTAACTTTATGGAGCTGTTATTTCTTTTTTTTTTGTTGTTTTTTTTCATGTTCTGTTTCTTGTAGTGTAAAGCACTGTGAAGGTTTTCTTTCTTTGATCTTTATATTCCTTGATGGGTTCAAGTGTCACTGTCCTTATATTTTGTTAAAAGATATGTTCTTTCTGGTCTTTTAAGTTTCAGCCATTGCAAGAGTTGATTATGCTCCACTCATTATTCATGTTAACTTTTTGCAACCGCCACTATATTGGTCTGAGCTTATTATAGGATTAGGCATGATCAACATTTGAAAACTACAAGAAGATGATATTTATTTGAAAACTATAAGAAGATGATATTTGGAAAAAACATATATGCTTGATGCAAAGAGTTCAAACTCATTCTGAAAAAACTAAGAAATATTTGCTTGGATCAACTTACTAAGAACATGACATGGAGTTTCATTTAACTAGGGCAAGTAATTGGAGACATGATAGACTTGGGCAGACTCATTCATGTTTTTCTCTTAAAGCTAGATGTACAATAACTCGCCTTAGTCATGAATCAGATCATTCAGTTTTCTAACCTCCCCTTCATGAAGCTAAAGACAACTGTATTAGTGTGACTTGCCGATAAAGGAAAGGAAGGACGAGAAGAAAATGTTCATGGTTTTGACTCTTTGCTCCAAAGATATCATATTTCCTTATGGAATCTTTAATCTTATACTATTCTGTATATTCATATGTTCTTTCATGTGTGTGCTTCGTTATCTATTTCTTTATGATAACTGTTGTTTTTGTCCAAATCTTCAATTATGTCCTTGGATCCAAGATGCCTCTTGAAAGCTTTATCTAGTCTTTGTTCTGCTTTTTTCCCTTCATTGTCATCTTTGCTTTGTTTTAAAATCAACTTATATGGTTTTGTTTGGTTACAAACTTTGAGGACTAGGAAGCTGCAATGTATTGAGTCTAACAAAATATATTAGGTAACTAAATGTTCCAAATTTGGAGTGCTACGTGCTAGTGCTATGTGGGATGAAAGAAGAGCTAGATTGGACAAAAGAGGAGCGAGACTGGTCAATCACCTTCACATGTGTATCGTAAAAGCTAGTTTTACTGAAAGTTTTGAGATCAGTTTATGATCTGGCTAGGAACATTCTGAGCGGCAGGTTTTCTAGAAAGCAAAAAGCAAAGCAAAGAAAGGAAAAAAAGGAAAAAACTTTAAATCAAGCACTTGACGATGTAGGATGACCTTGTAGAAATTTCCATGATAAATTTTCTTGATGTTCAGGATTCAGACTGCTACTCTAGGAATTTGGTCTAATGGTTTTCAAATGCCGACTTTCAAAATTATGTTCAAGTTATTAAATTTATAAAAGGTTATTGTCAATCGTTTGAGTTAAATTTTTATAAATCATTAAACAGCTATTGTCCATCTTGCCTGGAGAGGCGAGCTTTGACGCAATGGTAAGATTGTTCCATTGTGATCTAGAGGTCATAGGTTTGAAATACGGAATAGTCTCTCCACATGTGGGGATAGGGCTACATATATCTTACCCTCCCCAGACCATGCGATGGCGGGAGCCTCATGCACCGAGCTGCTCTTTTTTTTATTGCCTATCTTGCAAAGAAGGTGATTCTTGCTTTGGTGGTTCGTTAATTTAATCAATTTTTTTTTCCCAATAGGTATGTGATCCTGCTGTCAGTGTATTTAAGGGTTACACTTTGCATAAAGAAACAGAGGAATATCTTGCTTCTCGCGGGCTTAAAAATGCTTTGTACTCCATTGATGCAGATGATGTAAAAGAAGATTTGTTTAGCAATCTTGTGCCTTGTTGTTTCCAGGTAAAACACTCGAACATAATTAGTGTCAAAAATATCATTTTGATAATCCTTATGTCCGATCAATTTTGATGCTTATCCGAAGTTTAGTAACTTGTGTTAGATGATTTTGAACCATTTCATTGTTGAAATTGCTAGTTATGTATATTTCAATATTGGACCTCTTTTTCTTCACATGGCAACATCATAAGAAGAACATGCCTATTTCAAAGGAATACGGTGATCAGAGAGCGTATGTTTAATGGAGCCCATAATGGCATGGAATTGTGCTCTTTCCTCTTTTTTGCACGGTAATTCCTCTACCTGATTTCTGAGATTGACCTTTTATCTACTTCACAGTTTCGTACAAATCGTAGTTCCATATATTTGGCAAACTATGGAAGGTCAAAGATTTCAGATCCTTCAATTTTCTAGCTCACTTGTTCTCTTTATTTTTATTTTTATTTTTTTACTCACTCTCATCTGCATGTTTCTGTTGTTCCACAGGATGTAGTTGGATCTAGTTCTTTCTCGACCGAATCCTCAGAGCAACATCTCAATCTAGGGGATCCTGTTGTGGCACAACCAATATCTTGCAAACCTGTAAGTTATGTTATTCCAATGTTTGCATCTTGTGAAATTGTGGTCCTTGTGCTCGAGAAATTCTGCCAATATCTGTTCAGGTCATTCTTGAGCGATGTGTATGAAGATGTGCCTTTGGTTGACATTGGTTTTGCCAAATGGTTTCATGTTAATAATGAACATGCTTATATTGCAATTTGTTACTAATGATAATAGGGTGCAGTATCTTTATTCTAGTTTGCTTATTTAAATTCAATGTTTTAGGTTGATGAACATATTAGTTCTATCTACTCGACAGTATGTACAAATATTGTACAATCATGAATTTGGTAAAAGGTGGAATGTCAAATATTAATAACCTTCATTTTGGCTCACATTCATCTGCATCTTCTTGTTCTTCCATAGGATGTGGTTGGGATCCAGTTCTATCCCAGTTGAATGTTCAAAACAACAATAGAATTATGGGTATTCAATTGAAGTGCAACCAATATCCCACAAACATGCAAGTTTATGTTATCACCAATGTGCAAATTTTGTGGATTCATGATTTTTGTACTTGAAAAGCATCTTTTAATATCTGTAAGGGTCATTCTTCAAGGATGTGTGAACAAATGTGCCTTTTGCTGAGCTTGATTTTGCCAAATTTTTCTATATTCAAGTGAATGTGTTACTTCTCCAGATGCTTGATTTCTTTCCTCCTTTCTTCTCCTTCTTATTTTCTTTCTTTCTTTCCTTCATTCTTCTCTCCGACGACAAACCGTCGGAACTGAGCTCGGCTGCTTGTTCTTCTCTCCGACGGAGACGGGGACGGGGACGGGGACGGGGATGGGGATGGGGCGGGCTCGGGCTCCGTGCCTCCGCGCAACGTGGACCGTCCAACCCGTGTCGCCGTTTATCCACACTTTGTTCTTGCTCCAAATAAAGCAAGTGCTGAAGTCCATCTAACCAAGCAGTCCAAATCACGATAATCTGGACAAAAACAAAAAAATTGCATCCCAGTAAAATTATAATTTATTTTAGGAAGAACCATGCTAGATGGGGTCGAACCAAGGGTGGGTACAAAAATTTGATATTTATTATTTTGCCAAATACTCTGAATGTTAAACTGCTGCAATATGTAAATAAATATAATTCATAAATTTGTAAATCAATTTAGAGGCAATTAGACTGCTTCATCTGACCCCCTGACTATGATTTAAAATGATCCATGTCTTAACTCCAACAGACTAATGAACAGGGATAAATGGTACGATACAAATTCGAGCCGAGATGGAAACTTTGCAACCAAATTAATACCTAAAAATACAGGATGTTGTTTGATAAATCCGACTAATGGAGCAAACAGTTTAAAGAAATCTGATACCATCTTGTCTGTGGGAATAAAAGCAACAGCAAGCTTTCCCTCTATCCAAAAAATAAAAAATATAAATAAACACAAAACCTTCCGATTGGACAAAAAATGAAAATAATAACCGTCCTAGGTGGGCTTGATCAATGATAAGTACAACATAAATCCATCTTTCATTATTTGCAGAACAAGTTTTTTTGTTTTATCTTTTTCTTTTTTTCCCTTTGTGTTTTTCTGATAATCAATAACAAGCAGATTGTTGAGCTGCTACAAGATTATGACCACAAATTGGCCGGATCTATCCATGACCTGAATGCAACCTGAGTAGACTACAAATTCTTAATCGGATTGGGGTCAAAAATTAAACTTCATTTGAAAACTAGGTCAGTTCTAGATTTTATAATTTCTAATCCAATCCTGACTCGTCTTAGCTCATGTATCACTCAAGTCTAATTTGGGTCAAAAAAAAAAGGCTGGCTCATTCTGAAACTAACCCCTTTGTGGCCCCCTATAGTATAAAAAATATTTTTAATATAAATCTGTGAATCAAACTGTCATATGCTTTAACACGATCCAACTTATGAATGACGATAGTTGGACTCCTACACATGTTCTATTGCTCTTATGAAACTTTGCAACGAAAATACTAAAAAGGTGAAAGTAAATTTTGCATAAAAAACCACTTAATTATTGATTTGTAAAAAAAAAAAATAGATTTTTCTTTCTCATAACGGCCGACACATTAGAACTTCTTGGATAAGTTTAACCTTGGATCTAAATACAAGATGGATAATATTGCACAAAAAATATTTGACTTTTCTTAATTATTGATTTTTAAAAGACAAAGATTGGACTATTGTTGCCCAAGGTGACAAGCCAAGAGGGGGGGGGGGTGAATTGGTTTCTTCTTAACTTTAGTGCTTTTAAAACTTTCTTAGTTAAATGCGATGGATGCTTACTTAGGTTATTAGAGTGAGTTAAACTAATGCAAGAATAGAAAGTAAAGCAAGAGAGAATGAAAGCACAAACACAATCCAAACACAACAATATATAGTGGTTCGGTGCTCTCCTTAGCACCTACGTCCACTCCCCAAGCGTACCCTTGGGAATTCACTATAATCTCGCGGATTACAGTTGGATTGTTTTCCGGGCTCACAATCCAAAAACCTTGTTGGTTTTACGGGATCACCAACGAACCTATACAACTTTGGTTTTCCGGGTTCACCAAAAACCTTGTTGGTTTTGCGGGCTCACCAACGAACCTTTACAACTTTGGTTTTCCGGGTTTACCAAAAACCTTTGTGGGTTTTGCGGGCTCACCAACGAACCTTTACAAAGTATTCAAACAAATGAAAAGAAAAGATTTAAACTCCTAAATGAGCATATAGAACAATATAAGCAATGAAGAAGAGTTAGAAAGAAATTATCGCTTTGAAGTCGCTTGGCTCTTCTTTGTCAAGGAAGCTTCACTCTTCAATGGGGGAAGGAGCTCTTGATGCCTCTTTGAATCTGCTCAATCTCTTTCTTTGATTTTTGAATGAAGCTCTTGATGAAGAAGATTAGGGCACTTTTGTATTCTTGTGTATTCTTTGATAGACCTCTCAAAAGATATTTCTCTCTGATGAATAGTGCCCCTTTAAATAGCCTCCCTCCTTCTTTGGTCAAGCCCCAATGGTTAGAATTTAAAAACTAGCCGTTATTGACCTTGGAAAGGACAAAAAGTACATCTGCAGAACTATCCGTTACTGTTCAGCCCGTGTTTGGGTCGGCTCAACCTGTCCTTGGGTCGACCCAACTTGGCCTTGGGTCGACTCAAACATTCCTTGGGTCGACCCTCTCAGAGAACACAGAAACATGAATTTCAACCTTCCTTCACTTGGGTCGACCCAACCATTCTTTGGGTCGACTCAAAGTTCACTTGGGTCGACTCAACTTCTTCTTGGGTCGACCCTCTCAGTAATTCCAGAGAGCCATTTTCTGTCTGTCTTTCTGTCTTCCATTTGGGTCGACCCTCTCAGGGTTTGGGTCGACTCAAAGTTCACTTGGGTCGACTCAACTTCTTCTTGGGTCGACCCTCTCAGTAATTCCAGAGAACCATTTTCTGTCTGTCTTTCTGTCTTGCCTTTGGGTCGACCCTCTCAGGGTTTGGGTCGACTCAAGCTTAGGTCGACTCAACCACTGTGTGGGTCGACCCTCTCAGTAAATCCAGAGAGCATTTTTCCTTTGCATTTTGAGGTTCTTTGGAGGTTGGGTCGACTCATGCCTACCTTGGGTCGACCCAACTCACCTTGGGTCGACCCAACTCACTGTTCATTTGTGCCAGATGATTCCTTTAAGTCCCGGAGTCGACCCAATCAACCTATGGGTCGACTCAATTCACACTTTGCTGCATTCTCAAGATTAGATCCATCCAAATGAACAAGACCATATATATATTTTCAATTAAGCATATGTACTGAGAGTAATGAACTTATAAATGAAGTATCAATTTAACTTATAGCATGCTTTGGATAATTGTTTGTTAATCATCAAAATAACACTATCATCCTCAATCTCCCCCTTTTTGATGATTACAAAATAAAGAGTATAAGCCTATTGATACTTGTCTTTAAAATCAGTTTATAAGAGGGATTAAATTTCTGAATTTCAGCTTTTCATATATACTTGTGAAATCTCCCCCTTTATCATCCAAAAGTTGCCAATTTGACTTTTTGAATGGCTCCCCCTTTCATTTATAATTCATTAGCAATGAAACTTCAAAAATTTTATGAGTTTCAGCTTATGTATCGGGGTGCGAGAGGAGCGTGCCAAATTCTGAATTTATATGTGCCAAATTCTGAAACTTGATAGAAATTTTTGATTTTGTGATTTTCATTATTGCAAATTGCTCCCCCTTAGATATATAAGCTTTCTTATATGATTTTCAATTTGTTTGCCCATTTATTTCTCTTTTCTTTTCATAACTTCTTTACTCACTCTTTCTCACAAAAGTAATACTCTTTCTTCTCAAATGAAATACTCTTTCTTTTCTTAGAGTGAATACTTTATCTTTTCGTCTCCCCCTTTATATACTCTTTCCTTCTCTTCTCCTTTATATACTCTTTCCTCTTGTCCCTTTATATACCCTTTCCTTCATAACTTCTTTTATATACTCTTTCCTCTTCTCTTCTCCCCCTTTTTGTCATCATCAAAAACATAGATATGGGAAAAGATGCAATAACGAACAAACTTCAAACTTCATTGATCAAAATAGGAACATTTTCATATATTAATGTTCAAAACGATGAAAAGTACAATGTTCCACAATCAAGATTTAAAGGTATAAGGGAAAGACAAGATACATAAGGGAAAAAGCAAGATACATATAAGAAAAGGCAAGATACATACGAGAACTAGATTTCTAGCCTAGGCTCTAAACATAAATGCTAAAATCAGCCTAGGGAGAATCTAATGGCTGGGATCTAGTCCTCATCCGCCTAGCATAAGTGGCGAGGGGAGGTCGAGCCTGGTGAGACTGGGTCTGGCGTGGAGCACGTCGAGCTGGATGACTCTGTGCCGATATCTCTGACTCAGCAGCCTGTGGCACAGAAGGTCCATGTGTCTCTCTCTCTCCTGAGTGCTCCAATCTGCTGCCTCAGATCACTGATATCAGCAGACATGACATCCAAGCGGGCGTCCAATCGGCTCGTGAGCCCGTCAGTAATAGTCCTCGCCTGAGCTGACATGAGCTCTGTCATCCTGCTCCAGAAGTCATCCGTATCTGTCGGAGGAGCAGATGACGATGGTCCAGCCTCTGAGGGTGCAGTAGGATGATCCATAGGCTCCTCATCCTCACCCTCTGGTGCCTCTCCCTCTGGTGCTTCACCCTGAATGCCTGCACCAGTATGTATCCACTGCCTGTTCACTTTCTCATAACCCATGCGTATGAGTGACCGTGCAGTGTACGTGTCTGTGGGTTGCAGATTCTTGAATGCTTCCTCCTCGAGAGGTAACCCATGCTGACGGAAGATCAATGTAAGTATCATGCCATAAGGCAATGATACCCTGTTGCTGCTTATTACCTTCTGAGAGAAATCGAAGTTCTCATTTTCCATGATCAGCTGAAGAGCTCTCATTTTGTTATCTGATCTTTCCGGAATAGCTCCCGTGCAAGGTAGGTGTAGAAGCTCACTCAAGCTCTCCTCGGATACACGGATCCGAACCCCTCTAACATCTGAAACAAGCCCTCCCATACCAGTCTTGAGGAAGGCGTAGAACTCTTGGACTAACCCGGGGTATATCACCACATCAAGGGAGCAAAGATACTCCCATCCTTGTCTTTGGATCCATTCCCAAATTCGAAATCCTTCTTGGTTGAAAAACTCCGAATGGATCCTTCTTCCGGTAGTAACCGGCCTCCCCGCAAATCTTGCAAGGAGCACTGAGGGGGAAGGAGGAGGAGGGACCTCCGCACGTGCCTCACGTGGTGGAGACACGGGAGAAGGCTCGGTAGGGCGCCTTTCCTCTTGTTGGACTCGGCTCACTCTTCCGGATCTTTTGGCTACGGCTCGTTTGGGACCCATTTCTCCAAGATCTTAAAGAAATCTACTGTTTGGAGGAGTCTAGTGGAGATTGGAGAGTGGGGACAAGGATTTTCGGAAGAAGACAAAGGGCAAACAGTGCCCTAGATGAGCTCTCGGGCCCCCTTTTAACAGTGGGGTCCCGACGTTGGGTCGACTCAAGAATTTTCTTGGGTCGACTCAACGTTGGGTCGACCCTTGTTCTGGGTTGGGTCGACCCAAGTGCAGAACTTGGTTTTCTCTCCCTTTTTGCTTCTAAAAAGTTTTCCTCGCTTTTAATCCTTATAAGCTCCTTATGGGACATTGATACATGAGTAAGAAATTTATAGACAACAAATTTGACTCATGTTTCATGGGATTTTTGAAGTTAGAAGAATGTATCATGAGACTACTAACTTCCTTTCATATTCATTCAATAAAAGGATCACATATACCTAATTCCCTTCTGAGCATACAGAATCTATCTTCACTCAGTGGTTTTGTGAATATATCGGCCAATTGTTTTTCCGTGCATATATGCTCAATGCATACATTTCCATTTTGCACATGATCCCTAATGAAATGGTACCTTATTTCTATGTGTTTGGCCTTAGAGTGCTGAACTGGATTTTTAGTGAGATTGATAGCACTCGTATTGTCACACTTAATAGGAATATTTTCTAGTTTAACACCATAGTCCTCTAGTTGTTGCTTGAGCCATAATACTTGAGCACAACAACTACCAGCAGCTATGTATTCAGCTTCAGCTGTGGATAGTGCTACTGAATTCTGCTTTTTACTAAACCATGATACTAAATTGTTTCCTAAGAATTGGCATGTGCCACTTGTGCTCTTTCTATCTAATTTGCATCCGGCAAAATCTGCATCTGAGTATGCAAGCAAATCTAGACATGAGTCTCTCGAGTACCATAATCCAATGGTGGTGGTTCCTCTTAAATATCTAAGGATCCTCTTAACTGCACTTAAATGTGACTCCTTAGGATCCGATTGATATCTAGCACATATCCCTACACTAAATACAATGTCGGGTCTACTAGCCGTAAGATAGAGCAAGGATCCAATTAGTCCTCTATAGAGCTTAATATCTACACTTTTCCCTTTTTCATCCTTGTCTAGCTTATTAGTGGGATTCATTGGAGTGCCAATTCCCTTATGATTTTCATTACCAAACTTCTTCAGTATTTCCCTTGTATACTTAGTTTGATGAATGAAAATACCTTCTTTGGTTTGTTTGATTTGTAATCCTAAAAAGAAGCTTAATTCTCCCATCAAACTCATCTCAAATTCTCCATGCATTAAATCAGCAAATTCTTTGCATAGAGTGTCGTTAGTGGCACCAAAGATTATGTCATCTACATATATTTGTACCACTAGTAGATTTTTGTCCTTTCTTTTGAGAAATAGAGTTTTATCTACATTTCCTCTACAAAAGTCATTATCAATGAGAAACTTACTTAGTCTATCATACCAAGCCCTAGGTGCTTGCTTTAATCCATATAATGCCTTATGCAATTTAAACACATGATTTGGTAATTCATGATTTTCAAATCCTGGAGGTTGTTCTACATATACTTCCTCTTCAATAATACCATTTAAAAATGCACTCTTCACATCCATTTGATATAATTTAAAGTCCATAAAGCATGCAAATGCTAGAAGTAATCTTATAGCTTCTAATCTAGCTACAGGAGCAAATGTCTCATCATAATCTATTCCTTCTTCCTGATTGTATCCTTTAGCTACAAGTCTAGCCTTATTTCTTATAACTACTCCATTTTCATCTAATTTATTTCTAAATACCCATTTTGTTCCAATTACTGAATTATGCTTTGGTCTTTCAGTTAATGTCCATACATTACTTCTTTTAAATTGATTTAATTCCTCTTGCATGGCATTTATCCAGTTAGTATCTTTTTCAGCTTCTTCATAAGTTTTAGGTTCTAATTGTGAAACAAAAGCAAGATAATCATTTAAATTCCTAAGAGAAGATCGAGTTCTTAACCCTTGAGATGGATCACCAATAATTAAGTCTTTGGGATGTCCATGTGCATACCTCCATTCTTTTGGCACGTCTTGGGGTTGTGGTGGCACGCAATCTTCTCCCTTATCTTGATTTGGCACGTCATCTATATTCAACTTTTCAAAGTCTATAATTCCTGTATCATCATCAACAATACTTTCTTTCCTAGCAGACTCACTATCAGACTCATCAAATATAATATTGACCGACTCTTCCACTACTAAGGTTCTTTTGTTGAATACTCTGTATGCCTTGCTAGATGTGGAGTATCCTAAGAAGATACCTTCATCTGACTTGGCATCAAATTTACTTAAGTCCTCCTTGCCATTATTTAAGATAAAACATCTACATCCAAATACTTTAAAATATTTTGCAGTTGGTTTCCTATTGTTCCAAAGTTCATAAGGAGTTTTCTTAGTTATAGGTCGTATTAAGACTCGATTTAGAATATGGCAAGAAGTGTTTATAGCTTCAGCCCAAAAGTACTTTGGAAGATTTGACTCGCACAACATTGTGCGTGCCATTTCTGCCAATGTCCTATTTTTCCTTTCAACAACCCCATTTTGTTGAGGCGTTCTAGGTGCTGAAAATTGATGTGATATTCCATTTTTAGTGCAGAATTCCTCGAAGTGTTGATTTTCAAATTCCGTGCCATGATCACTTCGAATTGCTACCAATGTGAGTTTCTTTTCATTTATGATTTTATTGTATAGTTTCAAAAATTCTGAAAATGCTTCATTCTTATGTGCCAAAAATAAAACCCATGTGTACCTTGAAAAATCATCTACAATAACTAGTCCATACTTCTTCCCTCCTAGACTTGTAGTTCTAGTAGGTCCAAATAAATCCATATGTATGAGTTCAAATGGTCTAGTTGTTGAGACTACATTTTTCGATTTGAAGGATGACTTAGTTTGTTTTCCCAATGAACATGGTCCACATATTTTGTCTTTTTCAAAAGTCAATTTTGGCACATCTTTTATTAACTCCTTCTTAACTAGTTTTGATATTAATTCCATACTAGCATGTCCTAGTCTTCGATGCCAAAGCCAACTAGTTTCATTTTTCTTTTCTTCATTAGTAATTAAGCATAAACCATTTTTCTTGCCTAATTCTTGAAGATCTACTAAATAAATATTCCTTTGCCTTTGTCCTACAAGTACAATACTATTATCTTTAGGATTTGTGATTATACATACAGATGCTTCAAATGTAACTTTAAATCCTTTATCACAAAACTGACTTATGCTAAGAAGATTATGTTTCAAACCTTTAACTAATAAGACATTTTCTATAAAAACAGATGGAGCAATGAAAATTTTACCCTTTCCAATGATATACCCTTTACCATTGTCTCCATAGGTTACTACTCCACCATTCTTTGGTTCCAAGGTGACAAATTGATCTTCGTCACCAGTCATGTGTCTTGAACAGCCGCTATCTAGATACCAACGTTTTTCAACTTTGTCAGCTGCAAGACACACCTGCAATCAAAATCAAGAAGAAACTTTAGGTACCCAAACTAAGTTGGGTCCTTTAGGGTTAGTACTCCATGTTCCTTTTGGAACCCAAACCTTTTTGAATTTTATCTTTTGATTATTACTTGATTTGTTTTGACTAGACTTTCTAAAGTTACATTCATATGCTCTATGTCCTAACTTATTGCAATAATAACAAGTAATATTTTCATTTTTAGCTTTTACAAAAATATTCTTTAATAATTTTTGTTTTCTATTTGTTTTATATCCTAAACCGGCCTTATCATATACAGCTTTTTGGCTATCAAGAATCAAATTTAATTTGGTAGAACTAAGAGTAAATTTATCTACCAAAGTTTTATATTTTTCAGCATCTTCTTTTAACTTAATATTTTCAGCAATTGAGTTATTGGTTTCATTTTCAAGTTTCCTACTTAATGTTTCGTAGTTATGAGACAGTTTTATCTTATCTTTAATGAGAGATTGATTTTCTTCTTTTAGAGCTTTGTTTTTATTAATTACTTTCTTATGTTCTTCCATGAGTTCTAAAAATGCATCATGTAATTCATCAACAGTAAAATCACAGTCAAGTTCAGAATCTACCTCATCGTCATTGGCCATATGACATATTTGGGCCGTGTCTTGATGATCTTCGTCCTCCGAACTTGATTCCTCACTCTCACTCCAATCGGCCATAAAATTCTTCTTTTTCAATTTTCTTGCCATCCACTTCAAATCTGGGCAATCTATCTTATAATGCCCGGGTTTGTTACACTCATAGCAAATGGGAGTTTCTTTCTCCTTTTCTTTGTCCTTACCCTTTTCTTTGCTTGAGTTACCTTTAATGAAGGGCTTCTTTTTATGGAATCTATTCTTACCTCTCATGAATTTTCTGAATTTTCTCCCAAGCACTGCCATCCCTTCTTCATCAATATCTTCATCATCATTTGAATCTTCCGATTCAGTTTGTTGTCTAGGGGTGGTAGTCTTTAGGGCAATAGGCTTTCTCCTCTTGACCTCATCTTCTAAATTTTGCCTCATTGTCAACTCATAGGTCATGAGTGATCCTAGAAGCTCCTCTAACTGCAGTGTGTTGAGGTCCTTTGCTTCTTGAATAGCGGTTACCTTGGCCTCCCAATTCCTTGGTAGAGACCTGAGAATTTTACGCACCAAATCAGAGTTAGAATAAGACTTTCCTAAACTCTTAAGCCCATTTATAATATCAGTAAAATGAGTAAACATATCAGTTATGGACTCAGTAGATTCCATTTTAAACAGTTCATACTTGTGTACTAATATGTTTATCTTAGACTCCTTAACTTGATTGGTCCCTTCATGTGTGACCTCAAGTCTATCCCAAATTTCTTTGGCGGTGGTGCAAGTGGATATTCTATTAAATTCATTTACATCTAAAGAGCAGTAAAGTATATTTACAGCTTTTGCATTTAACTGTGCTAATCTTCTATCATTTTCATTCCAATCCATTTCTGGTTTGGATATGATAGTGCCCTCTATGTTAAGTGTGGGTGTGTGAGGTCCTCTAGTGATGATTTGCCATAGTTCATAATCTGAGGCTTGAATGAATATCCTCATTCTGGCTTTCCAATATGTGTAGTTTGTGCCATTAAATAGAGGAGGTCTATTTGTGGATTGTCCCTCACTCATTGCACATCCCACTTGGGTTGTCATGATCTTTAACTCTTGATTGTTAGATCAATGAGTACTATTAGAGCACCTTGCTCTGATACCACTTGTTGCCCAAGGTGACAAGCCAAGAGGGGGGGGGGGTGAATTGGTTTCTTCTTAACTTTAGTGCTTTTAAAACTTTCTTAGTTAAATGCGATGGATGCTTACTTAGGTTATTAGAGTGAGTTAAACTAATGCAAGAATAGAAAGTAAAGCAAGAGAGAATGAAAGCACAAACACAATCCAAACACAATAATATATAGTGGTTCGGTGCTCTCCTTAGCACCTACGTCCACTCTCCAAGCGTACCCTTGGGAATTCACTATAATCTCGCGGATTACAGTTGGATTGTTTTCCGGGCTCACAATCCAAAAACCTTGTTGGTTTTACGGGATCACCAACGAACCTATACAACTTTGGTTTTCCGGGTTCACCAAAAACCTTGTTGGTTTTGCGGGCTCACCAACGAACCTTTACAACTTTGGTTTTCCGGGTTTACCAAAAACCTTTGTTGGTTTTGCGGGCTCACCAACGAACCTTTACAAAGTATTCAAACAAATGAAAAGAAAAGATTTAAACTCCTAAATGAGCATATAGAACAATATGAGCAATGAAGAAGAGTTAGAAAGAAATTATCACTTTGAAGTCGCTTGGCTCTTCTTTGTCAAGGAAGCTTCACTCTTCAATGGGGGAAGGAGCTCTTGATGCCTCTTTGAATCTGCTCAATCCCTTTCTTTGATTTTTGAATGAAGCTCTTGATGAAGAAGATTAGGGCACTTTTGTATTCTTGTGTATTCTTTGATAGACCTCTCAAAAGATATTTCTCTCTGATGAATAGTGCCCCTTTAAATAGCCTTCCTCCTTCTTTGGTCAAGCCCCAATGGTTAGAATTCAAAAACTAGCCGTTACTGACCTTGGGAAGGACAAAAAGTACATCTGCAGAACTATCCGTTACTGTTCAGCCCGTGTTTGGGTCGGCTCAACCTGTCCTTGGGTCGACCCAACTTGGCCTTGGGTCGACTCAAACATTCCTTGGGTCGACCCTCTCAGAGAACACAGAAACATGAATTTCAACCTTCCTTCACTTGGGTCGACCCAACCATTCTTTGGGTCGACTCAAAGTTCACTTGGGTCGACTCAACTTCTTCTTGGGTCGACCCTCTCAGTAATTCCAGAGAGCCATTTTCTGTCTGTCTTTCTGTCTTCCATTTGGGTCGACCCTCTCAGGGTTTGGGTCGACTCAAAGTTCACTTGGGTCGACTCAACTTCTTCTTGGGTCGACCCTCTCAGTAATTCCAGAGAACCATTTTCTGTCTGTCTTTCTGTCTTGCCTTTGGGTCGACCCTCTCAGGGTTTGGGTCGACTCAAGCTTGGGTCGACTCAACCACTGTGTGGGTCGACCCTCTCAGTAAATCCAGAGAGCATTTTTCCTTTGCATTTTGAGGTTCTTTGGAGGTTGGGTCGACTCATGCCTACCTTGGGTCGACCCAACTCACTGTTCATTTGTGCTGTTTTTGCAGGAGTGTGCCAGATGATTCCTTTAAGTCCCGGGGTCGACCCAATCAACCTATGGGTCGACTCAATTCACACTTTGCTGCATTCTCAAGATTAGATCCATCCAAATGAACAAGACCATATATATATTTTCAATTAAGCATATGTACTGAGAGTAATGAACTTATAAATGAAGTATCAATTTAACTTATAGCATGCTTTGGATAATTGTTTGTTAATCATCAAAATAACACTATCATCCTCAACTATTCTTGCACATAAGGATGCACAATTAGAACTTTTTGGATAAGTTTAACCTTGGATCTAAATACAAGATGGATAATATACACATTTAAAATGCCCCATACATGTTTACCAAATACTATACATACATAATTATGTATATATTTATGTATATTTATACATGCAAGTATGTATATATGTAAGTATGTGTGTCTATACATATATATATTCTTAATAATAATAATATATGTATATTCTAAATATGTGACAAATATTTGTTTACTTAGATAAAATGGATGATGGTGTTTTTTAGTAATTTGTTTTACCAAAAAGATTAAAACAATATATATTGAGAGTAGGATTCAAAAATGATTTTAGCAAATTGTTTTTTGTCAAAATGGATGGGAGGAGAAATTTTTTTAGTAATTTGCTTCGGTGAAAAATGATTAAAAAACGTTATGTTGAGAGTATGTATATATATATGTAAGTATGTGTGTCAATACATATATACATATATATATATATATTCTTAATAATAATAATATATGTATATTCTAAATATGTGACAAATATTTGTTTACTTAGATAAAATTGACGATGGTGTTTTTTAGTAATTAGTTTTACCAAAAAGATTAAAACAATATATATTGAGAGTAGGATTCAAAAATGTTTTTAGCAAATTGTTTTTTGTCAAAATGGATGGGAGGAGAAATTTTTTTAGTTATTTGCTTCGGTGAAAAATGATTAAAAAGCATTATGTTGAGAGTATGTATATATGTAAGTATGTGTGTCAATACATATATACATATATATATTCTTAATAATAATAATATATGTATATTCTAAATATGTGACAAATATTTGTTTACTTAGATAAAATGGACGATGGTGTTTTTTAGTAATTTGTTTTACCAAAAAGATTAAAACAATATATATTGAGAGTAGGATTCAAAAATGATTTTAGCAAATTGTTTTTTGTCAAAATGGATGGGAGGAGAAATTTTTTTAGTAATTTGCTTCGGTGAAAAATGATTAAAAAACGTTATGTTGAGAGTATGTATATATGTAAGTATGTGTGTCAATACATATATACATATATATATTCTTAATAATAATAATATATGTATATTCTAAATATGTGACAAATATTTGTTTACTTAGATAAAATGGACGATGGTGTTTTTTAGTAATTAGTTTTACCAAAAAGATTAAAACAATATATATTGAGAGTAGGATTCAAAAATGATTTTAGCAAATTGTTTTTTGTCAAAATGGATGGGAGGAGAAATTTTTTTAGTTATTTGCTTCGGTGAAAAATGATTAAAAAGCGTTATGTTGAGAGTATGTATATATGTAAGTATGTGTGTCAATACATATATACATATATATATTCTTAATAATAATAATATATGTATATTCTAAATATGTGACAAATATTTGTTTACTTAGATAAAATGGACGACGGTGTTTTTTAGTAATTAGTTTTACCAAAAAGATTAAAACAATATATATTGAGAGTAGGATTCAAAAATTGTCACGCCCCCGCCTCTGCGAGGCACGAGAGGCACCTAATGCCCACGTAGGGGCCACATGAGGGGGGGACCGCGGGGCTCCCCTGCCAGATATTGTCCAGTTCTGGAGCTTCACGCAAGCGTCCTTCACCCCTCCCCGGTTTTGTTTTCCACCCAAAACGCGTCTGCAGGATTTGGAGACACCCGCCTCATATGCCCAGGCTCTGGAACGAGTCTTTCCGATGTGGGACTATTGGGCCTCACACCCTTCCCACCATCGGATAAGAGCCGTCCTCGGCTTTGATACCAAATGTCACGCCCCCGCCTTTGCGAGGCACGTGAGGCACCCAGTGCTCACGTGGGGGCCACATGAGAGGGGAACACGGGGCTCCCCTGCCAGATATTGTCCGGTTCTGGGGCTTCACGCAAGCGTCCTTCACCCCTTCCCGGTTTTGTTTTCCACCCAAAACGCGTCTGCAGGATTTGGAGACACCCGCCTCATATGCCCAGGCTCTGGAACGAGTCTTTCCGATGTGGGACTACTGGGCCTCACATATGAGGCGGATGTTTCCAAATCCTGCAGACGCGTTTTGGGTGGAAAACAAAACCGGAGAGGGGTGAAGGACGCTTGCGTGAAGCCCCAGAACCGGACAATATCTGGTAGGGGAGCCCCGCGGTCCCCCCTCTTGTGGCCCCTACGTGGGCACTAGGTGCCTCTCGTGCCTCGCAGAGGCGGGGGCGTGACATTTGGTATCAGAGCCGAGGACGGCTCTTGTCCGATGGTGGGAAGGGTGTGAGGCCCAATAGTCCCACATCGGAAAGACTCGTTCCAGAGCCTGGGCATATGAGGCGGGTGTCTCCAAATCCTGCAGACGCATTTTGGGTGGAAAACAAAACCAGGGAGGGGTGAAGGACGCTTGCGTGAAGCCCTAGAACCGGACAATATCTGGCAGGGGAGCCCCGTGTTCCCCCCTCATGTGGCCCCCACGTGGGCACTGGGTGCCTCACGTGCCTCGCAGAGGCGGGGGCGTGACATCATATGCCCAGGCTCTGGAACGAGTCTTTCCGATGTGGGACTATTGGGCCTCACAAAAATGATTTTAGCAAATTGTTTTTTGTCAAAATGGATGGGAGGAGAAATTTTTTTAGTTATTTGCTTCGGTGAAAAATGATTAAAAAGCGTTATGTTGAGAGTATGTATATATGTAAGTATGTGTGTCAATACATATATACATATATATATTCTTAATAATAATAATAATATATGTATATTCTAAATATGTGACAAATATTTGTTTACTTAGATAAAATGGACGATGGTGTTTTTTAGTAATTTGTTTTACCAAAAACATTAAAACAATATATATTGAGAGTAGGATTCAAAAATGATTTTAGCAAATTGTTTTTTGTCAAAATGAATGGGAGGAGAAATTTTTTTAGTAATTTGCTTCGGTGAAAAATGATTAATAAACGTTATGTTGAGAGTGGGATTTGAACCCACGCCCTTTCGGACCAGAACCTTAATCTGGCGCCTTAGACCAACTCGGCCATCTCAACCAGTTGCATTAGATTTATTGTTTTTAATTATTAAGAATCAAAGTACCCGAGCTCAACCTCCCCATTGAATTCTTATCTGGACCAAATTAAAAAGTTTCTAATCCACAAGCTGGGCCTCGATCTAAGCCATTTACCTTAAGAATATGCTAATAGGCTTCGCTTGGTCCTATTATTAGTTCTATATGCTGCTATCTGATAAATATTTCAATCATATACTTCCAAATCAAAATCAGAAATAATTTGCTAAAATTAAAAATAATGTATAAAACTACATAATTCTAACAATTCTAGTAGCACAGTAGCATGTTTCACGCCATTCATCAATCCCATCTTCCAGAAGGGGCATGCAAATTTGATAGAGATACATAATTTGATGGATTCTCTGGTTCTGACTGAAGAAGGAACCTGGAAGCCAGATCTTGCATTTCCTGGTTTTTATGAATCACAGAAGCACCAAAAAGAGCTCCCCAAACACTAGATAAAGAGGGTGCAACTGGCATTGAATTTATAAAATCCACAGCTTGATTCAGCTATCACGGTGTCGGACCCGAACACGAGGCAGATAGCGAGGGAATGGATGCCTCTGCCGGTGCCGGAGTCGACAAGCTCGGCGGAGGCCTTGGCCAGGATGGCGAGGGTGAAATGATCAGGAGATTGGTGAGTGCGCATGCGGCGGAAGATGGCGAGGGGCTCGATGAAGAGGCCGGCGCGGGAGTAGGCGGCGAGGAGGGCGTTCCTGAGGAAGATGTTGGACGGGGCGCCGGTGGCCGCGGCGGAGTCGAAGACGAGGCGAGAGAGGGAGCGGAAGCCGAGGCGGGAGTAGGCGGAGATGAGAGCGGACGAGAGGACGGGGTGGCGGTGGAGGCCAATGGGGAAGGCGCGGGCGTGGGCTCGCTGGGCAAGCCGGAGGGCGCCGGCGCCGGCGGCGAGACGGAGGAGGCCGGAGAGGGACCGGACGGCGGCCGAGGGGGAAGGGGAGAACATCGGGAGAGAGGGAGAGGAGATTGGGTAGGGGCTAAGGTTCCGATAACGGCGTTATTCCAATATAACGGCCTCCATTGCCGCCGACTGTTATATCGGTAATCTGAGCCGTTATTTGCCCGATTACAAAAGGGTGATTTCAATTTTTTATATTAAAATACGAGTGTTATAACAGCCGTTACAGCGTTTGTTTTTCCTGGTGCGCAAACCCTTTTAGAGAGAAAATTGTACAAAAAATTGTTTTATTTAGAATAAAAATAGAAATAACAGCATGTTATAATACGTAGCCTTTGCTGACTCTGATACCAATTGTCGCAGATGAAAGGATGGAGAGGAAGCCGGCTAAGAGGAAGATGGCTTGATAAGGAAAGGATACCCTAGAGTTTATATGTAATACAGATAGCGAAATATTGGCTCTATGACCAACATGTAGACTTATAGCAGGCCATTATAACATTATAATCGTCATCATCCTTTTACTTCCCTGTTGTTAGCGTGTGGTTCCAAATTTTTATTGTTAAATAACAAACATTAGGATATCCGATGTAACATTATTATTATTATTATTATTATTATTATTTATGCAGGTGCACAAACTCTTTTAAAGAAAAAATTGCAATTTAGAATCAAAATAGAAATAACAATCATACCGTACAATGGATTGTTATAAGAGTCATCTTTTAGATATATTATTTTAAAATAAAATTTTTTAATTTGTATCTAAAGACTAAAAGTCAAAAATTGTAGCAAATTGTAAGCAATCTATTCTTGTTAGAAGGTTTAAGATGATTTTGTAATCTTACAGCAGCCTGTAACAGGTTTGGGCCCCCTTTGTTATATTATATGCATTATAACAAAGAAAAAGATAATGACTGCAATAGCAGATTATTCAGCGTAAGAATAGCTTGTTATAAAATGGATGGAAGGTAGATAACCAAAATGGTAAAGCTTGAAATGTAACTAACCTTTTTAAATAATTTGAGAGGTCCAAATAGAATTGCTTGCTGAATGAGAATTCGTAAAGCTTTCAAATAATTGAAAGAAGGTTTGACTGATTATGATTATGGTTGCGTGAGAACAAAGTGAAAATTTAGTAAAAAAATTGACTATGAATTTCATAAACCAGCTAGATGCATTGTTATCAGACAGATTTCTATGTTATCAATATTGTCTTCAGTTTTATCATGCCATAAATTATGAATGAACCTACATAACACATAATTTGGATCAGAGTTACAGAATCATCTTGAAAAAATAGGATGGAAGGCTTATGCAATGCCTGTAAAGTCAGGAGCTTAAAAACAAAGTAAATCTTTATACAAGTAGGACAAAGCAAACTAAATCTTTCTGAAGTCACCCTTTATGATTCGTGAGGCCCAAGATTTTCTCAAGCATCGCAGAGAAAAATAGGTTCCATATAGCGCATTCAACTTTTCAGACATCAAAACTCAAGAATCATATATAACAGGGTTTTAAGCAGACATATATGACGCGTATGAGAAAGATGATGGACAACTCATTTCTTTCAGCCACCTTAGTTGCCAAACTCATTCGTACCACATGTTTGTTACTTCATTAAACAGTCAAGCCGACAGGTGCACCACATATGGAAGCCTCAGGCTAAAATTGATTGCAGGGGAGTTATACTCCATGATATACAGAAAATCAAATTCTATTATGTACACTTTCATTTTTTAATGTAAAAAAGAAATTGTCTGAAACCAGGTTTGAACCAGTATATTGTATAATCAATATGGCATAACAAGAAGACTAAACAGTCTATGTCACACAATATATGACATTGATTCCATCTCGAGTGCACTAATGCAGCTGTTGAATCTGCATATGAAACCCCAAGAATGCCAGGTTGTTGCTTTCTAAATAACACAAGAAAAAATATATATATGGGACCTATGACAAATGAATTACAATTAGCAAAAATTCAGAAGAAATTGTTGTCCCCAGCTGTTTGTTTGCTAACTCCCTTGTTCAAATTTTTATGGTCTTCAACAGGCATCCTTCATAAAAATGGCCATCATGATGATTAGTTAATTATGGCTAAATACCCATAAGACCTCAGAAATCCATGTTGTTGACGGCAGCACGGTCACGAACTGACACAATTCTCCCAAGCACCAAACCTAGAGCTGAAGCTACCGCCTCCGGTTTGCTGAGCGTACTCATCAATAACTTTGTGTGCACAGGCATCCCATGTCTTTACGATTTCTCTAAGCAAAAGGGGCTGTGGAAGGTCACGGAGGGACATTCTGAACCTTGACCATGCCTTGACAGAAAGATCTCCGAACTCCTTGCTATAGGAACACATGATTGAATAAGAAAAATTGCAGGTCAGATATAGAAGGGAGTGGTGAACTCAAACCCCCTAAGCATGAAAATCACAACAATTTCATCTCACCTCAGTTCACTTGGTAACATGTCTAGAAGTATGGGGGATGATTTTGGATAATTGGTAGGAATGAGAATCCTCAGAGGCACAATTGGAGACTGCATAAACAAAATGTTGAATCAATACTAGATAGATCAATGAGGAGTTCATATATGTACCTCTGCCTTTTGGCTATTTAGGGCTCACCATCTGATCCGAAGCGAACTGTGATTTCAAGTTCGGACAAAGAAACACAGCATTAAAACAACATTTGATAACTGTCCCTTCTCCCCCAGCTGCAGCAGCAACCATATCAGCATCTTCACTTGCAGTTATCACCATACCAATCAATTTTTGATTTATCTCGTTGATCTCTTCCAGTAGAGCATGGTTGACCTGCATCGAGGAGATCTTAATAGACAGTAAGAATACCAAAAACTAAGTAGCATGATGATATTAGATGATAGACAATGTGCAACTGTTCTTTCAAGGCTTATAAAAATTTATGTGCACATGTAATTTTAATTTACATCATCTTAAGCCTTGGAACTAGTTCCAGATGCTCGTCTAATATATTTCCATTGCAATTTAATAATGAGAAAAGAAAAGAACGAGTATACAATAATAAAATATCAGTTCACATAGACATGCCTCACCTCTGGAAACCAACTACATAATGCATCTGTCAATGTACTAAAAATAATTTTAAAAAAATCTGCATTTTCTTTCGAAGCTGTAATTTTGTGCTTAACATAAGGTCATCTCCACAGAATTACATCTTTAGAGGATTTGATTATGTTGTTTGGAAATGTACTATTCAAAAAATTAAACCTCATATGGCAGTTTCTGGACTATTTGTTACAAGCCCACCTTATTATCTTGATTAAGCCTGATCTATCATAAATTATTTCTGGAACAGTTCAATCATTATCTAATTGATATCCAAGAAATAAATGTTGTTTTAATTTGTCAAAAATGGAAAATTTCTTTAGTAAGGGTTGTTTTACTCAAACATTAACAATAATCATCCAGCTTTGTCACAATATATGGCATTGGCTTTATGGATTGTAATTAGCTCAAACAGTTTTGACATAGTTTTTACTTTTCCAGGGCCATCCATAGTATTAGTTCAAGCTTTTCCAAATCCTTCTTCACAATCACCATCTACGTGACCTTATGTCTTCTCTTCTATGCTTCTACATCTTTTAAAACATATTAGAACCTATCTTTGCTGGTGCCCCATTAGGTCCTCACTGAATATTGCTCATACCGAATTTGATGATTCTCCCATCATTTCCATAATTTCAGCAACTCCAATGGAATTTCACCCTCGATCTTTCTTTTTTCAATAAAAAAACATAAATCCATGTCAAAATTCTCATTTCTGCTAGACCCACCTCTTTTCGTTGGTTCTTTTTTGCTTGCCTATTATTTAGGTAAATTCATGAAACCCCCGAGTCGTTCTATAGATTATCAGCAATACCTTATTTATCACATAAAACCCCAAAGGCACCTCTACGCTTCATCCAACTAGCTCTAGTTCTATTACATATATCTTCATCTATCTCTCCTTATTCTGTATAATAAGTCCAAGCTAACAAAAACCACCACTCTGAAGCATAATTGACCTTTATCCTAGGGGAAAACGGCTTAATTGTACACAAGAATTTATAATTTAGACATAAAAGCTGAACACTGCAGACTTAAAGGTAACATACATTAATAATAGAAAACATTTAGTGATGCTACACAAGAAAACGAATTGGATTATACCATACCTCAACTTTTTGTCTCTTGAAATTGGATGTTGAAGTTGATTCAAGTTCAGATTGTTGGAAACTATCACTCATGCTGCCAGCTGATGGCATAACATTCAAGGGCCTGGCAGTTATATCACGCTTCAATTTTTTTGTCATATTATTTCCATCCTGTGACATGAGTTCCTGAGCTTCCAAATGGAACTTTGTTGGGGCAACTAAATCTTCACCAAGAGCAGCTCTGGAACCATTTCCAGGTGCTGAGCCTGCTATTCCATCAATCATGCTGATAACAGAGCGAATATCATTAACAGAGGAGCTCAGCTTCTTTGGTGATAAGGATTGTACCTGAAAGAGTAGCAAAAACAATAAAGTTTTCATACTTCTTAAAACTTGGAAAACATACTGCATATGCATGCTAACATATTAGTAGCTAACTTCTTATCTATACAATTGGTACCAAGCAAGGAATGCTGAACCGGCCTGTACCAGCCGGTTCAGCCCATACCGAACTAGTACCGGCTCTGACCGGTCTGGTTCGGTGTTAAAAATTGGTACCGGCCAACCGTACTGGCATGTATCTTCCAAATATTTTGGATGCGTGAATTAAGCTAAACCAGTGGTACCGGTTCGATACTGGTTCGGACCGGTACCGGCGCCTACCAATACGTTATATTTTTATATAGGAAATATTTACAACACATGAGGCATACCTTTAAGCAAGCTGTTTAAATATTGATACAAGTGCAGCAACAAGACAGTCTCTGGACCAGAATTTCGAAGAAAGTAAATAGCCCTAAATAAAAAAAATAACTTTTTCACTTCCTGCAGCTGTAGCATGCCAAAAGGCTGGACAACAAGATACATAAGAGCCTCGATAAATTAAAGAGCCCTACATTATTTTGCAAATGCTTGAAATTGTTGACCAACATGATTTTATCTTGTGCACATATAATGCTCTTTCTCCACTAAAAATGTTTAACATCCAGTCCTTGGATGTCCCAGGCAGACATATAGACCGGCCTCCAAATATAGTCAATTCAAGAATTTATTAAAATAACCATTTGATGGATGAAACACCCATCCAAGCATCTAGAGATTCTAGACAGCCATTCGAATGTTTAGATAGCACTTTTAAGCATTAGTAGGTTGTAAAAAAAGAGCATAAAATCTAACAATTGAAGAAAAGAAAAAAGAAAAGGACATGCACCGGAAAACCTTCTCATCAGATTATGCTATAGTTGAAAGCAAATCTATTATTTACTTAATCAAATCATGAATTAGAAAATGGTTGGAATCAGATTCTGGACAGCCCAATATTTAATAAATTCACCCTAACCAGTAAATTTTGGCCTCTACCAGTGTACATCCAGTTCATGGAAAAGACCAGGTTACCAAATACCAACCATAACAGGTCAACCGCTTGTTGAACTAGCTCACACTAGTTCAAGCAGAACTGGAAGCTGTTTCTTAGTTTATAAAAAAGTAATTTCTAAAATTTTAAGGAAAAGAATCAAGAAGAAGAAAAAGGAAGAGAAAAAACGGAAGAATGTGAGAAAAGAGTAAAAATTATGAAATATTTAAAAATCGGGTTTGAACTGATGAGGTGATTGTAAAAAAACACAAAATTTCTGGAATTAAGGAAATTCCTTTTGACCTCAACTGATATGATTTCTTTTTTTCAAAGAGAGACTGTAATTCTCTTGCAGGACCCCCAATCATGATAAGATGTTGGATTGATGATTGAAGATTGAGATCACTTTGACTGGGGCTTACACTTTGACAGCTCCACACAAGATCATCAATCTATTCAATCAGCGATTCCATGGAACTAATAGGAGCTTCAAGAGGCACAAGAATGCGTATGGGAAATGGCGGCATCAATCACTAAATAACCTTGTAAAAACATGGCTTTTGCAAATAAAATACAAGTTTAAAATTTTAATAACTTCAGATACATGGATGTCTGAATGAAATTTTTTATTAAATGATATCAAAAAAACATGTCCCATATTCAATGCAGCCTGTAACTTCATAATGATTAAAAGTTAATATAACATGTAAGTAACATTCATAATGACTACAAAAATCTAGCTTTACAATGTGAAATGCAGCAAAATCCTCATCAATAAACACTTACAAAGTTTTAGCTATATTGCAGATGTTGAGAATCAATATTTCAGATCCATGAATGCAAATAATTGAACATAGAAAATGATCTAATAACTTTTCTTGATTAATTACCAAGTTTTCACAAAATCATATAAAGACCAATATATAAAAGCGCTTTAGAAAAGTTGACTGACCGCTTTGATTAAGCGATTTATAGGCTGTTCTTTGGCATTTGATTTGCCCAGAGTTGTAAATACAACATTCGCCTCACACCCATCTGGACTCGAAAATTCTTCAAGCAATTGTGAGGCTGAAATCCCAGGTGTAGAGATAGTAATAGGATGACTTTGAGGGGAAGAAAATGCTTGTTGATGTCCAATAATTACAGCATTTGATAATGATGAAATGCTAAAATGTTTCTCAGGATCTCCAGGTACTGGAGAGGGAGTTGTGGGAGCATAAGGAGACGAAATAAAGGTTGAGTTTGCAGACTGCGAAGGTGTTTGCTCTTTTGGAAGAGATGACAATAGAATGTTCTGATCAATTTTTTGAGGCGATGAATGCTGAGAAACTTGAGGTGAAGTAGGTTGAAGGTTTTGAGGAGAAGAAATTGGAAAAGAGACACCTGCCTTAAGTTGTTGATGAGAATAATTATGGTGCTGACCTGAAGGGTAATGTTGTTGATATAATCCTGATTTGATGCCAGAGCTTTGTCTCCCCTTCAACTCATTTACATCATTTTTTTGATGCTGTGGCATCTGGTGCAGCGGCAACTGTGTCACTTGATGTAGCTGTTGAGATGCACTGATGGTAGTCTGCAAGGATCCAACATCATCCTGTTGCACCAAGCCCACAGTTCCCTGTTTCATGGAGTCCAAAGATCCTTGCTTCGTTGGATCCAAGCTAGGAGTTGGCTGCAGTGTATTTGCCATGTTCTGCTGTGTTGTTGGAACATTAACAGCCGTTGATAAAGGCATGGATCCAAGCTGCATGCTTGGTGCAGCAGCTGACTGCATTGATGCTACCGAGCACGGCAAGTTTATCCGTTGCACCTCGTTTACATGATTATCATGCTGCTGCAGCTGAGAAACTTGAGATGGTAGATGCTGTGGCATGGACTGAGAATGTCCCTGAGGCTGAGAAGGAACACTCCTATTCTTTCTTGAATTTATGAAATTGCTCATAAAATTCTGAAGCAAAGGAAACTTCCTCATCACATCAGAATTGATGTGACTCTTAGATGTATGTAAAAGATTTAATATGAGCCGTGATGCAGACTGGCACGATTTTGCTTTTTCAAACTGTTTTGATTGTTTTGTTGCCGCCGCATTGACACCTTCATGCTGTAGAAATAAGGGGGGAAAGGGGGAAGACAAGATTGATTAGCAGAAAAAAACTAGATTTTCAAACATTTCTTCTATTTAACTTGTAGGGAAATCTAAAGCTTTATGGGTCAACAGATATAATACATGAAACTGCGCAATCTTCAGAGTAATCCTTCCATTGAATTCATTGAGCTCTGTAGAGTACTTCTTCCAGGACATTATCTGCAATTGAGGAAAACCATCAAAACTAATAGAATGCAGAGGTGAAATCTCTAAGTTTCTTTCTTATGCTAATTTAATTTTTAAATTAACCAACAGATTAAACTTCATGGGGCATCTCTATTCTTTTGAAAGAACAACTTAGGTCTGTCTAGCACTGCAATGAATTTTCATTTATGCCAAGGTCCGCCGTACCGGTACCGGTCGGCGTACCGGTGGCGGCCCGGACCGGTACGAAACCGGTCCGTACCGGTTCCGTACCGGTCCGAACCGGTCTCGTACCGGTCCCGTACCGGTCCGAACCGGTCCCGTACCGGTTCTTCAACAATAAATTACCGGTACCGGATTTTATGCTGATCCGGTACCGGTCCCAGGCCGGACCGGTACGGCAGACCATGATTTATGCAAATGAATAATATAAAACACAAAAAATATATCAATGGAAATTACAAGAAAGGAAAGCTGCGATAAGTCACCTCTTGATAGATTTCCTCTTGCCGATCAACGACATCTGCATTTCCAATCTGTGCTGTAGAATCCACCAATGCTGTTGTTTTTTTTTTTGAAAAAAGAAAACATTTAGCTGAAAGAAATAGGCATTAGGCAAGTAGGAATATTTCAAGGGAAACCCAAGGCCAACAAGATAGACATTAAACAACAACTGCTAACAATCTTTCAGCCACAGGATTCAACTTAGTTAACCAATAAAAAAATCATATGAACCAAAATTATGTAAAATTATTATTCAATAAGCAGAACAAAACCTTATCTTAGACGTAAATAATTCTCTGAATAGGACTTCTACTTTATTTACTGGCGGATCTAAATTCCGGCATATTATAAGATGAGAGAAAATTTAACATGAAGTTGAAAACCCATTCTATCACAACCTTACTACTCTAAAAAAACCCGAAAGCAATAAAATTGTACTTTTAGGATGCCCGTGGAAGAAATCTCTAATGATTTATTAAGTATCAAAAATAATAGAAATAATTTGGTTTTTGAAATCAATTGTGCATCAACATCATTGCAAAAGTTTCAAGTCTAGATGCAATTCACAAACTTCTAAGTAGGTCCACCATCTACCATCAGAATTGCCCATGGAAAATTATCACATAATATAGTCTGCAGGTAGTAAGTGATTGATGAATCCTAATGACTAAAATACCATGTTACATCCTGCAGTGGCTCATACTGTCACAAGAATCCGGCATCTCGCACCCCCTTAGGACTGATCCCTAGACCAATGGACCTAAACCACCTTAAACTGCTGTAAACCAACTTCTAATGAACCACGCACCACTTGACACCACTAAGGACGAGTTTGAAGGTGTTTTCACACCTTCTGCTTATTCTTGCTTAGTACATATACAACCCATAACATAATTCAATGCAGTCATCCCGTACCAGCCAGTAACCAATACAAATCTGTACATCGACTTAAAAAACCTTGAGCTGCACATGGTGAAATAAAGATATGTTTAGTGAGAACTAGTTTACCTCACTATATGAAAAATTTTATAATGAGCCATCCAACCCTAGGACTTCTCCAAGGCTAGGACAACTGGTAGAGCCAGTATTTTATTGAAGGGGGCAACAACAAACCCATGTTAATCATAAAAAATGATGAATTTAGAAAAGACACATTTTCAAGAGTAAGTTCGCACAAATGACACATCAGATAGAAAATTTTTATCATACTTTTGATGACATTCCAATTCAGAAAATCCTCCCAAGCTTTACGGCATGGATATATGATATGATATGGCACAATATATACATATTAATCAGGCAATTTAAAAGATAAATAAAATATGATATAGCTAAGCTCACTATATAAAATAATTATTTACATGTACATAAATAAAGCACTCATAGATTATAAAGGGTTATCACAAAAATAGCTTACACTTCATACAATAAGATCAAAATCCACAAACTCTATCATTCAGTCATCATTCAACTTCATGGGCCATAATAAATCTCAAACAATGACATCAACATGGGAATCTGAAATTAACCATCCATTAGTGAAACATCAACATCCATCGAAAAGGAGGAAAAAAAACCTGCTTATCATCCCTTGAGGTATCGAGGAATTATTCCCAGGTCTATCCATAAGCACATGGAGCCCTTTTATTTTTACAAAATAGAATACATAAGTACTCGACACATTTAGTAGCTGTATCCAGCAATTAATGACATTCATTACATATTCGGAATGGACCCAACATGCAATTTGAAGGCCTTTTCTTGCTAGTTCCTAGCCTTAGAGGTGTTTGAAGAAGGCGATTTATGTATCTCCATTTTCAGTTGTTATAATTTATAAGTATTCTCTGCAAAATAAAAATAAAAACTTATATATCCAAAGTCTCTCATTATATATATATATATATATATATATATATATATATATATATATATATATATATATATATATATATATATATATATATATATATATATATATATATATATATATATAACGAAGACAATAGATAGAGAGTAAATCAAAGAAATTAAAGACAAGCCATACGTACCTAAGCTACAAAGAAGACCACTAGTAGTAGTACTCCTTTTATTTTTCTTCTCAGTTAATTTAAATTCACAAGAGCTTACAGTTTAATAGTTAGATTTAAGACTCACTATGAACTTCTCTTGATAGGACTAGTGGTTGGAAAAAAAAGCATGCTAAAGATTGAAAGGTAATACACAATGTGAATTGTGAAGATTTTATCTGAAAGATAATAAAAAACACAAAATTGTCCAAAATATTAAGGGGTTGTCTGGTTCCTTGCGAGTTTTACTAAAATATATACCATAAAACATAATTCTTTGTAACATAGCTTTAGGAAAAGCAATGGGAGACTTGTTTTTCATAAAATTCATTTTTCACCCTATTAATTTTGACAAAAAAGGTGTTATGGAAACCAACCAAACTGCCATCTTTATAAAAAAATCAATCATTTTGAGCTTATTGTGTACCTCTTTTAAATAAAACCAGTCAACCAAAAAGCCCCTATGGGTTTCCAGGTAAGTGTCTCCATCAAACAAATTTAATATATTAGTTGGAAAAAAAGAGGTGAAATGCACAGCAACTTATCCGTCAACTCAGGTGACAATGCCTTATCAGATTATGTTGGAATACATCAAAAGATCTGTTATCAGTAAATACTTTAAGGCCAATCTGTTAATTATACTTTAGGCATAATTACGCAAATAATCTTAGAGTTTAAGCAAGCAAAGGAGCAACATAAATGCTTAAAGGTACAGAAAACTGTAAAATATTTTTTTTTAATGGAGAGTTATGAGAGAGAGAGTGTCAATTAAAAAGCCAATCCCAAAAGCACATGGGATGACAGAGCAGGAGGGATAATTTTCCAATGTGTAAGCTCGTGTATAAACATCCAAAGTAGGTAGAAACAAACAAAAGAAATGGATTCAAATAGGTTGAGACATCAAATAAATATACAATTCCTACCATGGAAAAGAAGAAATGATGTATCTAAATTATAAAGATGTTGTAGCAACAGAACTTCTAATGCATAAAGCAAAGATATAATAAGCAATTGACATGATAATTCACCATAGCCTGTTTCAAAAACTCTGAAACTCATCACAACCTTATGCAGTGAATCTGGGAAAAAGGAAAAACAACACAGAGCAGGTAAATTCCAGAAGCCATTTGACATGAGAAAGGAAGAACCAGTATGATTCATAAAAAAACGAACAATATCAATAAAGGGGATAGAAAAGGAGTAGAAAGCATAATAAACTGCAGAAAGGGTCGCAAGATTCATAAGAAATGAACAATATCAATAAAGGGGATAAATAAAGAGTAGAAAGCAGAATAAACAGTGGGAAGGGTTGTAAAAACATAAAGGGCATCTAGGACATCATTTAAAGTTTTAAACAAAACTATTTATTCCCCCACTTACTATTAGATGTTGCCTCTGGAAGCCCTCTTTGTGACTGAATATATGGTCTCTGCTCTTCAATCAAATTTTGAGGTTGAAGCAGTGCGCCTGAAGATTGAGGCCTTTGTTGCATCTCTTGTTGTAACAAATTTGGCTGCTGATGCATAGCCAACTGTTGATGCAATCGTGGAGGCTGAGACTGAACCTGAGGCATCAGTTGTTGTTGAGATGACTGGTATTGGGACAGCCGACCTTGTGATTGTAAGAATGTAACAGTTGGCTGCTGGATTCGTTGCTGTGTTACAGCCTTTGTTTGTTGCGAGGAAGGCACTGTGCATTCATTTGGCTGCATGTTTGAGGCACTAGAATGGGATCCAAATATCAACTGCCGCTGTTGCTGTTGATGTGGTTGCAGTTGCGGCTTCAGTCCGGAAATGTTAGTTTGCGACCTTAATTGCTGCTGCTGATGTAAAGATATAATCCGTTGACTCGACTCTGGTTGTGCTTGCTGCATGCTTATCAAACTAGTTTTCTGGCCTGGTAGTCTTTTCTGCTGCTGCTTCATGTTCAAGGCACTATTTTGTTGTCCAAGTAGCTTGGAATGTTGCATATCTGAGATACTTGAGTGCTGACCCATTAGCTTCTGTGATGACGACAAGATAGATTGTTGAGGAACAGAAGTACACTCCTGCTGAAGTGAAGATGATTGTTGGTGTATAATAGGTTGTGCCTGCTTCTTCTGTCTTGCAACTAACTGTGGATGTTGCTTAAGTGAAGATGGTACACACTGTTGGATTTGATTTTTCTGAAGGTTGGGTTGTGAAGCTGACTGTGTAACTGTAGGCCGCATCTGATGGACCATGGACTGGCCTGATTGAAGACTGGATGTCATTTGCATTGAAGGTTGCTGAGAAGATTTCACTTGGTTAAGATGCAAAAAATTCTGCTGCTGCTGCTGCAGATGCTGCTGTTGGATCTGTGCTTGCAAGAGTGAAGGATGAGAAACATTCTGTTTCAGAATTTGCTGCTGAAGCTCATGTTGGTAAACAAATGTGTTTTGTGATTGCTGTTGATGTTGTTGGGAAATGAATGCCTGTGGTTGTTGTTGCCTACCCCAATTCTGCCTTTGTCCATTGGCATATCTTTCTGGTGTTAAACCTTGCCCTGCAGAACTACTAACAAAGTTCTGTGATACGCTTGATATGCTCTGGAAATGAGAGGTCTGATCAGCATTAGCCACAGTGGACCGGCTGAATCCTGAAACAGATGACATCGTATGAGAAAGACTGGCAGACCCCTGTGTAGTGGCTAATGTGGCTTTGTGCTGATGATTCTGGGGCAAGAGTGGTGGCAGCACTGGAGACTGATTCACATGAGACATAGCTAATGATTGCCCTTCATAGCTAACTTGTGACTGTATACCAAGCGATGCGGTTGGAGAAGACTCTGAAAGAGTTGTCAGTTAAATAGATATATCGTAGATATGGAGTAAGAACATATCCTGTTAAAAGCCTAAGTCCAAAATTTTTCATTATGGTTGCATGAGATAATATGTCGAAAGAAAAATATGAGGTGAAGAGCATCGCATGGTAAAGTTTTACTGTTATTACTTGTTCAAGCTATGTTTATGGCCCATTTATTAAGGTCACAGTACAAACTGTTTCAGCAAGACCATTCTAATTAAAAATTTAATGTTTTATCAAATTCAGTAATTTAAAAATACAACAAGATTAATGAGGCATATAATTCATGTACTACATCAAGATTAATAAGATATTTCATGCCAAAAAAATCATGATAAGGTAACAATAAACTGCATTTGCTTTTAATTTCCATCCATCTAACACAACAAGTAGGCAACAATTTTATCACCTAAGTTCATAAGCTAGGATGAAACTAAATCCAGAAGTGTCTTATGATCCAGGATTGAAGTATTTTGCATCATAATTGTGGCAATCATGTACCTGCACAACATACAAATCATGCTGAAGCCAATCATTACTTAGCATACTCCAACATAGAAAGACAAAGTTAGCGTGCCAAAATGCACTAAGTTAATTTTCTTAAAAACCATCAATCTAATATAATAGACTTTAATTAGTGCAGAGAAATGCTGTAACAACTATAGTTTAAATTTATTTGCACAAGACCAATTAATGTGAATCTATTTTAACTAATATAGAGCATGTGTATTTCATAGCTTCAAGCAATCCAACATATAACTAACATTATAGAAATATGTTTAGACACAAACAATATAACAGAGCTCCAAAACTCTGATAAGAGATATGAAATATTGTTACTCATTAAAACACAATGTAGTTGTGATACACATACTGCTAAGGTGCTGTTGTGGGAGCCTCATAAACTGCTAATGCAAGAAACTTCTATAGGATGAGCTTTGTTAATTCCATGCCTTGGATCCAACATAAATAATGATAGTTTGTTATTAACATGCCTACTCTAAAGGTTATGCCGATAAATTTTGAAAATAGATATTTTACCACTATATATATGGTTGTATCAAAATGCATCATCTTGATGCAGAAATATGAGCTAGCATGAATAATGGAAGTACACATCCTCACATCTTATAAATAACCTGTTGGCATGGTACAATTCATATGTACTTTTAAGTTATAATGCAGCATATGTTGAACCACCCCAAACTGGACGATTCATGCTCAAGGTATACCAAACCAAACTGGCCAGGAATCGACATGGCTCAAACAATCATGATGGTTTAGCTTGTTATAACTTAAAATCCTCCAACTTTGAACACTTGACTATGTTCAGATCTCTCACCCCTGTCGAACCCTAATTGACACCATTCCCTCAATCGACATCAAGACTGACATCGATGCTGATGCCCTCAATCGATGCCAACGCCATCAACCCTGAATAAGACCAATGCCAATGCCATCCCCATCCAGGCATTCGAACGGGTACACCTCTCTCTCCCTCCCTCAGTCTCCTCCCTCACCCACCCTTTCCCCCTCACCCCCTTTCTCCCCTTTGTCTTCTCTATCTCTCCCCTAATTCTCCTCCTCGTAGGGCTAGGGTCAGGTTTCTCCCTCTCTCCTCCAATTCTCCCAATGCTTCTTACACCTTGGCTCGATATAGCACATACCAATACCATATCAAACCAATAGCTAGCTGGTACGACATCCAATATTGGCTCGCCGAACATTGGACTATGATGTGAACACTAACTTTAATCCTTACTTATGATAGCGAGAGTTTCCTAAACCAAACTTTTGAATTAGTAAACTACAATAAGTACAGTTGCTTCACCTAAGTGGCCTTTCAAATAAATTACCTTAATTGAAGGTATAAATGATAGAACCCTCATCCAATATTTGATTCATTAGGGAATTATATTTTCAAAAAATTATATACAAAGATCATGGGAGATGGGAGATAATACCAAAGTTAAGTCAACGGTTTAGAATGTATGGAATGATTTTATCATGACCATTTGATTCCATGTGTCTCGAGCATCAAAGGGGCAACAAACAAGTCTATTGCCAAATTCTCCATCTATCTCCTCCTTTGGATTTTTGCTTTAGGCTTACAAAGTTGATTACTTGAAAACATGCATAAGAGATACTACTACTACATATACAATTAAATGCATTTTGCTTCAATATATATCGTCACCATCATATATGCCCCTTAAGATATATTTGGTCATGAGCAGATCTCAAGTTCATCGTAGTAACCCATGATGCATATGTTTTAGCTCATATTCCTGCATTAAGTTCAAAGTTACGAAGATATATTGTGAGTGGCTCTTTATAACATGTTTGTTAGCAAGGAATGCTAAACCAAGTCGAACTGCTCGTACGGAGCCATAGCGATGCTAGCTTAGGATGGTACAGCTGCTCAAGTTAGTTCATATATAAAATGCCTTCCACCCCACCCATTCTATGGTTTGAGAGCCTTCGAGGCCCTTTCTTATCCACTCGCTCCTCGGACTGCCTTTGAAGGTACTTATGCTGTCGGATGCCACTCGCAGACAATGTCGGCCGTTACTGGTAAGTCCCTCTGCTCCCTCTCTCTCTTTCTCTCACTCTATTAGGTTTAGGGTTATAATCATGGTATGTCGTACCGTACCAAACCGGACGGTACCGAACGTACTGTACCATATCGGTACCGATATCGGTGGCGTACCGACACTCGGTACGCCAAAAAAATATGTACAATACTATATCGATACTATATTAGTGTGGCACCAGTACGGGGTCCGGTACCGAGACGGCAAACCTTAGTTATAGTCCCTCCTGCCCTCTCCTTCTCCCCCTCTCTCTCCTCCCTTCTCTCTCTGCCCCTCCCTCTCCCTATTTCAGTACACTTCAACATGGCACAGCCCATACTATACCATACCGATAGTTCACCAATACGGTTCACGATACCTGTTCACCAAACCTTGGCAAGGACACTTGCAACACATCTATTTTTTCTGCCCTCATGTTTATGCTCTTATACTTTTAGATATATTCATCTATTATTTAGCTTTCACGTCACCATTACACTATCTCATTTTATTCTACAGCATAAGATGATCATACAAGAAAGCTTAAGAAGCAAATATCCAAATTTAGTGGGCTATTTTGCAAAATTCATACTAATTTTATTATTCATTCACGAGTCCGCTATTTTTTCTCCTTTATTTTGCAGCACCATGTGCTACATCACTTATCCAATCCTAAAGATAACTTAACTAGTAGTGGTATCTGGACCTATGTCGCAATCCACTATAACACATTAAAAGTGTATCCACTAGTTAGTATGCAATGTTTGAAATATCAACTACCTAACATGTACAATCTATAAACCAAAGGTGGGTATTGCACATGCCAAGGTCTGCCAGACCGGTACCAAGGCTCATACTGGCCGGCGACAGTTCGGTACAGTACACATGCGTACCACTCCGATTAAGAGCACACTCAAGTACGGTGAGGGAAGAAAACAAGGAAGAGAGAGAGAGGAGGGAGGGAGAGGGAGAGAGAGGGGTCCATGTAGAGGAAGATAGGGAGAAGAAGAGGGAGGAAGAGAGAGAAGGAGAGAAAAGCCCTAACCTTAATGCTAATCTTAGGATAACTAGGGGGTGGGGAGAGAAGAAGGGGTGAATGAGCGACGGGGAGAGAGGGAAGAAGGAGAAAGAGGGAGGGGGGAACAAAGAGAGCAGTACCTAAGTTTGGTCACGATCGAGGGGATCGAAGTCACCTTCAACAACGATTGAGGAGAGCGCAGTGTCACTATCACCGATGGAGCCTACGGTTGGGTAACATGGAGCTTCAAAACTCTAATTATGGAGGACCCAAGGGGATAGGGGGAGGAACGAGGAAGGAAGAGAGAGATGTCGAACAATCAAAGGGGTCAGGGAGGCTTGGAGGTTATTTAAGGGACATCGCAAGCCTCGTTAAATTTATAATACACAAACTCGACATGCCTTAAGGCCACTTTTGCAGAAACCTTTCTGACTATCTGAACCATCCTGATTCTTGACTAGTTCGATTTTGTATAGACCGAATCGTCCAATTCGGGATGGTTCAGTATGGACCAAACCGTCCAATTTCGATGGTTCGGCTAATATATACCATAACATGTAGTATATCAACATAAGGCATTAACCGATACACATTCACATGGACATTATGCACCTGTACAACTAATTTTGGCCTCCAAATTCATTATTTACATTTTTGTATGAATTATTTTCTTAATGCTCCATTTTTGTAAGTAATAAGGTAACATTAAGTGCATCCTTCTCTATATTTGCTAAGGTTTTTGAAGTGGTACAAGAAGTTGGTAACAATCAAGTTGATCAATTTGTATCAAGAAAAAACTAATATCAATAAATTTTCCTAAGATAAGTGCACATAATAAAAAGAAAGCAAATTGTATGATAACTGATGTCATTCCACAGAAGCATCATGTCTTCATGTTTTTAAAGATTTATTTATTTATTTACATAGACTGCTTAACAATAATAGAATACAAGAGTACATGCAAATAAGTAAAAGAATATTTATTTATATATCTAATAATCTAAGAGTCCATTAATCATATGAAAATAAAAATGTTTGATGGATTGAGTATTTTGCATTTATACACAACACTCAAGAAGTTTTCCGAGTATTTGGATTGACTTCGATCATGTGGCACCATGAATTTGGAGACAAGGGGGTTACCGAGTATTCATACCATAAGCTGACCTATACTAACATGGTCCTAGAATGGTACCAGTACAAGTACAAATTGGTATTGTGAACCTTATCATCAAGCATCATTCGAACCATTGGAGCTTGTTAGGTTTTTGAGTCTTACTTATAATTTTATCTTTTGTTTTAGTCCCTTTAGTCCATGTTCTACTCAGTCTAGTGTGAAAAAGATTGAATTTAAGTGATTAGTTTAGTCACATGCATAATTGTAGAGGCAAGACGGTGTCTTACGAATAAAAATAGGTGCAGAATATAGTTCATATCAAGGTCCGCCGTACCGGTACCGGTCGGCGTACCGGTGGGCGGCCGGACCGGTACGGTACCGGTCGGCGTACCGGTGGCCGGCCGGACCGGTACGGTACCGGTCCGGTCCGGTCCGGTCCGTACCAGCCGGTACCGGTACCGTACCGGCCGGTATGCGGTGGTTTCAAAAACCACAGCGCGCGGCGCTGTGGTTCTAAAAAAAAAAAATCGTACCGATGCGAACCGGCCGGTTCGCACCGGTACGGGCTCCGAACCGGCCGGTTCGCACCGGTACGGGCTCCGAACCGGCCGGTACGGGCCCGAACCGGCCGGTACGCACCCGTACCGGCCGGTTCGGATAAAAAATCGGGAAATACCGGTTTTTTATCCGTTCCGGTACTGGTCTAGGACTGGACCGGTACGTACCGGCCCGTACCGGCCGGTACGGCATTCCATGGTTCATATCATTGTAGCAAGAACAAGAACACTAAGCACATGGCTATTTAAGGCTTCTCCTATTAGGGTTTTATGGAAAATCAGATCCAAGGCCCTCGGAAGTGAGAATCAAACCAGTTTCAGTCAGGTACGTTTCTTTATTCCATAAGTTTCTTCACTCTTTCTTTGCATCTTGTTTTCTATTTTTTTCTTTTCTACTATTCTTTCATTTTGCATGTAACAACCTAGGACCTCACCTGAAAAGACTAGCTGAATGGTTTTGTTTAGGTTCCTTGGCCCTGTATAAATACCCAATATCTCCCCAATGCATGAATAATGTGGGACTAAACATGCGCCTGTATGGGTCTTCACTTACTCCCTTAGAGTAAAGCCTAGCATTCTTGTCAGGACAATGGTCCAAATCCAATCACAAACATCATGATCAACCTGTGAGATCCACTAGTCACACATAAGCAATGAGCCGAGTCCGCTTTAATACTATTTGTAACGACCGAGGTTTTGTTTGGGTTTCTTAACCCTGTACAAGTACACAAGATCTCTCCAATGCACAACAAAAGATAGACTAAACACGCGTGCATGGGTCCTATACTGCAGTCTAGCACCACCTAATATAGGTGCTGTTAGCAGCCATCAAACAGGCCTTCCTAAAGGATCAAACTGGACTGCTGACAGGTTATCTCACCCAGCATGATTTCAGCCATGCAACAGCTTTTCTAATCCCCGACACAAGTCTTCACAGCCCAGCAATCTTCTAAATAAGTCCCATATTCTTTGTGTCCCTTAACACACCACAAGATCTGCTGTCAGTTCTTTTTTGCTAACTTTATGTTTCAGATATGAAGATAATCAGAGCTGTAATCCACTTGTTGGTTTTTTCCTACTTCCAAACCCTAATCCTAAATTGCAAAGGTATCTTGAGCATCAATTTTGCTATCTGTTCACAAACATCTTGGATTCATTGACAATCTATAGTCCAGCATGGAGGAAAACGAACAAGGCAAATTCCTAATTGCGACTGCAGCAAATAAACTGCGCAAGATATATATCCCATCTCCTATGACTCAAAGAATTTAGTAACTCTCATTATCTCTGTTCTCAACAATTAGTTTTTTTTTCTTTTTTTTGTTCTTAGAGACTACAGACCGATGTTTGTTTCAGCATCTTGCATGCATGACAGCAGTTATATGTTTCATCTTGCATATATGTTATGTTTTGAATTAATTTTCTGAATCCATCAGTTTCATATTTTAATTTTTAGATTCAATAACTTGTCATCATATTCTATTTGGTACATCGAATGTCTTTTTAATGACCAGCACTGATGCAGGACAGCCCCAGCCCCCAGGGAACCCTAATATGCAATACCAACATAAACAATTAAGAAAATTTATTTTTTTCCTTAAACAAATTTCTAAATTTTTTCGTAGCTCCTTTTCAGATGATCAAACAGATTTAAATTAAGAAAATGATTTTATGTTAACTTTGACAATTAAGCTTGCAGTATCTTAATATATGCCTAATTAATGAAAAATTAAACAAGTCTAAAATTTAATTAAGCATCCTTATTCAAACTTAATTAGACATATAATCATTATAGCAGTCTGTACAATTTTTTGAATATTTTCAAGCAAAGAACCTTTAAAAGTTCATCCCAAGCAGTATCTTACTGCTTGGTTTGGCGAGGTTCAGGGCCAGTTCAGAACCAATACACCCTGATATGGACCAAAAGGAGTGGCACAAAGCCACAAACCCAGTTCAACATATGCAGGGGCATATTGGCCAGATAAATACAGTAAATACTGGCCAATACAAGGCTTTCACTTGGCTTTTCAATCCTTGTTAATCTAATGGTATAATGATACAAAGAAAAGAAAGCTTAAAAAGAAAAAAAGACATGGAAACCAAAAAAACATGTGTCTATGTGTTAATAGTTTGGAGAAAAGCATGAAACCATATTATCTCAAGTTAACCCAAATGTCCCAGACAGCATAACCAGACAAGCAGATAAACATGTATGGAAAGAAATGGCAAACATGCAACATGGAATAAGAATTCACTAATAGAGAAGTTTAATGGGCCTTACCTGCTTTAAGATTATACTGGATCAAAATAAGAAGACTATATATATGAAAAGGCAAAAGAAGCTTTTTTCCATAATCTTTGAACTAGAATAAGTCTTTCTCTTTAGTCAAAAAATATAAATCAAAAAACCGAAAGATATATTATGCTTCATGTTAGAAAAACTAATACCTTTTGTGCCAATTCCTGGATCAGCTAAATTTTGGCTCTCAGTAGCAAGGACTGATAGTGAAGAATTAATTCCAGCACCATTTTGAGCTCTTGTTTCCATTGTAAGCAATTTTGCAGAAATTCTCCTCTGATATTCATCCTGAAATATACAAAATAGGAAAAGTTGCTTACCATGGAAGATTTTAGCTCATATTAACAGGAAAAAGGGGGGGAAAGGTAGGAATAAGCATGTGTTGGGCATGAATGAAGACACTGGAATGTAAATCGGCAATAAATGGACTTCGACCCAGGATGCTCATGTCTCTAGCAGAATTTTTTGTAGACTTGATAGCAGCATAGTACGCCATTCTAGTTAGTACCGGTGCAAATTGAGTGCACCATACCATACCGGTATTGCACTGTTACATTTTATGGGAAGCATACTCAGTGCCGATACGCTGAACTAACCCTCTTACCAAGCATATAAAAAATGTACCAATATATTACCGGTACAGGGTCTAGTACCAAGATGGTGAACCTTGGATAGCAGTGCGTAATATTATGACCTATTGCATCTATTCCCAAATTCCATGGTAGATATCTTTCACAGCCTGATACCACTGACCATGTTGCCCTTCTGGGAAGCTTACAGCATCCCTCAACTCTTGTCCCAAACGTAAGCCAATGTTTGGTTTGTAAGCAAGTAGAAGGCTACTAAGAGATCTCATAAAATCTGGACAGGAAAAGAAAACTGATTTTCCTGCCTCTTAGAATGATCACACCAAGGTTGCAGTTGTAGACATTCAGGCACAACTTCCAGAGAAACTCATAAACCCTATTCTTGAACAGAAGAGAGTCAATTAAGGGTAAAAAGGCAATGCAATGGTTTCAGCGTGATGATCTTAACTCCAAGTTCTTTGATGCTTCTATTAATAGATGAAAAGCTATGACTAGATTGATAAAATATAATAACCGGATGGTTTAGTTTTTGAGAGGTAGATAGCATAAAATATGCAGCACTTGATTTTTTATCAAGTATTCAATCAAATTGATTACTCAACCTCGATTGATAAACTCACATTCAAAAGAATCACTTCACCAGATTCTAACAGATGGGTTGTGCCAACAGATTCATTTGGAAATGTAAATAGGTGGTACTTCTATGCACAACTTGTTGATGAAAAATAATATATTTCATTAGTGGTTGAAGGACTGGATTCAATGATCAACCCACAAACACTAAATTAAGGAGAAGATTTCGAGTAAACTTAACTAAATATAAGTTCTAAAACCAAACATATGCAACACAACATATCATTTAACACTCGAGGTTTGAACAATGGTATGGATCATGAATGATTAGTAACATGTAACGCATCACTTAACATTCAGTGTAGATTAAAGCATAAATGAAACAGGAAAGATCAGCACGGACGATTGTAAGGATAAACAAAAAATAAATGATAAATACTGAATATCAGATCATAGGCCATGCTTCCAATAGGCAACTCACCACCATTGATAAATCGATCAAAAAAGAAAACCAATTGGCGATCTGCAATCAGAGAAGTCCTGCATTGAGACTGGTCTGTGATCCTCAATATCAGAAGCCCCATCACCACAGAACATGGGGAGAGCCAATCAGAGGGGGGCCATGCTCCCCCCTACCCGATTTCAAGTGATTTCCAGTACATGTATTACATACACAAGGTCTGCCAACCACCCTCATCATGAGATGTGCCCCCCAATCACCTCCAATATCTCACAGTGGTTAGACTGTTCCAATTTCCTCTCTCTCTATCACATTATTTTGAAAAGGTTAAATTAAAAAAAAATCATATTTTTAAAAAATTAAAATATTTCTATATTTTGGATTGGGTGTTGAGACAAATTTACAGGTGGATATTGGTGAAACTTCCAAACTACAGAGCCCTCTTGCTCCCTCCATTTCTCTTTAGTAGGGTTGTAATCAGGTCAAACTCTAGTTGGATCCATGCTGTATCCACATCCAAACTTGATAAAGAAAAATCAAGTTCGAATTCATGTTGGGATCCATCAATTTAGAAAGCTCAAAATTCGCATCAAGCTCAATCAATAATTGTATTTGATTTAGGATTGGAGCGCATGATTTTAGTTAGACAGCTAGCAAAGGTCAACAATTCCCAAAATTACAAGGACTCCTCACAACAGTCCTCCATATATGGTGAATTTGTGGCAGATTGCAGTAGTAAAGGAGCACGACATGGGAAGTAAATGATTGGTTTTCAAAAAAAAACAATTACTTTGAGAATGATTTTTAAGTTCCCATTGAAGTTAGATTTGATTGAAAGAGAATCAGAATATAAGTGCCACCTAGGTGTTGGGAACTGAAATGATGGTGTTGGAAAGTTAAAGAGAGCTTGTTCGAGAAAAGTATAAATCCGAACATGGAGAAAAGGAATTAATGCAACCATATATACATTCATACGGTTATCGGGTCGTTGGATTTTGATGGGGGGCAAAATGGATCGTCCTGCTCACAACAATAGGACCACCTAATTTAGCCAAATAGACCCCAACACCGATTGAGCCGGACCTCGGTCCCGCTAAAAGCCAGTCCGACCTCGGGCTCTGTCGAAGGCTCAGTTGACCTCGGCCGAATCTCTCCGCTGCCACGACTTGCAGTAACCTCCTCTGATGTTTATAATGACGTCCCGACCAAGCTCGAGGTGCCCTTATATATTTGCCGACACGCCCCGACCGAGCTCGGAGCGCCCTTTATACTCATCGACGCGCCCCGATCGAGCTTGAGGTGCCCTTATATATTCGCTAACGCATCCTGACCAAGCTCGAGGCATCCTTATATTCGCCGATGCGCCCCGACCGAGCTCGGGGCGCCCTTTATGTTCGCCGACGCGCCCCGACCGATCTCGGGGCGCCCTTTATATTCGCCAATGCGCTCCGACCGAGCTCGGGGCATCTTATCCATTAACGCGCCCCGACCCTCGAGCTCGAGGCGCTCTACTGGACGACCTCGGGACCGGAGAAGTGAGGCCGACCTCAGCAACCGCCAAGCCAACCTCTCTGAATATACGCTGTGGCCCCTCATCGAGCTCGGCCTCGCCCATGATAGCATCCTCGTGCGTGCCCACGCCCACCTACATGGCCGTACATTACAACGTCACCGCGCCATGCTTGCTTGCTGGCTAACGACAGTGGACAACGCCATGCTGCTCCAGCCATACCCCGTCGCATCCGTCAATGCCTTATCGTTCACAGAAACGGCCTATACCGTGCGCCTCAAGCAAGCTCTAGCTGCGCACCATCTGTCTAAAACCTATCTTCTCCCATGATGAGGACAGGTCATACCTCCGCCATCTGGACACCTCTACGGAGACTATATATAGGCCCATTAGGTAACACTAAGAGAACTTTTGGACCAACTAAGATCCACTCTAACTTGGGTGTCGAAGGGCCCTCACCGGAACCACCGGTGAGGCTTTGTGCAGGTATGCCGTCGCGCGGGAGGTGGCTCTCCTCATTCTCCGCCCCGGCCAGTAGCTCCCTCGACTCCCCCGACGTGGTCACCCTCGGGCCAAATTTGAACCACAACATATTTGAATATAGCTCAATAGTTACATCCAAGTTTGATCCAATAAGAAATTGGATCCTATATATGGAAATCGACTTCATTCCAATAAGGTTATAGAAAACTTAAATGGATCCATACCCCATTATTGTAAAATATTTAGATCAAGTTATTGGATTTTCAGATACCATTTATACACCTACTCTCTAGGATCATGTGCCTCTCTCTCTTCTTTCTCTTTATACACACTAGCCAAAGATGTTAAGCAGCTCTCTCTCTCTCTCTCTCTCTCTCTCGCTCACACACACACACGCACACAAACGCTCTCTCTTGGACACAAGGTGTGACTTTAGATAAACCCGGGCTCCATGACTTCATTGCATTGATAAGACTTCGAGGGAACACATGGCATTGCTTTGAAGCAAGACTTAGAAAAAAGGGACCATAAGTCCATATATGCTGGTGATTCCATTTCTACAAACTAATGTGCTTCAATTAAATATTTATTTTAAGTGTGTTTTGTTTCCAAACTATCCCTATTGGATTTTTATGCCTTATGCCTGAATTCCTAGTTTCTAGTATGATATCAATTCTATTAAACTATCTCTATTAGTGTTGCTTCTGTTTTTTTTTTTTAATTTATAAGATCTTCTCCCAAAAGGAACCTGAAGCTAGGTTTCTTATCTTCTCCTAAAACGCTTTGTTTGATTTTTCGTTTTGTTGAAGCATTTCTCAGATATTGTTACCAAGCACATTTTTTCTAGGAAGTACTTTTCTTCAAAAAGTTGCAAAAGTACAATTCTTAAGCAACACCAAACATTACCCGAAAAAAGTATAACTTTTATCCCCCTTCAACCAAATACATTCCTATGGGACTTACATTCTGCTGATGTCTATCAAGCGGAAAAGAAAATAAAAGGCTAAACACCATGGTGTGCCCACATAGCAGCCGGCTAAATGAAACATCCCACACATCACCTCGAGATATGAGGTCCCACTAGAGTCTTTTACTTAATTATTCTATATTTTCTTTTCTTTTCTGCTGTAAGTTTTCAAGAAATGATACAAACTGGCTTGTTTTGGAAAGTTCAAATATGTCTGAAAGTTATAATGAAGCTTGGAGTAGGAAGAAGGTGGTTTGTAAAAGGTCATTCTTCTTTCTGTCATCATATTATTTTTTTTACGAAAAGAGCTCCCATCATAAAGACCTTCTTGAAAAATGTCATTCTTTTTCAAGAAGGTCATTCTTTTTTAGCTGCCGATGTCTATGCATTACCTCATAGAGACCTTCTCGATCTAAATAGTAGAGAACAAAGTTTTAGTTTCCTCCTTGCCTTTCATTGTTGTTAAAAACATAATATGCTGTATCGTACCACACTGGACAGTATCGGCATGCCGTACAGTGCCATACCAATCCGATACTAGAACCGGTGGCGTACCGACACTCGGTACATCAGACGTACCGCTTACGATACCATACTGACACTATGACAATGTGGCACCGGTATGGGGTCCGGTACCAGTATAGCGAATCTTACTTAAAAACGCCTATACTAGTGAGGAAAAAGTCACCAAACCTTCATTGCTGGAGTCAATCGATTATAGTTTTATGCTAGAGCTCATTCAAAAAAGAGCTCCCCTCACTATTTATTTGATCTTTCAAGGTTGAAAGTTTTAATCCAGAGAAGAACACCATCAAGAGCAGTAGCAATGCAAGTGTTCTTTTTTGCTAGCACAACATCCCCTGGGTGTGAGGACTCAATTAGAACAGAAAGTTTGCATACAAGATCCCCTAATTTACATGTATGCTGAAATTTGAAGTCAAATTACAACTACCTTCAATTGAAGGAGAAAGCAGAAACCTGGGTACCAAATTCTCTTTTTCCAGAATTTAAATTTGAAATTGACGTAAGGAGATAGTATTCAGTGAAATTTAGATTTCAATGCTCCAGAAAGGGTTTTTCTCATGGGATATTTCCATAAAATATGGCTAGTCTCCCTGCTTGCTATTTTGCTGCAACAGCATCATACTTACCCCTAAAACCAATATAATGTTTTCCACAGCAGGACTGCTCACTGATGTGTTCAACTCAAACAAAGTTCTTAGAGATCAAAGAATGGAAAATAGTAACCTTGAAGGGGTTTCAAACATCCAATGCCTTACAGTTTATCCTAGTAGAGATTGCCTGATTCGTCAAACTATTTAGACAAAGATCATATATCTTTTCAACCTTTGTCTAAGCTTTCTTAGTTAATCAGTCACCTTAACATGAGCATTTGTCATGCATATTGTACGTACAAAATTATCAGCAAACCCTGCCAGATTTTATGCATGGAATCTAGTTTTCCATAAGAACTAAATAACAAGCAGGAACGGTAAATCAGGTAATGGTTTTGGATATGTCTTTACCTGGCCACTTTATCTTGCAACAAAAAGCAAAGAAAGATTGAAGAAAAGCAAATGAACAAACCTGGCTAGTAGCTGCAGCGTAAACCTTTTGCTCAAATCGAACAGCAAGTTTCTGAAAATCACTTAGACCCTCAGAAGCACCTGGTGGGAAGTGTTTCTTTAGAGAGCTGATTCTGTGCATTTAAAGAAAAAATAGAATTAATTGATCAAAACATTATGCAGAAGCTACAGGTGGCTGAAAAAATTATCAACAAAAATTAATGAAGAAAATTTTAATCTGTAAAAAGGACATGATGAACATCAGAAAATATTGAAGAAAATTGATTTTATACTGATCTAACAGTCAGGAAAAGTGACATAATGTCTTCTAAAGAGTATAGCATTCCTACTTTCCTAGTATATTGGCGTGGAAAATCTGCACGGGGGAAAAAGAAAAAAATACAAGTAATTACGCATCCTTGTGAGTGTAAACATATTGACCTAAATCACCAGATCAACATGTTTATACTAGTTGCTTGCAGCTACCCTGGAATCTGGACCAATATGTAAAATGCATTCAATATCGAAACTTGCTGATATAGGAAAACAATAAAACAAACTGTGTCATCTTTTAGCAGTATCATAAATCAAAGAAGTAGCAACACTTAACCATAAGCAACACGTATTCAAGCAACTGCCTATACTAGTGAGATGTCTATTACCTTATATATGTGATAACCAAAAAGCCTTACCACATATAAGCAGGGTCAGGCCTTATGCATTCTTCACCCTTCAAATGTTAGAATGAAAAACCATAGGGAGAAAAACAATGTATAATCTTCCTCCCAATTTTCTCAGGCTTCACATTGACAAACAAACAACCAGAAGTTATCATCATAGTGATTCCACAAATTTTAATTGCATATAACTACAATACAGAGCTTGAGTTCTTGGTTTCAGTTTCAACTAGACCAAATGAGTTCCAGCTTGAACAATTTTCAATTGAAAATTACTGAAACATAGAATGGTCAATTAGAACAAGAAAAGATGTCAGATGGACAAATAATAAAAATAAGTAAGCTAGATATCATCATAACGCATATTCTATTTATCAGGAACTTTGGGTGTATTTTTTCAGTAGCTTCAAGCATAAACATATGTAAGATGTCAAATAAAAGATTCCCCTTAAAGTGTAAGTTTATTATTTGATCACATATTGACTCATCAACAATGAAATGCCTAAGTTTCACCATAAATGGGCATATGTCAAAAAGTTTACGTAAATCTGTATCTCCTTGCAATGTAATAATGCAGTGCTCCCATATCTTCTGAAAACTGCTTCTGAACATTTAAAAGAGGAGAGCAAAAATTTGGCATACGTACTTCATATACAGCATACACTATGGATTTGGCCCCATCATTTTCTGCCAAAACTGCAAAACTAGCCTCAATTCAGTTCAGTTTTGGAGTTTTGAAAAAGAATCCCAGTCGTTCTGTATTATCTTAGAAAGTGATATACCTCATTCTATAACACTGTAGCTCATAAACAGTGACATGCTTCATCCTGAGCTGGTCCTAGATTCACCAGAAGTTCACCCTAACATCCTCATCTCTAGTGCATTTTCATATGCCTAAACCTTATTTGATGCCCATCAATCTAAAAAATACAACATAATCCGCATCATGCTATATTTATATCATCTTTGATGGGAATTAAAATAGGGTTAGACCAGACATGGATGTCGCATCTGAGAAAATCGACTTATCGACAGGTAGGAGATTCTGATCAATTTCACAGATGAAGGTAGCAACAATTTCTCTAGCTTAATGACCAAATCACAGATAACATGAAGATCCACTTTGCTATAGACGAAAGAAGAGAAGAAAAAAAATTAAATTCGTTTTCTCATCTTCAAAAACTACAACACTATAACAGAATTCTCCATGAATATTCAATGTGAGATCCATGGCCTTTCCTAATTAGGGTATGGATCATGATATATCGAAGCCTCCCTTATCCCTGTACAATTGTAAATATAATGATCCTGAATTCATAAACTTGACAAAAGAAAGGAAAGAGGGGGGAGTCTATCCAAGACACTCTTCCTATAAAGACAGATCAATGGGCTCCAAGTGCATTGAGGAATACATGTGACATCTTAACACTAGTATAGATATAATCATATAATCCTAATTGTTAGAGCATCAAAAGAATTAAATGATAAGTATTTATAATCATGGAGTACTTTTTTACTTGCTTGTTCCTTAAACTCTCTTTCATGAGACAACCACACCATACACCTTTTGCCTAATACTTCTGCACAGTTTGTGCGTGGTACACTGTGTCGATCGGTACTAATGCATACCTACTGTACCATACCATACCAGTACCAACTAATATATAGTATGGGGGCCATACCGAGTTTCGGTACGCTAAACCAACCGCCATAATAGGCGCACCAGCATTGTACTAGGATGGTACCAGTACGGAGAGCGAACCTTCTATTTTTACAGTGTTGTGTCCCACAAGATACTTGATATGCCAAACTAACCCTCATATCAAGTGTACCGATACTATATTAGGATGGTATTAATATGGGGTTCGATACCATGACGGCTAACCTTGCTTCTATCTTTACAATGTTGCATCCCACAAGATACCAATCCACTATCCTGCAAAGTTACAACCTAGATTCCAACTAAAATCTCACCCATTCTCCTAAGCAAGGGTCAGTAAGGATTCTCCATTGCACATAAACTCCGCCTCACTGTAGCGCAAACTAAGAACAACCTCTCAACGCTTTTCAGAATGTCATAATAGAATACCTTTCTGCACACCATGAGTGGCTATTGGACCCTCTTCTACAAGGCAAATTAGATCATTTTGAGCACAAAGTGCTAAACTAGCACATAAGTGCATGATCATCCTATCTTCTATCGTAAGAACACAACAAGAGGTGTGGTTATTTTTAGCTAGGTGGACAAATATTTTTTTTTTTGGTAACAACGACATTTCATTGGCTCTAATGTGGGTACAGCCAGCCAAGTCTAGAGAAAGTAAATAATACAAAAAAGAGGGTATATCTACTGCAGTTGTCTAGATGAACTCTTTGGAGTTCCGGACAACAAATGAGGCAACTCAGTCTGATGCTCTGTTCGCCTCCTGAAACACATATGCTGCCTGAAAGGATCCCCACTCCTAGACCAGTCTGCGGGTCTTGTGGATCAACGGGTGACCATCCCCATATCTATCCGCTCTTCGTACCCAATCAATCACCGTGGATGAGTCTCCCTTGAGGCACACACAATCGGCACCAAGTACACGCTTCGCATAAGAGATACCCTCCCAGGCTACAGTTATATATATCCATGGCAACCACATATATATATCCATATCTTTCAGCTTGCAGACATGTGACATATTCTTACACATATATATATCCATGGCAACCACAAATGTCCAAGTAAAATTGCATGGCATAACTAAGAAGTACTTCATGTAACTACCAGACTAGCATCTAAATCATGGATGGCATGATGATATCAGATATCAAGCAAGTTTTAGGCATACAATCTAGGATATCAAGATCACTCTAGTGAAAAGATCATGCAATAAAACTTATTAGGTTGCTCTACAGGTCATGGAAAAGCTTAATAGGTGGTTATCAGTCAAAATTTAAAAGAAGGTCCTCAACCACAAGGCTCCCACCACTGTGGAATTTGGGGAGGTTCAGATGCATGTAACCTTAGCCCTATGTGCTGAGAGGCTATTTCCATGTTTTGAACCCATGACACCCAAGTCATAGTGCAGCAACCTTACCATTGCACCAATACCCGCCCTCTAGGTGGTTGTTAGTCAAAAAGCCATAAATAAGTCATGTTTCTCCAGCTTGAAACCACATCAAAAAATTTTCCAAGTTGTATATAAGATGGTTCAGTAATATCTTAGCAACAACAACCTAAGCATTTGTTGCTTCTAACGTATAGAGGTATGTGAGACATTTGATAGGTCATAACAAGAATGTCATACTCATGAGATCATCATGAAGTAATATCTTAAAGACTTGATTTAATTAACAAGCCAATAAAATATAATCATTGATGGAGCGAGTAAGAAAAATCGATGAGGTATCCATACCAGCCAGCACGTTTACATAAACACAATAGTTTTGTAGGAGATGTTAGCATATGATATATTCTCTTCAATTAACCTACGATGTTGATACAGTGCCCATTTCATCTACTATTTTAAACATATAAAAATACAAACAATCACAACATGTGTGATAAAAATTACAGGGAAAGATACAACCATTTTCAAACTAATTTACCTATTCGAATAGTTGTATGCATAATAATGGTACTCCGGAAAGCTCTTATAATAGACATATTATGGGAAGGTCATTGGCTAAAACTTATCTAGACTTTTAACATCTTGCCTACTACAGAATGATGTTTGTTTGTCATTATCATAACCAATTTGTAAATCAAAATTCCATATCCTCTATAAGATAGAACTGACCATCTATAGTAGTGGCTACACAAGATGGTGGACTTATGAATTGCGTTGTATAAACATGCACTTAAGTGTACACATCAACATGTAACAACATAAATGGATATAGCACCTTTCAAGAAGAAAGTGCAATATAGGTAGAAATTTTAACCTTAGCAGCATGTGGTCTCCAAATGTCCAGCATGTAGATAGGAGTAGAGCCAGGGGACATGGTGGGAGAGGGGCATGGCACCCCAAAATTTTGGGGTTCCTTTTGATTCCCTTATGGTAAGTACAAGTGCAAATATTGGTGTTGGCCCCACTCCACTCATAAAATTGGTGAAAATATGTTATCCCACTACCATGAGAAAATTGGCCCCTCCTAGTTACTCTATCTTCTCTCATCCTTATGTCATAATTAATTTTAATTAGAAAAACCATGCAATAAATCTCCATCGAACCCTCCTAAAAACTTTGTAGTCTATAATATATTAATCCATACCCTCTTTTTTCTCTGTAATCAAATAAAGGAAGAAAAAGATATCTTTGCCAGTATTTCACATCTCCACAACTCCATCCAAACCAATTGCCCTCTTTTAGCTCCTCTCTGTATAAATGTCTATCTCTATTTCAACTAATTTTTAAAAAAAAACTGTTTAAAGCTAGACAAGACAGAAGTTCAAATGGCACGAGAGAGAGCAGAAAACGAAATCTATCCCAAGTGGGAAGGCAGTGAGGGTGAGGAAGAGGCCTTTCCCTTGACTGCTTCAATGTTGTCGAGCCGGAATTGGTACTGAAAGACGATCCTATTTGGCTTTCTTATTTTCATGCCTATTCAGTGGCCAAGATGATCTCCTCGCAAGAAGTATAATGTTTCATTTATTCCTTAAACTTATTTGGTCATAACCAATGACTGTTTTTTTTCTTGCTCAGTTATTTATTTCCATCAAATGTATCGTTCTTTTATGATTATTTGTTTAAGGGCTCTTTGGATGCATCAATAAATAATCCATGGATTGTTCCTCTACAAGGCTACCATTAAGTATTAATTATTTCATGGGAAGGAAGAATCTTTTCTAATATGGAAAGTTAAGATTACAAAACTCAAGAAAAATTATGACAGTGGAAACCGCCTTTTAAATGGAATCCGGTATTCTATATTTTCTGGATTACAATCTCCGAAGACCAAGGAAGGGCTCTTCCTCATTGATTTTCTTCTCTCCAATCACTATCCATTCCCTTATCTTCAGCTAAATGGAGAACTTATCCTAGAACATCCTATGCCTGCACTTCCAAATAGAGCTTAATTCTTCTCTTCTTCCATGTACTGGTGTCTAATAATAATTGTTTGATTGTGAAGAATGTTTGCTTCGATTAGGATCATAATCTTAGAGAGAGCACTTTAAATAGATTTTGCTTTGCTGTTGATTAATGATGTAATCTGTTAGCAAATAGACAAAGCTTTGTTTGTACTTTATCACATTAAAAAATAAATAATATGATCATTAAAATTTCACAATTTGAAAAAATACTTTATATAAATATGGTAAGATTTTACTCCAAATCATCGCAAATTCAATTCTTTTTCTAGCATCTATAAACTTACTTGTTCTTCTTAAATCCATGATTTTTTTAATACTGCACTATGGAATTGGGCCTAAATCATCATGATTTGAATATCATATGAATACTAAAATAGATGTGTCAAAGCATTATTATTAGTAGACATGGCAGGAACTGACAATCTAACCTTGCCTCCTTCCCCGAGGCAAAATCTTGGCTTTCCCCCTGTATATGACAAAGCAAGTTTTTCAAAGAAGATTTGCCTATGTGCTTCTTGAAAAGGATTATTAAATAAACAGAAGTAATACAGAATTTACTCTAGAATCCTAACATGGATCCCTTCAAGAGTATAACCTTGTCCACAGGGTTCTAAAATAGGGTCTTTCATATAGCTTAAATAGGGTCTTTCACATCCCTTATCCTTCTTTAATTTTTCTACTGACATTTTATGCATTTGATGAACCTATACATGCAGCTGTTATCATAAACAGCACAAAACAACTTCTCATAACAAAGGGAAAAGGGAGAGGTCAAATTGATCTCGTGGTTGATTTTCAGAACCATCCACTTTGCCATGAGCGTTGCCGTTAAGTTTTTGAACAAAGTGCGAGCGGCTTCTGCACCGAGGCGGGTTCGTAGGTCTCGGAGTCTCGGTTTTATAGAATCGGAGCAAGCACCAACAAAGAATAGGTTGAATGAACCGGACACCGTACCTCACCCGAAATCCCGCTGCAAAAAAAAAAGGAAAGCACCTGCAGCGTACAAGCGGAGGAGTCTTTAGGTAGTCTTTTCCTATTTCCGAGCTTGGTTGGTTAGCTCCTTTCGTACTTGTATTGTATTTGCTTTTCGTTGACTAGCAGAATCAACGCTTGAGCCTACCTTCGCACACCTCCGTTACTCTTTAGGAGGCATCCGCCCCAGATAAACTACCCACCTCGCAGTGTCCCACCCACCCACCCACCCCGAATGATCGGTGTGGCGGTTAGGCATCCTTAGACGAAAGAGTGGTCTTTCAGGATTGGTCGTTGTGTGTCACCACCTCCCATTGACAAGGTGTGAGATACGGGCTGAAGTCGGTAGCCCCAGCCGACTTCAGCCGCGTCTTCTTTTGGGAAGAGCCGGAACAGAGGATCGCGATTGCGATCCTCTCCGGCTCCTCCGGGGACAAACGAGGCAAGGGCGCCGCAGGGATCCCGCGGCACCCCCCCCCCTCCGATCAATCCGCGGCCAATCCCGGCCGCGGATTTCGCTCGGCCGCTGCGATTCACGCGGCGGAGAGCCGATACAAGGGGGTGATAAAACCCCCCAAGCCCTCCTCCCTAGGGCACCTCCAAGCTCCTCCTCCTCCTCCCTCCTTCCCTCTTCCTCCTCTCCTTGGTGATCGGCGTGCCCTCCCGGCCGAGTGCTGTCCGAAACCCTGTCGCGAGTCTCCCCTGTTTTGAAATCTTCTTCCTCTCCGCAAAAGCGCCGCTGCCACCGTCGTTTGACCACCGGATCGAGCAGCTGCAGCCGAGACCTCCCTCCTGCCGCCTCCGTCGAGCACCGGTAAGCCTCTTTTGGCCCTTTATTTCATGATGTTTTTTTTCTGTTTGGGCCCCAAACCGAGGTCATCCTCGGACCCTCCCTTCACGGCCGAGCCGCCGCGGCACCCTGCTGTCGGCCACGACCGCCCTACCGACGGCCGCGTCCCTCGCAAGCTGCCGGCCAGGCCACCGTCCGGCCACCCTGCCGCCCCCCCCCGGGTCCTTTCTTCCTTTTCTTCTTCATCCCCTGTCCGTGGGGGCTTGGGGAAGAAGAAGGGCCTGTCACGGGTCCTATTCACTGCGGACCCAACTTGGGCCCGGTTCAAACCTGAAACCCAAAAAAAAAAAAAACCCGAAACCCAGTTCAGATCCGAGCCCGGAATCAGAACCCGAAACCCGAACCCGGAACCCAAAACCCAGAACCCGAAATCCGAACCCATTTGGCCAATAAATAGAATTTTGCAGTTAAGCCCTTGTTCACAAAAAGGATCTTCTGTAATTTGTATTTGATCCCTATAGAAAAGATTTATTACATAAAGGTCCCCAACTATATTTTATTTAGCCCACTCGAGCTTTATAAAATAGTACCCTGTAAATTAAGTATTAGTCCCTGCAATAAATTTTATTGTATAAATGAACTAATTAGAAGCCAACCTTAGGGGTCCTACTTAGCTGGGTCTATGCGGGCCCATTGGGCCGCGCCCAATATGGGCCTATCGGGCCATGCCCATTATGGGCCAACTCTGGGCCCTATTGGGCCGTGTCCAATAGTATTATTTTTGGATTTTTGCTTAATTCTGATATTAACAAAGAATTAATTAAATTTAAACAGGTGAACCTGACTGCCTATCTGAAGTAGGAATTAAGCGAGAAGAGGTAAGTAACTTAATGCTTTAAAGTGCATTTTCAAAATTATTTGATAAAATAATTATTAATAGATTAAATTCTGAAATATGTTTTGTATTTAGTAAAATGGGTCCGGCATGTTAAATTTCATTTGAAAATTATGCTCTGAAATCCGTAAACTATGACTGAAAAATTTATGAAATCTGTTTATATATATATATATATATATATATGTATTCTCAGCATGGCTATGATCTGTTCTGTTCTGTTCTGGCCCCGCCAATGGGGATTATACGTTGGACCTGTCGACTTGTAATCTGTGAGGAACCGGTTTCGACACCGCGCCATCGGTGATTAGAATAGTGGTTTCTGGACACCGGCTGCCATCGGTGGGTAAATATAGTGGATTTGGCACTTTTGTGCGACACCGGCGCCATCGGTGGGTAAATATAGTGGATTTGGCACTTTTGTGCAACACCAGCTGCCATCGGTGGATTAATATAGTGGATTTGGCACATTGTGCGACCCATGCCACTGGGTTACGTGGCCGTAGCTTATTATGTTGAGATTCTGGCATCAGAGTTTTTGGAAAAATGATAATAAGTTTTGAAAATAGTAAAACGATGTTATTTATTCCAGTCATTATCCTGTATTTTGACCTGATATGCTCCGACCCCACTTTGGGGTATTTTGTTGCTTACTGGGCTAATGTAGCTCATTATTTTATTTTCTCTATTTTTCAGATCCAGAGGCTTGATCGCACGGGAATGGGGAGTGCGTTAGATGTTCCAATGATTCCATCAGTTATTGGTCCTTTAGTTAGATTGATTAGAGTATTTGACTTACGTCAGCATATGTTATTTGAAATTTTGTAAGACTGCTTTTATATAAATTTAAATAATTATGTTAGTTTTGAACATCTGTATTTGCTTTGATATGATTCGATGCCTTGCACGCCTGTGCGGCCCGCCGTGCGGGCGTGCGGTGTCTGCCGCGCCTCGGGCTCGGGGCGTGACAGATTTGGTGGTATCAGAGCTCAGGTTTAAGATCACTAGGGATTGTAACTGAAACAATTATATTGAGCCTAAGTTTTAGGATTCGTAGGATCCGTCAGAAAGGTTGAGAGATGGGTAGGAACCAGATAAGGGGATAATGTTTATTTATTTTATTAACTATTTCGTATTATTCTATTTGGATGATTTTATAATATCTATATATTTTTACTGAATCAGAATGCCGCCTCGTCGTGTCCGTAGCCTGAATCGGATGGTCAGGGGCTCTCGGGGAAGAGCCCCTACCAACCAAGCTGGCGAGGCATCGCATAGCTCAAGACCCCAGAGTCAATCAACTTTAGAAACTGCCGCCGGAAATCAAACCCGGGTGCTCGAACTGATTGAGGAGGTCGTTGTGTTAGTACGCCAACAGAGGCAACAACCTCAGCAACCCATCCAGCAAGTCGTTGATCCTCCGGAGCAAAGGAGTATAGCTGAATTCAAGAGAATGACTCCTTCAGTTTTTAAAGGCACCACTAGTCCTCAAGAGGCCGAAGCCTGGATAGAGGAAATGGAGAAAGTCTTCAGAGCAATGGAGTGCACCGATGAAGAGAAGGTCAGATTTGCCACCTATATGCTTCAGGACCGAGCTCATCATTGGTGGATGTCTGTGGAGCGCACATTGGCACCCGAGCAGGAGGCACTTACCTGGCAGAGGTTTCGCACAGCCTTCTACTCCAAGTATTTTCCTTCAAGTCGCCTTAGGGAGCTAGAGAGAGAATTTCTAAATCTGTCTCAAGGAACTATGACCGTGGATGAGTATGAGGCAGAGTTTGACAGGTTAGCTCGGTTTGCTCCCACCCTCGTCATAGATGCAGAGTCTCAGATGAGGAGATATGAAGAAGGATTGAAGCCTCAATTACGTCGGGGTTTGGCCGTAGTGCACTCAACCAACTATGATGACCTGGTAGACAGGGCCAAGAATATGGAAATTGTCTGGAAGGAAACACAAGATTCAAAAGATAGAATACAAAAGAAGAGGAGCAGAGATGATGATACTCATAGTGGACAGAATTCTAGTAGGACAGCAAAATCTCGTAATAGGTCTGGACAATCAGAAAAGTAGGGATCTTATGGAGAGACTATTCAACAAGACCAGTCTAAATGTGAAGCATGTGGTGGTGCCCATAAGACAGAACTTTGTAGACGATTATCTGGCGCATGTTTCAGATGTGGCCAACAGGGTCATAAGATAGCAGAGTGCCCTCGCAATCGGCAAGTATCACAATCAAATCGGAGGCCTCAAGCTACAAGGACCCAGCAAGTGCAAGGTTCTCCTGCTCCGGTTCAGTTTGCTCAGCCTTCTTCTCCTAAGCAGCAGATAGGAGGGAGACCGCACACACAGGGTCGTATTTATGCACTGACTCAGCAGGATGCTCAGGCATCCAATACTGTGGTGTCGGTACACTACCGGTTGTTTCTGTTTATGCTTATATACTGTTCGATTCTAGTGTTGCACATTCATTGTGTCATGGATATTTGTGCGAAAACATGACCTACCTTGCGTGCCGTTAGAGTATGATTTACATGTTAACACCCCTGCCGGAAGTGGGATGATTGGTAATCAGGTCTGCAAGACTTGTCCGGTTCAGATAGTAGGTAGAGACTTGCCTGCTGATTTGATAGTTATAGATATGTATGACTTTGATATAATTCTTGGTATGGACTGGTTAGCGTCACACTTTGCTACCATTAACTGCCATGAAAAGCGGATAAAATTTCAGATCCCTGGATACATTAAATTTAGCTTCGTAGGTAGTGGTGCCTATACTTTCCCTCGAGTTCTCTGCTATGCACGTTAGGCAGTCTATATGTGTGGTTGATAGAAAGGAACATGTGTTGAGGAGGTGCATAATCCCTTATGTTAAGATCTAGTGGAACAATCATTCAGAAAGTGAGGCTATATGGGAACTGGAGGACGAGATGAAGAAAAAATATCCGAGCCTTTTTGCAAGCTAAGTCATGTTAAATTTCGAGGACGAAATTTTTCTAAGGGGGAGAGAATGTGAGATACGGGCTGAAGTCGGCAGCCCCAGCCGACTTCAGCCGCGTCTTCTTTTGGAAAGAGCCGGAACAGAGGATCGCGATTGCGATCCTCTCCGGCTCCTCCGAGGACAAACGAGGCAAGGGCGCCGCAGGGATCCCGCGGCAACCCCCCTCCAATCAATCCGCGGCCAATCCCGGCCGCGGATTTCGCTCGGCCGCTGCGATTCACGCGGCGGAGAGCCGATACAAGGGGGTGATAAAACCCCCCAAGCCCTCCTCCCTAGGGCACCTCCAAGCTCCTCCTCCTCCTCCCTCCTTCCCTCTTCCTCCTCTCCTTGGTGATCGGCGTGCCCTCCCGGCCGAGTGCTGTCCGAAACCCTGTCGCGAGTCTCCCCTGTTTTGAAATCTTCTTCCTCTCCGGAAAAGCGCCGCTGCCACCGTCGTTTGACCACCGGATCGAGCAGCTGCAGCCGAGACCTCCCTCCTGCCGCCTCCGTCGAGCACCGGTAAGCCTCTTTTGGCCCTTTATTTCATGATGTTTTTTTTCTGTTTGGGCCCCAAACCGAGGTCATCCTCGGACCCTCCCTTCACGGCCGAGCCGCCGCGGCACCCTGCTGTCGGCCACGACTGCCCTACCGACGGCCGCGTCCCTCGCAAGCTGCCGGCCAGGCCACCGTCCGGCCACCCTGCCCCCCCCCCCGGGTCCTTTCTTCCTTTTCTTCTTCATCCCCTGTCCGTGGGGGCTTGGGGAAGAAGAAGGGCATGTCACGGGTCCTATTCACTGCGGACCCAACTTGGGCCCGGTTCAAACCCGAAACCCAAAAAAAAAAAAAAAAACCCGAAACCCAGTTCAGATCCGAGCCCGGAATCTGAACCTGAACCCGAACCCGGAACCCAAAACCCAGAACCCGAAACCCGAACCCATTTGGCCAATAAATAGAATTTTGCAGTTAAGCCCTTGTTCACAAAAAGGATCTTCTGTAATTTGTATTTGATCCCTATAGAAAAGATTTATTACATAAAGGTCCCCAACTATATTTTATTTAGCCCACTCGAGCTTTATAAAATAGTACCCTGTAAATTAAGTATTAGTCCCTGCAATAAATTTTATTGTATAAATGAACTAATTAGAAGCCAACCTTAGGGGTCCTACTTAGCTGGGTCTATGCGGGCCCATTGGGCCGCGCCCAATATGGGCCTATCGGGCCATGCCCATTATGGGCCAACTCTGGGCCCTATTGGGCCGTGTCCAATAGTATTATTTTTGGATTTTTGCTTAATTCTGATATTAACAAAGAATTAATTAAATTTAAACAGGTGAACCTGACTGCCTATCTGAAGTAGGAATTAAGCGAGAAGAGGTAAGTAACTTAATGCTTTAAAGTGCATTTTCAAAATTATTTGATAAAATAATTATTAATAGATTAAATTCTGAAATATGTTTTGTATTTAGTAAAATGGGTCCGGCATGTTAAATTTCATTTGAAAATTATGCTCTGAAATCCGTAAACTATGACTGAAAAATTTATAAAATCTGTTTATATATATATATATATGTATTCTCAGCATGGCTATGATCTGTTCTGTTCTGTTCTGGCCCCGCCAATGGGGATTATACGTTGGACCTGTCGACTTGTAATCTGTGAGGAACCGGTTTCGACACCGCGCCACCGGTGATTAGAATAGTGGTTTCTGGACACCGGCTGCCATCGGTGGATAAATATAGTGGATTTGGCACTTTTGTGCGACACCGGCTGCCATCGGTGGGTAAATATAGTGGATTTGGCACTTTTGTGCAACACCGGCTGCCATCGGTGGATAAATATAGTGGATTTGGCACATTGTGCGACCCATGCCACTGGGTTACGTGGCCGTAGCTTATTATGTTGAGATTCTGGCATCAGAGTTTTTGGAAAAATGATAATAAGTTTTGAAAATAGTAAAACGATGTTATTTATTCCAGTCATTATCCTGTATTTTGACCTGATATGCTCCGACCCCACTTTGGGGTATTTTGTTGCTTACTGGGCTAGTGTAGCTCATTATTTTATTTTCTCTATTTTTCAGATCCAGAGGCTTGATCGCACGGAAATGGGGAGTGCGTTAGATGTTCCGATGATTCCATCAGTTATTGGTCCTTTAGTTAGATTGATTAGAGTATTTGACTTACGTCAGCATATGTTATTTGAAATTTTGTAAGACTGCTTTTGAATAAATTTAAATAATTATGTTAGTTTTGAACATCTGTATTTGCTTTGATATGATCCGATGCCTTGCACACCTGTGCGGCCCGCCGTGCGGGCGTGCTGCGTCTGCCGCGCCTCGGGCTCGGGGCGTGGCACAAGGGTTTAAGAATACTGGAAGCAAACACAAAGATGGCGAAAAACAAGTCTTCGCCTTTCGCTGAAAAGCCCTAATGGGTCTTCTTCTTTTTTTTTCGTTTTTTTCCATGTCCATGCTCTACTTCAACACTATCTGCCCACCCCTCGAAAAATAAACCATATTATCCCAGATCACCCTCACCAAAACCACAACAGAATCAATGTCACAATTTCATTCATAAGGGCGCTACTAATCAATCAAAAAAAAAATTAGAAACAGGAAGACAAACCACAAATAAAAGGAATCAAGGACCGAATTATGGAAAGAAGAAGGGAGGGGCAAAAAAGATTTCGAGATCAACATTAAACCATCCATCATAAATCCCTAGCAGGGAAACAAATAAATCGAAAGATAAATATCGAAACCAAAGGAAGAGACAGGAGGTTTCGCTCACATCTTGCCGACGACCCTCTGCCGCGACTCGGCGTTGAGGTCGGACCTCCAGTCGGCGGGGCGAGCGTCCGCGCGGGCGGAGCCCTCCACCCTGGAAGGATTCCGAGTGCTCCCTTCCATGGGAGTGAACCGGGGTTGAAAGAAGCTCTCAGTCGGGAGAAGTAGAGAAAGGAGAAGCGAAAGCCCCTCTCCCTCTCTCAACGAGTTTGGAAGACGGACGAGACGGGGGGGGTGTCCTATTTATAGGAGGAGAGCAGGACGGCGGTTTTAAAATTTGGGCGTGGGGAAACGCGTTTTGGGACCAAGGAAAGGACGCCCTAGTAGGGATTGGGGAATCGTGAGAATCATGTGTGATGGAGTCCGGGTCACGCGCGCATTCAGTACACGAAAGTTGTGAGTCTAAAATTTAAGCGAAGTCCCTCTCTGATAATTTTATTATTTTTAGGCCACCTTATGTTGCTTGCGATGCCTAAGTGACGTGAAATAAAAGATCTGTAATTGTTAGGGCTGTTCTATCTGAATATTGCCATTATTGTGCACTTATTTTCCATTATAATGGCCAACAATGCATGTTAAACTGCTACTAATGTCATATTGGAAAATTTTAGGTGGGCACTCACTTTAATACTAGAGAGTTTAATACCTTGATAGTGTCTTGTCCTGAATACTTTGTAGTCAAGCGAAATTTGTTAGTTATCCTGGAGAATATGTGAAATGCAAGATTTTTTTTTCTACCAATATCTCATTTTGCATCAATATTAGAGTCCCACCAATACGATATAGCCAATGTATATATAATTATATTTTCTATAAGTTTTATTAAATAAATTGTTTAATTAATGAAACTCAAAAGTAATGTTTAAAACTAGTTGATAATCCTAAGTTACCTTTTATTTTGGTTGTCATTTAATAACTCGATCCCAAGTTAGATCTCCGAGAATTTGGGCTTCCCCAAAACTTTCTGACATATCGGCAGAGATAGATTAAAATCTCGATGTATCTTAAAATCTCGATGCATTTTAGTCTCAGACACTCACTCGGATGATGAATATCATAGGATCTAAGAATCTTGGTGAAATGTGAAACTCGTAACAAGTCCTTGGCTAGTTATTTAATTACATTCACTCTTTGTTTTTTCATCTTGACTTTGTAGTCCTTTGAAGTGGAAAATTAAGATTTTTTGACTCTTTTTTGTGCTAAGAATCTTTAATTTCCGAAACTGCTCCAAGTTTATTTCGATAATAAAAGGAGATCATTATCTAGCCAATGTGCACTTAAGTTCCATTAAGACAGTAAGTAGCACTCCGCATGGCTTCTAGCATCATCTGTCTTAATAAAGTTTGAAGTAGGCTTGACATTGTCCAAGAAACTTGTGAAATGAAAACAAAGTCCTTGACTAACACTTCAATTATATTTTGGGCCACTTTATTTTTTTCCATATTGAGATCTGCAAATGATTTGCGTTCTCTATATGAGATATGGATCTACAATGGTTTCAAACCTAATTAAATGTTGCTATTAATGCGTTTCAGGGCCCGCCATGAATTCCCTTTATATGTTCCTATTTTTGCTCCTCCATTCCTGCTATTGTGTCCAAAATAGTTTGTTAATTCAGATCCTATAATTTCCCACTCCAACTTTCCATAAGAATATTTGCCTTTTTGTCAGAATGCTCATTTTAATTTCATTCCATAAGATCAACACACATGAACAACCCTATAACACATTGTTCTTGTTGGGGGAATATGGTTTTTCCCCCAGTCACACAATTACCCCTAAGAAGTTGCACAACCGCCGACCTTGGACAGCCGAAGTCGGCGTCCGACCTCGGAACATCCGACCTCAGAACCTCCGACCCGGAAAATTTTCAACACCCGAGGTCTATTCTTGTCAACCACCTACTACGGCCGTACCCCTCCGAGGTCCAGCCGAGAGCCATACCCTGCCACTGCCCCGGCATTTATTGCGCATGACCCCTGCAAACCCCTAGTTTACTCAACAATTAATGAGGATCTCCGGCTTACTCCACAATTAATGAGGATCTCCGGCTTACTCCACAATTAATGCGGATCTCTGGCTTACTCCATAATTAATGCGGATCTCCGGCTTACTCCACCATTAATGCGCGTGGCTCCTGTTATCTACGGACCCACAACTCTCCACGGCAAGTCAGCCCAGCAGAGTCCAATCAACAATGATAAGTCTCTGATCTCGGCCATACCTCCGACATCGATGCAATGATTCGCCCGATCGCGTGCTACTTCGGGTCGTACGACGACCTCACCTCCGACATCAATGCAATGATTCACCTGGTCGTGCGACGATCTGAGCAACATGCCGAGCCGTACAATGACCTCTCCCCATCACATCTCAGGTAAACCGACTCTCCTCTATAAAAGGGGGCCCTTGCTCCCCAGAGAGGGGGTTGGAAATTCTGCACTCTAGAAGCACTGTTCTTCTTCTTCTACAATTTGCCCCCCTTCTGACTTGAGCGTCGGAGGGCCGGCGCCGGAAAACCCGGCCACCGACGTTTCTGCAGGCACCCGGACGGAGGACGCCGCCCGCCGAAGGACCGCTGCTCCCTTGTGAAGACTCGCCGCTCCCTCTCCTCGACCGAAGATCGCCCCGGGGTCCAATTTCCAGCAACAGTTGGCGCTAGAGGAAGGGTCGAGTAGCGATCATGAAGCTGAGAAGCAAGGGAGCCTCCAACATCTCCCGGCGTCCCCCGCAAAGTCCTGGACGCTCCGTCCAGAATTCGCCTACTCCGGCTGACCCAGTTCCTCAGGTCCAGCCGGAACAGTTCAATGCCCTGGTACAGCAAGTCCAGGCCCTGGCCGCCACCGTTCAGGGCCTGCGACGCGAGGAGGCTTTACCAATGCTCCCCCCGCAGGCCCAGGTCCCGCCGGAATGTCCTCCCAACGGCCCAGTCTTCCCAGGCCAAAATTTGCATGGCTCCTCCAGAGCCAACAATGAAGAGCGGACTTCCCCCCAGAGAGAGCTACCGGGGGAAGATCTCAACAGAAGACCCCAACCCTCTGAGGCCGAGTCGGCTCCAGACCACCGTGAGCCGGAGCAGACCACGGCGACAATCCCACGGGTTGGGGAGCTCGACAGGAAAGTTGAGCACTTGGAGCGCCAAATTGCAGCGCTCCACAGTAAGAAAGCAAGACAAGAGGGAGACTTCGAGTTCACCACCAGGTCCCCCTTTTCCCGCCAGATCGAGGATGAGCCGGTCCCCGCGAGGTTCAAAATGCCTCAGGTGGAGCCCTACAGTGGAATTACCGACCTCCTCGACCATTTGGAGAGTTACCAAGCCCTTATGGCTCTGCAAGGGTCCTCAGAGGCCATACTTTGCAAGGCCTTCCCAGCGACTCTTCGAGGGACCGCTCGGCTTTGGTTTTCTGGACTAAAGCCGAACACGGTATCCTCCTTTGAGCAACTCGGCAGGCAGTTCGCCACCAATTTTGCTGCCAGCCGACGCCAACGACGGACGTCAGACTCCCTTCTGGACATCAAGCAGAAGGAGGGGAATCCCTCAAGGAGTATCTGGACCGCTTTACTGCTGCCACGTGGGAAGTTCGTGAGCTAGACCAGTCGATAGCCATGTCGGCTCTAAAGACTGGGGTCCGCTCCTACCGATTTCTCTTCTCCATTGAGAAGAGCTTCCCGGCCGACTTCACCGAAATGCTGGCCCGAGCCCGGAAGTATACCATGGCCGAGGAGGCAGTTGCCCCCAGGCGGGGTGCGATTGAGCCCGCCTCAAGGAAACAGAAGAAACGCCGCGAGGAACGCGGCCGACAGAGAAGCTGATCCCCCCGTCGAGAGAAGAACCTCCCTCGGCTGAGGAGCCCCCCTCGGCAGCAGGGGCGAGCTCAGCGGAGGACCCCACCTCGACCAAGATCTCCACCACGGCCTCGGACGTACCCAGGAAAGTACGAGAACTATACACCTGTCAATGCCCCCCAGGCCGAGATCTTGATGGAAATCGAGGGTCGGGATTTCTTCCGACCCCCGCCTCCTATGCGGGATACGGGAGTTTTCCGCAATCCTAGAAAGTACTGCTGCTTCCACCGAGACCGTGGGCACGACACGGAGGATTGCTTCCAGCTCCGGGACGAGATAGAAGCGCTCATCCGCCGGGGAGTACTCAATCGGTTCGTGAGGAACCAACGTGAGGCAAGGAGGCCGACGGAGAACGCCGCACTGCCTGAAAACTCGGACAACAACAGGCCCATTGCCGGCACCATCAATATGATCGGAAGGGCCTCGGCAGGAGCAGCCGCCCAGGGAGCACCCCCGAAGCGCCTGCGTGCTGATGAAGTCATCTCGTTCTCGGACGAGGACTTGGAAGGGGTTGAGACCCCCCATGATGACGCTGTGGTCATCTCTATGATTGTAAATAAGTTCGATGTAAGACGTGTCCTAGTTGACAATGGAAGTTCAGCTAATGTTTTGTACTATCATGCCTACCAAAAAATGGGGTTGCCAGAAGGACATCTCCGGAAAATTAATGCCCCACTGGTTGGGTTCACCGGAGACTCGGTCCCAGTTGAAGGTGAGGCCAGCTTCCTTGTCACAGTTGGCCTCGCTCCTCGGGAGAGCACTGTGAGGACGGACTTATTTGTGGTCCGTCTGCCCTCAGTCTACAACGCCATCCTTGGGCGGCCAGGGCTAAACGCCCTTCGGGCCGTGGTTTCAACCCGCCATCTGCTCATGCGATTCCCCACCGGCCGAGGAGTAGGCGAGGTCCGCGGAGACCAGTTGGTTGCCAAGCAGTGCTACATGGCGGCCCACAGAGTAAGGCAACCGACCGAGGCGCCGATTCAGCCAACAGGTCCCTCATTACCCATAGAAACCCTGGATGCAAGGGACACCCTTTGGAAGAAGCAAGTAGAGCCTGGTGAGCTTCTTGTTCAAGTTCCACTACGAGAAAATTTTCCTGAGCTAACTGTGCAGGTCGGCTCCGGCCTTGGCGCCCGCGAGAGGAATCACCTCATCAGCTTCCTGCGGGACAATGCCGATATCTTCGCCTGGTCGCCCGCGGACGTACCGGAAATTGACCCTGAGGTCATGGTCCATCGACTTCAGGTGAAGCCGACCAGCAGACCAGTAAAGCAGAAGAAAAGAGGCTCCGCCCCGGAACGGCAACGAGCTGCGGCCGAGGAGGTGGATAAGCTCCTTGAAGCCGACTTCATCCGGGAGGTCTCTTACCCAGACTGGCTCGCCAACGTAGTCCTAGTAAAGAAGGCCAACGGAAAATGGCGCATGTGCGTGGACTACACCGACCTGAACAAGGCTTGCCCAAAAGACAGTTTTTCCATTCCAAGCATCGACCAGCTCGTCGATTCCACCTCAGGGCACCAGCTGCTGACTTTTATGGACGCCTTTTCAGGGTACAATCAGATCCGAATGGCGCTAGAAGACGAGGAGAAGACAGCCTTCATCACCGACAAGGGCACCTATTGCTACAAGGTGATGCCCTTCGGCCTAAAGAACGCGGGAGCCACCTATCAGAGACTGGTCAGCCAAATTTTTAAAGACCAGATCGGCCGAAATATGGAAGTTTACGTGGACGACATGCTGGTGAAGAGTCGAACGGCGGAGCACCATGCAGCTGACCTCAACGAAACATTCTCCAAGCTCAGGAGATACCGAATGAAGCTCAACCCAGCGAAGTGCGCGTTCCGAGTCACCTCGGGCAAATTTCTGGGCTTCATAGTGACCTAGCGCGGAATTGAAGCCAACCCTGAGAAAATTCGAGCGCTGCAAGAAATGATGCCCCCGAGGACAGTCAAGGAGGTGCAGCGGCTTACCGGGCGAGTTGCCGCCTTAGGGAGGTTTGTTTCCCGGTCGGCCGAGCGCTGCCTCCCATTCTTCAAGATCCTCAAGCGGCCAAAGGACTTCCAGTGGTCAGAAGAATGCCAGCAGACCTTCGAAGAGCTCAGAAGTCTTCTGGCCTCTCACCCGCTGCTCACCAAGCCTCAGAGGGACGAAGCCCTTTACTTGTACCTGGCCGTCTCTCCAGTTGCAGTGAGCTCAGTCTTCATCCGGGAAGAGGACAAGCTCCAAAGGCCGGTCTACTACATTAGCCGGGTCCTCAGAGATGCTGAGACCCGATACTCCAAACTTGAAAAGACGATCTTTGCTCTCATTACTTCAGCTCGAAGACTCCGTCCTTACTTCCAAGCCCACACAATAACCGTACTGACCGACCAGCCTATGAAGCAAATACTGCAAAGGTCGGATCGTGCGGGGAGGATCGCCAAATGGGCGGTCGAGCTCGGAGAATTTGACCTCGAATATCGGCCCAGGCCGGCTATCAAAGCTCAAATACTCGCCGACTTCATCGTAGAATGCACCCTGCCGGACGACCCCGAGCTGCCATCCGTATCCATGGAGGAAGCCCCAAGGCTACCATGGGTCCTACACTCGGACGGGTCTTCCACTTCGGGGGGTAGCGGGGCCGGACTCATTCTCACCAGTCCAGACGGGGTGGTGGCCGAGCAAGCCTTGCGCCTCGAGTTTCCGGCCTCGAACAACGAGGCTGAGTACGAGGCTCTCATCGCTGGGCTCAAGTTAGCAAAGGAGCTGAAAGTGGAGGACCTGACGGCCTTCAGTGATTTTCAGCTGGTAGTAAGCCAGATCCAAGGAGACTTTGAAGCTAAAGAGCCATCCATGCGGAAATATCTCCAAAAGGTGCGGGAACTCACGTCCACCCTGAACTCTTTCAGCATTCAGCACATTTCCAGAGCGGAGAATCTCCGGGCAGACCAGTTGTCCAAACTGGCGACCTCCCGCATGAGCGAGCTTTCCAAGGGAACAACACTCGAGTACCTTCAGACCCCCAGCACGGAGGAACCCGAGCCCGCCATGTGCATCGACTCCGAGCCAAGCTGGATCGACGGGTTCGTCTGCTACCTTCAGGTCGGAACCCTACCCCATGACGAGATAGAGGCTCGCCGAATCAAGCGCCAAGCCCCCCGGTATGTCTTGTATGAAAATAGACTCTATCGTCGATCATTTACTTCTCCTCTTCTCAGATGCCTCCGCCCCTCTGAGGCGGACTATGCCCTCCGAGAGGTCCATGAAGGAATCTGCGGAAATCACCTGGGGGGTCGGGCATTAGCCCATAAGATCCTGCGGCAAGGATATTACTGGCCCACGCTCCAGAAAGATGCGACGGATTTCGTCTGGAAGTGCGACCGGTGCCAACGGAATGCTAACATCCAACGCCGACCTTCGGCCCTGCTGACTTCCATCATCGCCCCCTGGCCGTTTGCCCAATGGGGGATTGACATTCTGGGGCCCTTTCTCCTGTGTTGCCCAAGGTGACAAGCCAAGAGGGGGGGGGGGTGAATTGGTTTCTTTTAATTTTAACTATCTTACTTATGTTAATTAATGAGTTAGTGAAATAAACAACTCACAATACAAACAACAAGAAGTATAGTGGTTCGGTGCTCTCCTTAGCACCTACGTCCACTCCCCAAGCGACCCCTTGGGAATTCACTATAATCCTACGGATTACAGTTGGATTGTTTTCCGGGCTCACAATCCAAAAACCTTTACACTTTGGTTTTCTGGGTTCACCAAAAACCTATGTTGGTTTTACGGGCTCACCAACGAACCTTTGTTGGTTTTACGGGCTCACCAACGAACCTTTACAATTGGTTTTCCGGATTCACCAATCAACCTATTCCGTTGGTTTTGCGGGCTAACCAACCAACCTTTACAAGTAGTTTAATAAACAAAGGAAGAAGATTTAAACTCCTAGATGAGCAAATATAACAATATAATCTACAAAGAAGAGTTTAGAGAATATTTATCGCTTGATGTGACTTCTCTCTTCTTTGTCAAGGATGCTTCACTCTTCAAGGGTGGATGGAGCTCTTGATGACTCTTTGAATCTGCTCAACCACTTTCTTTTGATTCTTGAATGAAGCACTTGGATGAAGCTTGCCTTGCTAGGGTTCTCCCTTGAATGCACTTGATGTATTTTCCAAAGCTTGCTTCCTCTGATGAATACTCCCTCTTAAATACTTCTCCAACCTTCAAATAGTCCTTCCTGACCGTTGGATTGAAGAAACTACCCTTTATAGCCGTTGGGAGTCCAAAAAGTACTTTTGCACAACTAGCCGTTATGCTTCTGCCCGTGCTTGGGTCGACCCAAACTTTTCTTGGGTCGACCCAAACCTTGGGTCAGCTCAAACTTTTTCTTGGGTCGACCCAACTTTCAGAAACATAGAAACTTGCAATTCAGCTTTCCTTCACTTGGGTCGACTCAACCTTTCCTTGGGTCGACTCAAGGTTCAGTTGGGTCGACTCAACTTCTTCTTGGGTCGACCCTAACAGGGTTTCCAGAGAACCTTTTCTGTCTTCTTTTCTGTCTTGCCTTTGGGTCGACCCACACAGGGTTTGGGTCGACTCAACCTTGGGTCGACTCAACTTCATCTTGGGTCGACCCTCTCAGTAAATCCAGAGAACCATTTTCTGAGTTATTTGAGGATCTTGATGTTTGGGTCGACTCATGCTTTCCTTGGGTCGACCCAACTCATGTTCATCTGTGCCATTTTTGCAGAAGTGTGCCAAATGCTTTCTTGATGTGCCGGGGTCGACCCAATCATCCTTTGGGTCGACTCAATCCACACTTTGCTGCATCTTAAGGTTAGATTCATTCAAATAAACAATGAAATGTATCTATATCAATTTATACAAATATACTGAGAGTAATAGACTTATAAATGAAGTATCGATTTAACTTATAACATACTCTAGATAATTGCTTGTTAATCATCAAAATAACACTATCATCCTCAATCTCCCCCTTTTTGATGATTACAAAATAAAGAGTATGAGCCTATTGATACTTATCTTAAAATCAGTTTTTGAAAGGGCTTAACTTACTGAATTTCAGCTTTTCATATATAAGAGTGAAGTCTCTCCCTATATCATTCAAATGTTGCCAGTTTGACTTTTTGAATTGTTCCCCCTTTCATTTATAATTCATTAAAGATGAAACTCCAAAAATTTGAGATAAAACATGAGTTTCAGATTATATATCGAGGTGTGAAAGGTGCGTGCCAAATTCTGAAATTTGATAGAAATTTTTGACTTGATCATTTTTGTTACGGGAGAACTTAGCCACCATGCCCCACGTGACCGGCACGCGCGCCCGGGAAGACTACGGCTGCCCCTTGATCCAGCAATCCGACCTCGGGTCGGATATCTTCGGCTCCGCAGCCCGACCCCGAGTCGGCTGCCCCTTGATCCAGCAATCCGACCTCGGGTCGGATATCTTCGGCTCCGCAGCCCGACCCCGAGTCGGCTGCCCCTTGATCCAGCAATCCGACCCCGAGTCGGCAATCTCTGACAACAACAGACTGTTCCCCGGAGGCACGCCGCGGCCCCCTGCTCCACTACTCCCTGCAACGGCCGTATCCGACGCTGTTTCACGATCCCCTGTAACAGCCGTACAAAGTGGAACTCCACTACGCCCTGCCATAGCCGTACCCAGCGCTGCCCCACGACGCCCTGTAACGGCCATGTCAGTGGCAACCCCATCGCGCCACACGATGACCAATCCCCAAAAGAACCCCCCAGCCTGGTATATATGCGGCTGGGGGGGAAGGAGGAGGGTAAGCAAGATTTTCCAGAGTATCATCTTACCTGCTACCTCTCCTTCTCCTTCGATCTTCCCTAACTTGATCGTCGGAGGGCCCCCACTACCTCGGTGGTGGTGCGAGGCTTGCTTGCAGGTTTCCCGGCGGAAGGTGGAGCGCAACCGAAGCAATTCCAAGGGAACCCCGTTCACACCGCTGTGCCAATCGTTCTCGATTTGAACCCCCAGCAACAGTTGGCGCTAGAGGAAGGGCCCGGATCTCAGAGCGATCGTAATGGCACGGCGAGGTGGTCGTGGAGCTTCCAATGCTTCCGGTCGCGGGGCCTCTCACGCCTCTGGCCGGAAGGCCGCTGCATCTCCAACACACTCTCAGCAGCACTCCACCTCCCCACCGCCCGTTCAGACGGTCGAAGCCGCCCAGTTCGACCAACTAACCCAGCAGGTTCGCACCCTCGCGGAGGCGGTGCAGAATCTGCAGGGTGCGATTTTCCGGGCGCCGCAGCGGGCTCAGGAGCCGCCGCGGCCTGAGCATTCGCCTGTCCTCCTCAACTCGCGCTCCTTCCTCTCCCATGGGGATGAGCGCCGGCGCGAGGAGGATTCTCGAGCACGCTCCATTCTGCCGGGACCTTCCCACCGGAGCCGCGCGGGGTCCGAGAGGCGGGCCCGGGCGCGTTCCCAGACCCCCCAATCCTCGAGGAACCCGCGCTCCAGTCGGTCCCCCTCTCGCCGCTCCTTGTCTCCCACCCACCGGTCGCGCTCCCTGGACCGGCGGGTGGACGATCTCCACCGACAACTCCAGGTCCTGAAGGGCCATTCCAAAGATCCCTTCGCCGACTTAGAGATCTCCTCCCAGCCGGCGCTTGCCTCGAGGATCCTGCGGACCCCGAATCCGCCGGGGTTCAAAATGCCGGCGATCGAGCCCTATGACGGGGCGGCGGACCCGCGGGATCACGTCGAAAGTTTCAGGACCCTTATGCTCCTCCACGGAGCATCAGATCCCCTTCTCTGCAAGGCTTTCCCGGCAACCCTCCGTGGCCCGGCGAGGGCATGGTTCGCCGGGCTGGAGGCTGACTCAATCCGGTCCTTCGACCAGTTCACTCGCCTCTTCGTCACTCATTTCGCCGTCAGTAGCCGGCGGCGACTGGTCTCCGACTCCCTCTTTGATGTCCGGCAAAACGAGGGAGAAAGCCTGCGGGATTATCTTACCCGCTTCAACAGGGCTACGCTGGAGGTCCGGAGCCTGAGTCAGGAGGTAGCTCTTTCAGCCCTGAAGCGTGGCTTCCGGAAGGGCAGACTCACCTTCTCCCTGGACAAACGCCTGCCGCGGAGCTTCCCAGAGCTGTTGTCCCGGGCGAACCAGTATGCGGACGCTGAGGAGGCGGCCGCCCACCGGAGTAAGGAGGCCGCCGAGATCCCTCCAAAGCTTGGGAAGAAAAGGCGGAAAGAGGCACGCCAGAGGAGGAGCCCGACGCCCCAGCGTCGGCGCAGAAGCCCGTCGCCGGCGAAGAACCACGGCGCCCCACGCCCTCGTTCTCCGCCCCGACGTTTCAACCGGTACACCCCTCTCCTGACTCCCCGGGCCAAGATCCTTATGGAGATCAAGGGGCGGGAGGACCTCCCGGCCCTGAGACAGATGCGGAAGATCCCTGGGAAGAGGCCCTCCCGGGCGTACTGTGAGTACCACCGAGACCACGGCCACGACACGGAAGACTGCTTCCAGCTTCGGGACGAGATCGAGGCTCTCATCCGCCGGGGGCGTCTCAGTCGATATGTGAACGACCGACGTCCCCCCGCAGACCCGCGTCCGGCCGACCCGGCTCCTCCGGAGCTTCGGGAGCAGAATCGACCCGTTGCGGGCGTGATCCACACTATCACTGAGGGCTGCTCCTGACCCGTGAGGAACGCAGGGGGCTCGACGGAGGCGTCGGGGGCGGCCGTCGCAAAGAGGCAGAGGGTCGGCAACGTAATCACTTTTTGTGATGAGGATGTAAAGGGGGTTCAGACCCCCTACGATGACGCCATGGTAATCTCCCTCACCATGGCAAACTATGATGTAAGGCGTGTTCTTGTGGATAGTGGAAGCTCAGCTGATATCTTGTTTTACGAGGCCTTCCAAAAGCTGGGCTTGTCCAGACAATTGTTGCACAAAATGTCCACCCCCCTCGTAGGATTCACCGGTGACGCTGTCCCGGTGGAAGGTGTCGTTGAGCTGCCTGTGACTGCGGGCGTCGCACCCACAGAAGCCACGGTGCGACTCGGGTTCTTGGTCATCCGTGTTCCCTCGGCTTACAATGCTATCCTCGGACGACCCGGGCTGAACGCCCTTCGTGTGGTGGTCTCCACGTACCACTTGCTCATGCGGTTCCCCACGACGGTTGGGATCGGAGAGGTCTGAGGTGACCAACCGACCGCACGGCAATGTTTCTTAGCGACCCTCAAAGGGAAGAAGCCCGCAGAAGCCCTAAGCGTCGAGTCCCTTGATGCTAGAGACGAGGTGGCCTTGCGGCAGGGGGAGCCGGCCGAGGGTGTGGTCGAAGTTCCCCTCGAGGAAGGCCGCCGGGACCGAGCGGTCCGGGTCGGCGCCAATCTCGACCCGGGAGCTCGGGCCCGGTTGGTGGAATTCCTCCGAGCCAATGCCGATGTATTTGCCTGGTCGGCGGCCGATGTACCTGGGATCGACCCGGAGGTCATCTCTCACGCCCTCAATGTCGACCCGACCCACCGGCCAGTGAAGCAGAAGAAGAGACACTGTGCCCCGGATCGGATCCGGGTGATCGACCAGGAGGTAGACAAACTCTTGGAGGCAGGATTCATAAGGGAGGTGAGTTACCCCGAGTGGCTGGCAAATGTCGTACTTGTCCGGAAGGCGAGCGGGAAGTGGAGGACGTGCGTCGACTATACCGACCTGAACAAGGCGTGCCCCAAGGATAGCTTTCCGCTTCCACGGATAGACCAACTGGTCGACGCGACTTCCGGACATCAGCTGCTGTCTTTCATGGATGCCTTCTCCGGTTACAACCAGATAATGATGGCCCCACAGGACGAGGAGAAAACTATCTTTATAACAGACCGGGGGCTATACTGCTACAAGGTAATGCCCTTCGGTCTGAAGAATGCTGGCGCCACTTACCAGCGCCTCGTCAACAAAATCTTCAAAGAGCAAATCGGCCGGAATATGGAGGTGTACGTGGACGATATGCTGGTGAAGAGCCGCCAGGCAGACCAGCACATCGTGGATCTGGAGGAGACTTTCACCACCTTGCGGAAGTTTCGCATGAAGCTGAACCCAGCGAAGTGCGCCTTTGGCGCTTCGGCCGGGAGGTTCCTCGGTTTCATTGTCAACCAGCGGGGTATCGAAGCCAACCCAGACAAAATCAAGGCCATCCAAGGTATGTCCCCTCCGACCAAAGTGAAGGAGGTTCAGGAGCTCGCTGGAAGGGTCGCCGCGCTCGGACGATTTGTGGCAAAATCGGCCGAACGCTGCCAACCATTCTTCAAGGTGTTAAAACGCCCGAAAGACTTCCTCTGGACGGCCGAATGTCAAGCAGCATTCGACCAGCTCAAGGAATACCTGGCGTCTCCTCCCCTGCTGTCCAAGCCGCAAGAAGGGGAGATGCTCTACCTCTATCTGGCGGTCTCCCCAACCGCGGTCAGTGCGGTGCTGGTTCGGGAAGAGGCAAAGCTCCAGAAGCCCGTGTACTACATCAGCCGGGTCCTACGGGATGCCGAGGCGCGGTATACGAAGGCTGAAAAGATCGCCTTCGCGCTGCTGATCGTGACTAGGAGGCTCCGCCCCTATTTCCAGGCCCATTCTGTCACTCTCTTAACTGATCAACCACTACGACAGATCCTCAGCAACCCCAAGAATGCGGGACGGCTGGTGAAGTGGGCAATAGAACTCGGTGAGTTCGACATCCGCTACCAGCCTCGGCCCACCATCAAGGCCCAGGTGCTCGCGGACTTCCTCGCTGAGTGCACGGTGCAGGTGGCGGAACCTAGACCGCTGGAAACGCCCAGCCTCGACCTCCCGACCTGGACGCTTCACATCGATGGGTCGTCGAATCCCGAGGGTGGAGGGGCCGGGCTAGTCCTTACCAGTCCTGATGGAGTGATAGCCGAGTATGCCTTGAGGTTTGGATTTCCAGTGACCAACAATGAGGCGGAGTACGAGGCCCTAGTCGCGGGACTCAAACTCGCCGGGGAGCTCGGCATCCGGCGTTTGAAGGTCTTCACCGACTCCCAGCTGGTGGTCGGGCAGGTCCGTGGGGAGTTCGAGGCCCGGAGCCCGACCATGCAGAACTACGTCCGGAAGGTGCAAGCACTCATTCCCGACCTCGGCAGCGTCGACCTCCAGCAGGTCCCCAGAAGCGAAAATGCCAGGGCCGACAGGTTGTCCCGCTTGGTGGGCGCAGAGGCGCGCAACCTGTCGAGGGCAATCTACCTGGAGACCCTGGATGCCCCGAGCATCGGCGAGGCTGGGGCGGTGATGGCGATTGATCCGGAGCCATCTTGGATGGACCCGCTCGTCGCCTACCTCGCCGAAGGGATCCTCCCTGAAGACGAAGATCAAGCTCGGCGACTTGTCAGGAAGTCCGCCCACTACGTACTCTATGAAGGGAGGCTGTATCGGACCTCGTTCACCGCCCCCCTCTTAAGGTGCCTCCGCCCCTTGGAGGCGGCCTACGTCCTCGGCGAAGTCCACGAGGGCGTCTGCGGATCGCACTCGGGGGCTAGGTCCTTGGCGCACAAGATCATGAGGCAAGGCTATTATTGGCCTACCTTGTTGGAGGACTCAAAGGATCACGTACGGAAATGCGACGCCTGCCAGCGCCACGCCAACGTCCAGAGAGTCCCTTCTGTCCCCTTGGCACCAATCACCGCACCTTGGCCCTTCTCACAGTGGGGAATGGATATCCTCGGACCGTTCCCCGTCGCTTCCGTCCAGCGGAAATTCTTGATTGTTGCAATCGACTACTTCACCAAGTGGGTGGAGGTGGAGCCGCTGGCCACTATCACGGAGGCGCAAGTCCGGAAGTTCGTAAAGAAAAACATCATTGTCCGATTTGGGGTACCCCGGGTCCTCATCTCGGATAATGGTCGACAGTTCGACAACAAGTATTTCCGTGACTTCTGCGAGGAGTTCGGGATCGAGCATCGGTTCACATCTGTGTCGCATCCCCAAACCAACGGTGAGGCCGAAGTGACAAATCGGACAATCCTTCAAGGAATTAAGGCGCGAATCGGTCGGACGAGGCAAGCTTGGGTCGAAGAACTCGAGAACGTCCTTTGGGCGTATCGGACCACGCATCGGACCCCTACCGGGGAGACGCCTTTCGGCCTAACCTATGGCACGGAAGCGGTCGTCCCCGTGGAGCTCGGACTCCCCTCGCCCCGGGTGGCCGCGCACCGACCCGAGGCCAATTCGGAGCAGCTCCGAGGGAATCTGGACCTCTTGGAAGAAGCGAGGAAAATGGCGCAGGTCCGGATGGCGATGTATCAGCGGAGGGTGGCCCGGTATTATAACTCCAAGGTCCGACCAAAACTTTTCAGACTCGGAGATCTGGTGCTAAGGCGGGCCAAAGCAACTCAGCCCGCGGAAGGTGGGAAGCTGGCGCCAAATTGGGAAGGCCCGTATAGGGTTCGCTGGGTAAACCGACCTGGCTCCTACCAGTTGGAGGCACTAGATGGTCGAGAAATTCCAAGGAGCTGGAATTCCGCTAACCTGCGGGTATATTACCAGTAGAAAGACAAAGCCAGAAAGACAGCTCAAAAAATATATAGTTCTTTTCATTTCAATAATTCCTGGATACAATGGCGTGTTCGTGTGATTACAAAGAATTCCCAGAGGGGGATTGGGGAGTAAAGAAACTAAAGAAGAGGTGGGGACTCCGTGGAGCTGAAGATCTGGGATCCCGAACCCTCCGCCCGAAGCAGCTGCAATCCCACTGGCCTTGGGTGCTTCCCCCCGGAGGCGCCATCGACGCCTCACGCAAAAGACGAAGAGCCGGCGCGGACGAAGAAGAAGTTCACACTGCTTCTAGAGGAACGCCACCTCCAAGGGATATTCCGGTCCTCCCCAGGAGAAGGGGAGGAAAGGAATATAAGGGAGAAGAGCGCGAGGAGGCGTGATCCCGGATGAAACGCCTAGAGCGGAGTTCCACCGGGGAGAATCCTCCCGTTGATCCCAGATGAAACGGCTAGTTGGTGGAAGTCGCGAGGGGCGCGCCTCTCGTTCCTCCGGCTGGGATTTCCCAGCCACGCGCCGGAGAGGAGGTCCACGATCCATGGCAACCTGAACAGCTCCGGCTTGGCAGGCTCCACCGCACCTGCGCTTATATTTATAGCCAAACTGTGGCCCCCCGGTCGTTCCGATGCGGGTGGCTCCAATAAATGCGGGCACATCAAATCCGGAGCTGTTCCGGCACTCGAGGTTTATCCCCCCACGATCTCCTAGGCATCATTCTCCTTAATTGCATTCTTCGTGCAGGACACTCCAGACGGCGTGTATCCCGCGGCCCACGTATCTCCGCACGCGCCCGGCCGCATCCGCCTCGAAGAACGCGCGTATCGCGGCCGCTTAACTGGCACTCCTCGCAAGCAGCAACTGGCCGGTCCGATTTCCCAGGTAACGCCTCAATTAGCATTTAATGGCCTTCTAGTGTTCCCCAGGCGACGCTTCGAGAGGGGGAGAAACACGATCGCAGCTGGCCACGGAGAAACCCCGTCGAGCGGCAAGTAACAGGCGCGTGGCCAACGAGCGGAAGAATTTCCTGAGGCCTAACCCTCGGATGCCTGGCCTAGCGCCGGAAGAATTTCCTGAGGCCTAACCCTCGGATGCCTGGCCTAGCGCCGGAAGAATTTCCTGAGGCCTAACCCTCGGATGCCTGGCCTAGCGCCGGAAGAATTTCCTGAGGCCTAACCCTCGGATGCCTGGCCTAGCGCCGGAAGAATTTTCTGAGGCCTAACCCCCGGATGCCTGGCCTAGCGCCGGGAGAATTTCCTGAGGCCTAACCCCCGGATGCCTGGCCTAGCGCCGGGAGAATTTCCTGAGGCCTAACCCTCGGATGCCTGGCCTAGCGCCGGAAGAATTTTCTGAGGCCTAACCCTCGGATGCCTGGCCTAGCGCCGGAAGAACTTCAAGAGTCAGGAGTCGGCGAGACGCTACCAAGAGTTAAGAAGAGGAAGGACGAAAGTGAAATGAGGAAACACTCTGTTTGCATTAACTTTCGTTGCATCAGGGCCGAGACCCATACAACAGGCAAAACGCCAACATACAAGGAAAAGAACAAAGAAAAGTACAGAGAGTCAGTTTGGAGGAACCCCTGAGTTGGGAACGGCGAGCACGTCCACGAAGGGTGGGGAGACGGTTGGAGAATCGGCAGGCAATGGCATCGGAGGGGAGTCGAGGAGGGAGACCCCACTCAGGTCAATTCCGGGGTATTTAGCGGACAGCCTTGCCAGGCCTTCATCGAAGCCTAAGGCAAAGGAGTCGGACCCCGCGTCCGACATGTCACGGATGAACTCGGCGGACTGACGATAGGCCTGTACCGCCTGACGCCCGATTTCCGCGCTCTTCTCGGCCAGCGCAGCCTCCGCTCGCTCCGTAATCTAAGCTTTCGCTTCCATGACCTTCGCCACAATCCGGTCGTCCGCCTCGGAGGAGACCCTCAGCAGATCGGCCCGAGCCTCCATGTGCCTCGCCTCGGCAGCGACGCGAGCAGCCTCAGCCTCCTCCAGGCGCGAATGAAGCTCCTGGTTGCTCGCACGAGTCCCCTCCAAGGCCGACTCCAATTCGGCCAGCTTGGCTTCAAGAGATCGGGATCGGTTGCGGGCGTTGTCGGCCGACTGCTGGGCCTTCTCCCACCTCTCCCGGAAGTCGGCAGCCTTCCGGGACTGCTTTTCGGCCCGCTCCTCCGCCTTCCTGATCTCGCTTTCGAGACCCGAGGCAACCTTGAGTTGCTCCTGAGCATCCAACAGTTGCCTCTCGAGGACGGCGAAGCCGAGTGCCCGCTCTTCGGCCACCTGGAGCCTCGTTTCGAGGTCCCTGGTCGTCCTCCCCGCCGCAGCCTGGCCTCCCTCCTCTACAGCTTTCAGTCGGCTCTCGGTCCTCGCCAGAAGCCTCGCCTATTCCTCGTGGCTCTCCTCCAGGCGGATCATGTACTGGGCGAGCTAAGAGATAGGAAAAATGAGAGCGTCAGACGGGGATCAACAGAGCCTATAAACGACGAAAGCGACCAAAAGAACACTCACCGACATGAGACAGACGCAGCTGGCAGCTCCGACTTCAGGGATGCTCATCTGCCGGACCTGCCTACGGTCCCTCTCCAGCAGCACCGTCTCGACGAGGTTTCGGGCGCCGGCGAAAGTGAAGGCCGACCCCGACTTCACCCCGGAGCCGGACGGTGGTTCTGCAGCCTTACCCTTACCCATCGCTTGGGAGAGAGTCATGCCAACCGTGCGCGGGGCAGGGGCCGCGCCAGAGATCGACAGGGTCCCGCTCGGCCGGGGCCTCGGCGCGCCCCCCCTTCTCGTATCATCCGAAGCCGACCGAGTCGAAGATCGGGCTGGGGACCGACTGCGTCCGACCCGGCCGCCCCGGGCGCGCTCGGATGACACCTCCGGAAAAACGATAGTCTCATCACTGGAGGGCTGATACGGCGTCAACTGTCGGTCCGAGCCCGCGGCGTCCCCCTGATCGATGGGCCCAGACCCGTCTGTCGGCGTCGGAGTCGCCTGCTGGCGGGGCTTCTTCGCCGGTGGGACCCCGCTCGGAGGAGTCCGTTTCTTCCTCCGGACCGCTTCCAGTAGGGACGCCCTACTAACAGCCATTGCCTTGTCCGACTGCATGACGTCGTCGATTTCTGCAAAAAGGACGAGATGGTTAGAAACTAAGAAACCGATGGAAAGAAGAAAGGAAAGAGGAGAAAAGAGCTAAAAAAGAAGAAGTGGTGGCGGGCTCACGGTCGGCGGGGACCGAGCTCAGACCGACGTTCACCAAGGCATCCTCGGAAATAAGGCTAGCCACCGGGGGGAGCCGGCCCTCGGCAACCAACCCCCTCAAGACGGCGACGCCATCGGACTCCTCCCTCGACAACCTCGATAGGCCGATCGGGGACTTCATCGGCGTCTCCCAGGTTGTCCCGATTCCCTAAGAGGGATCTACGTTGATGAAAAAGAAACGCTCCTTCCAGCCATGAATGGAGGAAGGAGCCTCCTTGACGAGGCCGCACCCTCGCCGCGCCGCAAAGCACCACCACCCTCTGTCCCGGGGGTGGCCGTTCAGGCCATAGCATTCCCAAAAGACGTTCAGGGTGGCGGGAACCTCGTGCATGCGGCAGAGAACCTGGAAGGCCGTCAGGGTACGCCATGAGTTCGGCACCAGTTGCGTCGGCGCCACTCTTAAACCTCGAAGCACCTGCACGACTAAGTCCGAGAGGGGAAGGCGGAACCCAGCCCGAAGGATGTCCTCATTGATGGCGACCTTCCCTGGAGGAGGATGGGACATCCTCTCCTCAGGCCCCGGGAGCGTAACGTTGCAGGTTTCGGGAAGGTGGTACCGGGCCACGAACCTATCTAGGTCTTCGGGGACCAGCTCCGACTGAATGCGGTCTGCTCTTACTTCGTCCATCCCTAACGGCCAGTGAATCTACGGTCAGGATGGGGTCAAGAGGGGAGAAGGGACCGGAACGACTGGGGTACACTAATACGAAAGGAGAAAGTACGGAGGGCCCTAAATTGCAGAGTGGGGCAACTCACCGGAAGGGAAGGAAGAACGGCAGCAGCACAAGGGAGAAACTCGAGGATGCCTGTGAAGAGAAAGGCGGACAGGGGAGGGCCCCCGGCTAAATAGGCAGAAAGGCGGGTGACGCCTCGGTGACGCCAGAGGACGCCTGGCTGCCGAAGGTTCGTTCGCGCCCCAAAGGCAAATCGACGCCATTAAGGAAGGATGTCCGCCGAAATCCGCAGACCGCCAGATCAGCGACAACCGCCATACGCCGTAAAGAAGGCGAGGAGCTCGAAGCGCGCGCGCCTTTCCGAGGGATGGCGGCAATCTCGAAGCATCACTCCCTTCACCCGTTCCCCTCCTGGTTCCAGGCTCGGAAGTGGGGGGCTACTGTTACGGGGGAACTTAGCCACCATGCCCCACGTGACCGGCACGCGCGCCCGGGAAGACTACGGCTGCCCCTTGATCCAGCAATCCGACCTCGGGTCGGATATCTTCGGCTCCGCAGCCCGACCCCGAGTCGGCTGCCCCTTGATCCAGCAATCCGACCCCGAGTCGGCAATCTCTGACAACAACAGACTGTTCCCCTAAGGCACGCCGCGGCCCCCTGCTCCACTACTCCCTGCAACGGCCGTATCCGACGCTGTTTCACGATCCCCTGTAACAGCCGTACAAAGCGGAACTCCACTACGCCCTGCCATAGCCGTACCCAGCGCTGCCCCACGACGCCCTGTAACGGCCATGTCAGTGGCAACCCCATCGCACCACACGATGACCAATCCCCAAAAGAACCCCCCAGCCTGGTATATATGCGGCTGGGGGGGGAAGGGGGAGGGTAAGCAAGATTTTCCAGAGTATCATCTTACCTGCTACCTCTCCTTCTCCTTCGATCTTTCCTAACTTGATCGTCGGAGGGCCCCCACTACCCCGGTGGTGGTGCGAGGCTTGCTTGCAGGTTTTCCGGCGGAAAGTGGAGCGCAACCGAAGCAATTCCAAGGGAACCCCGTTCACACCGCTGTGCCAATCGTTCTCGGTTTGAACCCCCAGCAACAATTTTCATTGTTGCAAATTGCTCCCCCTTGGATGTATATGCTTTCCTATATGATTTTCAATTTGTTTTACAAGTTATTTCGTTATTTCTCCTTCTTTCTTTACTTCTCCTCTTATCACTCTATCTATCTTTACTTCTCCCCCTATTACTCTTTCTTTACTTCTCTCCCTTTTTGTTATCATCAAATAGATGCATGGGAAAAGACACAATAAATAACAAACATTCAGACTTCATTGATCAAAATAGGAACATTTTAGTACATTCATGCCCAAAAACAAAAACAAATACAACGTTCCTTAATCAAAGTTTAAAGATACATGATAAATACAAAATATATATGAGAACTAGATACATATCCTAGGCTCTAAACAGGATCGTGAGACTCTCCCGGATCGCTTGGCTACGGCTCTCTTGGGTCCCATTTCTCCAAGATCTTGAAGTAATCTACTGTTTGGAGATGATTGGAGAAGATTTGAGAGTGGAAAATAGGGTTTTCGGAAGAGGACAAAGGGTAAACAGTGCCCTAGAAGCTCACGGGTCCCCCTTTTAACAGTAGGGTCCCGACGTTGGGTCGACTCAAGAATTTTCTTGGGTCGACTCAACGTTGGGTCGACCCTATTGTTGCCCAGTAGATACAACCCAAGAGGGGGGGTGAATTGGGTCTTTTAAAACTTTTAGACTACTTCTAAAACTTTTCAATTAATTATGCTAAGTTGTATAGATGCACAGTAAAATTTAAACTTAACAATAGTTTGATGTATAGAATGTGACTTGATTGAATATGCTTGCAACTAAAGGATGCACGGATAAGAGTTAAGCAAGCAATTTATCTAAGTAAGTAAATGAGTAAGTTAGACAATGACAAGAGGCATTACAAACACAACAAACATATAGTGGTTCGGTGCACCCCAGCACCTACATCTACTCCCCAAGACCTCTTGGGAATTTCACTATAATCCTACAGATTACAGCCGGTTGTTTTACAAGCTCACAACCCAACTTGTTGTTTTGCGAGATAACAACGAACTCGGTCGGTTTTCATAGGCTCACCGACTAGAACCAACCGATTGTTTTTTCGGGTTCACAATCAAACCCAGTTGGTTTTCCCACAGGCTCACCAACCACAACCTTACAACGATTGTTTTCCGGGTTCACAATCAACCCAGTTGGTTTTTTCAAAGGCTCACCAACCACAACCTAACACCGTTGGTTTTTCCTTTGGCTCACCAACAAACCTTAACCCCTTGATTCAATCCCTTAATTGAATCAAGTTAAAAGATATTAAAACAAAGGTTAAAACAAATCAAAGCTTCTTAAACAAGCAAATGTAACAATATAAACAAATAGAGTAAAGAGAAGCCCTCAAACGAGTTTTGAAGATGAAGGAGCTCGGCTTCTTCTTTACTTGACCCTCTTCTGATTTGGCACGAAGTAGAGGATCACCGAGACAGCACACAGATGGAGAGGAAGCTTTGGGATTCACTTGGATGCTCTTCTTCTCTCTATTTTGCTTTGGATGGCCCTTTTGTACTTATGGAGGATTTCCCTTGTAATCTCTTTGAGATCTCTTCTCTAAATGTTCTCTCCCACTTCCATCGCTTCTTTCCTAGCTCTCCTCTTGATTTTATAGCTTTAAATATCGTGAAAACAGAAATCTAGCCGTTAGAGACAAAAATAGAGCCGTTGTGCACAGTCTGCAACTCCTGACAAAGCTTCCGTTGGGATCGGAGTCGACTCGCACGATCTGGAGTCGACTCGCCTGTTGCAGGAGTCGACTCGTGCTTTTCTGGAGACGGCTCGGCAACTGTTCAAAATTTGAATTAAAGTGCTGTCTCGACTGGGAGTCGACTCGACTTGTCCCGGAGTCGACTCCCCAAAGTCTGGAGCTGACCTGGCACTTTTGGAGTCGGCTCATCCCAAGGAATCCATGGATGCATTTTTCAACTTTGCTCACTCGAGTCGACTCGAAAATTCTGGGAGTCGACTCGGTGCTCAGAGTCCGAACTCCCGAGCTTCTGTCTTTTGGCTCGTGCTGTCTCGGAGTCGACTCGAACTGTCTCGGAGTCGACTCGACCCTCAGTATCCAAAAAACAGTCTTCTGTCTTTTGGGGTCGCGCTGCCTTGGAGTCGACTCGAACTGTCTTGGAGTCGACTCGCCTCTCAGAGATGAAAATACCGTCTTCTGTCTTTGGGGTTGCGCTGCCTCGGAGTCGACTCGGATTTTGCGGGAGTCGACTCGGCTCTCAGTGTCTGAAATTGGCTCTCTGACCTTTTGCTTGTTTTCCTCTGGGAGTTGACTCTAGCTTCCTTTAGAGTCGATCTGCCAACCATCGGAGTCGACTCGAGTTCCTCAGGAGTCGACTTGGCTCTCAGGGTCCAAAATAGCTTCTCTGTGTTTCTGCCTTGTTACTCCCTAGAGTCGACTCGTACTATCCAGGAGTCGACTCGAGGACTATTCTTTTGAATTTTTCTTTGAATTTGCTCTTCCAACTTGAGTCCTTTGAACTTGAAACTTGGGCCAATGAAGTGTAACTTTCTTCCAACTTTTCTTGAGAGCTTTGGAGGCCTTCTTGTGTTCTTCCAACTTGCTATGTTCCTTGCAAAATAAGTAACTTTCTCCTTGCAACACAAACATTAGTATTTATACTTCAAGGTTTTGTGATCATCAAAATCAATCTTTAAATCAATCTTTGGGTCATCAGTCTCCCCCTTTTTGATGATGACAAAACTTGGAGTATATGCAATATAAAATATATTGTGTTCTAGAAGTAGTACATAGCTAAGTTGCATGAAGTAGAAAACATATATATTTAAAACATACTTCATGATAATGCTTTAGATTTAATCAGCTTAACATAATCAACATATTTAAATTTAAGCTGGTTTGTATTCAATTCAGAACATACAGAATATAAAGCATTATGAACATATAGTTGACTATTTCTTCCCCTTTTTGACAACATCAAAAAGATAGTGAAACATTAAGCACAAAGATACGACTACTCAAATATTTCTTTTTCTTATTGTACTCTGATTTGCATGTCAAATTATTGCAAGGATATGAATCATATAACTCAAGGCAATAATATCATAGCAGAGCCAATTAAGATAATTTCAGAGCAGAACACATCGAATGTGATTCCAAGGATAGTTTTCAACTCAAGTGTAGATGGAATCTTTCTTAAGTTAATTCAAGAAGTACCACGAATGATATTCAAAGAAAGCACGAATGGAAATCTAACCTCTCTTCAATAATAAGTATGAAAGCTTGTTCATTTAAGATCTTTTGCCCAATATATTAAGTATTTTATCAACATGAGAGCAATTTAATTAATTTTCAGAGTATAAGATCAAAACTTATATACTTGAAAAACATATCATCATGTTGGATCATTAATTCTTAATGACTTCAAAGTTCTTTTATGATAATAAGAGCATTGGGGCACAAATACCAAAATATGCAATTTTTGATACATCTTAGAGCTCATTTAAAGACTTTCTTTTATTTCTTTAGAAAATAAGCACAATTTGATACATAAAAATAGAAATTGGCACAAAATTGAAGTTCTAAGGAGCAAGCCAATTAGGACTCATTAGTAAATTTCAAAATAGATTTTCTAAGTGATACTCAAGAAAATTCAACACATTATTCTCCCCCTTTTTCATTAAGTTAGAGACTCTTAAGATCAACTGTTTGAATTGCAATTTGGTTCATGATTTATGCATAAGGTATATTAACCAAATAACAAGCCTCAAGGAGTATCATAAAGATTTTCAGATTTAAATTTCAGATGATACATATTGGAGAGCATTAGGATCACTTTTCACTTAGTAGGCTTTCTCTCTCCTTTAGTTATAGATTTATGCGATTAAGTTTCATAAGATCTCTCCTTCTGAGATTTTCTTTCTCCCCCTCAATTGATCATTCCATTTAAGTGTTTAGAATTTGAAGATAATGTTCAGTAAAATTGTCAATCTCAAAAAAAAATATATTTTCTACAAGTTTCAGCTTATTTTTCATAAGACTCAATGTTTGAGATAAGACAACCTTTATAGAACTCATCTCAAGGTATAAACTCATTATATACTTAAAGCAAGTCTTGCAATATAAGGAGGTTCATTAAAATCTATCAAGGTATGAGATACTGAATATCTAAAGCTCCCCCTCAAAAGATGCATTCTTCTTTAATCATTCTTTTCTATTATTGAATTTCAGATTTTAGTGATAAACGTGAATAAAACTGAAATTCTATGATATCGAGAATATAGAGTAATCTAGTATTATTCAAAATTTGTAGCAATTACTCTTTCTAATCCTTCAAGAACAAGTTATGCTTTCTCTTAATCTTAGAGAAAATGTATAGAAATATTAATCAGAAAATGATTCATTTGAAACTCAGTTTCTTTCAAAAGCATTTACATTTTCTTTCTTTTAGAATTATTTGAGTGAGCTGAAATATTTCTAGCTTTAAGATCATTTACTCTATATACATATTCTGATGGGAGTCTTTAAGAATGTAGGAGAGAAAAACATATAGATTATCATTGAGGTATATATATTTATAGAACTCAATTTCTTAATCATAGTTTTTGAGCAATGTATACATGAAACACAATAAATCTTTTTAATATCAAAATAAAATCATATATTTAGAAATTTTTGTTTGCAATCAAGATCATCGAAAGACACATCATTTGAACCAATATTGGTACACTCTAAAGATAAGTAATGATATGTTTCGGATGCGTATCGGAGCAATCAACCAAGGCATCAAAATTAATTCTATTTTTCTTTCATTAAGATTTTATTTAGAAATCATATTGAGTTTAAGCTTTTATATAAAATCAGATTCTGAATTTCATAAAGATTTTCAATAGAGGCTTTCAAAGTCATAATTTGAGATATGTATCTTCCACATTGTAGCTCATCTTAAATCATTATGATTGAAAACACATATTTCAATAACATTAGAGCACTTTCAGAATCTTTATATTCAATATTGAGTTTCGATACACGATGGAGGATATTTTAACAAGTGTTAGGACATTATGTATCAAAGTTAGGCAAGTAGAAAGATAGATCAAGATCAATTCATTTTGCCTAAATAGAAATATCCTTCTTTTCTTCTTTTTGCACATCTATTTAACTTTCAAAGATAAACGTGAATGACCAAATTGAAATAACAAGCATGTCAATGGTCAAAATCAATTCTTTTCAAATAAACTCCCCCTATTTAAACATACTCTTGCATTGATTTCGACCTTATGGTGTGTTTTCAAGTGATTAAAAATTTGACTTGATTCTTTTTATATACTTTCACTTGCTTTGTCTTTCATTTTTACTTTCTTATGCTCTATACTCTATTTGCTCCCTATCCGGTGGAGTTGGAAGGGGCACGAGGTACTACCAATAGCCTCCCTCTTGTGCCGTCCCTAATATGCCCTACACCGAATAGTTGGGTCAAATAGTGCCGGGTACTACCACTAGCCTTCCCATTGGCACCATCCCTATGATGAGCAATATAGAAAGGTTAAACTATTTACTTTAAACTCTCCCTCTATTTAAGTGTAATTCATTACGGATTTTATCCTTCCAAAAGAATGCTCACACAAGTGCTGAATATATTATGCTTGTTTTGCTTTTTCTTAAGATTGGAGTATTTGCCTTTACTTAGATTTTACTTCTCTTGAATAATATCCATTATCTTTTCTTTATCTCTCTTTCTCTTTGTTATTCTCAAGTAAGAGCAGAATAAAGAAATAATCAAATGTATCATATAGAGGTATATCATGCAAACAACATTTTCATTATACTCAAAAATTCATAGCTTCTCACAAGTCATTTTAAATCAAAAATTTTAAGCATAAACTTGTGTAGTTCATGGTTATGACATAGGCAAAGATATATTTTAGTTTGGGCAAACCATGAAACAATTTCTAAAAGCATAAGTCAATCAATACATATATAGACATGATATCAAGAAATTAATAGTTAAAGACTTTAATCATGCCATAGTAAGATTTAAGTTAATGACTTTGCTCAGCTAATTTATGAGAGAGGTACTAAAATTACCTAATCATTCTGCATTCTTCAAGTCAAATACCTACTAGATTTCTTATGTGTAACCTTTTGGCTGAAGAAAGTCCTCTCTCTTGTTTGCATGTGAATGTTTATTGTACCTTTTATGGAGGTGTCCTTCAACTTGGAATCTCTCATTTTCTTGCTCAAGGATCCTGCAAGCTCCTTTTCTTTCTTGAAAGAAAGTCATTAGTTTCTTCAAGATACAAAACATTCATCCACCATATTTTTAACTAGATGACTCAATATAAGATATGATACTAGTTGAATGTTGAGTCACTTTACTCAAGAGATTCCCTAAGTATAAGCAAACACATATCACTTGAACTAAAGAGATGGTTTCATTAACCAATATGGTTTAAGTACAAGCATGTGAGACAATAGAAAGATTTATCAAGATCACATCAATTTCTTATTTTCAATATCAATTTAGCTTAGATTCTATTTGCTTAAGATAATTGTCAATAAGGCATGCTAGCTAAGTTTTGATCAAATTGCCTTAAACAATTATTTCTATCAAAATTCAGATTATGATTCATTTGTTATCAATAAATTATGATTCATTAGAGTTAGATTGAAGTCTTGCACAAGGGCACATAATGATCACACAATCTGGTCTATTAGGTATATGATAAAATAATTATTCTATCATGCTTTTGATGCTTGTTCCAAATCACAAATTGCTTTATCATATTTGTAATGAATGTTTTCAAATAAGGTGGTTATTTTACATAGATCCCCTTTTTTTTTTAAAATGAAATAACCACATAGGAGTGTATTCTATACATTCATTTGTCAGAATATAAAGCTCATAAAGCAAGCAAATGATAATGGTGATCTTTTACTTCTAATCATGCAAGAATTTCATCAAGATCTTTTCTTGATTTAGTCTTTTAGTAGTTATCAATTTTTCTTCATTAAGTGCATTTCTAAAGAACTCAATTTGGTTCTAATTATTAACAAGTTTTCAGATTGTTATATGTAAAAGATTAACCATATACATATATAATTTGATTTTAGTATTTTGATAATAAATCATTAGTCTCATAAAGAATAAACTGAATTGATATTTCTTCAACTAGAATCTTTTCATTCTATACGCATTGCTTGATGAATGATATCCAAGGATAGAAATATCTTTATCAGATTTGGCATTATTTTCAAAAGAACATATCAAGCATAACGTGTATGACTGAAAAATATGAAAGATATGCACTGGTTCATTTTCCATTTTTCAGAAGATCAAAAGGAGTTTTCATCAAAAATTGATTTAATAGAAATCATATGTATGACAAGCAGTGATGATAGCTTTTAAAATGACTATCATACACAATTGTCTTTTTCATTTCTTCAAGAATTCTATTAATCCTATTTTACTTATGGTGTTCTTGGTGCAAAAACAATTGCATTCAATATTATTTTCTGTGCACAACTTAATACACAATTGGTTTTCAACACTATGCCATGATACTTCTTTATTTTCATAGTTTGCAAACCTTTTTCATTTGATCCCTTTTTGTGAGTTTGTGCCAATGCAGAAAATATTTCAATTTAAGTGCCAAGAACAAAACCAATGTAAGCTGTTGAAAACTTAGTGTTGGAAACAACATCTTTAGATTTAGAAATTGGTTTTTGTTTGTTTCCTTAGTTAATATGCATAGCAAACTTTGACCTTGTAGAAGATAATCTAAGTAAACCAATGACAAAGTCTTTTGAAATTAAATCCATACTCGCATGAGTTGATATTATATGCCAAAGATGGTTTCTTTAATCTTGGTATTTATAGTGCATATATTCAAAGGCATACCAAGTACACATTTTCATATCTATGATCAATAAACAATAATGCCATGGATAAAAGCTCTCAATCAAGCATATAGAGAATTTATAGAGTTATTCTTAATAAATTGATTAACCATCTAGCAACTTATCCAACAATAAGTAAAGTATAATATAGAAAGGTGGAGAAATTTGAAGTTATTTCTTCTATTTTAATTATTTTTCTTGTTTACATTTAAGTTCCATTCTTCAACATGTGTCTAGAATATCCATTGTTCAGATAATATCTTTTATTAGAACCTTGGAGAGCTAGACACACCTACTGAAAAATAATCAGATTTTCAACTCAGGAACCCAAACTCTTTTGGGTCCTTGCAGGTTAGCTATTATTGTTCCTTTTGGAACCCATATTTTCTTAATAGCTATTTTGTCCATAGGCCTGTAGATTTTAGGATTACAAGATGTGTATTTCTGCATATTCTTGTTAAATTTAACAGTCATAGATTTAACATAAGTAGATGATGAATTTTTAATTTTCTGATTTTGTTCATTAGGTTCATTGAATTTATGAAAAACTATTTCAGGATGAGCAAAAGGGATTTTAATTAACTTTTGTTCATCATATTTATAAAAATCTATTTTAGGATAGACAATGGAGGATTTAACAACTGTATTCTTGAAAGATTTTTGGATGTACCATGGTTGATATCCCAATCTAACTTTGTCAAATTCAGCTCTTTGATTATTTATCATTAGGTTCAATTTTTCAGAGCTGAAAGTAAATCTTTCAACAATAGATTTTAATTTGTCAACTTCTTTAGTTAATCTTCTGTTATCTTCTGAAAGTAATTCATTGTTTTTCTTAAGTTTATCATGGCTTTCGGTGAGAAGTTGATTTCTTTGATTTAGTTCTTTATTTCCTTTAATTAAGATTTCAGTTTTATTAGTTAGTTTCAGTTGTTCATCTATTAGGATTTGATTTTTATTCTTTAAGTTCTTGTTCTTACAAATAAGTTTCTTATATTCTAAATACAAATCAGAAAAGGCATCGTGAAGTTCATCAAATGTAAAAGTGCTTTCAGTTTCAGCACGTACCTCATGTGCCACGAAGCATGGATGATACTGCTCTTCTTTTACACATGATGTTTCAGATTTGTTAGTGCATTCATATTTGTCTTCAAGCATATTCCATATTTTTTTAGCAGTCATGCAAGAAGATATGCAATTAAACTCATTCCTATCTAATGCACAATATAATAGGTTCATGGCTTTTGAATTTTGTTGAACCATTTTCTCATTATGACTAGTGTTTGTGTGTGTTCCATTAACTATAATACTCCATAGATTATAATCAAGTGATTGTATAAAAATGCGCATGCGTGCTATCCAATGTGTATAGTTTATGCCATTAAATAGTGGAGGTGTATCAATTAATTGTCCTTCTCCTAGAAAACTATCTATTTGAGTTGTCATGATCTTTGGCTCTTGATCGTGAGATCAATAATTAATCTTAGAGCACCTGCTCTGATACCACTTGTTGCCCAGTAGATACAACCCAAGAGGGGGGGTGAATTGGGTCTTTTAAAACTTTTAGACTACTTCTAAAACTTTTCAATTAATTATGCTAAGTTGTATAGATGCACAGTGAAATTTAAACTTAGCAATAGTTTGATGTATAGAATGTGACTTGATTGAATATGCTTGCAACTAAAGGATGCGCGGATAAGAGTTAAGCAAGCAATTTATCTAAGTAAGTAAGTGAGTAAGTTAGACAATGACAAGAGGCATTACAAACACAACAAACATATAGTGGTTCGGTGCACCCCAACACCTACATCCACTCCCCAAGACCTCTTGGGAATTTCACTATAATCCTACAGATTACAGCCGGTTGTTTTACAAGCTCACAATCCAACTTGTTGTTTTGCGAGATAACAACGAACTCGGTCGATTTTCACAGGCTCACCGACTAGAACCAACCGATTGTTTTTCCGGGTTCACAATCAAACCCAGTTGGTTTTTCCACAGGCTCACCAACCACAACCTTACAACGATTGTTTTCCGGGTTCACAATCAACCCAGTTGGTTTTCCCAAAGGCTCACCAACCACAACCTAACACCGTTGGTTTTCCCTTTGGCTCACCAACAAACCTTAACCCCTTGATTCAATCCCTTGATTGAATCAAGTTACAAGATATTAAAACAAAGGTTAAAACAAATCAAAGCTTCTTAAACAAGCAAATGTAACAATATAAACAAATAGAGTAAAGAGAAGCCCTCAAACGAGTTTTGAAGATGAAGGAGCTCGGCTTCTTCTTTACTTGACCCTCTTCTGATTTGGCACGAAGTAGAGGATCACCGAGGCAGCACACGGATGGAGAGGAAGCTTTGGGATTCACTTGGATGCTCTTCTTCTCTCTATTTTGCTTTGGATGGCCCTTTTGTGCTTATGGAGGATTTCTCTTGTAATCTCTTTGAGATCTCTTCTCTAAATATTCTCTCCCACTTCCATCACTTCTTTTCTAGCTCTCCTCTTGATTTTACAGCTTTAGATGTCGTGGAAATAGAAATCTAGCCGTTAGAGACAAAAATAGAGCCGTTGTGCACAGTCTGCAACTCCTGACAAAGCTTCCGTTGGGATCGGAGTCGACTCGCGCGATCTGGAGTCGACTCGCCTGTTGCAGGAGTCGACTCGTGCTTTTCTGGAGACGGCTCGGCAACTGTTCAAAATTCGAATTAAAGTGCTGTCTCGACTGGGAGTCGACTCGACTTGTCCCGGAGTCGACTCCCCAAAGTCTGGAGCTGACCTGGCACTTTTGGAGTCGGCTCATCCCAAGGAATCTATGGATGCATTTTTCAACTTTGCTCACTCGAGTCGACTCGGAAATTCTGGGAGTCGACTCGGTGCTCAGAGTCCGAACTCCCGAGCTTCTGTCTTTTGGCTCGTTCTGTCTCGGAGTCGACTCGAATTGTCTCGGAGTTGACTCGGCCCTCAGTATCCAAAAAACAGTCTTCTGTCTTTTGGGGTCGCGCTGCCTTGGAGTCGACTCGAACTGTCTTGGAGTCGACTCGCCTCTCAGAGACGAAAATACCGTCTTCTGTCTTTGGGGTTGCGCTGCCTCGGAGTCGACTCGGATTTTGCGAGAGTCGACTCGGCTCTCAGTGTCTGAAATTGGCTCTCTGACTTTTTGCTTGTTTTCCTCTGGGAGTCGACTCTAGCTTCCTTTGGAGTCGACCTGCCAACCATCGGAGTCGACTCGAGTTCCTCAGGAGTCGACTCGGCTCTCAGGGTCCAAAATAGCTTCTCTGTGTTTCTGCCTTGTTACTCTCTAGAGTCGACTCGTACTATCCAGGAGTCGACTCGAGGACTATTCTTTTGGATTTTTCTTTGAATTTGCTCTTCCAACTTGAGTCCTTTGAACTTGAAACTTGGGCCAATGAAGTGTAACTTTCTTCCAACTTTTCTTGAGAGCTTTGGAGGCCTTCTTGTGTTCTTCCAACTTGCTATGTTCCTTGCAAAATAAGTAACTTTCTCCTTGCAACACAAACATTAGTATTTATACTTCAAGGTTTTGTGATCATCAAAATCAATCTTTAAATCAATCTTTGGGTCAACACCTATTCTGGGTTGGGTCGACCCAAGTTCAGAAATTTTTCCTTTCTCTTCCTTTTCGCTTCAAATAATTTTCCTTACTTCCAATCCTTACAAATTCTTTCTGGGACAATGATACATGAGTAAGGAATCTATAGATTACAAGTTTGACTCATGTTTCATGAGTTTTTAGAAATGGAAGGAATGTATCATGAGACTGCTTGCTCCCTTTTATATCTCTTCAATAAAAAAAAAATCACATATGCCTAATTTCCTCCTTAGCGTGCAGAATCTATCTTCACTCAAGGGTTTTGTGAATATGTCAGCTAATTGTTTTTCAGTACATATATGCTCAATACATATGTTTCCATTTTGCACATGATCCCTAATAAAATGATATCTTATTTCTATGTGTTTGGCTTTAGAAATGAGACATTTAAGATGTGAGCCAAAAGAGATCTCTAACTGTAGATTCCAAAGATATTTTTCAAATCAAGTGTAGATGGAATCTATCAAGAATAATATTCAAAGAAGGCACGAATGAAAATTCAACACCTTTATATATATATATATATTAAGTATATAGCAAGATGAGAGCAATCTAATTAATTTTCAGAGTATAGTATAAGAGCAAATAAAGATCAAACCTTATATACTCGAAAAATATAAGATTATGTTGAATCCTTAATTCTTAATGACTTCAAAGTTCTTTCATGATATAAAAGTATTGGGGCATAGATACCAAAACATGAATTTATGCAGTGTAGGATACATAAAATTCAAGGCTTTGAAAGTTCTTTTAGAGCTCTCTTAAAGACTTTCTTTTACTCCTTTAAAGATCATAGCATCAAAATCAATTAAAATAAATTGGCTCAGGATTGAAACACTAAAGTGCAAGCCAATAAGAGCTCATTAGTAGATTCCAAAGTAAATTTCCAATACTAAGACAAATGGAATCCTTTTCACTTAGTTTTCAAAACAAGTGATTTACCAATTAAGTACAGATGAAAATCCAACTTTCAAAAGATATTCAATGAAGCACAAAGTTTAATACCACTTTATATTTAGTATTCTTTCTCTCATCTTTAGTTGTGAATTTACACGATTAAGTTCTATATGATCTCTCCCTCTGAAATTTTCTTTCTCCCCCTTAATTAATCATTCCATTTGAGAGTTTTAGAATTTGAAGATAATGTTCAATAAAATTGTCAATCTCGAAAATATATTTTCTATAAGTTTCAGCTTATTTTCATAAGACTCAAGGTTTGAGATAAGACAACCTTTATAGAACTCATCTCAAGGTATAAACTTATTATATAATTAAAGCAAGTCTTGTAATATGAGGAGGTTCATCAAAATCAATCCATAAAATTCAAGGTATGCATCAAATTAAAGTAACTTTAGGATAAGATACTGAATATCTAAAGCTCCCCCTCAAAAGATGCATTCTTCTTTAATCATTCTTATCTTTTGTTGAATTTCAGATTTTAATGATAAACGTGAATAAAACTGAAACTTTATGATATCAAGAATGTAGAGTGATCTAGAATTATTCAAAATTTATAGCAATCACTCTTTTTAATCTTTTAAGAACAAGTTATGCTTCCTCTTAATCTTTGAGAAAATGTACTGAAATATTAATCAGAAACTGATTCATTTGAAGCTCAAATTCTTTCAAAAGTATTTACATTTTCTTTCTTTTAAGAATCATTTGAGTGAGCTGAAATATTTCTAGACTTAAGATCATTCACTCTTTTAATAATATATATATACATATATATTTTGATGGAAGTCTTTAATAATGTAGGAGAGAAAAAAAATATAGATGATCATTGAAGTATATATATTTATAGAACTCAATTTCTTAATCAAAGTTTTTCAGCAATGTATATATGAAGCACAATAAATCTTTTCAATATCAAAATAAAATTATATATTTAAAAATATTTGTTTGCAATCAAGATCATCGAAAGACACATCATTTAGACCAATATTAGTACACTTTGAAGATAAGAAATGATATGTTTCAGATGCGTATCGGGGCAAGCAATCAAGGCATCAGAATTATTCTATTTTTCTTAAGCTGTAGTTTTATCTAGAAATTCATATTGAGTTTAAGCTTTTATACAAAATCAGATTCTGAATTTCATAAAGATTCTCAAGGAGGCTTTCAAAGTTGTAATTTGAGATATGTATCTTCACATTGTAGCTCATCTTAAATCATTACGATTGAAAACACATATTTCAAACATATAAGAGCATATTCAGAATATTTGTATTTATGTTGAGTTTTGGTATGAATTAGAACATTATATACCAAAGTTAGGCAAGTTGAAGGATAAAACAAAATCAATTCATTTTGCCTAAATAGAGATATCCTTCTCTTCTCCTTTTTACAAATTTATTCAACTTTCAGATTTTAAAGATGATTGTGAACGACAAATCTTAAATTTCTTTTCAATAATACCAAACAAAAATTTTATGTAGTATTTCAAACATTCAATCAAATTGTCCAAGCATCGAGCATTACAAAATATTGAGAACCCATAATTCAAGACATCATGCCATATGCAAAATATATTATGTGTTAAGTCATGCATTAAAGTATTAAGAGCAAGCATGTCAATGATCAAAATCAATTCTTTTCAAATAAACTCTCCCTATTTAAATATAATCTTGCACTGATTTCATCCTTAAAGTGTGTTTTTAAGTGATTAAAAATTTGACTTGATTTTTCTTATATACTTTCATTTACTTTGTCTTTCATTTTTACTTTCTTATGCTCTATACTCTATTTGCTCCCTATCCGGTGGAGTTGGAAGGGGCACGAGGTACTACCACTAGCCTCCCTCTTGTGCCGTCCCTAATATACCCTACACCGAATAGTTGGGTCAAATAGTGCCGAGTACTACCACTAGCCTCCCCATTGGCACCATCCCTATGATGAGCAATATAGAAATGTTAAAATGTTCACTTCAAACTTTTTCTGTAATTAATTACGGATTTTATCTCTTCTAAAAGGAATGTTCATATTAGTCTCACAAATGTGCCAAATATATTATGCTTGTTTTGCTTTTCCTAAAGATTGGAGTATTTGCCTTTACTTAGATTTTACTTTCCTTGAATAATTGTTCATTTTTTTTTCTTTATCTTTTTTTTATTATTTCAAGTAATTACATGAAAGAGCAGAATAAAAAAAAAATTAATCTAATATGCTGCATATAAATATATATCATGCAAACAGCATTTTCATTATGCCCAATGATTCATAGCTTATCACAAGTTATTTCGAATTAGAGGTTTGAGGCATAAGCTTGTGTATTTCATGGTTATGCATTATATAGAAAATGGTAAACTTCAATTTAATCACACCATGAAACAATTATTACTAGCATGAGAATGAAGCATGGTATCAAGATGATCAGCAATTAAAGGTTTAATCATGCTACCATATAATTTCAGACTATTGATTTTGCTCAACTAACTCACAAGAGAAGAGCTTAGATTACCAGTGCATTTAGCATTCTTCAAGCCAAATACCTTTTAGATTCTTCACACCCTTGGCTGAAGAAAATCTCTCCTTTTTTTTGTTTGCAAGGGAATGTTTATTGTATCTTTCATCGATGTGTCCTTCAAGTTGAAATTTCTTGCTCATAAATTCTGTATCATTAGCAAAATCTTTTTCTTTTCTTGAAGGCAATTCATTAGGTTCTCTAGGATACAAAAACATTCATACAACATATTTCTTAAGTAGATGACTCAACATGAGACATGACAATAATTGAATTTGAGTCACTTTACTCAAGAGATTGCCTAAGTATAAGCAAGCATAAGTCACTTGAACTAAAGAAATAACTTCATTAAGTAAAGTGGTTCAAGGACAAGCATGTGAGGCAATAAAAAGATTCATTAAAGTTAAATCAAATTTTTTTTTGTTTTTAGAATCAATTTAACTTAGATTCTATTTTCATAAGATAATTATCAATAAAATATACAAGTTCAATTTTAATCAGATTATCTTAAGTAGTTGTTTCCATCAAAATTCTGATTATGATTTAGCTTTCAACACAGATACTCTTGTTTCAGGAAGACAAGCAATCTTCTTTTAGAAAAAAATAAGAAATATTTTTGACTTATGAGAGATAGCTCAAGAAAATTAATATTCATGCTTTAACAGATTTTTATGCTCAGATTAAACATGATGAGTTAAAATTACTCAGTGGAATTTGAGATCATTTTAGGAAAAGATATTAATCAGGGATACTGTTGCTGGTGGTCCAAACCGAGAACGATTGGCACAGCGGTGTGAACGGGGTTCCGTTTGGGTTGCCTTGGTTGGTGTTGATTGCGCTCCACTTTCCACCGGAAAACCTGCAAGTAAGCCTCGCACCACCACTGGGGTAGTGGGGGCCCTCCGACGATCAAGTCAGAGGAGATTGGAGGAGAAGGAAAGATAATAGTAGCCAGTAGGAGAATGCACTGGAAGTTCTTGCTCACCTCCCCCCTTCTCCCCCCAGCAGCATATATACCAGGCTGGGGGGTCCTTCTGGGGGGTTGGTCATCGTGTGGCACGATGGAGTTGCCACTGACATGGCCGTTACAGGGCGTCGTGGGGCAGCGCTGGGTACGGCCATGACAGGGCGTAGTGGAGCTCCGCTTTGTACGGCTGTTACAGGAGATCGTGGAGCAGCGCCGGATACGACCGTTGCAGGGAGTAGTGGAGCAGAGGGTCGCGGCGTGCTTCAGGGGAACAGCCTGTCGTTGTCGAGAGATTGCCGACTCGGGGTCGGATTGCTGGATCAAGGGGCAGCCGACTCGGGGTCGGGCTGCGAAGCCGAAGATATCCGACTCGGGGTCGGACTGCTGGATCAAGGGGCAGCCGACTCGGGGTCGGGCTGCGAAGCCGAAGATATCCGACTCGGGGTCGGGTTACTGGATCAAGGGGCAGCCGACTTGGGGTCGGGCTGCGAAGCCGAAGATATCCGACTCGGGGTCGGGTTACTGGATCAAGGGGCAACTGTAGTCTTCTTGGGCGTGCGTGTCGGTCACGTGGGGCATGGTGGCTGAGTTCCCCCGTAACAGTAGCCCCCCACTTTCGAGCCTGGAACCAGAAGGGGAACGGGTGAAGGAAGTGATGCTTCGAGATTGCCGCCATCCCTCGGAGAGGCGCGCGCGCTTCGAGCTCCCCGTCTTCTTTATGGCGTATGGCGGTTGTTGCTGACCTGGCAGTTTGAGGATTTCGGCGGACATCCTTCCTTAATGGCGTCGATTCGCCTTTGGGGCGCGAGCGACCCTTCGGCAGCCAGGCGTCCTCTGGCGTCACCGAGGCGTCACCCACCTTTCCGCCTATTTAACCGGGGGTCCTCCTCCGTCCGCCTTTCTCTTTACAGACATCTTCGAGTTTCTCCTTTGTGCTGCCGTCATCGCCGTCGGATTGTTCGCTTGCTCCTCCTTTGACGCTCTTGGAGCCGTTCTTCCTTCTCTTCCGGTGAGTTGCCTCATTCTTCAATTTAGGGCTCTCCACACTCTCCTTTTGTATTAGTGTACTCCAGTCGTTCCGGTCCTTTCCCCCTTCTTGACCCTGTCCTGACCGTAGATTCACTGGCCATTAGGGATGGGCGAAGTGAGAGCAGACCGCATTAAGTCGGAGTTGGTCGCCGAAGACCTAGATAGGTTCGTGGCTCGATACCACCTTCCCGAGGCCTGCAATGTTACACTCCCGGGGCCTGAGGAGAGGATGTCCCATCCTCCTCCAGGGAAGGTTGCCATCAATGAGGGCATTCTTCAGGCCGAGTTCCGCTTTCTCCCCTCGGACTTAGTCGTTCAGGTGCTTCGGGGTTTAAGAGTGGCGCCGACGCAACTGGTGCCGAACTCATGGCGCGCCCTGACGGCCTTTCAGGTTCTCTGCCGCATGCACGAGGTTCCCGCCACCCTGAATGTCTTTTGGGAATGCTACGGCCTGAGCGGCCACCCCCAGGATAAAGGGTGGTGGTGCTTTGCGGCGCGGCGAGGGTGCGGCCTCGTCAAGGAGGCTCCTACCTCCATTCACGGCTGGAAGGGGCGCTTCTTTTTCGTGGACGCAGATCCCTCTTGGGGAATCAGGGCAACCTGGGAGACGCCGATGAAGTCCCCGATTGGCCTATCGAGGTTGTCGAGGGAGGAATCCGATGGCGTCGCCGTCTTGAAGGAGTTGGTTGCCGAGGGCCGGCTCCCCCCGGTGGCTCGCCTTATTTCCGAGGATACCTTGGTGAACGTCGGTCTGAGCTCGGTCCCCGCTGACCGTGAGCCCGCCACCATTTCTTTTTAGCTCTTTTCTTCTCTTTCGTTTCGTTCTTTCCTTCAGTTTCTCAACCTCCGACCATCTCGTCCTTTTTGCAGAGATCGACGACGTCATGCGGTCGGACAAGGCAACGGCTGTTGGTAGGACGTCCCTACTGGAAGCAGTCCGGAGGAAGAAACGAGCTCCTCCGAGCGGGGCCCCACCGGCGAAGAAGTCCCGCCGGCAGGCGACTCCGACGCCGACAGACGGGTCCGGACCCACCGATCAGGGGGACGCCGCGGGCGCGGACCAGGAGTTGACGCTGTATCAGCCCTCCGATGCCGAGACTACCGTTTCTCCGGAGGCATCACCCGGGCGTGCCCGAGATGGACGGGTCGGACGTGATCGGTCCCCAGCCCAGCCTTCGACTCGGTCGGCTCCGGACGATACGAGGAGGGACGCGCCGAGGCCCCGGCCGAGCGGGACCCTGTCAATTCCAGGGGCGGTCCCCGCCCCGAGCATGGTCAGCATGACTCTTCCCCAAGCGATGGGTAAGGGTAAGGCTGCAGAACCACCGTCCGACTCCGGGGAGAAGTCGGGGTCGGCCTTCACTTTCGCCGGCGCCCGAAACCTCATCGAGACGGTGCTGCTGGAGAAGGATCGCAGGCGGGTCCGGGAGATGAGGGTCCCTGACGTTGGGGCTGCCAGCTGCGTCTGTCTCATGTCGGTGAGTGCTCTTTTGGTCACTTTCCTCATTTATAGGCTCTGTTGATCCCCGCCTGATGCCCCTGTTTTTCCTATCTCTTAGCTCGCCCAGTACATGGTCCGCCTGGAGGAGTGCTACGAGGAACAGGCGAGGCTTCTGGCGAGGGCCGAGAGCCAACTGAAGGCAGTAGAGGAGGGAGGTCAGGCTGCGGCGGGGAGGACGACCAGGGACCTCGAGACGAGGCTCCAGGTGGCCGAAGAGCGGGCACTCGGCTTCGCCACCCTCGAGAAGCAACTGTTGGAGGCTCAGGAGCAACTCAAGGTTGCCTCGGGTCTCGAGGGCGAGATCAAGAAGGCGGAGGAGCGGGCCGAGAAGCAGTCCCGGAAGGCTGCCGACTACCGGGAGAGGTGGGAGAAGGCCCAGCGGTCAGCCGACAACGCCCGCAACCGAACCCGGTCTCTTGAAGCCAAGCTGGGCGAATTGGAGTCGGCCTTGGAGAAGTTCCGCGCGAGCGACCAGGAGCTTCATTCGCGCCTGGAGGAGGCTGAGGCTGCTCGCATTGCTGCCGAGGCGAAGCACAAGGAGGCTCAGGCTGATCTGCTGAGGGTCTCCTCCGAGGCGGATGACCGGATTGTGGCGAAGGTCTTGGAGGCAAAGGCTCAGATTATGGAGCGGGCAGAGGCGGCGCTGGCCGAGAAGAGTGCGGAGATCGGGCGTCAGGCGGTACAGGCTTATCGTCAGTCCGCCGAGTTCACCCGTGATATGTCGGAGGCGGTACAGGCCTATCGTCAGTCCAATGAGTTCGTCCGTGACATGTCGGACGCGGGGTCCGACTTCTTTGTCTTAGGCTTCGAGGAAGGCCTGGCAAGGGTGTCGGCTAAGTACCCCGAAATTGACCTGAGTGGGATCTCCCTTCTCGACTCCCCTCCGGCGCCATTGCCTGCTGCTTCTCCAACCGTCTCCCTACCCCCTGCGGACGTGCCCGACGTTCTCGACCCGGGGGTTCCTCCAAGCTGACCTTCTGTATTTTTGTTCTTTTCTTTGTGTGTTGGCGTTTTGCCAAGTTGTATGGGTCTCGGCCCTGAAACAATGAAAGTTAATGCAAATAGAGTTTCTTCATTTCACTTTCATCCTTCTTCTTTTTAACTCTTGGTAGCGTCTCGCTGACTCCCGACTCTTGAAATTCTTCTGGCGCTAGGCCAGGTATCTGAGGGTTAGGCCTCAGGAAATTCTTCCGGCACTACGCCAGGCGTCCGAGGGTTAGGCCTCAGGAAATTCTTCCGGCGCTAAACCAGGCATCCGAGGGTCAGGCCTCAGGAAATTCTTCCGGCACTAAGCCAGGCATCCGAGGGTTAGGCCTCAGGAAATTCTTCCGGCGCTAAGCCAGGCATCCGAGGGTTAGGCCTCAGGAAATTCTTCCGGCGCTAAGCCAGGCATCCGAGGGTTAGGCCTCAGAAAATTCTTCCGGCACTAAGCCAGGCATCCGAGGGTTAGGCCTCAGAAAATTCTTCCGGCACTAAGCCAGGCATCCGAGGGTTAGGCCTCAGGAAATTCTTCCGGCACTAAGCCAGGCATCCGAGGGTTAGGCCTCAGGAAATTCTTCCGGCGCTAAGCCAGGCATCCGAGGGTTAGGCCTCAGGAAATTCTTCCGGCGCTAAGCCAGGCATCCGAGGGTTAGGCCTCAGGAAATTCTTCCGGCACTAAGCCAGGCATCCGAGGGTTAGGCCTCAGGAAATTCTTCCGGCGCTAAGCCAGGCATCCGAGGGTTAGGCCTCAGGAAATTCTTCCGGCACTAAGCCAGGCATCCGAGGGTTAGGCCTCAGGAAATTCTTCCGGCGCTAAGCCAGGCATCCGAGGGTTAGGCCTCAGGAAATTCCGCTCGTTGGTCGGCCAAGGCTGGCGCAAGCCGAGGCGACCGGTCGGGGCTTCAGGCTAGTCTGCTCCCGGGATGATCATCGGGTTAGCCTGGCATCCGAGGGCCGAGCCTCGGGAGATTCCGCTCGTTGGTCGGCTAAGGCTGGCGCAAGCCGAGGCGACCGGTCGGGGCTTCAGGCTAGTCTGCTCCCGGGATGATCATCGGGTTAGCCTGGCATCCGAGGGCCGAGCCTCGGGAAATTCCGCTCGTTGGTCGGCCAAGGCTGGCGCAAGCCGAGGCGACCGGTCGGGGCTTCAGGCTAGTCTGCTTCCGGGATGATCATCGGGTTAGCCTGGCATCCGAGGGCCGAGCCTCGGGAAATTCCGCTCGTTGGTCGGCCAAGGCTGGCGCAAGCCGAGGCGACCGGTCGGGGCTTCAGGCTAGTCTGCTCCCGGGATGATCATCGGGTTAGCCTGGCATCTGAGGGTTGTCAGGCCTCAGGAAATTCCGCTCGTTGGTCGGCCAAGGCTGGCGGAAGCCGAGGCGACCGGTCGGGGCTTCAGGCTAGTCTGCTCTCGGGATGATCATCGGGTTAGCCTGGCATCCGAGGGCCGAGCCTCGGGAAATTCCGCTCGTTGGTCGGCCAAGGCTGGCGCAAGCCGAGGCGACCGGTCGGGGCTTCAGGCTAGTCTGCTCCCGGGATGATCATCGGGTTAGCCTGGCATCTGAGGGTTGTTAGGCCTCAGAAAATTCCGCTCGTTGGTCGGCCCAGGCTGGCGCAAGCCGAGGCGACCGGTCGGGGCTTCAGGCTAGTCTGCTCCCGGGATGATCATCGGATTAGCCTGGCATCCGAGGGCCGAGCCTCGGGAAATTCCGCTCGTTGGTCGGCCAAGGCTGGCGCAAGCCGAGGTGACCGGTCGGGGCTTCAGGCTAGTCTGCTCCCGGGATGGTCATTGGGTTAGCCTGGCATCCGAGGGCCGAGCCTCGGGAAATTCCGCTCGTTGGTCGGCCAAGGCTGGCGCAAGCCGAGGCGACCGGTCGGGGCTTCAGGCTAGTCTGCTCCCGGGATGATCATCGGGTTAGCCTGGCATCCGAGGGCCGAGCCTCGGAAAATTCCGCTCGTTGGTCGGCCAAGGCTGGCGCAAGCCGAGGCGACCGGTCGGGGCTTCAGGCTAGTCTGCTCCCGGGATGATCATCGGGTTAGCCTGGCATCCGAGGGCCGAGCCTCGAGAAATTCCGCTCGTTGGTCGGCCAAGGCCGGCGCAAGCCGAGGCGGCCGGTCGGGGCTTCAGGCTAGTCTGCTCCCGGGATGATCATCGGGTTAGCCTGGCATCCGAGAGCCGAGCCTCGGGAAATTCCGCTCGTTGGTCGGCCAAGGCTGGCGCAAGCCGAGGCGGCCGGTCGGGGCTTCAGGCTAGTCTGCTCTCGGGATGATCATCGGGTTAGCCTGGCATCCGAGGGCCGAGCCTCGAAAAATTCCGCTCACTGGTCGTGCGCCTGTCGCTTGCCGCCCGACGGGATTTCTCCATGGCCAGCTGCGATCGTGTTTCTCCTCCTCTCCAAGCGTCGCCTGGGGAACACCAGATGGGCATTAAATGCTAATTAAGGGGTTACCTGGGAAATCGGATCGCCAGTTGCTGCTTGCGAGGAGTGTCAGTTAAGCGGCCGCGATACGCGCGTTCTTCGAGGCGGATGCGGCCTGGGGCGCGAGCGGAGATACGTGGACCTAGGGGTACAGGCCACCCGGAGTGTCCTGCACAAAGAATGTGATTAAGGAGAATGACGCTTAGGAAATCGCGGAAAGATACGCCTCGAGAGCCGGATCGGCTCCGGATTCAATGCGCCCGCATTTATTGGAGCCACCCGCATCGGAACGACCGGGGGGCCGCAATTTGGCTATAAATATAGGTGCAGGTGCGATGGAGCCTGCCAAGCCGGAGCTGTTCAGGTTGCCATGGATCGTGGGCCTCCTCTCCGGCGCATGGTTGAGAGACCCCTACCGAAGGAACGGGAGGCGCGCCCTTCGCGACTTCCGCCAACTAGCCGTTTCATCTGGGATCAACAAGGAGGTTCTCCCCGGCGGAACTCCGCTCTAGGCGTTTCATCCGGGATCACGTCTCCCCTCCTTGAAGTTCGGCCTCCCGATTGAGCTCCGCACCAGGTGCTTGATCCGGGACCGCGCCTCCATATGCTCTTCCCCCTTGTATTCCTTCTCTCCCCTAACACTGGGGAGGACCGGAATATCCCTTGGAGGTGGCGTTCCCCTGGAGGCAGCGGGAGCTTCGTCTGCGGCGGCTCCTCGTCTTTTTTGTGAGGCGTGGATGGCGCCTCTGGGTAGGAGCAGTGTGGACTTCTCCTTCGTCCACTTCTTCTTCATCCGCGCCGGCTCTTCGTCTTCTTCGTGAGACGCCGATGGCGCCTCCGGTTGGAAGCACCCACTTCCGGCGGGATTGCAGCCGCTTCGGATGGAGGTTTCGGGATCCCAGATCTTCAGCTCCTCGGAGTCTCCGCCTCTTCTTTACTTTCTTTATACCCTAATTCCCCTCTGGGAATTCCTTGTAATCACACGAGCACGCCGTTGTAACCAGAAATTATTAAAATGCAAAGTGTTATACATTTTTGAACTGTCTTTCTGGCATCGTCGTTCTACTGGTAATACATCCGCAGGTTAACGGAATTCCAGCTCCTTGGAATTTTTCGACCATCTAGGGCCTCCAACTGGTAGGAGCCAGGTCGGTTTACCCAGCGAACCCTATACGGGCCTTCCCAATTTGGCGCTAGCTTCCCACCTTCCGCAGGTTGAGACGCTTTAGCTCGCCTTAGCACCAGATCTCCGATTCTGAAAAGCTTCGGTCGGACCTTGGAGTTGTAATATCGGGCCACCCTCCGCTGATACATCGCCATCCGAACCTGCGCCATTTCCCTCGCTTCTTCCAAGAGATCCAGGTTCCCTCGGAGTTGCTCCGAATTGGCCTCGGGTCGGTGCGCGGTCACCCGAGGTGAGGGGAGTCCGAGCTCCACGGGGACAACGGCTTCCGTGCCATAGGTTAGGCTGAAAGGCGTCTCCCTGGTAGGGGTCCGATGCGTGGTCCGATACGCCCAAAGGACATTCTCGAGTTCTTCGACCCAAGCTTGCCCCGTCCGACCGATTCGCGCTTTGATTCCTTGGAGGATTGTCCGATTTGTGACCTCGGCCTCGCCGTTGGTTTGGAGATGCGACACAGATGTGAACCGATGCTCGATCCCGAACTCCTCGCAGAAGTCACGGAAATGCTTGTTGTCGAACTGTCGGCCATTATCCGAGATGAGGACCCGAGGTACCCCAAATCGGACAATGATGTTCTTCTTCACGAACTTCCGGACTTGCGCCTCCGTGATAGTGGCCAGCGGCTCTGCCTCCACCCACTTGGTGAAGTAGTCGATTGCAACAATCAAAAATTTCCGCTGAGCTGAAGCGACGGGGAATGGTCCGAGGATATCCATTCCCCACTGGGCGAAGGGCCAGGGTGCAGTGATTGGTGCCAAGGGGACAGAAGGGACTCTCTGGACGTTGGCGTGGCGCTGGCAGGCGTCGCATTTCCGTACATGATCCTTTGAGTCCTCCAACAAGGTAGGCCAATAATAGCCTTGCCTCATGATCTTGTGCGCCAAGGACCTAGCCCCCAAGTGTGATCCGCAAACGCCTTCGTGGACTTCGCCGAGGACGTAGGCCGCTTCCGAGGGGCGGAGGCACTTTAAGAGGGGGGCGGTGAACGAGGTCCGATACAGCCTCCCTTCATAGAGTACGTAGTGGGCGGACTTCATAACAAGTCGCCGAGCTTGATCTTCGTCTTCAGGGAGGATCCCTTCGGCGAGGTAGGCGACAAGCGGGTCCATCCAAGACGGCTCCGGATCAATCGCCATCACCGCTCCAGCCTCGCCGATGCTCGGGGCATCCAGAGTCTCCAGGTAGATCGCCCTCGACAAGTTGTGCGCGTCTGCGCTCACTAAGCGGGACAACCTGTCGGCCCTGGCATTTTCACTTCTTGGGACCTGCTGGATTTCGACACTGCCGAGGTCGGAAATGAGTGCTTGCACCTTCCGGACGTAATTCTGCATGGTCGGGTTCCGGGCTTCGAACTCCCCACGGACCTGCCCGACCACGAGCTGGGAGTCGGTGAAGACCTTCAGGCGCCGGATGCCAAGCTCCTTGGTGAGTTTGAGTCCCGTGACTAGGGCCTCGTACTCCGCCTCGTTGTTGGTCACTGGAAATCCGAACCTCAAGGCATACTCGGCTATCACTCCATCAGGGCTGGTGAGGACCAGCCCGGCCCCTCCACCTTCGGGGTTCGACGACCCATCGATGTGAAGCGTCCAAATCGGGAGGTCGAGGCTGGGTATTTCCGGCGACCTAGGTTCCGCCTCCTGCACCGTGCACTCAGCGAGGAAATCCGCGAGCGCCTGGGCCTTGATGGCGGGTCGGGGCTGGTAGCGGATGTCGAACTCACCAAGTTCTACTGCCCACTTCACCAGCCGTCCCGCATTCTCAGGATTGCTGAGGATCTGCCGCAGCGGTTGATCGGTCAAGAGAGTGACAGAATGGGCCTGGAAATAGGGGCGAAGCCTCCTGGTCGCGGTCAGCAGCGCGAAGGCGATCTTTTCAGCCTTCCTATACCGCGTCTCGGCATCCCGTAGGACCCGGCTGATGTAGTACACAGGCTTCTGGAGCTTTGCCTCTTTCCGAACCAGTACCGCACTGACTGCGGTTGGGGAGACCGCCAGATAGAGGTAGAGCATCTCCCCTTCTTGCGGCTTGGACAGCAGGGGAGGAGACGCCAAGTATTCCTTGAGCTGGTCGAATGCTGCTTGACATTCGGCCGTCCAGAGGAAGTCTTTCGGGCGTTTCAACACCTTGAAGAAAGGTTGGCAGCGTTCGGCCGATTTTGCCACAAATCGTCCGAGCGCGGCGACCCTCCCAGCGAGCTCCTGAACCTCCTTCACTTTGGTCGGAGGGGACATATCTTGGATGGCCTTGATTTTGTCCGGGTTGGCTTCGATCCCCTGCTGGTTGACAATGAAACCGAGGAACCTCCCGGCCGAAGCGCCAAAGGCGCACTTCGCTGGGTTCAGCTTCATGTGAAACTTCCGCAAGGTGGCGAAAGTCTCCTCCAGATCCGCGATGTGCTGGTCTGCATGGCGGCTCTTCACCAGCATATCGTCCACGTACACCTCCATGTTCCGGCCGATTTGCTCTTTGAAGATTTTGTTGACGAGGCGCTGGTAAGTGGCGCCAGCATTCTTCAGACCGAAGGGCATTACCTTGTAACAGTACAGCCCCCGGTCTGTTATAAAGGCAGTTTTCTCCTCGTCCTGTGGAGTCATCATTATCTGGTTGTAGCCGGAGAAGGCGTCCATGAAAGACAGCAGCTGATATCCGGAAGTCGCGTCGACCAGTTGGTCTATCCGCGGAAGCGGAAAGCTATCCTTGGGGCATGCCTTGTTCAGGTCGGTGTAGTCGACGCACATCCTCCACTTTCCGCTCGCCTTTCGGACAAGTACGACATTTGCCAGCCATTCGGGGTAGCTGACCTCCCTTATGAATCCTGCCTCCAAGAGCTTGTCTACCTCCTGATCGACCACTCGGATCCGATCCGGGGCACAGTGTCTCTTCTTCTGCTTTACTGGTCGGTGGGTTGGGTCGACGTTGAGGGCGTGAGAAATGACCTCCGGGTCGATCCCAGGTACATCGGCCGCCGACCAGGCAAATACATCGGCGTTGGCTCGGAGGAATTCCACCAACCGAGCCCGAGCTCTCGGGTCGAGATTGGTGCCGACCCGGACCGTCCGGTCCAGGCGACCTTCCTTGAGGGGAACTTCAATCACACCTTCGGCCGGCTCCCCGTGCCGCAAGGCCACCTCGTCTCTGGCGTCGAGGGACTCGATGCTTAAGGCTTCTACGGGCTTCTTCCCTTTGAGAGTTGCTAGGAAACATTGCCTTGCGGTCGGTTGGTCACCTCGGACCTCTCCAATCCCGGCCGCCGTGGGGAACCGCATGAGCAAGTGGTACGTAGAGACCACCGCGCGAAGGGCGTTCAGTCCGGGTCGTCCGAGGATAGCGTTGTAGGCCGAGGGAACACGGACGACCAAGAACCCGAGCCGCACCGTGGCTTCTGCGGGTGCAACGCCCGCAGTCACAGGCAGCTCAACGACACCTTCGGCCGAGACAGCGTCACCAGTGAATCCTATGAGGGGGGTGGATGTTTTGTGCAACAATTGTCTGGACAAGCTCATCTTTTGGAAGGCCTCGTAAAACAAAATATCAGCTGAGCTTCCACTATCCACAAGAACACGCCTTACATCATAGTTTGCCATAGTGAGGGAGATCACCATGGCGTCATCGTGGGGGGTCTGAATCCCCTTTACATCTTCATCACAAAAAGTGATTACATTACTGACCCTCTGCCTCTTTGCGACGGCTGCCCCTGATGCTTCAGTCGAGCCCCCTGCGTTCCTCTCGGGCCGGGGGCAGCCCCCAGTGATAGTATGGATCACGTCCGCGACGGGTCGATTCTGCTCCCGAGGCTCCGGAGGGGCCGGGTCGGCCGGACGCGAGTCTGCGGGGGGACGTCGGTTGTTCACATATCGACCGAGACGCCCTCGGCGGATGAGAGCCTCGATCTCGTCCCGAAGCTGGAAGCAGTCTTCGGTGTCGTGGCCGTGGTCCCGGTGGTACTCACAGTACGCCTGAGAGGGCCTCCTCCCAGGGATCTTCTTCATCTGTCTCGGGACCGGGAGGTCCTCCCGCCCCTTGATTTCCATGAGGATCTGGGCCCGGGGAGTCAGGAGAGGAGTGTACCGGTTGAAACGTCGGGGCGGAGAACGAGGGCGTAGGGCGCCGTGGTTCCTCGCCGGCGACAGGCTTCTGCGCCGACGTTGAGGCGTCGGGCTCCTCCTCTGGCGTGCCTCTTTTCGCCTTTTCTTTCCGAGCTTTGGAGGGATCTCGGCGGCCTCCTTGCTCCGGTGGGCGGCCGCCTCCTCGGCGTCCGCATACTGGTTCGCCCGGGACAACAGCTCCGGGAAGCTCCGCGGCAGGCGTTTGTCCAGGGAGAAGGTGAGTCTGCCCTTTCGGAAGCCACGCTTCAGGGCTGAAAGAGCCACCTCCTGGCTCAGGTTCCGGACTTCCAGCGTAGCCTTGTTGAAGCGGGTAAGATAATCCCGCAAGCTTTCCCCCTCGTTTTGCCGGATATCGAAGAGGGAGTCGGAGACCAGTCGCTGCCGGCTACTGACGGCGAAATGGGTGATGAAGAGGCGAGTAAACTGGTCGAAGGACTGGATTGAGTTAGCCTCCAAGCCGGCGAACCACGCCCTTGCCGGGCCACGGAGGGTCGCCGGGAAGGCCTTGCAGAGGAGAGGATCTGATGCTCCGTGAAGGAGCATAAGGGTCCTGAAACTCTCGACGTGATCCCGCGGGTCCGCCGCCCCGTCATAGGGCTCGATCGCCGGCATTTTAAACCCCGGCGGATTCGGGGTCCGCAGGATCCTCGAGGCAAGCGCCGGCTGGGAGGAGATCTCCAAGTCGGCGAAGGGATCTTTGGAGTGGCCCTTCAGGACCTGGAGTTGTCGGTGGAGATCGTCCACCCGCCGGTCCAGGGAGCGCGACCGATGGGTGGGAGACAAGGAGCACCGAGAGGGGGACCGACTGGAGCGCGGGTTCCTTGAGGACTGGGGGGTCTGGGAACGCGCCCGGGCCCGCCTCTCGTACCCCGCGCAGCTCCGATGGGAAGGTCCCGGCAGAATGGACCGTGCTCGAGAATCTTTCTCGCGCCGGCGCTCCTCCCCATGGGAGAGGAAGGAGCGCGGGTTGAGGAGGACAGGTGAGCGCTCAGGGAGCAGCGGCTCCTGGGCCCGCTGCGGCGCCCGAGACATCACACCCTGCAGGTTCTGCACTGCCTCCGCGAGGGTGCGAACCTGCTGGGCTAACTGGTCGAACTGAGCGGCTTCGACCATCTGAATGGGGGGTGGAACGGTGGAGTGTTGCTGAGAATGTGTTGGAGACGCAGCGGCCTCCCGGCCGGAGGCGCGAGAGGCCCCGCGACCGGAGGCATTGGAAGCTCCACGACCACTTCGCCGTGCCATTACGATCGCTCTGAGATTCGGTGCCCTTCCTCTAGCGCCAACTGTTGCTGGTGGTCCAAACCGAGAACGATTGGCACAGCGGTGTGAACGGGGTTCCATTTGGGTTGCCTTGGTTGGTGTTGATTGCGCTCCACTTTCCACCGGAAAACCTGCAAGCAAGCCTCGCACCACCACTGGGGTAGTGGGGGCCCTCCGACGATCAAGTCAGAGGAGATTGGAGGAGAAGGAAAGATAATAGTAGCCAGTAGGAGAATGCACTGGAAGTTCTTGCTCACCTCCCCCCTTCTCCCCCCAGCAGCATATATACCAGGCTGGGGGGTCCTTCTGGGGGGTTGGTCATCGTGTGGCACGATGGAGTTGCCACTGACATGGCCGTTACAGGGCGTCATGGGGCAGCGCTGGGTACGGCCATGACAGGGCGTAGTGGAGCTCCGCTTTGTATGGCTGTTACAGGAGATCGTGGAGCAGCGCCGGATACGACCGTTGCAGGGAGTAGTGGAGCAGAGGGTCGCGGCGTGCTTCAGGGGAACAGCCTGTCGTTGTCGAGAGATTGCCGACTCGGGGTCGGATTGCTGGATCAAGGGGCAGCCGACTCGGGGTCGGGCTGCGAAGCCGAAGATATCCGACTCGGGGTCGGACTGCTGGATCAAGGGGCAGCCGACTCGGGGTCGGGCTGCGAAGCCGAAGATATCCGACTCGGGGTCGGGTTACTGGATCAAGGGGCAGCCGACTCGGGGTCGGGCTGCGAAGCCGAAGATATCCGACTCGGGGTCGGGTTACTGGATCAAGGGGCAGCTGTAGTCTTCTTGGGCGCGCGTGTCGGTCACGTGGGGCATGGTGGCTGAGTTCCCCCGTAACAGATACAATGATTATGCTCGATGAAATATTTTAATGATCAGATTTATTGATTTTGAATTTTAGAATAGTCTTGAGCATTACTTGTAAGAGGGAAGACGATTTGTTATTATAGAAACTTTTAAGTAAGTTTCTTATTATGATCATAACACATTAATCATTTATGATTGAACCAATTTGAAATGATTATGATTTAACCTATGATGCATATATGAGACTTATAAAGCAAATCATAATACATTTCAGATAATCATATAAGGAATGAATGATATAATAACATGATGAATTACATTCATACCTTCACGAAGGATAACCTAAGATTGCATAAGTATTATGCTCAATAAAGTTTTAGCATGAAATCAGCATCAACCATTTATATTAGAGAAGAAATTTAGATTTTGAAAAACTTAAAGGAGAAGGTTATACATATTCATTCATTGTTTTCTTATTATCATGCAAGCACTAGAAAAATTTTATGCTAAGATCGTTGAGATAAAAATTCAACATATCAGGCATTTAAGAACTTTGATGCAGAGAGTATCGTGATTTCATAAAAAGATAATTTTGATACACGATGTAGAATGTTAAACCTTATACTAGATTTAATGAATAAATTGAGACTTATCTTTAATTATGTGTCAACGCACCCATTTGTATGAAAGTTTTATTTGTTCCATGGGTAGCTTGGCACACTTATATCTACACCCTCATATTTTCATTTTGGGTACCCAAGCTTGCTTGGGTCCTTGAGGGTTAGTGCATATGGTTCCTTTTGGAACCCAAATCTGTTTAAACGTAATAACTTTACCATTTGATTTATTCGTATTAGAACCATAGGTAAAGTTTTTATGCCCAATCTTTTTATGTTTGAAATAAGTTATCTTATTTAATGGTTTGCTTGGCGAATTGATAACCTTTTTCTTTAGGGGTTTATTGTTGAGCAAAGAAATCCAGCCAAGTCTTGATTTATCAAAAACAGCATGTTGACTTTCAAACATCGTTTTTAATCTTTCTGAACTTACAGTGAATTTGTTAATAAAAGATTTCAATTGGTTAACTTCTTCACTTAAGTTTTGATTTTCTTTAATTAAATTTTGATTTTTCTGAATCAATTCTTCTGAATTTAATCTTAAGCGTTCATTCTCAGAATTTAATTTGTCTTTCATTTCAGTAGTAGAATTTCTTTCCTCTGATATTTTCAGATGTAGCTTTTTATTCTTTAAACTAAGCTTCTTATTCTTTAAATTAAGCTTCTTGTATTCTAAGTATAAATCAGAAAATGCATCATGAAGTTCATCAAATGTAAAATCAGATTGAGCTTCAGTATGTACTTGATTTTTGAATGAGAAATCACTTTGTATTCGAGTACATACCTCATCTTCATGTGCCACAAAGCATAGATTTTCAATTTCAGTTTGCTGCTCTTCTTCTTCGGAGCTAGTTTCAAATTCACTAGAAATGTTAGTGCATTCATATTTAACTTTAAGCATACTCCATATTTCCTTAGCAGTCATGCAAAAAGATATGTTATTAAGTTCACTATCATCCAATGCACAATATAGAATATTCATGGCTTTTGCATTTTGCTGAGCCATTTTCTTATCATGATTAGCATTTGTATGTAGCCCATTGACTATGATACTCCATAAATCGTAGTCATGTGCTTGAATGAAAATGCGCATGCGTGCTTTCCAATGTGTGTAGTTTATACCATTAAATAGTGGAGGTCTATCAATTAATTGTCCCTCACTCATAGAACATCCCACTTGGGTTGTCATGATCTTTAACTCTTGATTGTGAGATCAATGAGTACTATTGGAGCACCTTGCTCTGATACCACTTATTGCCCAAGGTGACAAGCCAAGAGGGGGGGGGGGGGTGAATTGGTTTCTTTTAATTTTAACTATCTTACTTATGTTAATTGATGAGTTAGTGAAATAAACAACTCACAATACAAACAACAAAGTATAGTGGTTCGGTGCTCTCCTTAGCACCTACGTCCACTCCCCAAGCGACCCCTTGGGAATTCACTATAATCCCGCGGATTACAGTTGGATTATTTTTCGGGCTCACAATCCAAAAACCTTTACACTTTGGTTTTCCGGGTTCACCAAAAACCTATGTTGGTTTTACGGGCTCACCAACGAACCTTTGTTGGTTTTACGGGCTCACCAACGAACCTTTACAATTGGTTTTCCGGGTTCACCAATCAACCTATTCCGTTGGTTTTGCGGGCTAACCAACCAACCTTTACAAGTAGTTTAATAAACAAAGGAAGAAGATTTAAACTCCTAGATGAGCAAATATAACAATATAATCTACAAAGAAGAGTTTAGAGAATATTTATCGCTTGATGTGACTTCTCTCTTCTTTGTCAAGGATGCTTCACTCTTCAAGGGTGGATGGAGCTCTTGATGACTCTTTGAATCTGCTCAACCACTTTCTTTTGATTCTTGAATGAAGCACTTGGATGAAGCTTGCCTTGCTAGGGTTCTCTCTTGAATGCACTTGATGTATTTTCCAAAGCTTGCTTCCTCTGATGAATACTCCCTCTTAAATACTTCTCCAACCTCCAAATAGTCCTTCCTGACCGTTGGATTGAAGAAACTAGCCGTTTATAGCCGTTGGGAGTCCAAAAAGCACTTCTGCACAACTAGCCGTTATGCTTCTGCCCGTGCTTGGGTCGACCCAAACTTTTCTTGGGTCGACCCAAACCTTGGGTCAGCTCAAACTTTTTCTTGGGTCGACCCAACTTTCAGAAACACAGAAACTTGCAATTCAGCTTTCCTTCACTTGGGTCGACCCAACCTTTCCTTGGGTCGACTCAACTTCTTCTTGGGTCGACCCTAACAGGGTTTCCAGAGAACCTTTTCTGTCTTGCCTTTGGGTCGACCCACACAGGGTTTGGGTTGACTCAACCTTGGGTCGACTCAACTTCATCTTGGGTCGACCCTCTCAGTAAATCCAGAGAACCATTTTCTGAGTTGTTTGAGGATCTTGATGTTTGGGTCGACTCATGCTTTTCTTGGGTCGACCCAACTCACTGTTCATCTGTGCCATTTTTGCAGAAGTGTGCCAAATGCTTTCTTGATGTGCCGGGGTCGACCCAATCATCCTTTGGGTCGACTCAATCCACACTTTGCTGTATCTTAAGGTTAGATTCATTCAAATAAACAATGAAATGTATCTATATCAATTTATACAACTATATTGAGAGTAATAGACTTATAAATGAAGTATCGATTTAACTTATAACATACTCTAGATAATTGCTTGTTAATCATCAAAATAACACTATCATCCTCAATCTCCCCCTTTTTGATGATTACAAAATAAAGAGTATGAGCCTATTGATACTTATCTTAAAATCAGTTTTTGAAAGGGCTTAACTTGCTGAATTTCAGCTTTTCATATATAAGAGTGAAGTCTCCCCCTATATCATTCAAATGTTGCCAGTTTGACTTTTTGAATTGTTCCCCCTTTCATTTATAATTCATTAAAGATGAAACTCCAAAAATTTGAGATAAAACATGAGTTTCAGATTATATATCGAGGTGTGAAAGGTGCGTGCCAAATTCTGAAATTTGATAGAAATTTTTGACTTGATCATTTTCATTGTTGCAAATTGCTCCCCCTTGGATGTATATGCTTTCCTATATGATTTTCAATTTGTTTTACAAGTTATTTCGTTATTTCTCCTTCTTTCTTTACTTCTCCTCTTATCACTCTATCTATCTTTACTTCTCCCCCTATTACTCTTTCTTTACTTCTCCTCCTTTTTGTTATCATCAAATAGATGCATGGGAAAAGACACAATAAATAACAAACATTCAGACTTCATTGATCAAAATAGGAACATTTTAGTACATTCATGCTCAAAAACAAAAACAAATACAATGTTCCTTAATCAAAGTTTAAAGATACATGATAAATACAAAATACATATGAGAACTAGATACATATCCTAGGCTCTAAACAAGATCGTGAGACTCTTTCGGATCGCTTGGCTACGACTCTCTTGGGTCCCATTTCTCCAAGATCTTGAAGTAATCTACTGTTTGGAGATGATTGGAGAAGATTTGAGAGTGGAGAATAGGATTTTCGGAAGAGGACAAAGGGTAAACAGTGCCCTAGAAGCTCACGGGTCCCCCTTTTAATAGTAGGGTCCCGACGTTGGGTCGACTCAAGAATTTTCTTGGGTCGACTCAACGTTGGGTCGACCCTATTCTGGGTTGGGTCGACCCAAGTTCAGAAATTTTTCCTTTCTCTTCCTTTTCGCTTCAAATAATTTTTCTTGCTTCCAATCCTTACAAATTCTTTCTGGGACAATGATATATGAGTAAGGAATCTATAGATTACAAGTTTGACTCATGTTTCATGGGTTTTAGAAATGGGAGGAATGTATCATGAGACTGCTTGCTCCCTTTTATATCTCTTCAATAAAAAAAAATCACATATGCCTAATTTCCTCCTTAGCGTGCAGAATCTATCTTCACTCAAGGATTTTGTGAATATGTCAGCTAATTGTTTTTCAGTACATATATGCTCAATACATATATTTCCATTTTGCACATGATCCCTAATAAAATGATATCTTATTTCTATGTGTTTGGCTTTAGAAATGAGACATTTAAGATGTGAGCCAAAAGAGATCTCTAACTGTAGATTCCAAAGATATTTTTCAAATCAAGTGTAGATGGAATCTATCAAGAATAATATTCAAAGAAGGCACGAATGAAAATTCAACACCTTTATATATATATATATTAAGTATATAGCAAGATGAGAGCAATCTAATTAATTTTCAGAGTATAGTATAAGAGCAAATAAAGATCAAACCTTATATACTCGAAAAACATAAGATTATGTTGAATCCTTAATTCTTAATGACTTCAAAGTTCTTTCATGATATAAAAGTATTGGGGCATAGATACCAAAACATGAATTTATGCAGTGTAGGATACATAAAATTCAAGGCTTTGAAAGTTCTTTTAGAGCTCTCTTAAAGACTTTCTTTTACTCCTTTAAAGATCATAGCATCAAAATCAATTAAAATAAATTGGCTCAGGATTGAAACACTAAAGTGCAAGCCAATAAGAGCTCATTAGTAGATTCCAAAGTAAATTTCCAATACTAAGACAAATGGAATCCTTTTCACTTAGTTTTCAAAACAAGTGATTTACCAATTAAGTACAGATGAAAATCCAACTTTCAAAAGATATTCAATGAAGCACAAAGTTTAATACCACTTTACATTTAGTATTCTTTCTCTCATCTTTAGTTGTGAATTTACACGATTAAGTTCTATATGATCTCTCCCTCTGAAATTTTCTTTCTCCCCCTTAATTAATCATTCCATTTGAGAGTTTTAGAATTTGAAGATAATGTTCAATAAAATTGTCAATCTCGAAAATATATTTTCTATAAGTTTCAGCTTATTTTCATAAGACTCAAGGTTTGAGATAAGACAATCTTTATAGAACTCATCTCAAGGTATAAACTTATTATATAATTAAAGCAAGTCTTGCAATATGAGGAGGTTCATCAAAATCAATCCATAAAATTCAAGGTATGCATCAAATTAAAGTAACTTTAGGATAAGATACTGAATATCTAAAGCTCCTCCTCAAAAGATGCATTCTTCTTTAATCATTCTTATCTTTTGTTGAATTTCAGATTTTAATGATAAACGTGAATAAAACTGAAACTTTATGATATCAAGAATGTAGAGTGATCTAGAATTATTCAAAATTTATAGCAATCACTCTTTTTAATCTTTTAAGAACAAGTTATGCTTCCTCTTAATCTTTGAGAAAATGTACTGAAATATTAATCAGAAACTGATTCATTTGAAGCTCAAATTCTTTCAAAAGTATTTACATTTTCTTTCTTTTAAGAATCATTTGAGTGAGCTGAAATATTTCTAGACTTAAGATCATTCACTCTTTTAATAATATATATATACATATATATTTTGATGGAAGTCTTTAATAATGTAGGAGAGAAAAAAAATATAGATGATCATTGAAGTATATATATTTATAGAACTCAATTTCTTAATCAAAGTTTTTCAGCAATGTATATATGAAGCACAATAAATCTTTTCAATATCAAAATAAAATTATATATTTAAAAATATTTGTTTGCAATCAAGATCATCGAAAGACACATCATTTAGACCAATATTAGTACACTTTGAAGATAAGAAATGATATGTTTCAGATGCGTATCGGGGCAAGCAATCAAGGCATCAGAATTATTCTATTTTTCTTAAGCTGTAGTTTTATCTAGAAATTCATATTGAGTTTAAGCTTTTATACAAAATCAGATTCTGAATTTCATAAAGATTCTCAAGGAGGCTTTCAAAGTTGTAATTTGAGATATGTATCTTCACATTGTAGCTCATCTTAAATCATTACGATTGAAAACACATATTTCAAACATATAAGAGCATATTCAGAATATTTGTATTTATGTTGAGTTTTGGTATGAATTAGAACATTATATACCAAAGTTAGGCAAGTTGAATTATAATATTTTCGACTGTAGGGTCTCAAACTTCCTTGACCTCGGGAAGAATTGCGGATCAATAAAGCCTTCCCAGATCCTCTCAACTTCGGCGGGCGTCATCAGGTCCGTAAGAGGCTCGAGCCCCCCTAACAAGTCAAAGTGACTCCGAAAGTCGACGAGGAAGGGGAACAACCCACTCCGTCATGTGGAGCACAACTCTGGGAATGCAAAAGGTACATCCAACTCGACACTCTCCCTGTCATATCTTATCTACGCGCTGCTAGCGAAATCTCGGTCAAAGTCGAGGCCTTATTTTGGCCAAAGTCGGACTACTCCTATGAGTCGGTTTAAGACTGATCTCCCATCAGCATTATGCATACTCCGTCTGATGAACCTTTATAACGACTTATGTAAGTATTCGCAAACTAGGGCCCAACTCGGCCCCCATACGTAGTCTCCAATGTCGAGCTATGAAGACAACCTCGACCGCGGACATACCAATTGGGCCCGGAAGGGCCGAGGTATCCTTTAAGGGTACCGACCCCGCTCACCGAGATCTCGGCAAAGTCAGAGGATGAAAACTATGGAAATCTGGCGACAGCTCGATTGTTAGCTCATGCTCCCCCATGGGGGACAGCACCGACCCTTTCTATGATCTTACGATTCGAGGAGTCAAGTTCGGAAGCCCGACTAGACCCCTCGAATAGCGGCATATACAAATCTAGCACGACCCTACTTGAAAGACTAAGGCCCGACCTCGATGCCTTAAGAGCCTAAAGGCCAAACATGGCAACTTTTGCGATTCTAGGACCCGAGCTGTAGGACTTAGAGAAATCTTCTAAAAACCTAAGCTCGGAGCTCCCTCTGGTTGGTATGACCAGCACTTGAGAAAGCTAAGATATAGCCAAGGAAAAAGTGCGACTCTGTTAAATAGCTCGAAAGCCAAGATATAAAGTTAAAAGTCGGTGAAGCGATTAATTAAGATTCCGGCCTCATTTACGACAAGAGAAGGAAAGATAAACACAAAGTGATAAAAGGGATTTTTCATTAGTAAAAGGCCAAAAAGCTAAGTACAAAATTGGAGGTCGGTCCTTCAAAAGTTGGGAAGCGCCGACCTCGATTATAGTGAAAAGGAAAAAAGTAAATCTAAGTCCTAAGAGGCGGCAGCAGCGTCCGCGTCACCCTCGGGGTCGTCCACGGCGATGACCTGGGGGCCTTCAGCAGGCACGGGCTCGGGATCTGTAGCAGGGGCCTCGGCAGGTGCCTCCGACTCGACCACTGCTGTCGCAGGCTCGGCGGCGTCGCACTCATACAACCCTACCTCGGACGTCAGGATGGCGGGGATGTCGTCCGTATCAGACCTGTAGCCCAGGTTCATCCTCGGACGAATTGTCGAAAGGTCGAACTGGGGGCAGATCCGGGCCATCTGCTTCCGGAAGTTGTCGAAGCCCCGGAGGAACCCGTCAACAGTTTCCTCCTCTAGCATGTCGCGGAACTCCTCCGACCCCTTGAAGAGATCCACGGCATTCTCGGCCCGCTCAAGTGCCTTCTTCTCCCGAGCCTCAAGCTGCTCAATCTTGAGGCAGAAGACCCCGCACTCGTACTTGAGGCCCGAGATCTCGGATTGGGCCTCCCCCAATCGCGCCTCCGAGGCGCGCAGAGCCGACTTAGCCAGCGAATGGGCGGCTCTTTCCTCCTCGAGCACCTCGACCATAGCTAGGCACCCGGCCTCAGTGGCCTCCCTTCGCGCCTCGGTCTCGGCCAGTGCCGCCTCCAACTCGGCAATTCTTCTCTTAGCCGGCTCCAATTGCCGGCCGAGTCGCCGAGCCTCCTCTTGACACCCTTGGGCGATGAACACCAGGGTGTCAAGTTCATGAATGTGCTGCAAAGAAAGGAACAAAATGATCGTGAGCTGAAAAACACATAAGTTCGCTAATAACTTCAAGAAAATTAAGAAGAGGACTTACCCGGGCGGTGTTGCGGTAAGTACCGTCAACAACCTCTTCCAGCGGTAAGTTCCGGAACTCGGCCCGGTCCGCTGGAAGCATCGCACGCCGAAATACGGAGCGCGCGACCTCGGCGTCGTGGATAGCCGAGCTCCCCTCGGGAATAGGGGAGTCCGGCTCGGCCGACTCCTCCCGGAAGACCCTCGAAGAGCTCGGCTCGTCCGAGCTCGGGATTTCGGGGCCGCTCGCTTCGGGGCCCCGGGTCGGCTCAGGCCCCGGGCGCCGCAATCGGATCACGGCCGGCCCCTCCCGCTGGGCGACGGGGACGGGACAAGGAGGGGCCGCTGGGCCCGCGTCACTGGCGACCCGCGTCCACCCAGGTCAGCTGCGGAGGCCCCCGCCTTTGGGCCTCTCGTCCCGGCCGATGTGGAAGCACCGGCCGACCTCGCCTTCTTTTGAGGCTGGGGAACAGCCCCCCCGACCTCGGCCTCCCGCCTCTTCAGGCGGGAGAAGAGTGATACGTTGCTGGTCGGCATATGAGGAATGTCTGAAATCAAAAATTCTCCTAAGTGTCAGACCAATGTTAGTAAAAAGAAAGAACAGACAAAAAAAAAAGAAGATAATGCAACTACTCTTACCCTCGGGGCGCGCCGAACTCAGACCCACGCTCGCCAGGGCATCCTCCCATAGGAGCTCGGTCAGGTCGTACCCCTTTCCGAGGGTCCCCGAGGGCTTGGAGAGCCTGTTCAGAGCCTTCAACCGAGGGTGCCCCCACCTCGGGTTGAACCCCCACGGCACCTCGGACGCAAGAAGAAAAATTTCCCCTTCCACTCATGAATAGAGGAAGGGGCACCATGAAAGAGTGATATACCGCCCCGAAAGGCGAAGTACAGCCACTCTGCGTCCGCCGGATTTTTCTTTAATATAAAACACCGACGGAAGACGCTCACGGAGATCGGGATCCCATGCCCGAGACACAAAGACAAGAACCCGATTATGGTCCTCCACGAGTTCGGAGCAAGCTGCGCTGGGACGAGTTGGTACTCGACCAGCAAGTTGTTCACGAACTCGTGAACAGGGAACCGCAGGCCGGCCCAGAGCGTCTCGCGATGAACCGCGATCCGACCTGGGGGCGGCCGCGTCACCCTATCTTCCGGCCCCGCAGTTTCGAGACGAAACCCGGGCTGGAAGAAAAACCGGGAGCGGATTAACTCCAACTCCTCCCCCGACAGACTTGACCCTACCTCTTCAGGACCGAGACCCATTTTTACAGAAAAATGAAATGAAACTAAAGAAAGAGGTGGGAGGAGGAAAGGAAACCCTAGCAAGCACAGGGTGGGAACCTACGGGACATCGCCGGAAATCGCTCCAGGCACCGTCGGCAAAATTTGGTCGAGGGGGGGGAGCGAGGAAGAAGACGGCCAAAAATACAAGGCAACCAAATGGAACTCTTAGGGCAGACTCGTGTGGTTTATATAGACCCCCCTGACGGCCCAGATCGACCGGATCGGTTCCCATCCCCTGACCGGATGGCGCCGCGTGTCGACCTCAGAAGTCGAGGCACCACATTCACTCCGGATCAATAAATCAGGTACAAAATCGAAATGCTGTCCCATCGGATCACGCGGCCTCATCATGGGTCCGCAAAATCGGATCACCTCGAAAGACGAGCGGACGTCACCCCCGCTCCTCTTATTTAATAAGCCTCCGGGACACGTGGAGCTCCGATGTAGCCTCCACCTCCTCAGATCAGTGATTCGTCAATACGAGATCGGAAACGTCCGACCTCAGATCATGCCGCGTGTCCATCTTGAAGCACGAAACGGCGTACTCATTGATGAGGGGGGCCTCGACCATGAGATTGAGGCGCCGCCTCGTCGGGCTCGGGGACCCTCATCATGGGTTCGCCGCACGAAGCGATCTCGAAAATCCAAGAGGCGCCACCCCCGTTACAGCTGCTTCGGAAAACATAAGGATACAAGCCCCATCATAAGCTCGCCGAATAAGGTAACTTCGAAGCGCCAAAGGGCGCAGGTTCCGTCATAAAGGCTCCGAAAAGCGTAAGGGTGCGGACGTAATTCCCCCCCAACTTTGATAATAATCTCTACATCCCACGTCCGAGCCTGCAGGCCGCTCGAACTCGGAAGTCGGGGGGTAGTGTTGGGGGAATATGGTTTTTCCCCCAGTGACACAATTACCCCTAAGAAGTTGCACAACCGCCGACCTTGGACAGCCGAAGTCGGCGTCCGCCCTCGGAACATCCGACCTCAGAACCTCCGACCCGGAAAATTTCCAACACCCGAGGTCTATTCTTGTCAACCACCTACTACGGCCGTACCCCTCCGAGGTCCAGCCGAGAGCCATACCCTGCCACTGCCCCGGCATTTATTGCGCATGACCCCTGCAAACCCCCAGTTTACTCAACAATTAATGAGGATCTCCGGCTTACTCCACAATTAATGAGGATCTCCGACTTACTCCACAATTAATGCGGATCTCCGGCTTACTCCATAATTAATGCGGATCTCCGGCTTACTCCACCATTAATGCGCGTGGCTCCTGTTATCTACGGACCCGCAACTCTCCACGGCAAGTCAGCCCAGCAGAGTCCAATCAACGATGATAAGTCTCTGATCTCGGCCATACCTCCGACATCAATGCAATGATTCGCCCGATCGCGTGCTATTTCGGGTCGTACGACGACCTCACCTCTGACATCAATGCAATGATTCACCTGGTCGTGCGCCGATCTGAGCAACATGCCGAGCCGTACAATGACCTCGCCCCATCACATCTCAGGTAAACCGACTTCCCCCTATAAAAGGGGGCCCTTGCTCCCCAGAGAGGGGGTTGGAAATTCTGCACTCTAGAAGCACTGTTCTTCTTCTTCTACAATTTGCCTCCCTTCTGACTTGAGCGTCGGAGGGCCGGCGCCGGAAAACCCGGCCACCGGCATTTCTGCAGGCACCCGGACGGAGGACGCCACCCGCCGAAGGACCGCTGCTCCCTTGTGAAGACTCGCCGCTCCCTCTCCTCGACTGAAGATCGCCCCCGGGTCCAATTTCCAGCAACAGTTCTCATAGATAAATATAGTCATTTTAAGCAACAAAGTTCTTCTTAAATTTCACTTTTTGATTTTCCCTATAGATGGATTAACACAAATTAGCAACCAATCAAATTTCATTCTTTCCATGGATACTTAGGAAGATTTTTCAATGAGAAATAGATAACAATCATTGGAACTTCAGAGCTTGGAAAACTCATGCTTTAACAATCATTTTGTTACTCCGACTAATTTAATCTAGAACATGTTTTGCGGGTAAGCCTAATTCCAATTCTTCCGAGGCATTTGCACAGCAAAAACTTTTGAATTTGGTAGAACTGAGAAGAGCACTTTATATCTGTTATATTAGATATGATAAAATATATTAGTATATCAAATGGATTCCATAAGATTTATTGTCGATATCATATTTGTTGCCCAGATAGACAACCCAAGAGGGGGGGGGGGGTGAATTGGGTTTTAAAATAATTTTGCAATTAAAACGTTTGTGGATGACTAATTAATACTTTTGCAAGATGTTTAATTAGTGCTATGTGCTGTGAGTGAAATGAGAGTAAGAGAGAGAGACACAAGCAATCACAAACACAATGTTTTTATAGTGGTTCGGAGCTAACCCTTGCTCCTACGTCCACTCCCCAAGTCTCACTTGGGAATTCACTATAACCCCTAGGATTACAGCCGGTTGTTTTACAAGCTCACAACCTAACTTGTTGTTTTACGAGGTCACAACGAACTCGGTCGATTTTCCCAGGCTCACCGACTAGAACCACCCGATTGTTTTTCCGGGATCACAATCGAACCCTTACACGTTGGTTTTACCCTCGGCTCACCAACCAACCTCTACACCCTTGATTCAATCCCCCGATTGAATCAAGTGACAAGAAAACAGTTTATAAAGAATACAGAAATAGCTTCTTGAAAAGCAAATATAAACAATATAACTAAAGAAGAGTTAGAAGCCCTCAAACAGATTTTTGATTTGAGAAAGGAGGCTTCTCGAACTCTCCAATCTCCTCGTGAGTGGGAATAAGATTTGCTGTCAGATGAGGAGCCTTGAATGCGAGGAAGACGTTGGGAGTATGGACTTCAATGCTCTTCTTCCTTCTTTCTCTGGTATTTTCTCTAGAGAGGCTTTGGTAGGTGAAAATCACTTTTGCTTTGAATGGAGTCTCTAGTTCCTACCTTGCTACAGTCCTCTGTGGCTATTTAAGCCATTCCCTACGGAAACTAGCCGTTAGACTCACTTTTCTAGCCGTTCTGCACACTCTGCACATCCTGACAATGTTTCCGTTGGGGTCGGAGTTGACTCGCGCGATCTGGAGTCGACTCGGCTGTAGCGGGAGTCGACTCGTGTTTTTCTGGAGTCGGCTCGGCAACTGTTTCGGATTTGAATTAAAGTGACCTACTTGACTGGGAGTCGACTCGACTTAACCTGGAGTCGACTCGCCAAAAACTGGAGCTGACTTGGCATTTTTGGAGTCGGCTCATCCCATCAAATCCGCAGAGCTATTTTTCAACTTGGCCCACTCGAGTCGACTCGAAAATTCTGGGAGTCGACTCGGCGCTCAGAGCCCGAACTTTCGATCTTCTGTCTTTTGGCTCGTCCAGTCTTGGAGTCGACTCGAACTGCTCCGGAGTCGACTCGGCTCTCAGTTTCCGAAACACTGCCTTCTGTCTTTTTGATGTAGCGCGCTGCCTTGGAGTCGACTCGAGCTGTCTTGGAGTCGACTCGGCTCTCAGAGACAACAGTTTGGTCTTCTGTCTTTTTGGGGTCGCGCTGTCTCGGAGTCGACTCGCGCATTGCGGGAGTCGACTCGGATCTCAGTGTCCGAAAACTGCTCTCTGACTTTTGCCTTGTATTACACTGAGAGTCGACTTTTGTTTTCTTTGGAGTCGACCTACCAGCCATCGGAGTCGACTCGTGTTCCTCAGGAGTCGACTCAGCTCTCAGGGTCGAAAATCGCTCTCTGACTTTTCTGTCTGTAACTCCCTGGAGTCGACTCATACTACCCTGGAGTCGACTCGGCTAGCATCGGAGTCGACTCGCGCACTCCAGGAGTCGACTCGCTGACAGGTTTTGAATTGTGTCTTTCTGTTCATCTGTCTGTTCTCAGTCGGAGTCGACTCGTAATGTTCCGGAGTCGACTCGAGCCCGTGCCAGTGCTTCTGATACGCTTGGAGTCGACTCGAGTCTCAGTTTATGGTTCATATAGACTTCTTAACTTATCCAAATTGTCTTGAACCAAATCTAGAGACTCTTAACCATAAATTTACAGGGATATCACTGAAACACTAGATTGAATTCATTAGTAATCATAAGATATACTCAAATACTTTGAGCTCATCAAAACAAATAGGGTTACAATCAATCACTCCACAATCTCTCCCTTTTTGATGATGACAAAACATTGAGTATATGTAAAGTGAATTGCTCAACAAACAAGGAAATTCATAATACAATTTCAAAATGAATTCAAATATCTGGTTATTTAATTTATCCAAACTTGAAAGGTGTGAAACAATAAATTTTGGAGTTAAAGCTCCCCCTTTCATTTAGAATTATATAAGCCTTCATATCATGCAATCAATTGTTTGGCTTATATATATTTAATGATTTTGCTTTCTTAAAAATTCAGATTCTCCCTCTCAACATATGCATTCAACTTTGTTTTGATTCTCTGAATTTTCTTTTAGTGCATTGAAACTTTTGAACTGAAGTTTTTGATTTTTAGAGGGAAAACCTGTCAATTTGTTCTTGAGTAGGATTCAACTAATCTCCGAATATCCCTTGAATAGATTCTGGAGATTACTCCATTAGGAGCCCCAACAGAGAGATAATGAGCCTCGAGGTATCAAATCCACTAAGAACAAATTATGTTTTAATTTTTGATTTTCATTTTGATTCCTTTTATTTTGATTCCTTTTACATATCTATTATTTCTCCCCCTTTTTGTCATCGTATCAAAAGGAAGCAGAACACACAAGCAAGTAGAGATAAATGTGCACAATATTGAAGAAAATTGTCTACTCATTGTATTGATGGATATGTATTTGTGAATACAATAAGTAAAGCAGTAAATACAAGTCAAAATACAAAAAGAGCTAAGGCTTTCTCGAGGAGGATGCGGCTCCCCTGGGCTGTCGTTCCACGAGTAGGGTGACCGCATTGGTGACGTGCTCTAACTGGCTGATAATGGCCGAGGTGGCCCTGCTGTGTGTCGTGTCGAGCTCGGTCACAGTCTGCTGAAGTGTGTCCAGCTTGGCGATGAGCACATTCGCCAAGCGCTCGGCCCCCTGACTAGTGGTGCCCATGTCATGTCGGATGTCATCGCGCATCTTCCGAGTGGTGCTCGTGACATCGCTCATGCTAGAGAACTGGGCTTGTATCAGGCTCTTGACATTGTAGATTTCTTCCCGCACATGGGCCGTCATCTCGGTCACGGCTGACAGGGAAGGAACCAATGCAGAAGAGGGTGCAGGGGAGGGAGCAGTCGCTGGACCTCGGAGCTCCCTCAGCAGGTCGTCCCGAAGATCCCTCACTATGTCCTATCGCAACTCCCGGAGCTGCTCAGGAGAGATCCGGACCTTCATCAGCTGAGTGGGTGGAGCGGAGGAGGAGGGTCCGGCTGAAGTGGTGGGAGCTGAGGTGGAGGGAAAGGTAGGGAAGTCTGAATCTGGGTCAGGACTGGAGGAATGTCTGGTAGTATGTGTGGAGGTAGATGATTTTCTAACCCAGGTTCCCTCTACCTTACTGAGGATGATAGTGTTATTTTGATGATTAACAAGCAATTATCTAGAGTATGCTATAAGTTAAATTGATACTTCATTTATAAGTTCATTACTCTCAGTATATTTGGTTAATTGTAAATAGATACATGACCTTGTTCATTTGAATGAATCTAACCTTGAGAATGCAGCAAAGTGTGGATTGAGTCGACCCAAAGGTTGATTGGGTCAACTCCGGCACATCAAGAAATCATTTGGCACACTCCTGCAAAAATGGCACAAATGAACAGTGAGTTGGGTCGACCCAAGGTAAGCATGAGTCGACCCAACCTTGAAGAACCTCAAAAACATAACTGAAGAATGCTCTCTGGATTTACTGAGAGGGTCGACCCAAGCTTGAGTCGACCCAAACCCTGAGAGGGTCGACCCAAAGGCAAGACAGAAAGACAGACAGAAATTGGTTCTCTGGAATTACTGAGAGGGTCGACCCAAGAAGAAGTTGAGTCGACCCAAGTGGACTTTGAGTCGACCCAAAGAATGGTTGGGTCGACCCATGGGAAGGAAGGCTGAAATTGAGGTTTCTGTGGTTACTGAGAGGGTCGACCCAAGAAATGGTTGAGTCGACCCAAGGCCAAGTTGGGTCGACCCAAGGACAGGTTGAGCCGACCCAAACACGGGCTGAACATAACGGCTAGTTGTACAGAAATGCTTTTTGGACTCCCAACGGCTATAAACGGCTAGTTTCTTCAATCCAACGGTCAGAAAGGACTATTTGAAGGTTGGAGAAGTATTTAAGAGGGAGTATTCATCAGAGGAAGTAAGCTTTGGGAAAATACATCAAGTGCATTCAAGAGAGAACCCTAGCAAGGCAAGCTTCATCCAAGTGCTTCATTCAAGAATCAAAAGAAAGTGGTTGAGCAGATTCAAAGAGTCATCAAGAGCTCCATCCACCCTTGAAGAGTGAAGCATCCTTGACAAAGAAGAGAGAAGTCACATCAAGCGATAAATATTCTCTAAACTCTTCTTTGTAGATTATATTGTTATATTTGCTCATCTAGGAGTTTAAATCTTCTTCCTTTGTTTATTAAACTACTTGTAAAGGTTGGTTGGTTAGCCCGCAAAACCAACGGAATAGGTTGATTGGTGAATCCGGAAAACCAATTGTAAAGGTTCGTTGGTAAGCCCGTAAAACCAACATAGGTTGTTGGTAAGCCCGTAAAACCAACGTAGGTTGTTGGTAAGCCCGTAAAACTAACGTAGGTTGTTGGTGAACCCGTAAAACCAATTGTATAGGTTCGTTGGTGAGCCCGTAAAACCAACATAGGTTTTTGGTGAACCCGGAAAACCAAAGTGTATAGGTTCGTTGGTGAGCCCGTAAAACCAACATAGGTTTTTGGATTGTGAGCCCGGAAAACAATCCAACTGTAATCCACGAGATTATAGTGAATTCCCAAGGGGACGCTTGGAGAGTGGACGTAGGTGCTAAGGAGAGCACCGAACCACTATATATTGTTGTGTTTGTGTTGTGCTTGTGCTTACGTTTATTCTTGCATCATCTTCTATCTTTGCACTAGTTTAAATCATTCAAATAGTTTAAGGAAGCATCCACCGCACTTAATTAAGAAAATGTTTAAAGCACCAAAATTTAGAAGAAACCAATTCACCCCCCCTCTTGGCTTGTCACCTTGGGCAACAAGTGGTATCAGAGCAAGGTGCTCTAATAGTGCTCATTGATCTCACAATCAAGAGTTAAAGATCATGACAACCCAAGTGGGATGTTCTATGAGTGAGGGACAATTAATTGATAGACCTCCATTATTTAATGGCACAAACTACACATACTGGAAAGCTAGGATGAGGATATTCATTCAAGCTTTAGACTATGAATTATGGTACATTGTTACTAGAGGCCCTCACTCACTCTCTCACACTATTAATGAAAAAGACTTAGCACAATTGAATGCTAATGCTATGAACATACTATATTGTGCTATCCATGAAACTGAATTTAATAAAATCTCTGCATGCTTATCTGCTAAGGAAATCTGGGATACTTTAGAAAATATTTATGACAAAATTCAGATTAGCTCACATGTGCTTCAATTACACACTAACAGTGAGCCTGCAGAAAAAGATGTTGAATCTCCCAATCCGGAAGAAAGAACAACAAATGAAAAATTCGGTGATGAAAACAAGGACCCATACCCAAACACCGAAAAATTCAAAAGCTTCCTAAAGACAAAGAAGAAGAGGAAGCAAGAAGAAAGGAAGAAAGAGATAAAAAGCAAGAAAGCCTTGACCAAGGAAGAGTCAAGCAAGAAAATGAAAGTGAGGAGCAACAATAATGATACTAGCTCCAAAGAACTACAAGAGGTAACTAACTTATGCCTTATGGCACAAGAAGATAAGGTAAAATCTGAATCTGATTTCACACCTAATGAATTTCAGGAAGAATTCTCTTATGATGAACTATTAAATGCTTTTCATGATTTGTATGGTGAATGTAGAAAATTAGCTACGAAAAATAAAAATCTTAAAAAGCTAAATCTGGAAATGTCAGAAGAAAGAAATTCTTCCGCTGAAGTGAAAGACAAATTAAATTCTGAGAATGAACGCTTAAGATTAAATTCGGAAGAATTGATTCAGAAAAATCAGAATTTAATTAAAGAAAATCAAAACTTAAGTGAAGAAGTTAACCAATTGAAATCTTTTATTAACAAATTCACTGTAAGTTCAGAAAGATTAAAAACGATGTTTGAAAGCCAACATGCTGTTTTTGATAAATCAAGACTTGGCTGGATTCCTTTGCTCAATAATAAACCCCTAAAGAAAAAGGTTATCAATTCGCCAAGCAAACCATCAAATAAGATAACTTATTTCAAACATAAAAAGATTGGGCATAAAAACTTTACCTATGGTTCTAATACGAATAAATCAAATGGTAAAGTTGTTACGATTAAACAGATTTGGATTCCAAAAGGAACCATATGCACTAACCCTCAAGGACCCAAGCAAGCTTGGGTACCCAAAATGAAAATATGAGGGTGTAGATGTAGGTGTGCCAAGCTACCCATGGAATAAGTGAAATTTTCATACAAATGGGTGCATTGACACATAATTAAAAATAAGTCTCAATTTATTCATTAAATCTAGTATAAGGTTTAACATTCTACTTCATGTATTGAAATTATCTTTTTATGAAATTACGATACTCTCTGCATCAAAGTTTTTAAATGCCTCATATGTTAAATCTTATCTCAACGATTTTAGCATGAAACTTTCTAGTGCTTGCATCATAATAAGAAAACAATGAATGAATATGTATAACCTTCTCCTTTAAGTTTTTCAAAATCTAAATTTCTTCTCTAATATAAATGGTTGATGCTGATTTCATGCTAAAACTTTATTGAGCATAATACTTATGAAATCTTAGGTTATCCTTCGTGAAGGTATGAATGTAATTCATCATGTTATTATACCATTCATTCCTTATATGATTATCTGAAATGTATTATGATTTGCTTTATAAGTCTCATATATGCACTATGAATACCAAGATTAAAGAAACCTTTATTTTGGCATTAACTCATGCTAGTATGTACTTAGTCTCAAAAGACCTTGTCATTGACTTACTTAGATTAATTTCTGCAAGGTAAAAGTTTGCTACGCATGTTAACTAAGGAAACAAACAAAAAAAAATAATTTCTAAATCTAAAGATGTTGTTTACATCATTGAGTTTTTCAAAAGCTTACATTGGCTTTGTTCTTGGCACTTAAATTGAAATATTTTCTGCATTGGCACAAACTCACAAAAAGGGTTCAAATGAAAAAGGTTTGCAAACTATGAAAATAAAATTGTATCATGGCATAGTTTTGAAAACCAATTTCTTATTAAGTTGTGCACAGAAAATAATATTGAATACAATTGTTTCTACACCAAGAACACCATAAATAAAATAAGGTTGATAGAATCCTTGAAGAAATGAAAAGGACAATATTGTATGATAGTCATCTACTTAAATGATTTCTGTTAAAGGCTATCATCATTGCTTGTCATACATATGGTTTCTATTAGAAAACTCCTTTTGATCTTCTGAAAAATAGAAAATGATATATTGTATATCTTTTATATTTTTCAGTCATACATGTCATGCTTGATATGTTCTTATGAAAATAATGTCAAATCTGATAAAACAAATATTTCTTTGGATATCACTCTTCAAGCAATGTATATTGAAAATTCAATGAAAAGATACTAGTTGTAGAAATATCAATTCATACTATTCTTATTAAAACTGGATCCTTTATTGAGAATATAGTTTATCATTTTGATTCTATGTAACAATCTAAATTTTGATAGAAACAACTGTTTAAGATAATTTGATTAAAACTTAGCTAGCACGTCTTATTGATAATTATCTTATGCAAATAGAATCTAAGTTAAATTGATTCTGAAAACAAAAAAAATTTTGATTTAACTTTAATGAATCTTTCTATTGCCTCACATGCTTGTCCTTGAACCATTTTACTTAATGAAGTTATCTCTTTAGTTCAAGTGACTTGTGCTTGCTTATACTTAGGCAATCTCTTGAGTAAAGTGACTCAAATTCAATTATTGTCATGTCTCATGTTGAGTCATCTAGTTAAGAAATATGTTGTATGAATGTTTTTGTATCCTAGAGAACCTAATGAATTGCCTTCAAGAAAAGAAAAAGATTTTGCTAATGATACAGAATTTATGAGCAAGAAATTTCAACTTGAAGGACACATCGATGAAAGATACAATAAACATTCCCTTGAAAACAAAAAAAGAGAGAGATTTTCTTCAGCCAAGGGTGTAAAGAATCTAAAAGGTATTTGGCTTGAAGAATGCTAAATGCACTGGTAATCTAAACTCTTCTCTTGCGAGTTAGTTGAGCAAAATCAATAGTGTGAAATTATATGGTTGCATGATTAAACCTTTAATTGTTGATCATCTTGATATCATGCTTCATTCTCATGCTAGTAATAATTGTTTCATGGTGTGATTAAACTACCTTTTTCTATATAATGCATAACCATGAAATACACAAGCTTATGCCTCAAACCTCTAATTCAAAATAACTTGTGATAAGCTATGAATCATTGGGCATAATGAAAATGCTGTTTGCATGGTATATATTTATATGCAGCATATTAGATTAATTTTTTATTCTGCTCTTTCATGTAATTACTTGAAATAATAAAAAGAAAGAGAGATAAAGAAAAGAAAATGAACAATTATTCAAGGGAATACTCCAATCTTTAGGAAAAGCAAAACAAGCATAATATATTTGGCACATTTGTGAGACTAATATGAACATTCCTTTTGGAAGAGATAAAATCTGTAATTACTTACATAAAAAGTTTGAAGTGAACATTTTAACCCTTCTATATTGCTCATCATAGGGATGGTGCTAATGGGGAGGCTAGTGGTAGTACCCGGCACTATTTGACCCAACTATTCGGTGTAGGGCATATTAGGGACGGCACAAGAGGGAGGCTAGTGGTAGTACCTCGTGCCCCTTCCAACTCCACCGGATAGGGAGCAAATAGAGTATAGAGCATAGAAAAGTAAAATCAAAAGAAATGAAGATTAGAATATTCACTGAGTGGTTAAAGGAAGAAATTCAAAAATGAGGAAATGAATGACAAGATAAATGAAAGTATATAAAAAGCTTGTGAAAAGCCAAATGAAGTTTCGATCACTTGAAAACACACCTTAAGGATAAAAGCTTAAATTTAATTTAAAAATGCTTCTATCGTTGCGTTTTTGTAACTTTCATTATATACTTCAATGATTGCATCATTTTGGGGAATAACTCAATATGATTTCTAGATGAAATCTACGGTTTAAGAAAAATAGAATTACTTTGGATACCTTGGTTGGTTGCTCCGATACGCATATGAAACATATCATTTTTTATCTTATAAGTATACTGAAATTGGTCTAAATGATGTGTTTTTCAATGATCTTGATTGCAAGTAAATGGTTCTAAACATATAATATTATTTTGATATTAAAAAGATTTATGGTGCTTCATATATACATTGCTGAAAAACTATGACTAAGAAATTAATTTTTTTTTTCCTCTCCTACATTATTAAAGACTTCTATCAAAATATATATGTATATATATATTATTAAAAGAGTGAATGATCTTAAGTTTAGAAATATTTCAGCTCACTCAAATGATTCTTAAAAGAAAGAAAATGTAAATGCTTTTGAAAGAATTTGAGCTTCAAATGAATTATTTTCTGATTAATATTTCAGTACATTTTCTCAAAGATTAAGAGGAAGCATAACTTGTTCTTAAAAGATTAAAAAGAGTGATTGCTATAAATTTTGAATAATTCTAGATCACTCTACATTCTTGATATCATAAAGTTTCAGTTTTATTCACGTTTATCATTAAAATCTGAAATTCAACAAAAGATAAGAATAATTAAAGAAGAATGCATCTTTTAAGGGGGAGCTTTAGATATTCAGTATCTTATCCTAAAGTTACTTTAATTTGATGCATACCTTGAATTTTATGGATTGATTTTGATGAACCTCCTTATATTGCAAGACTTGCTTTAATTATATAATAAGTTTATACCTTGAAATGAGTTCTATAAAAGTTGTCTTATCTCAAACCTTGAGTCTTATGAAAATAAAATATATTTTCGAGATTGACAATTTTATTGAACAAATTCTAAAACTCTCAAATGGAATGATTAATTAAGGGGGAGAAAGAAAATTTCAGAGGGAGAGATCATATAGAACTTAATCATGTAAATTCACAACTAAAGATGAGAGAAAGAATACTAAATGTAAAGTGGTATTAAACTTTGTGCCTCATTGAATATCTTTTGAAAGTTGGATTTTCATCTGTACTTAATTGGTAAATCACTTGTTTTGAAAACTAAGTGAAAAGGATTCCATTTGTCTTAGTATTGGAAATTTACTTTGGAATCTACTAATGAACTCTTATTGGCTTGCACTTTAGTGTTTCAATCATGAGCCAATTCATTTTAATTGATTTTGATGATATGATCTTTAAAGGAGTAAAAGAAAGTCTTTAAGAGAGCTTTCAAAGAACTTTCAAAGCCCTGAATTTTATGTATCCTACATTGCATAAATTCATATTTTGGTATCTATGCTCCAATACTTTTATATCATGAAAGAACTTTGAAGTCATTAAGAATTAAGGATTCAACATAATCTTATGTTTTTCGAGTATATAAGTTTTGATCTTTATCTGCTCTTATACTATACTCTAAAAATTAATTAGATTGCTCTCATGTTGCTATATACTTAATATATTATTAAAAAAAGGGGTATTGAAGTTTCATTCGTGCTTTCTTTGAATATTATTCTTGATACTCCTTGAAATAACTTGAAAAAGATTCCATCTACACTTGATTTCAAAACTATCTTTGGAATCTACATTTAGAGATCACTTCTGGCTTATATCCTAAATATCTCATTCCTAAAGCCAAACACATAGAAATAAGATATGATTTTATTAGGGATCATGTGCAAAATGGAAACATATGTATTGAGCATATATGCACTGAAAAATAATTAGCCGACATATTCACAAAACCCTTGAGTGAAGATAGATTCTGCACGCTAAGGAGAGAATTAGGTATATGTGATCCTTTTTATTGAAGAAATATAAAAGGGAGCAAGTAGTCTCATGATACATTCCTCCAATTTCTAAAAATCCATGAAACATGAGTCAAACTTGTTATCTATAGATTCCTTACTCATGTATCATTGTCCCAGAAAGAATTTATAAGGATTGGAAGCAAGGAAAATTTTTAGAAGCAAAAAGGAAGAGAAAAGAAAAATTCTGCACTTGGGTCAACCCAACCCAGAATAGGGTCGACCCAACGTTGAGTCGACCCAAGAAGTTTCTTGAGTCGACCCAACGTCGGGATCCCACTGTTAAAAGGGGGACCCGTGAGCTATCTAGGGCACTATTTACCCTTTGTCCTCTTCCGAAAACCTTATTTTCCACTCTCAAATCTTCTCCAATCATCTCCAAACAGTAGATTACTTCAAGATCTTGGAGAAATGGGACCCGAGAGAGCCGTAGCCAAGCGATCCGGGAAAGTCTCACGATCTTGTTTAGAGCCTAGGCTAGATATCTAGTTCTCATATGTATCTTGCTTTTATCATGTATCTTTAAATCTTGATTGAGGAACATTGTATTTATTTTGTTTTTGGCATGAATGTACTAAAATGTTCCTATTTTGATCAATGAAGTTTGAAGTTTGTTATTTATTGCATCTTTTCCCATATATATGTTTTTGATGATAACAAAAAGGGGGAGAAGAGAAGGAAAGAGTATATAAAGGAGAAGAGAAGGAAAGAGTATATAAAAGGGGAGAAGAAAAGATAGAGTATTCAATTTAAGTAAAGAAAGAGTATTAATTTTGGGAGAAGTAAAGAAATATAACAAAAAGGGGAGAAATAAAGATAAAAGTTATGTAAAGAAAAGAGAAATAAATGGGCAAACAAATTGAAAATCATATAAGAAAGCTTATACATCTAAGGGGGAGCAATTTGTAACAATGAAATTGACTAAATCAAAAATTTCCATCAAAGCTCAGAATTTGGCACGCACCTCTCGCACCCCGATACATAACATGAAACTCAGAGTTTATCTCCAATTTTTGAAGTTTCATTGCTAATGAATTATAAATGAAAGGGAAAGCAATTCAAAAAGTCAAATTGGCAACATTTGAATGATATAGGGGGAGATTTCACAAGTATATATGAAAAGCTGAAATTCAGCAATTTAATCCCTTTTATAAACTGATTTTAAAAAAAACAAGTATCAATAGACTTATACTCTTTATTTTGTAATCATCAAAAAGGGGGAGATTGAGGATGATAGTGTTATTTTGATGATTAACAAGCAATTATCTAGAGTATGCTATAAGTTAAATTGATACTTCATTTATAAGTTCATTACTCTCAGTATATTTGGTTAATTGAAAATAGATACATGACCTTGTTCATTTGAATGAATCTAACCTTGAGAATGCAGCAAAGTGTGGATTGAGTCGACCCAAAGGTTGATTGGGTCAATCCCGGCACATCAAGAAATCATTTGGCACACTTCTGCAAAAATGGCACAAATGAACAGTGAGTTGGGTCGACCCAAGGTAAGCATGAGTCGACCCAACCTTGAAGAACCTCAAAAACATAACTGAAGAATGCTCTCTGGATTTACTGAGAGGGTCGACCCAAACAGTGGTTGAGTCGACCCAAGCTTGAGTCGACCCAAACCCTGAGAGGGTCGACCCAAAGGCAAGACAGAAAGACAGACAGAAATTGGTTCTCTAGAATTACTGAGAGGGTCGACCCAAGAAGAAGTTGAGTCGACCCAAGTGGACTTTGAGTCGACCCAAAGAATGGTTGGGTCGACCCATGGGAAGGAAGGCTGAAATTGAGGTTTCTGTGGTTACTGAGAGGGTCGACCCAAGAAATGGTTGAGTCGACCCAAGGCCAAGTTGGGTCGACCCAAGGACAGGTTGAGCCGACCCAAACACGGGCTGAACATAACGGCTAGTTGTACAGAAATGCTTTTTGGACTCCCAACGGCTATAAACGGCTAGTTTCTTCAATCCAACGGTCAGAAAGGACTATTTGGAGGTTGGAGAAGTATTTAAGAGGGAGTATTCATCAGAGGAAGTAAGCTTTGGAAAAATACATCAAGTGCATTCAAGAGAGAACCCTAGCAAGGCAAGCTTCATCCAAGTGCTTCATTCAAGAATCAAAAGAAAGTGGTTGAGCAGATTCAAAGAGTCATCAAGAGCTCCATCCACCCTTGAAGAGTGAAGCATCCTTGACAAAGAAGAGAGAAGTCACATCAAGCGATAAATATTCTCTAAACTCTTCTTTGTAGATTATATTGTTATATTTGCTCATCTAGGAGTTTAAATCTTCTTCCTTTGTTTATTAAACTACTTGTAAAGGTTGGTTGGTTAGCCCGCAAAACCAACGGAATAGGTTGATTGGTGAACCCGGAAAACCAATTGTAAAGGTTCGTTGGTAAGCCCGTAAAACCAACATAGGTTGTTGGTAAGCCCGTAAAACCAACGTAGGTTGTTGGTAAGCCCGTAAAACCAACGTAGGTTGTTGGTGAACCCGTAAAACCAATTGTATAGGTTCGTTGGTGAGCCCGTAAAACCAACATAGGTTTTTGGATTGTGAGCCCGGAAAACAATCCAACTGTAATCCGCGGGATTATAGTGAATTCCCAAGGGGACGCTTGGGGAGTGGACGTAGGTGCTAAGGAGAGCACCGAACCACTATATATTGTTGTGTTTGTGTTGTGCTTGTGCTTACGTTTATTCTTGCATCATCTTCTATCTTTGCACTAGTTTAAATCATTCAAATAGTTTAAGGAAGCATCCACCGCACTTAATTAAGAAAACGTTTAAAGCACCAAAATTTAGAAGAAACCAATTCACCCCCCCCTCTTGGCTTGTCACCTTGGGCAACACTTACGAAACCCCATCCTGTGTAGGGTTCCCGCACGCATGCGATCTGTCCATCGCAATGCGCGAGAGGGTTCCCCCTCAGGAATAGGAATCTCGGCCTCCCTAAAAATAAGTGTGTATAGCATGCCGTAGGGAAGGGTGAGCCTAGGCCTATCTAGTGGCTCACATAGGTATCTGTAAATAAGTTTCGGGAAGTTGATTGGGGTGTCCTGGAGGATGTAGAACATAAGGGCTAGGTCTCTCTCAAAAACAAAATCGAAGCGGCCAGTCTTCGGGAAGAGGGTCCTAGAGATGATACTCAAGAGGAGCCGCATCTCAACTGACAGTGAGCCTGCGGACACCTCATCTAAGGGAGACTGGGGTGGATGTCCTAGAATGGCCGTAAGGGCCTCAGTCCTATCTTCGGGGTGTGTGGGTGACACCCCTACTTGGGGAAGGTGGAGGATTTGGGCTATGAAATCCTCGAAAATAAATAATGGGACACCCGCTACGCTTCCCTCTATACCCCCATTGCCCCTATGGACAGTACCATAAAACTTCCTAATGAGACCAGGGTATGTGGGGAGATCTAAGGAACAAAAATACTCTAACCCCTGGGCCCGCAATCTCTCTCCTATGGTAAAGCCCTCCCGGGAGAGATAGTCAAAATCGACGTATCTCCCGGTGGAGACCGCCTTCCCGGCGCACGGCCGCGAGGGAACTGTTGGGGTATGTGGAGACCTTTGGTGATGAAGAGAATTGAAGAAAAATCAATTCTGCATAGTTTTCTATCTGGCGGACTGTCGGAGTCGACTCGAGCTTCAGTCGAGTCGACTCGGGAACAGTCGAGTCGACTCGAGGTCCATCGAGTCGACCCGGAAGAAGAAAGGCCGAAAAATCATGTTTCTGTCTGGACTGTCAGAGTCGACTCGAGCTACAGTCGAGTCGACTCGAAGCATCGTCGAGTCGACTCGAGCCACAGTCGAGTCGACTCGAGGTCGTGCCAGTCATACTGGAAGTTGTCCAGACGTGCCCGAGTCGACTCGAACTAAAAGCCGAGTCGACTCAAGCTCGCGGAAATCATACGGATGAGTTTTCTTTTGGTGTTTTGTTGGCGTTTCGACGGCTATGATCATCTGAAGGTCTTGAGACTATATATAGGACTCATGAGAGCCCTAGGATATAGCGATTGGCCGTATATTTGAGAGAGACTCTTGTTTGTGAGGCTAGGGTTCTAGAGAAGAAGAGGATTGGGATCCTACTTCTTGTGCAAAGGGAATTCTGTGTGAATCTCTTGTAGAGCGATCTCGTGTGATCGTTCGGGTGTGTGCCATCTCTGTAATCTATTTATCCTAGTTGAGATTTGGAGCGGTGGAGGACGTAGGCTATTTGTAGCCGAACCTCGTTACATCTTTGTGTTTGCTTTGCTATCTTCTTCCTATTTCTTCTTCCTTTGGTTTGATAATCCGCTGCGGTGCTCAAGTGTTTTACCCTATTGATACCACGGGGTAATCTTTTGCCCTTCGTAGGGATAAGCGAAGCGGTGATCCTTGAGTCCGGTGTCGAGGGAGCGAGAGAGTTATTCTCTCTTTGTTTTCCGACGTTGGTGGGCAGTGCCGGTGTGAGTGGGTTCCGGTGCGGTCGGGCGCCAACAATTGGTATCAGAGCTATTGGTTATTCTGCAATGGCGGATGAAGGGAAGTTGCGAATTGAGAAGTTCAATGGAACGAACTTCGGGTTTTGGAAGATGCAAATAGAGGATTACCTTTACCAGAAGGATCTCTATTTACCTCTTGGAGGTAGAGCGAAGAAACCAGAGAAGATGTCCGATGAAGACTGGGAGGTCCTCGATCGGAAGACGCTCGGCACCATAAGATTGTCACTTGCATCCCAAGTGGCATTCAACATCAAAAACGAGAAGACGACGATGGAGTTGATGGCAACATTGTCGCGGATGTACGAGAAACCCTCAGCATCAAACAAGGTATTTCTCATGAAGAGGTTGTTTAATCTTCGTATGAAAAATGGCGGCAGCGTAGCAGAATACCTCAACGAGTTCAATGGACTCACGGCCCAGTTGGAGTCAGTGGAGATTAGTTTTGACGATGAGATTCGGGCATTGCTAATTCTCTCCGGATTACCTGATAACTGGGAGGGCCTGGTGATGGCGGTGAGCAACTCTTCGGCAACGGGGAAGTTGATCTTTGATGACGTTGTGGGAGTGCTTCTGAGTGAAGAAGCAAGAAGGAAATCTTCTGGAGCTGCGGAGTCGTCTGGAAGTGCACTAAACACCTCTGACCGGGGAAGACAAAAGAAGGACGGTCGATTTCGAAGCGACTCGAAGTCGAGATCCAGCAGGTCTCGAGCACCTCAGAACAAGGGAGCGAAGTGCTGGAACTGCGAAAAGATGGGGCACTTTAGGAGGGACTGTAAATCTCCTAAAGGGAAGCAAGGCGACCACACCGAAGGAGTCAGCAAGGATCTGGCAAATCTTGCTGAAGATGGTGACATGGATGCCCTCGTTCTATCTTTATCTACCGGTGACGAGTCTTGGGTGATAGACTCGGGCGCGTCTTTCCATGCTACATTCCAACGGAAGCTTCTTGGAGGATATGAGAAGGGAGACTTCGGCAAAGTCTACCTAGGGGATGGAGAGCCTTGCACTATACAAGGAAGGGGAAGCGCGGAAGTGAAGTTGATTTCTGGATCTTCACTTGAGCTTGAGGACGTACGGCATGTGCCTCAACTGCAGAGGAATCTGATCTCTGTTGGACAGTTTGGCGAGCAAAGGGTACAAGACTACTTTCACAGCTGATCAGTGGAAGGTATCCAGAGGTTCGTTGACGGTGGCTAGTGGCAAGAAGATTGGGACACTTTATGTCGCCAATGGCACAGAAAACTCTATTGGAGTTGCTGCAGCAGATGTGGACGCCAAGTTATGGCATTGCAGACTTGGGCACATGAGTTATCAGGGACTGGAGGTGATGCACCAGTTGGAAAAACTGCAGGATCTCAGGAGTGTTGAGATGGACTTCTGTGAGGATTGTATTCTCGGAAAGCAGAAGCGTGTTTCATTCAACAAAGAAGGTAAACCTCGGAAGCAAGAAAAGCTAGATCTCGTGCATACGGACGTGTGGGGGCCTGCACCGGTTTCTTCCATTGGTGGATCTCAGTACTATGTTACTTTTATTGATGATGCTACCAGGAAGCTTTGGGTGTTCTTCTTGAAGCACAAGTCAGAGGTATTTGGGGTCTTCAGGAGATGGCAGGCAATGGTAGAACTCGAGACAGGAAGGAGGTTAAAATGCCTGAGATCAGACAACGGTGGTGAGTATTGTAGCAGGGAGTTTGAGGACTACTGTGCAGAGGCTGGGATCGTCAGGCAGAGGACAGTTCCAGGGACACCACAACAAAATGGAGTTGCTGAAAGGATGAACAGAACAATTAATGAGCGTGCCAGGAGTATGAGGATACATGCTGGATTGCCACAGCAGTTTTGGGCGGAAGCAGTTAACACTGCTGCCTATTTGATCAACAGAGGGCCATCAAAGAAACTTGAATTTGGGATTCCTGAGGAAGCATGGACAGCAAAGAAGATTGATTTGGCGCACTTACGAGTATTCGGTTGTACCAGTTATGTCCATGTTGATTCCAGTCAAAGAAGCAAACTAGACGCCAAATCAAAGAAGTGCATTTTCGTTGGATACGGAGGTCAACAGTTTGGGTATCGGTTTTGGGATCCCGAACACAGGAAGATCATTCGTAGTAATGATGTGGTATTCAATGAGAAAATGCAGCAGAGCACTGAATCAGAAACAAAACCTGTTGAGCCGTGTTTTGTGGATCCTGAAGAGGAGTCTATAAATTCTGGTCAGAAGACTCAGTCAGAGCAAGAACCTGAAGTATTGGCACCCCCTCCACAACTAAGAAGGTCCACTCGTAGTACTCATGGGAAGCCTCCTCAAAGGTATGATGGGACTCTTAGTTATTTGCTGCTCACAGATAATGGCGAACCTGAATGCTTCACGGAGGCATTGGAGGTTGATACCAGGAAGGAGTGGGAGTTGGCCATGGATGATGAGATGAAGTCATTGGAGCAGAATCAAACGTGGGATTTGGTGGATCTGCCCAAGGGGAAGAAAGCACTGTCAAACAAATGGGTTTACAGGCTGAAGGAAGAGCAGAATGGGAAGAAGCGATACAAGGCCAGGCTGGTTGTAAAAGGGTTTCAGCAGAGAGCAGGTATCGACTTCACGGAGATCTTTTCTCTTGTAGTCAAGATGAGTTCTATTCGGGCGGTGCTAAGCATGGTGGCAGAAGAGATCTTCACTTAGAGCAGCTTGATGTGAAGACGGCTTTTCTCCACGGAGATCTCGATGAGGAGATATATATGCAGCAGCCGGAGGGATACATTGCAGCTGGCACGGGTGACTTGGTTTGCAAATTAAAGAAAAGCCTCTATGGTTTGAAACAAGCGCCCAGGCAATGGTATCTCAAGTTCGATAGCTACATGCTTAAGATAGGATACAGGAGATGTCAGGAGGATCACTATTGCTACTTCTGGGACTTCGGTACATCTTACATTATCTTGCTATTGTATGTTGATGACATGTTAGTTGCAGGAGCTAGCATGCATGAGATTGCAAAATTGAAGCTGAAGCTGTCAAGAAAATTTGCAATGAAGGATCTAGGAGCAGCGAAACAGATTCTTAGAATGCGGATCAGCAGAGATAGGTCTAAACATATCCTCAGACTATCTCAGGCGGAGTACATCAGCCGAGTACTCAGGAGATTCTGCATGGAGGGTGCCAAACCTGTTGGCACACCGCTGGGTGCCCACTTAAAGCTTTCCAAAGGGCAAAGTCCGAAGACGCAGGTGGAGGAGCTCAATATGTCAAAAATCCCGTATGCATCGGCGGTGGGGAGCTTGATGTACGCCATGGTGTGTACAAGACCAGACATTGCTCAAGCAGTGGGAGTTGTGAGTCGCTTTATGAGCTGCCCAGGCTTGGAGCATTGGCGCGCGGTCAAATGGATACTGAGGTATCTGAAGGGCACGGAGCACATGTCATTGTGCTATGGAGGTTCTGAGATCCAGTTACAGGGCTTTGTGGACTCAGACATGGCAGGGGACTTGGACGGCAGGAGAAGCACGACAGGGTACTTGTTCACCTTGGACAGTGGAGCCGTCAGTTGGATTTCCAGGTTGCAACCAGTTGTTGCATTGTCGACTACGGAGGCGGAGTATGTGGCAGCCACAGAGGCGTGCAAGGAACTAATATGGCTTCAAGGCTTGATGAAGGAGCTTGGGAAGGAGCAGAAGGATTGCATGTTATATTCAGATAGTCAAAGTGCAATTCATCTGGCGAAGAATTCAGCTTTTCATTCGAGGACGAAGCATATTGACATACGGTACCACTTCGTGAGGTCATTGCTCGAGCAGGGACTCGTCAAGTTGGAGAAGATTCATACAAGTCAGAATCCTGCAGATATGCTGACGAAGGTCGTCACGGTGGAGAAGCTGAGGAGTTGTTCAGCTTCTGCTGGTCTTCATGCTTGAAGACGTTGAGGAGGCATCGTACCTATTTCACTAGGATGATTCAGTTTCAGTGGGAGCACAGAGGAGAGCCAAGTAACAAGAGGATATACCCAAGGTCTCCAAGTGGGAGATTGTTGGGGTATGTGGAGACCTTTGGTGATGAAGAGAATTGAAGAAAAATCAATTCTGCATAGTTTTCTGTCTGGCGGACTGTCGGAGTCGACTCGAGCTTCAGTCGAGTCGACTCGGGAACAGTCGAGTCGACTCGAGGTCCATCGAGTCGACCCGGGAGAAGAAAGGCCGAAAAACCATGTTTCTGTCTGGACTGTCAGAGTTGACTCGAGCTACAGTCGAGTCGACTCGAAGCATCGTCGAGTCGACTCGAGCCACAGTCGAGTCGACTCGAGGTCATGCCAGTCATACTGGAAGTTGTCCAGACGTGCCCGAGTCGACTCGAACTAAAAGCCGAGTCGACTCGAGCTCGCGGAAATCATACGGATGAGTTTTCTTTTGGTGTTTTGTTGGCGTTTCGACGGCTATGATCATCTGAAGGTCTTGAGACTATATATAGGACTCATGAGAGCCCTAGGATATAGCGATTGGCCGTATATTTGAGAGAGACTCTTGTTTGTGAGGCTAGGGTTCTAGAGAAGAAGAGGATTGGAATCCTACTTCTTGTGCAAAGAGAATTCTGTGTGAATCTCTTGTAGAGCGATCTCGTGTGATCGTTCGGGTGTGTGCCATCTCTGTAATCTATTCATCCTAGTTGAGATTTGGAGCGGTGGAGGACGTAGGCTATTTGTAGCCAAACCTCGTTACATCTTTGTGTTTGCTTTGCTATCTTCTTCCTATTTCTTCTTCCTTTGGTTTGATAATCCGCTGCGGTGCTCAAGTGTTTTACCCTATTGATACCACGGGGTAATCTTTTGCCCTTCGTAGGGATAAGCGAAGCGGTGATCCTTGAGTCCGGTGTCGAGGGAGCGAGAGAGTTATTCTCTCTTTGTTTTCCGACGTTGGTGGGCATTGCCGGTGTGAGTGGGTTCCGGTGCGGTCGGACGCCAACAGGAACCTCCCTCGGCGGGGAACGAACCGGAGGTTGTGGCCTCACGGGATCGTTCCGAGCCTTGGAACGCCGCTCGGCACCGGTCGCGGGTTGGGGCCTCTTTCGGACAACGGCTTTACGAGGCATGGTCGACCTAGAATGGGGTAAAATGCTAATGGACGGAGGAAGGTCGACGGGAAAAACCCTAAGGGCGGCCGGAGACGATCTAGGAGTCGACTCTAGGGTTTGTGAACAGTGGCGGCGGTGAATAGAAGTGTTGAGTAAACGCTGGAATTAGGGTTAAAAAGTCGAATTCCGACTGCAAGTCGACTCCACTGAGTTGCGAGTCGACTCGACCTCGAGTCAACTCCAAAATATGCGCGAGTCGACTCCCCTTATGCGCCTATTGACCTCGAGTCAACTCCCGACTATATGCGAGTCGACTCCCCCTATTCTGCCATCGATCTCGAGTCGACTTCCGTATATGTGCGAGTCGACTCCCCCTTACGAGCCGACTCTGAAACTTACTTGAGTCGTCTCGAACTCAGGCACGCACCTAAAAATCATGCTATGTTCGTGCCGAATGAGGGAAAATCACTAAGTTATGATCTGATTTGATGATCATTGAAAAGAAACTCTATATTAACCACAATCTAATCATCAAAATCAACGAACTAGTGGAAAATACCACTAGGATGGATCAATCACTCCTAATCCCCTCCTCAGCGCACTAAATCTCTCTTCACTTAAGGGTTTTGTAAAAATATCAGCTAATTGATCTTCAGTGTAAACAAATTGAAGTGTCACATCACCATTCAGTACATGATCTCTTATGAAGTGATGTCTTATCTCAATATGTTTAGTTCTTGAATGCTGGATTGGATTTTTAGTTAGATTAATGGCACTTGTATTATCACAATTAATGGGAATTTTATTTTGTTTAATGCCATAGTCTTCAAGTTGTTGTTTAATCCACATGATTTGAGCACAACAACTCCCGGTTGCAACATATTCAGCTTTAGCAGTAGATAATGCAACCGAGTTTTGTTTCTTGCTAAACCAAGAGATTAAATTTTCTCCTAAGAGTTGACATGACCCGCTGGTGCTTTTTCTATCAAGTTTGCAACCAGCAAAGTCTGAATCTGTGTATCCTATTAAGTTCAGGCTAGATTCTTTAGAATACCATAAACCTATATTCTTTGTTCCTAATAGGTATTTAAAGATTCTTTTGACTGCAATTAGATGAGATTCCTTAGGATTAGACTGATATCTAGCACACATGCATACACTAAACATGATATCAGGTCTACTTGCGGTGAGATACAATAAAGATCCTATCATACCTCTATATAACTTTTGATCTACATATTTACCTGATTCATCTTGATCTAATTTGCATGAAGAGCTCATGGGTGTGCTGATTGGCTTGTTTTCCTCCATATCAAACTTCTTAAGCGTCTCCTTGATGTATTTAGCTTGATTGATGAAGATCCCCTCTTTTGATTGTTTGATTTGAAGCCCGAGAAAATAGTTCAGCTCTCCCATCATGCTCATCTCAAACTCACTCTGCATCAAGTCAGCAAATTCTTCGCAGAGACGATTGTTAGTAGCACCGAAAATAATATCATCAACGTAAATCTGCACTAGTAACATATCTTTGTTTTTCTTCTTCAAAAATAGTGTTGTATCTACATTTCCCCTAGAGAATTTATGATCTAGTAGAAATTTGCTAAGTCTTTCATACCATGCTCTAGGTGCTTGTTTCAAACCATAAAGTGCTTTGTTCAATTTATATACATGATTAGGGTATTGATGATTTTCAAAACCAGGAGGTTGTTCTACATATACCTCCTCATTAATATACCCATTTAAAAATGCACTTTTTACATCCATTTGAAATAATTTGAAGTCCTTAGAGCATGCAAATGCTAGTAAAAGTCTAATTGCCTCAAGTCTAGCTACAGGAGCAAAGGTTTCATCAAAATCTATACCTTCTTCTTGATTATAACCCTTTGCTACTAGTCTAGCCTTATTCCTTATTACAATTCCATTTTCATCAAGTTTATTTTTATAAATCCATTTGGTACCTATAATTGAATATTCAGAAGGTCGTTCAACTAGATTCCATACCTTGTTTCTAGTAAATTGGTTTAATTCTTCTTGCATTGCGTTTATCCAATTTACATCTTTTTCAGCTTCTTCTATGTGTTTGGGCTCAAAATGTGAGACAAAAGCTAGATGATTATTTAAGTTCCTAAGAGATGCTCTAGTCCTAACAGGTTGAGATGGATCATCTAAAATCAATTCTTTAGGATGTCCGTGAGCATACCTCCAAGCCTTAGTTAGCCCATGATCCATAATAGCCTCTTGGCTTGATGATGTACCTTCAATTAATTTTTGATCATCATCTTGTAACATCATCTCATATATCTTTTCTTCAAAAATTTCAGCATCATCATCAAGATTAACTCTCTTACTAGAAGAGGTATCACTAGAATCATCAAAAACAACATGTATGGATTCTTCTATAACTAGGGTTCTTTTATTAAAGATTCTATAGGCTTTACTAGTTGTAGAGTACCCCAAGAATATACCCTCATCAGATTTAGAATCAAATTTTTCTAGATTATCTTTTCCATTATTATGAACAAAACACCTACATCCAAAAACATGAAAGTAGTTTACCTTTGGTTTTCTATTTTTCCAGAGTTCATAAGGTATTTTCTTTATAATGGGTCTCAATAAAACTCTATTTAATATATGATATGAAGTATTGATGGCTTCTCCCCAAAAGTACTTAGGGAGGTTATTTTCACACAACATAGTTCTAGCCATTTCCTCTAGAGTTCTATTTTTTCTCTCCACAACTCCATTTTGTTGTGGTGTCCTAGGTGCAGAGAAATTATGAGTTATCCCCTTTTTACTACAGAACTCATCAAATAACTGATTTTCAAATTCGGTTCCATGGTCACTTCTAATTGCTATGACTGAAGTATCTCTAGCATTGGTTACTTCTTTATGAAATTTCTTGAAAACTGAAAATGCTTGATCCTTATGAGCTAAGAACATGACCCAAGTGTATCTAGAATAATCATCTACAATAACTAGACCATATTTATTTCCACCTAGACTTGTGGTTCTAGTTGGTCCGAATAGATCAATGTGGAGTAGTTATAGAGGTCTAGAGGTAGAGACACAATTTATAGATTTAAAGGAGTTCCTTGATTGTTTGCCAAATTGACATGCTTCACATATTTTATTCTTTTCAAACTTTAGTTTTAGCAAACCTATCACGGAATCTCTTTTAACTAGTTTTGATATGGTGTCCATGCTTGCATGACCTAACTTCCGGTGCCATAACCAACTAGCATCACTATCCTTAGTTTCATTAACAACTAAATATGGATTATGTTTGGCAAGATCCTCAAGGTCTACAACATACACATTTCCACGTCTTATTCCTTTAAAAACTAAACTATTGTCATTTGAGTTGGTTATGATGCATAGTGATGGTTTGAATAAAACATCAAAACCTCTATCACACAGTTGACTAATGCTAAGTAAATTATGCTTAAGACCATCAACATATCGAACATTATCAATAAAGATTGAAGGGGTAATTTGTACTTTACCTATACCAATGATGTGACCTTGGTTATTATCTCCAAAAGTCACAGCACCTCCCTTCTTAGCTTCAAGGGTGAAGAACTGATCCTTGTCACCCGTCATGTATCTTGAGCAGCCACTATCCAAGTACCAACAATTTTTGTCGACCTTGGCTGCAAGACACTCCTACACAAGCAAATCATATAATCTTAGGTACCCAAGTTTTCTTGGGTCCTTCATGGTTAGTAATGTTGGTTCCTTTTGGAACCCATACCCTTTTAATTTTTTCTTTTAGTTTTTTCTTTTCTATAATCGCACACATTTGCTTTATGTCCTAATGTTCCACAGCAAAAATATGTTATTTTCTTAGTTTTGCTTTCTCCTGCTTTAACAAAGAAGTTACTAAGGAGTTTTTGCTTATTTTTAGGTTTATATCCTAAACCAGCTCTATTGAATACAGCTCGTTGACTATTAATTATCATATTCAATTTTTCAGAACTATATGTAAATTTTTCAACCAAAGGTTTGTATTTTTCAAGTTCTTTAGTTAGTGTTTATTTTTCCGTTTTTAGAATGTTCAAGTCTTTTGTGAGATTCTCGTTTAAAATTTGTTTATTGTTTTTAAGTTCTGAAATTTCCTTAGTTAGTTTTTCATTATCTTTACTCAAGGTATTAGTTTTTTGAATTAAGAGTTGGTTGCTTGTCTTAAGTTCTAAATTTTCTTTGGTGATAAAGTCCTTATCCTTAACTAATTTATTGTATTTATGTAGGTAAGATTGATTAGCTAGCTTTAGCTCTTTATTCTTAAGATTTATAGCCTTATATTCAATCATTAATTCATTAAATGCATCATACAGTTCATCAAAGGTAAAATCTAGATGCGTTTCGGGTGTTACCTCATTTTCATTGGCCATGAAGCAGAAATTGGCCTTTTCTTCTTGTTCCTCATCCGATGATGATGATGATGCGTCGGAGTCCGATAGGGTGGAGACAAGGGCTTTCTTCTTCTTGTACTTGTTCCCCTTCTTTAGTAAAGGACACTCAGCTCTTATGTGCCCCGGCTTCTTGCACTCATAACATCCAATGCCCTCAATTTTCCTTTTCTTACCTTTATCCTTGCGATAGAAATTTGAGGGGCCTCTCCTTTGATGAAAGGACTTCTTTTGGTTGATGAATTTTCTGAACTTGCGCACGAGAAGAGCCTCATCATCATCTCCCTCATGATCTTCTTCTTCACTGCTGCTACTACAAGACAAGTCTTTGTTAGATGATGTAGATTTGAGAGCTATTACCTTTTTCTTATGGGTGGACTCTTCTTCGCTGTGTTGCCTCATTGTTAGCTCGTGCGTCATTAGGGATCCAAGAAGCTCCTCAAGTGGAAGTTTGTTCAAATCCTTTGCTTCTTGGATTGCCGTCACTTTGGCTTCCCATGACCTTGGTAGACAGCGAAGAATCTTCCTGACAAGATCACTGTTAGTATAGTTTTTGCCAAGACTTTTTAGGCCATTGACAATGTCAGTAAATCTAGTGAACATGCAAGTGATTGTTTCATTAGAATCCATCTTAAACAGTTCATACTTATGAACCAATATATTTATTTTGGATTCTTTGACTTGATTCGTGCCCTCATGGGTCACTTCAAGTCTATCCCAAATCTCTTTTGCAGAATTGCAAGTAGAGACCCTATTGAATTCATTCCTATCTAATGCACAGTAAAGCACATTCATTGCTTTGGCATTGAGTTGTGCCTTCCTCATGTCATGGTCATCCCAATCCTTTTCAAGTTTGGGTACAGTGACACCCTCTACATAGATGGATGAGATGTATGGTCCATTCAATATAATGGTCCACATCTCATAGTCTTGGGCTTGGATAAATATTCTCATCCTAGCCTTCCAATATGAGTAGTCGGATCCATTAAAGAATGGGGGTCTTTGGGTGGACTGACCCTCAATGTGGGAAGATCCAAATGGGGTTGTCATTTTGATCTTTTACTCTTAGGGTAGAAGAGTTTAGGCTTTGATACCACTTGTTGCCCAGATAGACAACCCAAGAGAGGGGAAGAATTGGGTTTTAAAATAATTTTGCAATTAAAACTTTTGTGGATGACTAATTAATACTTTTGCAAGATGTTTAATTAGTGCTATGTGCTATGAGTGAAATGAGAGTAAGAGAGAGAGACACAAGCAATCACAAACATAATGTTTTTATAGTGGTTCGGAGCTAACCCTTGCTCCTACGTCCACTCCCCAAGTCTCACTTGGGAATTCACTATAACTCCTAGGATTACAGCCGGTTGTTTTACAAGCTCACAACCTAACTTGTTGTTTTACGAGGTCACAATGAACTCGGTCGGTTTTCCCAGGCTCACCGACTAGAACCACCCGATTATTTTTCCGGGATCACAATCGAACCCTTACACGTTGGTTTTACCCTTGGCTCACCAACCAACCTCTACACCCTTGATTCAATCCCCCGATTGAATCAAGTGACAAGAAAACAGTTTATAAAGAATACAGAAATAGCTTCTTGAAAAGCAAATATAAACAATATAACTAAAGAAGAGTTAGAAGCCCTCAAACAGATTTTTGATTTGAGGAAGGAGGCTTCTCGAACTCTCCAATCTCCTCGTGAGTGGGAATAAGATTTGCTGTCAGATGAGGAGCCTTGAATGCGAGGAAGACGTTGGGAGTATGGACTTCAATGCTCTTCTTCCTTCTTTCTCTTGTATTTTCTCTAGAGAGGCTTTGGTAGGTGAAAATCACTTTTGCTTTGAATGGAGTCTCTAGTTCCTACCTTGCTACAGTCCTCTGTGGCTATTTAAGCCATTCCCCATGGAAACTAGCCGTTAGACTCACTTTTCTAGCCGTTATGCACACTCTGCACATCCTGACAATGTTTCCGTTGGGGTCGGAGTCGACTCGCGGGATCTGGAGTCGACTCGTGTTTTTCTGGAGTCGGCTCGGCAACTGTTTCGGATTTGAATTAAAGTGACCTACTCGACTGGGAGTCGACTCGACTTAACCTGGAGTCGACTCGCCAAAAACTGGAGCTGACTTGGCATTTTTGGAGTCGGCTCATCCCATCAAATCCGCAGAGCTATTTTTCAACTTGGCCCACTCAAGTTGACTCGGAAATTCTGGGAGTCGACTCGGCGCTCAGAGTCCGAACTCCCGATCTTCTGTCTTTTGGCTCGTCCAGTCTTGGAGTCGACTCGAACTGCTCCGGAGTCGACTCGGCTCTCAGTTTTCGAAACACTGCCTTTTGTCTTTTTGATGTAGCGCTGCCTTGGAGTCGACTCGAGCTGTCTTGGAGTCAACTCGGCTCTCAGAGACAACAGTTTGGTCTTCTGTCTTTTTGGGGTCGCGCTGTCTCGGAGTCGACTTGCGCATTGCGGGAGTCGACTCGGATCTCAGTGTCCGAAAACTGCTCTCTGACTTTTGCCTTGTATTACACTGAGAGTCGACTCTTGTTTTCTTTGGAGTCGACCTACCAGCCATCGGAGTCGACTCGCGTTCCTCAGGAGTCGACTCGGCTCTCAGGGTCAAAAATCGCTCTCTGACTTTTCTGTCTGTAACTCCCTGGAGTCGACTCATACTACCCTGGAGTCGACTCGGCTAGCATCGGAGTCGACTCGCGCACTCCAGGAGTCGACTCGCTGACAGGTTTTGAATTGTGTCTTTCTGTTCATCTGTCTGTTCTCAGTCGGAGTCGACTCGTAATGTTCCAGAGTCGACTCGAGCCCGTGCCAGTGCTTCTGATATGCTTGGAGCCGACTCGTAATATCCTGGAGTCGACTCGAGTCTCAGTTTATGGTTCATATAGACTTCTTAACTTATCCAAATTGTCTTGAACCAAATCTAGAGACTCTTAACCATAAATTTACAGGGATATCACTGAAACACTAGATTGAATTCATTAGTAATCATAAGATATACTCAAATGCTTTGAGCTCATCAAAATCAAATAGGGTTACAATCAATCACTCCACAATATTCATACAACATATTCATATTTTATTAAAAATAGATGCAAAGTTATCTTGTAGATATTAGACAGTTTGATTCTTGTATTTTGATCCTATTCTCAAATTTGTTATGAGTTGAAATTGTTGTTTCTACATTCATCTTTAGGTGAAAGGAATAAAAGCCACATGCCTTAACTAAACCTTTTGTAATTCAATTTAATTTTAATTATATTATTGATTAGATAAATTATAAATTTCAAACATATTAATTTTTTGGGCATTTCAAATAATTCTAACTTGGTAGGTAGTTTGTTTACCAAATACATGCATTTTAGAAATGTAGTTATTAAATAGCAAAATTTTGCTGCCAATGGCTTTTTTTAATCATGACGTACTCAATATGGGACAAAGAATATCATCATCCCATCTGTTCCATTAATAAATAAATCTCATAGTAAAATTTTTGATTAAATATTAATTACAATACAAACATGTTGTCCCACCTTCTGTACAAACCAAGAAGTGAAAAATAAATACCTTGATTAAGACGTAAGCAAGCCCTGGCTTCAATATAATGGCTCAAATATTTTATAAAGGGACACAGGCAGGCGCGCTATATAAAGAGTCATCCCCCTTCGAGAGATCGGAGAACGGGTTCTCTCCAAGCTAAGGCTGCAAATGGATCGGCTCAGATCGATCCGATTCGACTCTGTAGTCCCAACCAAATTTAAATTTTAAAATCTGCAAGCCTGAATCGAGTTTTAAAATTGGATCCAAACTATTTTTTGGATTGGGTTCTACAATTAGACCTAAGCCATTTTTTAGGTCGGATCTGATTTTACGAAATCTGGATTCGATCCTACCTGGCCCATTATTTTTTTTGGATTTATTTCGAATTTACTGACTCTGGACCCGATTCCGACCCGAACTGAAGAGCCGAACCCGAAATGGAGCGTTATAAATTGGAATCACAGCGCCAGAGTTTTCTTCTCCCGAGTCCCTATCGCCATTCCGAGCGCCGCCTCTTCCGAGCGCCTCCTCCGAGTCGGGTCGACCCGTGACCAGCGATGAAGCGGTAGTTCATGGCGTATGGGTTGTTGGTGGAGATGAAGTGGAATGAGAGGAGGGGGACGGTGAAGAGCGCGACGAAGCAGTTGATGCCGGAGCACTGGTCGGGGCTGAATATCCTCCACCATTTGACAGAGCCATAGGCCAGGATCATGGCGACGTAGAGCGGGACTACCGTCGTGAGGACGTGGTAGAGATCGGCAGCTGTGATCATCCTGTCGACGAGGTTTGGAAGAGAAGTTGGAGAAGAGAATGAGCTATCGATTTGGCTTCAAACGACAGAGCAAAACAGAAGGAAACCCAAACGCCGAGCTCTCAAGCTTTTGGTTTAACTCGGGACAGGTAGAGCAGCAAGAAAGCCAGAGAAGCAGACCCAAGATGGTTTCTTTAATGAATGGGAGCTATCTCAGATATGTTCTTGTGCCAGAAGAAGAAGAAGAAGATGACAGGAGCTCCACATAGCTGTGCTCTGCTTCAGAATCTCTTGGGCCCAGAAGAGAGAGAGAGAGAGAGAGAGAGAGAGAGAGAGAGAGAGGACCGCTGGTTTGAGTTGGAAAGAAGGTGGCTTGTCTAATCAGTCATATAGATAAAAAATAGTGTGGTATGAAATTTGGCTTGTAGATCGCCTTAGTTAGAAGTCATGGGTCATCTGTTCTTACTGGAGGTCAATTTCTCCTCGAGGGATTAGGCAATCATCCATGGAGGGTTCTCTGTTACTCTTCTACCACCTCTCTCTCTCTCTCCCTCCCCCGTCCGCCTTCTCCTTGTCTCTCTGTGTGTGTGTATATATATATATTGAGGCGATGATGGTGGGTGAGTCGCAAGGGTTATTATTCTTCTTCGCCTCTTCTTCTCTAGCGATCGGCGAGGCGGCTCTGGAAGGTCTGTGGTTCGCAGGCAACCGATCTGCAGTCCTTGCTAGATGGAGAGGCGGCCCAAGGAGAAGAAAAGGTGATAACTTCCGATTCAAGAATCCCTCTGAGCCTCCGATCACTAGTTCTCGTTCCTTTTCTTTATCAGGATTACATGGTCTTCTCTTTCTTTTTCTTGTTGTTGTTCTTGTTTCAGGTGGGTAATGGCCATGCCGTTGTGCTTTCTCTCTCTCTCTCTCTCTCTCTCTCTCTCTCTTTCTTGCTTTATTCTCTCTTGCTCTTCTTCTTGTTCTCTGTTTTACGAATGCGGAAAGCGGCACCCTTTTTTTGCTCTTCTTCTTCTCTCTTACCCTTTCTTCTGAGGTTCTCGGTTCCCATCTCCTAGCTGGCTTTCTCCTCGGGAGAGGAGGTTACTCTCCTAGCACCTCCTCTCTCTCCCTCCCTCCTTCTCCTCCTCCTCCTCTTCTTCTGTGTATATACGTGGAAGCGATGATGATGGGTGAGTCGTCAGGGTTTATTATTCTTCTTATCTTCTTCTTTGCATGCCTTCTTCTCCAGCCACTGGCGAGGCAGCTATGGAAGGTCTGTTATTCCGCAGGCAACCGATCTAGAGCCACTGCTAGATGGAGAGGCTACAGAAGGACGAGAAAAGGTGATAACTTCCGGTCGATTCAAGAATCCCTCTGAGCCTTCGAACCCTAGTTTTCGCTAGCTTTCTTTACCAAGATTAGATGGTCTTCTCTTTCTTCTTCTTCTTGGGTAATGGCCATGCTGATGTGCTTTCTTTCTCTCTCTCTCTCTCTCTCTCTCTCTCTTTCTTCTCTCCTGCTCTTCTTCTTCTATGTTTTGCGAATTTGGAAAGCGACAATTCTTTTTGAGGTTTATATGAAGAGGCTGTAATGATTCCTCGGCGAGGGTTTTGCTGCATTGCTGTGCGAAAGATGGGTATGTCTAACGGGATGGCGATCTTGGATGGCCTGCTACCTTTCTGCAGGCAACCGTTTGCGCCCGTTTTGGTTTAGCTGCAGAGAGTTTATGGAATGTAAATTGTGAATCTGAGGCTCCTCTTCCTCTTCCCCTTCTTCTTTTTTCCAATTTCTGTTTTTTTCGAGATTTTAATTTTCTTGAAGGTTTCTTTGATTTTTTTTTACTGGTCTTCTGATAAGTTGTTCCTACGGCTTCTCAAAGATTTCATATGATATGGAGGAGGCTGATGAAAAAGTGGGGGTAATGCTCCAAGTACCCAAATCCTCAAATTTACTATTTTGGTTATTGAAAATTAGGGACTATAGGCTTGGCATTAGGGTTTATAACAATCAGGGGGCTTATGCCTGCTCCATCCAAGGAAAGATTCCAGTTCCTCTCTTGACCGGTAACAAGGGATTTTGTTCTTCTTTGCATTCCATTTTTCTTCATTATTCCTTCCTTTTTTTCCTTTTGTATTATGCGATATAATGAAAAATGACAGCTTGAAAAGTCTCTTATTCCATCATACAGATTTTGATGGAAAAATTTTATGTTACCGTATGAAGCTGCTGTACTAACTGGAGCTTGTTTTTCTCTACACTGCTGAAGGAGCCACAGCAGCTGCATGAGAGTTTCTCTAGAGCTGGTACATTACCTGCTTCCCTTGAATTTTCTGAAGTTTTTTCCCGATTCATGACATCTCGGTTAGAAAAGTGGACTTATGCTTGGAAGTTGAGGAAGTTTTGGCTTTAAACATCTTAATATTACTTTGTGATTTTCATCATGTAAAACATATCCTATCAGTTTTTTAAGCAATTGTGTTTGCTGCTAAATATAAAGTCAGCGTAGTCTTATAATCCTTTGTATCAAAAAAGAATGGCAGGTGAGTTCCTTTATACTTTCTTTACAGTATCTGTCCTTTTGATGTCTGCTAATGCAACTCCAAACTATTAAGCATTCGTTATTCTTTATTCTAAGCATCTCCTTCCAAGATATACTAGAGCCATGATCAGGACAGTCTCATTTTTATACCCTCTAATGTTCTTACACACTCTTTATTTCCCAGCATTCTAAATAATATAACATTGTCTGCTTTTTTTCAGATATGATAGTATTCATGACAAGTATCAAGGTTAGATTTAATTCAAGATCAGATTTGAGGCAATAAATGAGTAAAATATTCCGATCGAGTTCACAATTGAAGGTAGGGGCTACTTGTATAGCTAATGACCTAATCCTTCAGCAAGCAGGGAAATCTACTGCACTCTAGGAGAAAGAAGGATAGCAAACAGACAGAAAATTTATTAATGCATTTCAAAACCAAAGAACCATAAAAGATAGGTTCCCACGATATAGAACTAGAAATATAAATATAGGGTTAGAAAGTCATCTTATCTTTTTGCCAATGCTAAAGAGCATCACTTGGTTAAAAATTACTATGAAAAATCCCTTGTTGACTGTTTATTTATCAGCAATAGGTGGGTCATACAGACTATTAAAAAATGTAATAATCTTATATAGTGCAGCTTGGTGAGTTGGAAACTATCCAATATGTTGCTTTAATTATAGTCTCCTAGGGCTCTCATGAATTCTGTTTAGTATCCTCTATTCTCCTCCACATGCATTTGCATTTTTACTGCTTGCCTCATGCACCTCTTGGCTCTCCTAAACAAAAAGAGTCCAAAGTCAAGAAAATGCAGCTTGCAATAGACAACAAGCAAGCAGCTCCAGTAAGGAATCTCTATTTGATGTAGGGCATTTCACAGAAAGGAGCCAACTAGGGTATTTAGAAGGAAGGCAGAGGACAAAAATGAGTTAGTAGTGGTGGATAAAGAGTAAAGTTGGTTTAAAAAGCCAAGGATTAGACAAAGTTCAGAAAAAGAAATGTTATTTACAGAGCTGCTGAACACGGGGTCACTCCTGCAGATTAAACCTATGAGAATAGGTTTAGATACAATTCATGTCAGCTCTAAAAAAATACATGGATAAAATATTCTAATCAAATATGGAGGTAGTCTCTATAGCCCAAGGTTCACAATCTCGATCAGAAACCCATCCCACTACAATGCTGGTATAGTATCGGTACATCCGATATAGGGGTTGGTTTGGCATACCGAGATTCGGTAAGCCCCCCATATCAAGTCTTGCTCCGGTATCAGTATGGTATGATACACCCAGCACAGGATGGTAAGTATAGGTATTGCGAACCTTGCTGCATCCTAATTACCTAATCTTATAGAAACCATAGAAATCCATAATCCGTTGCTCTTTAGGAGAGAGAAGAGAAGAAAGACCAGAAAATCCATTAACTCACATTCAAAAACTAAAGAACTGCAGCAAACAAGGACCTTTCATCATTGGAGAGCTTATTGAATTTTCCAAGTGTGCAAGCCTTTTGCTTATTCCTGTATGTACTGATTTCCATTTTAAGTTGTGCTTAAAAGGTTCTCTGTTTAATACAAACAATGTCATGTATTATATTCTAGTATTATTTGTAACTGAGTGATGCTAGGGGTTGATAAGGGCATTTTGGTTCCAAATGGTCTTCTGTCACTTCTACTATGATGCTCTTCCCTTATTTTGTGGCTTTTATAGAAATGTTTACATCATAGCCACTAGTTTAATTTCATAATTTTTACATGCCTTTGATGGCTGGCTGTCAACCGATTGTCAAACCACCACCTTTTTCATGAGGGCTCGGGATCAGTAATGGTAGTAAGACAAGGCTTGATGTTTATGGTTACGTTTGTACCTACTCATTTTTGCCCTTTTTCGAGTCATTCCATCCTGATTAAACTATATCTGCTCAATATAGGTTCAGATTTCCATCCTTGTAATTCTCTCACTTGACCTTGTCTAATCAGTTTTCTTGAATTTGTTCACCATATCACCAGTTGGAGGTGTCCATTTCCTTGTCTACTTCTTTAGCATTGTTTCTCCAAGGTCGCTTCCATTTGTCTTTTATGGCTTTAGAGCTCTCTAGGGTCACTCAAATCATTGGTTGCTTCCCCTGATTTATTTGCATTCACTCTGTTCCTCTTCATTCTTGCCGTTTGGCACTTGGTGTTCTTGTGTCTCTTCACCTTTTGAGAGTTTCTCTAGCCCTTCTACGCTCACACAAATTAACATCTAGATACATATGTCGATGTTACATATCGCTATAAATCAAGGATTGAACTAGCATGTATCAATTCCTCTGTTGGTTAGGGCAGCACATTATCCCTTTGCTCTTGCTACCTCCTTGCACAATTCCAGTGTCTAGATATAGGCTTCTATTTTTATTTGAATTGGAATAATCTACCAGGTATTGAATTACTGCTTATCATGTCCATGCCAATGACATTCCGGCAGGATGGTGCAGCATACCGTAAATTTAGCATGCATTACAATGAAGAAGCAAGCAAATTTGTGAAGGATTTGCACTAAGATACTCTAGTAAATTCTCTCGACCAACTGATTTGAACTGCTTTATATTATTATATATACGTCTTCAATAAAAAAAAAGTTTTTAGCTAGTATTTAGCATCATAAATCATCCCAACTTCAACAATAAAATATATAGTTTTATAGAAATTACAAACTTCAGCACATCTTTCCCCAGTTACATCAAGCACCATCCATTTGAGGGGAAAATTAATGAGTGTGATATGTCTAATTCTTTACTTGGGCATGGACTTGTACAGTTTCTGTTGCATAGCTGCTCCACCAAAATATCTCTAGATGTAACACACTTACGATGCTGCCTACATTAGGATATCACTTTAGGAGGCCTCTAAGTCATGCTCCCAACATTCTCAAATTATGTGTTTTGAATTATGTGGAAATGATTTTCAAGTATTGGTTTGAAGATGGCTCTTTGTCTGGGTCCCTTCTCAATATCAAATCTTCTATAGCTAGTGTTTTTGACCATGACATCTGCATAAGAAAAATAGGCATTGTTTTTATAATTATTATCCGAGTTTCTTGTGTCTGCTGTGGCCATAACAGAAAGTTTTTATAAATTGTAGTTGATAGGAATTAAAAAGTGGATACTTATACAGATACCACTATAACTTTATGTTTCCAGAAATCATGTTTTAGTAAATATTTTGTCAGTTTTCAGCAAATGCTTTGATTTATAGTATACTGATCTTGTACTGTCATACTGTATTTATAATTGACCAGTAGGTCATAACTTGTTTCTCTGGGATGCTGATGAATGAGTGGAGGGAGTTCAATATGTTTTACTGGAAAGTATGCCATTTTTGATCGAACAAAATACTACCTTTGAGATTCCATTTTCATTGATACCTTTTCAGCAGATTCAAAATAGCTGCAAATTATCACCCTTGATTAGATCAAATTACACTTTCGTATGATTTTAATCTCAATTTCTCTCATCTTAACAAGATAACAAATCGAAACTCTTCGATGAACTGCATTTGATGCACAAATGCTTCATTGATATTCTCACAAAAAAATATTTTCTTGAGAAATACAGTGGGAGTATCATCCTGAGTCAAACTTGGGATGTCTGCCTTGACGAGTGGGATGCTACCAACTGAGATAAGTTTGGTCGACAATGTTTTTCACAAAAGATGAATCATCTTGGAGGTTCTTTGTTTGGCTCTGTCTACAGCATAGTCGAGGCATTTGCATGTTGGCATTTGGTGGATATAAATTAAAATTTCTGTTGATAAGCTTATGTTTAGCTCTTCTTTGCTTTATGCATAACTGGTTTGTTTCAGCCAGAAGTAGATCTTTGGCTGTCAATGGAGGATGTTAATGCAGTCTATGTTGTACATAAGGGGAATATTATTTCCATTTACCGAACCTTAAGTGAATGTCAAGCTCAAGTTAGCTCTTCGGTAGGCATCTTTGATGCCATTAACTTTATGGAGCTGTTATTTCTTTTTTTTTGTTGTTTTTTTTCATGTTCTGTTTCTTGTAGTGTAAAGCACTGTGAAGGTTTCCTTTCTTTGATCTTTATATTCCTTGATGGGTTCAAGTGTCACTGTCCTTATATTTTGCTAGAAGATATGTTCTTTCTGGTCTTTTAAGTTTCAGCCGTTGCAAGAGTTGATATGCTCCACTCATTATTCATGTTAACTTTTTGCAGCTGCCATTATATTGGTCTGAGCTTATTAGAGGATTAGGCATGATCAACATTTGAAAACTACAAGATGATATTTATTTGAAAACTATAAGAAGATGATATTTGGAAAAAAAACATATATGCTTGATGCAAAGAGTTCAAACTCATTCTGAAAAAACTAAGAAATATTTGCTTGGATCAACTTACTAAGAACATGACATGGAGTTTCATTTAACTAGGGCAAGTAATTGGAGACATGATAGACTTGGGCAGACTCATTCATGTTTTTCTCTTAAAGCTAGATTTACAATAACTCGCCTTAGTCATGAATCAGATCATTCAGTTTTCTAACTTCCCCTTCATGAAGCTAAAGACAACTGTATTAGTGTGACTTGCCAATAAAGGAAAGGAAGGACGAGAAGAAAATGTTCATGGTTTTGACTCTTTGCTCCAAAGATATCATATTTTCTTATGGAATCTTTAATCTTATACTATTCTGTATATTCATATGTTCTTTCATGTGTGTGCTTCGTTATCTATTTCTTTATGATAACTGTTGTTTTTGTCCAAATCTTCAATTATGTCCTTGGATCCAAGATGCCTCTTGAAAGCTTTATCTAGTCTTTGTTCTGCTTTTTTTCCCTTCATTGTCATCTTTGCTTTGTTTTAAAATCAACTTATATGGCTTTGTTTGGTTACAAACTTTGAGGACTAGGAAGCTGCAATGTATTGAGTCTAACAAAATATACTAGGTAACTAAATGTTCCAAATTTGGAGTGCTACGTGCTAGTGCTATGTGGGATGAAAGAAGAGCTAGATTGGACAAAAGAGGAGTGAGACCTTCACATGTGTATCGTAAAAGCTAGTTCTACTGAAAGTTTTGAGATCAGTTTATGATCTGGCTAGGAACATTCTGAGCGGCAGGTTTTCTAGAAAGCAAAAAAGCAAAGCAAAGAAAGGAAAAAAGGAAAAAACTTTAAATCAAGCACTTGACGATGTAGGATGACCTTGTAGAGATTTCCATGATAAATTTTCTTGATGTTCAGGATTCACTACTCTAGGAATTTGGTCTAATGGTTTTCAAATGCCGACTTTCAAAATTATGTTCAAGTTATTAAATTTATAAAAGGTTGTTGTCAATCATTTGAGTTAAATTTTTATAAATTATTAAACAACTATTGTCCATCTTGCCTGGAGAGGCGAGCTTTGGCGCAATGGTAAGATTGTTCCATTGTGATCTAGAGGTCATAGGTTTGAAATACGGAATAGTCTCTCCACATGTGGGGGTAGGGCTACATATATCTTACCCTCCCCAGACCATGCGATGGCGGGAGCCTCATGCACCGAGCTGCTCTTTTTTTTATTGTCTATCTTGCAAAGAAGGTGATTCTTGCTTTGGTGGTTCGTTAATTTAATCAATTTTTTTTTCCCAATAGGTATGTGATCCTGCTGTCAGTGTATTTAAGGGTTACACTTTGCATAAAGAAACAGAGGAATATCTTGCTTCTCGCGGGCTTAAAAATGCTTTGTACTCCATTGATGCAGATGATGTAAAAGAAGATTTGTTTAGCAATCTTGTGCCTTGTTGTTTCCAGGTAAAACACTCGAACATAATTAGTGTCAAAAATATCATTTTGATAATCCTTATGTCCGATCAATTTTGATGCTTATCTGAAGTTTAGTAACTTGTGTTAGATGATTTTGAACCATTTCATTGTTGAAATTGCTAGTTATGTATATTTCAATATTGGACCTCTTTTTCTTCACATGGCAACATCATAAGAAGAACATGCCTATTTCAAAGGAATATGGTGATTGGAGAGCGTATGTTTAATGGAGCCCATAATGGCATGGAATTGTGCTCTTTCCTCTTTTTTGCACGGTAATTCCTCTGCCTGATTTCTGAGATTGACCTTTTATCTACTTCACAGTTTCGTACAAATTGTAGTTCCATATATTTGGCAAACTATGGAAGGTCAAAGATTTAAGATCCTTCAATTTTCTAGCTCACTTGTTCTCTTTATTTTTATTTTTATTTTTATTTTTTTACTCACTCTCATCTGCATGTTTCTGTTGTTCCACAGGATGTAGTTGGATCTAGTTCTTTCTCGACTGAATCCTCAAAGCAACATCTCAATCTAGGGGATCCTGTTGTGGCACAACCAATATCTTGCAAACCTGTAGGTTATGTTATTCCAATGTTTGCATCTTGTGAAATTGTGGTCCTTGTGCTCGAGAAATTCTGCCAATATCTGTTCAGGTCATTCTTGAGCGATGTGTATGAAGATGTGCCTTTGGTTGACATTGGTTTTGCCAAACGGTTTCATGTTAATAATGAACATGCTTATATTGCAATTTGTTACTAATGATAATAGGGTGCAGTATCTTTATTCTAGTTTGCTTATTTAAATTCAATGTTTTAGGTTGATGAACATATTAGTTCTTTCTACTCGACAGTATGTACAAATATTGTACAATCATGAATTTGGTAAAAGGTGGAATGTCAAATATTAATAACCTTCATTTTTCTAGCTTTCTTCTTTTGGCTCACATTCATCTGCATCTTCTTGTTCTTCCGTAGGATGTGGTTGGGATCCAGTTCTATCCCAGTTGAATGTTCAAAACAACAATAGAATTATGGGTATTCAATTGAAGTGCAACCAATATCCCACAAACATGCAAGTTTATGTTATCACCAATGTGCAAATTTTGTGGATTCATGATTTTTGTACTTGAAAAGCATCTTTTAATATCTGTAAGGGTCATTCTTCAAGGATGTGTGAACAAATGTGCCTTTTGCTGAGCTTGATTTTGCCAAATTTTTCTATATTCAAGTGAATGTGTTGCTTCTCCAGATGCTTGATTTCTTTCCTCCTTTCTTCTCCTTCTTATTTTCTTTCTTTCTTTCCTTCATTCTTCTCTCCGACGACAAACCGTCGGAACCGAGCTCGGCTGCTTGTTCTTCTCTCCGACGGAGACGGGGATGGGGACGGGGACGGAGATGGGGATGGGGCGGGCTCGGGCTCGCCGCTCTGGCTCGGGCTCCGTGCCTCCGCGCAATGTGGACCGTCCAACCCGTGTCGCCGTTTATCCACACTTTGTTCTTGCTCCAAATAAAGCAATGATAAGTGCTTAATAATCTATAATTTACTTATCTTTCCATAGCACTTATTAATGTTTTTAAACTGATAAATATATATTTTACCATAAAATTAAATAAACATGGAAATGAATTTAAAATATGGTAAGAGATAAATAATTCTTTTCTCAAAACAGACTCTAAACTTGTCTCTCTCCTGGTTATAATCTTTCATGAAAACATATAAGGAGGAGATTGTGTTGACCCGATTTGGTAACCTGATGGAGTTGTAATCAAGCTAAGGTTATAATTAAATGGGTTTTGGTCCTGATTCGACCGAAAGTTATAATTAATTATGTATGGGGCAAAGGTTTGATTAACCCTTTTTATTAGGTCACGGTCCGGTTTTTAGTCGTGTCTGGTCGAGTTCGATCTGAAGCAGCTTAGCAAGAATTAAATTTAAATGACAATGGGCTCAAGGACAAGTCAACCATCATAACCCACCTCAAACCCAAAGTCAATTCCCAACCAATTCGTTATCTGCCTTCATATAAAATTTATAATAATAATAATAACTAAATATTCACGATTCACTGTTCATATGAACAGTGTCCAGTTCAAACACTGTTCATAAGAACAGTGTTAAAAATAAATAAATAAATAAAAAAACAAAATGCCGAAAACACTGTTCATATGAACAGTGTTCGTGAAAACACTGTTCATGTGAACAGTGATAGAGAAAAAAATAAATAATACATAATAAATAAATTAAAAATAAAAAAATAAAAAAAATTGGGAATCCACTGTTTATCTTCTTCCTCCCGCAGTGCATCACGGCCGTCCATGGCGTCCTCCCATCGATCCTCCGATCAGCCCCTCCCAGCAGCCGAGATTCATGGCATCGTCTTCATCCCCGAGTATTCCGCCATCCGCCGGTGCAGCCAGCGACCACTCCTCCGCGATCCCAGCCGTCGGCATCCGTCTCTAGCGCCGTCCACGTCGTCACCCGAGATCCAGCCATTCTCCCAGCGTATCACGCCATGGATCCGGCCACCTTCTTCTTCCGCTCCTCCCAGCATTGCGCCCCAACCGCTCCACGGATCACGCCGAGACCCAGCCGCTCCACGGATCTATAGCCCACAACCCAGCCTCCCATTTCTCAACGTCTTCGTCCGCGATCTGCCCTCCGGTATCACGCCTCGGAATCAGCCACCCGTGATATCTTCTCCCTTCCCAAATGAGCACTCCGGACAGCTATAAAAGGAGGAGGGTGGCCATCGGCTGGGGGGAGCTGGGTTCGAAAGAAAACGGGGGGGCGCTCGGTTTTGGGGAGAGATGCTCTGTTCGGGAGAAAAGAAAAGAAAAGAAAAGGAGGGGGGAGAGAATATTTTGGGTATTTTGGGAACAGCGGTAGCGGAAGATTTTTATATGAAGATGAAAGGCCGTCCGGAAACCATGCGCGGCTGAGCATCTAGTCTAGGGCTGGATGAAGCCCTAGCAATGTAACAGGGCATTGTAGTTCTTACTCTTTTAATCTTTTTGGAGTTTGTTTAAATTCTCATTCTCAATGAAAAATTATTTTATGATGTTTAAACCTTGAGCATGCCATTTACTATTCATGTTTGCTAAAGTAGTCTAAGATGATCCATGCCTAGGAAGATGAGATGTGCTACACCCTAGATTAGCATACTTAGGTAGACACTTCATGCTATACCGAAGATGGATCTTTCTAAAACTCTTTATGTTTTTATTTTAAAAGGCTTGTAGCCAATTTGCATGCCTCTCCAAAAGATAAAAATTAAGAACACAACCCCTAATGCAATGATATGCGGTGGATTCCAAATCCTAGATCCCTCTACTCTGATAAACTCCAATTTGCACTCATAGATTAATTCAGTATAATTAAGTTAGCAAACTCTTCTTCTTGATTTATTTTTAAAAGAAAAATAACTTGTCTCCAATCCCTGTGGACCGACACCCGTAATCACTATCCTACAGGATACGTGCTATTGCGTGGTTTATTTTCGAAATTGAAAGAACCGATCAATTTTTAGCGCCGTTGCCGGAGATTGCTAGCATAGTTATTTTTCTTATTAAAAAAATTATTTAAAAATTAAAAAAAATTGTAAAAAAAAAATTTCTATTATTGTTACTTTTCTTATCTTCTTTTTCTCCCTTACTAATTTTTATTTATTTATTTATTTTTTTTATCAGGAATCGAGGAAAAAAAAATTTGGGATGATCAAAAGGAGAACTGCTGGAAAAGAAATGCTGTAGAGGTTTAAAAAAAAAAATAAATTGCTGGAGAAATTCTCTTTGGTAACCTCTAAACTTTTCTTATTTAAATTAATTATTGGCTTGAAATTTTGTGGTGATTGTTTGATTTTAATTATAGCAAAATTGTGAATGCATGCTTGATACACATACACAAATCAATTTGCACATAGTAAGGGCAATCACCCCAACAAGATAAGAGCCGGATTTCATCACCGGACTCTTGCCCAACTTAGGTGAACTCAATCTCACATAGTGTCATCTTTAATTAAAATCAATTAGACGTTGGCCCCTAGGGACATTCGAGCTCAATAGGACGAAGATCACCGAAGGTTGCACCAATTTCGCTCTGTGGCTTAGTTGATGTCTAGGCAAGCTTTGTCCCTATAAGGGAGACAGTTCATCTGTTCGAGGCAAGTGGGTTTTAAGTGGGACCTTTGCGAACGCATCGTGACCCCTCCACTTACCTGGGAGCTTACCTGGTCAACTCGGTTCATTAGACCGGATTGGAGGCTTAGGTGCCCTCTTCAAACCAGTTAGGAGCTGTCTAGTGATTTTAGGACAAAGACTAGGATTGATATGCTTTTCTCTTTTATTGCATGCTTGATTAATTGAGTACTAGTGTATGCACGATAGTCGTTCTAGAGTACAAAACCTATTACCTTTTGACCCTGAAATAGAACGAACCCTTAGGAACATTCGAGCTAAGATCAAAACATTAGGATCATCCCCACCTCTTAAGATGGCTGAAGAACAACCCAAACTCCTGAGGGAATACTTTACTCCCACTATTTACACTTCCCCATCTTGCATTCGATTACCTGAGGTAGCAGCTGTACAATATGAAATAAAATCTAGTGTGATCCAAATGCTTCCATCTTTTTATGGGCTCACCAATGAAGATCCATATAAACACCTAGATGAATTCCTTGAGATTTGCACCACTGTCAAGATTCAGAATTTCACTGATGATGCTCTGAAACTTAGATTATTCCCCTTCTCCCTTAAAGATAGAGCCAAGCAATGGTTGAATTCTTTAGAAGCCAACTTGATTCATTCCTGGGGTCAAATGCAACAAGAATTCTTAAAAAAATACTTTCCCATAGGAAGAACGAACCAGTTTAGACGTGCTATCACAAGCTTCTCTCAAACTGAGGGAGAAGAATTTCATGAAACTTGGGAGAGATTTCGGGACCTAATCCGTAAATGCCCACATCATCAAATACCTAAGTGGCAGCTAGTGCAATGCTTCTATGACGGATTGCCTGAACGAAACCGTCAGATGATTGATGCCGCATGTGGGGGGACATTCATGCTTCAAAATGAGCATGAAGCATGGAAATTATTTGAAAATCTAAATGAAAACTCCCTCCACCATGCTTCATGTTCTCGTCAAGCACCCCCGAGTTCTCAAAGAAAAGGGACCATTTGTGAAATAAGTCATTCTATGGACCTGTCTAGCAAGGTAGATGCATTGTCTCATAAGATTGACCAACTGATGATAGGTGGGCATTACATGAACTCTTCCCAAGCACAAGTGTGTACTATTTGTTCTAGCCCATCCCACCCTATTCATGAGTACCCTTCAGCACCCCAATTCCCCGAACTCGTGCAAGAACACATCAATGCTGCTCAAACATTGCCTAGACCGGGTAATGACCCATTTTCCAATACATATAACCCGGGATGGCGAAATCATCCAAACTTTTCTTGGAAGCAGCAAGCTTCGAATACTGCCCAACCTTATTTCCAAAACTTTCCAAACCCTCAGAATTTTCAAACCCCACAAAATTTTCATCCCTACCGTCCCTCGACTCAATTTCAACACACTCCTCCTCCACCCCAAAGAAACACAGCCTTTGAGGAGAAAGTGTTGAACGCCCTTCAAGGTTTGGAAACCATTACACAATTAGTGCACTCTCATACGCAATCAATCGCCAAGCTAGAATCCCAAATGGGTCAACTAGCTAATGCACTAAACAAGCGAGAGGAAGGAAAGCTTCCAAGCCAACCACTAAGTAATCCTAGGGGACAATACATGGCTCAAGAAAATCAACTAAATGCAATTCATCATGAACAAGCCAATGCTTTGACTACCCTAAGGAGTGGACGTGTAGTAGACAATAAGATTGGGGAGGACAACAATAAGAAAGATGAAGAAGAAGATAGAAATGTGTCAAATGAAAAACCTTCTTCTTCTTCTTCACCTAGTCCACCTTCTGCCAAAACTCATATCCCAAAGGCCCCATATCCTGAAGCTCTTAATTCACCCTCTCCCTTTGGCAAAAAGGGAACTTCACTAGAGGAAATAATGGAGGTTTTCAAACAAGTGAAAATGATGGGGACATCAGCTAGGTCCCCATTTTATTTGCATATTTGCTTATTGTTATTTCTGGGTTTATTTGTGTTTTAGGATTTATTTGGGGTTTATTTTATTCTGGGCTTATTTGCATTTTAGGGCTTATTTGTGGAGAATTATTTTATGTAAGGGGTTTATTTTAATTGTTCTTATGGGGCCCTATTTAAAGGGAACTTTATGTTGATTAAGGTTTTAATGAAGAATTAAAGATTTCTTTCCCCCACGTTTCCTCTTCTTCTCTTCTCCTCCCTTCTCCTTCTTCTCTTCTTCTTCCTCCTTCTCTTCCCCTCTTCTCCTTCTTCCATTTAAAACTTGGTCCGGCATCAACTTGGTATCAGAGCCGTCGGCTTTGCCCCTGCTGCCAAAGCCACGAGCCAGATTATCTGCCAACGCCCGGGGTCTAGCTTTTCTCTCTCTCGGTTCTCACCAGAGGCAAAGGGAAACCCTGTCTGCGTGCCCTTTCCCACCAGCCGTCACCACCGTGAACACCTCTACCACCCACCGCCAGACCACCGGTGGTTCTTCTGCGGTCTCCCAGAAGTTAAGCCGTAGCCGTCCGGGATCAAGCGTCACAGGCAAACAGCAAAAAAAAAAAAAAAAAAAAAGTCTGCAGCCGAGAGAGAAGAAAGAGCCACAGTCCCTGCGCCGGATTTCCCCCTCGCGTCCATCTGACTTGATCCCTCGGTCGTCGCCGTTGCCCCACCACCTGCAACCACCGGCAGCCGGTGTATGGCCGATCGTCGCCGGATTCCCGGATTCCTGTGGCCGCACGAATATTACGCCGTACGTCGACCACGGACACCGGAGCGCGTCGAAGGGCCACGTGTGACTCCCGCTGCCGGAAAGAGGAAGAGCGTCGCCGACCTGTTCTCGACCTTGTCCCTCGGCCCTGTCGACGCACCCGTCGACCACCGCGCACAAGGAAATCCCGGCCACCACCACGACCAGCCGCCGCCGACAACGGAGCCACTGTCACCGTTCCTTCGGCCGCTCCGCAACCACCGCCGAAGCGGCCGGAACGCCCTCCCGAATCGATCGGGAGGTTGAAGAAGGAGTTACGGTAACGGGTCAGTTGTAAACCCGTTACCCAACCCGATAACCCGGGTCTCCAACAAAAAAAAAAAATCACGTGATCTGCACGTGCCGGTTTTACAGTTATCGGAGCGGGTTTCATTCGAAACCCAAAACCGATAACCCGAACCCATTAAGGTTCAAAAAAAAAAAAAAAAATCCCGTAGGATCACGTGACCTGCACGTGTTCCCAAAAAAAAAAAAAAAAAAAAACTAACCTCTGTTTCTTTCGAACGGAAACCCTAGGGTTTCCGCCGCCGACGCCATTGTCGCCGCCCCCTGCCGTGCCGTCTCTGCTACCGACGCCCTCTCCTCCGTCAACCGAGCCGCGCCGCCCCTGTGTCCGTGCCGTCTCCGCCTTCGCCGTCTCCGCCAGCCTCGCTCCGTCTTCGCCGTCTCCGCCCGTGCCGCCTCTTGCCGCCGCCGAGATCCGCCATCGCCCGATTCCCGTGTTCTCCCTCCCCACCGAGCTGCACCGCCTTGCCGTCGTCGTCCCCGCCGCTCCCGCGACCGCCCGATTGCCACCACCGCTGCATCCTACCCTCCTTGCTTCGCCGCTGCCCCTCTGCTCACCGCCTCTCCATCGCCGTCGCACACCACCGCAGCTCCGCCCCTCCTCCTTACCACTGCCGACCGCCGCCTGCCGTTTTCTCCTTTCGCCGAGAGGCACCGAGCCCCTTCCCCTAACTCCATTTTTCCCCACCCCCTGTTGCAGTCATCCAAGCCACCATCGCGGGCTTCCTTGGCCCGCCTTCCACCAAACCCTCCCGTTTGGCCCTGTTGCCACTTGTCCAGCAGGCCACCAGCCCAGTCCGTCTCTACGGCCCGATTCTGTCCGTTAGCCCAAGGCCCTTGGCCGCAGGCCCTGTTTCAGGCCCAAGCCAGGGTGTTCTTCAGCCCATTTCAACAGCCCAGAAAGCCTTGTGCTGTAGATGCAGGTCCAAAACTCCAGCTAGCTCTGCCCGGTGCCAACTTCGTGTTCGAGACTCCACGAGCAGACGATTCTGGTCCACTGCATTCACCACAGGTAATAGGTTCTTCCTCCTTTGGGCTTGCTTATCTAAATATGTTCTAATTCTCTTGCATGACAGCCCTATTTTAAACTTATTTTCTTGTCAAACTGCAAAACCTAGAACATTTTCCACCACACCCGTCCTACCTACCAATTAAATCTAAATATTAAATTAGCACACTTTAGTGTCAGGACATCATCAACATCCATAGATCAGATTACTTTCAGACTTTGAATGACTGTAAAACGTGTTTGCAACCTAACTTCTTATAGTGACTAATTTTCTACTTTAATTCTGAAATAACCAAAGTACAAATTAGTAACATTTAATTTTAAGTTATTTTTGTGAAAAGTTGCTGATTTCCGAATTCATAGTAGGTTGCATTAGTGGGTTGCATCAGTAGGTTGTCCTGCATTACATTTGGACAATTAGGGTTCATTAGTAGCATTGCATATCATATCACCAACTAGAGTAGTTCCTGTATGCCCATCCGTAGTGGTAGAGAGTACCTCCTCACTGACTCTCGGACCCCTTTATCCACCATGGACCCCAGAGTTATACAAGATATTCTGGAACAATTAGCTGCAATACGAGCTGATCATGACGAATTCAAACGTGAGATCCGTGCTCTAGTACAACACCCTAGGACTCCGGAACCATCATCCCCAATCGCAGCTTATCCCGAGTTTGGTTTGACCACACCGCCTGTAGCTTTTCCCCATCCCCCTAGGAACCAACATCGTCCTGATCACCAGCGCGATCTTGACGAGCGACTACTTCGTACCGTGCGAGTAGAAGCCCCCACATTTGCTGGTCAATTAGAGCCGAGCGTGTACCTTGATTGGAGAGCAGCCATGGATAATTATTTTGAGTGGTACGATATGACCGATGATAGAAGAGTACGGTTTGCCAAAATAAAGCTTATTGGGCAAGCTCACTGGTACTGGCATAACGTTGTACATTGGCGTGAGACCCAAAGGCTTCCACGTATCACCACTTGGGAGGATATGAAAGAAAAACTGAATGAGAAGTATCTGCCATTCTCTTACCGACAACGTCTTATGGATAGGTGGCAGAAACTAACTCAAGGAACCTCAACTGTTGCCGATTACATTGCACGATTTGAGGAGTTTCACATGAGGTGCGGTGTAATTGAAGAGGAGACTGTTACTCTTTTTAGGTTTCGAGCAGGACTCCGTGAGGAGATCCAGAAAGAATTGATCCTCCGAGAGATTACTACCCTTGGCCAGGCATACCAATTGGCTCAAGATGTGGATAGTTTTTTACGAGTCCCTGTGGTGAGACGTACCGACTCTCGGTTCTTACCCCCAGGAGCCCGACCTAATCAAAGCCATCTTCCACAACCCAGACCACTCTCCAACCATCCTTCCCAGCCCGGTTCTAGCCAAACACCGACTAGGACGTTCCCGGTGCCTGCTCAAAGTACATCAACTGATAAAGAAAAAGACATATTAGGGTCCAACCCGCCTTTAAGAAACCAAACCCAGTGTTTCAGGTGCCAAAAGTTTGGCCATATTGCGTCCCAATGTAACGCCAAGACCTATTTAATGACTGAATTGGAAGCAGGAACCCAGGATACTGAATGTGTCGAAGAAATCTATGAACCAAACATTGAGGATTTTGTAGATGACTTTGGAGACGAAAAGACTGGGTTAGAGTTTGTTCAGACTGAATACCAAAATGAGCCCACTGATAGGAATGACCAAAACCATAGGCTCCATGTGGTTAGGTGCACACTAGCCCAAACAAAGACCGAACAAGACTGGCGAAGAACCTCCCTATTTTATACACTTATCAAGATCAATGGTAAAACATGCAAAATCTTATTTGATAGCGGGAGTTGCATCAATGCCATTGCGTCTGGAGTTGTTTCTCGCCTTGGCCTGAAATCTACCCCTCATCCTAATCCATATAAAGTAGCCTGGGTAGATAAGACGTCCATTTCAGTTTCAGAAAGATGCCTTGTCCCGATTCAATTCCTATCTTACAAAGACGAGATTTGGTGCGACTGCCTCCCGATGGACGTAGGTCAAGTCATTCTAGGAAGACCTTGGTTATACGATAGGGACGTCACACTTCATGGTCGGTCAAATTCGTGTAGTTTTATGTTCCAGGGTCGGAAAATTATACTGAACTCATTGCCTCCTAGAGAGCCCGGCCCTGAGAAGAAGGGTGCTACACCACAAAAAGATGAGTCACTTCACATCATTACTTCGAGAGAGGTAATGAAAGATATCGAAAGCCACTCACCTGTGTTCGCCCTTGTGGCTAGAGTTATCAATGTGGAGTCAAATGCCGAACATCCGGCCGCCGTAGTTCCTCTGTTGGAGGAGTTTCACTCTGTCTTCCCCACTAATCTTCCAGAGGCACTCCCTCCAATGCGTGATATCCAGCACGTAATTGATCTCATTCCTGGAGCGTCACTGCCAAATCTTCCCCACCATAGACTCAATCCAAACGAGCACACTGAACTGAAACGCCAAGTTGACGAACTAGTCACTCGAGGGTATATTCGTGAGAGTTTGAGTCCCTGTGCTGTACCTGCACTCCTCACTCCCAAGAAAGATGGCTCTTGGAGGATGTGCGTCGATAGCCGTGCTATCAATAAAATCACGGTTAAGTATCGTTTTCCTATTCCTCGGCTGGACGACCTTTTAGACTATATGTCTGGTGCTACAGTTTTTTCCAAGATCGACCTAAAGAGTGGGTACCACCAGATTCGAATTCGTCCTGGGGATGAATGGAAAACTGCATTCAAAACCAAAGATGGACTCTACGAATGGTTAGTAATGCCTTTCGGATTAACAAATGCTCCAAGTACTTTTATGAGGGTGATGACACAGATCTTTCGACCTTTCTTGAACAAATTTGTCGTTGTATACTTTGATGACATCCTCATTTATAGTCAAACTCAAGAGCTCCATCTCTCACACCTGAGGCAGGTTTGTGAAGTCCTGCGGAAAGAAAGCTTTTTTGCAAACCCTAAGAAGTGTGCCTTCCTGACTGATCACGTCACTTTCTTAGGATTCATAGTGTCTTCCAAGGGTGTCTCCGCTGATCTAGAAAAAGTAAGCGCGATAGTCGATTGGCCTGAGCCCAAGACCTTAGCCGAGGTACGTAGTTTTCATGGTCTAGCTACTTTCTATCATCGCTTCATTAGGAATTTTAGTCAATAATGTCTCCCATCACAGATTGCATGAAGAAAGGAGACTTTATCTGGACTAAGTCGGCATCCCAAGCATTTAAAGATATTAAGCATAGGATGACCGAAGCACCTGTCTTGCGCCTCCCTGATTTCACTAAGGTATTCGAGGTCGCATGTGATGCCTCTGGCGTTGGCATAGGTGGTGTGTTAAGCCAAGAAGGTCACCCTGTCGCATTCTTTAGCGAAAAGTTAAGTGATGGCAGGTTGCGTTATTCCACCTATAATAAGGAATTCTATGCGGTAGTGCAAACTTTGCGACATTGGCGACACTATTTGCTACCGCAAGAATTTGTTCTGTATTCAGACCATGAGGCTTTAAAGTATCTCAATTCTCAAAAGAAATTAAACCTTCGACATGGCCGATGGATTGAGTTTCTACAAGCCTATACTTTTGTGCTGAAACATAAAGCTGGAGTTGAGAATAAGGCTGCTGATGCACTCAGTCGACGGATCTTCCTCCTATCCATGATAAGCACTGAAGTAATTGGTTTTGAAAGGATCAGGGAACAATATACCACCTGTCCCGATTTTAGTAATGTATACCTGACCTTACGAGATGGAGTAGAGAGAGAGCACGATGATTTCTTTTTACACGATGATTATCTCTTTCGCTCCGACCGTTTGTGTATTCCTCGAACTTCTTTGAAAGATTTTCTAGTATGGGAAATACACACTGGAGGACTGTCTGGGCATTTCGGGAGAGACAAAACCATTGAGATGGTGGAAAGACGTTTCTTCTGGCCGAGTCTCAAGAGAGACGTGGCCAAGATCGTCGCTCAGTGCCGCACATGTCAATTAGCCAAACAACGTAAACAGAACACTGGGCTTTACACTCCACTACCTGTTCCTGATTGTCTGTGGCAAGATGTTAGCATGGATTTTGTGTTAGGGCTTCCACGTACCTCGACTAAACACGATTCTATTTTTGTAGTAGTGGACCGATTCTCTAAAATGGCTCATTTTCTCCCATGTTCTAAGACTTCTGATGCTTCTAGGATTGCGAAACTCTATTTTGACGAAGTCGTTAGACTCCATGGTCTTCCTAAATCTATTGTGTCCGATAGGGATGTTAAATTTGTGAGCTATTTTTGGAAAACTCTTTGGCACATGATGGGTACCAAATTAAAATTTTTCTCTGCCTATCATCCCCAAACTGATGGCCAGACCGAAGTGGTCAACCGAAGTCTAGGGAGTCTTCTCAGATGTCTGGTAGGTGAGCATACTAGGACTTGGGATCTCGTGTTACCAACTGCCGAGTTTGCATATAATAGTTCGGTCAATAGGACCATAGGCATGAGTCCTTTTGAAGTGGTGAATGGCTATAAACCTCGGCAACCTATAGACTTGATTCTCATGTCTCATCAACATAGAGTCTCTGAGTCTGCACAATCATTTGCTTCACACCTGCATTCATTGCATCAGGAGATCAGCAAACTTATTCACTCTAATAACTTAAAATATAAATCCTTTGCTGATTTGCACCGCCATTATAAAGAATTAAATGTAGGTGATTCAGTCATGGTAAGAATTAGACCTGAACGACTTCCTTCGGGGACATTCAAAAAGTTGCAATCTCGTAGTGCGGGACCGTTCAAAGTCCTAAAGAAAATCAGTTCGAATGCGTATGTTGTAGATCTTCCTGACGACTATGGAATTAGTGCGACATTTAATATTGAAGATTTAGTCCCATACAAGAAATCAACATTCATTCCTTCTGACCCTTTTGTTGATACATCCACTGTTGTTGATCACCCTGCTCTAGCACCTGCTAGTGAGCCTCCACCTCCACAGTTTCATGCACGCAGAGAACACATAGAACATATATTAGATGAGCAGGTTATATCTACCAGGAGAGGAAGCTACCAACATTACCTTGTTCGGTGGAAAGGTCGACCCGAATCAGATGTGTCGTGGATTTCGCGAGCTGAGTTGCAGCGCCTTGACCCGGATCTTCTGGAGCAGTACGACAGCCGACCCGATTTACACTCAACGGGGTCGAGTTTTTCTCACCCGGGAGGAGTTGATGGGGACATCAGCTAGGTCCCCATTTTATTTGCATATTTGCTTATTGTTATTTCTGGGTTTATTTGTGTTTTAAAATTTATTTGGGGTTTATTTTATTCTGGGCTTATTTGCATTTTAGGGCTTATTTGTGGAGAATTATTTTATGTAAGGGGTTTATTTTAATTGTTCTTATGGGGCCCTATTTAAAGGGAACTTTATGTTGATTAGGGTTTTAATGAAGAATTAAAGATTTCTTTCCCCCACGTTTCCTCTTCTTCTCTTCTCCTCCCTTCTCCTTCTTCTCTTCTTCTTCCTCCTTCTCTTCCCCTCTTCTCCTTCTTCCATTTAAAACTTGGTCCGGCATCAGAAAATCAACCTTCCGCTTCTTGATGCTATTAGACAAGTTCCCTCCTATGCCAAATTCCTCAAAGACCTTTGTACACAAAAGCGAAAATCTAGGACACATGTGCCTAAAAAGGTCTTCCTAACTGATCAAGTGAGTTCTATTCTCCAACACAACACCCCTCCGAAATTCAAAGATCCTGGTGCTCCCACCATCTCCTGTGTCTTAGGAAATAATTTCATTGATCGAGCACTCTTAGATCTAGGGGCAAGTGTCAACCTTTTACCTTATTCAGTTTATGAGAAGCTTAGGTTAGGTGAGTTAAAACCAACCTCAGTATTCCTTCAATTGGCTGATCGATCTGTAAAAACACCACGTGGGATAATTGAAGATGTTCTTGTCAAGGTAGATAAATTCTATTTTCCAGTAGATTTCATCGTCCTTGATATGGAACATGAACCTAATCCTAAGAAACAAATCCCTGTGATCCTTGGGCGCCCCTTTTTAGCAACAGCCAATGCGTGCATCAATTGTAGAACAGGGGTAATGAACATATCATTTGGGAACATGAAGGTAAAATTAAATGTGTTCAATGCGGCCGACCAACCCGCGAGGGAAGTTGAGTGTTTTATGATAGACAAAATAGATGACCTCATAAAAGGAGATGCAAAACTTATCTCACTGTGTCTGGCTGAAGACAATAAACTTAGCGCTTAATGGGAGGCAACCCAATTCTCTTAGATTATTTCTTAACATTGAGGACAATGTTAGGTTTAAGTTTGGGGGTATTCATCTTGATTTTCAAAAAAAAATAAAAAATAAAATAAAATAAAATAATAGTAATAATAAAAAAAATCATTTTTTTTAAAAAGAAAAAAATAAAAATAAAAATATTTTTTTAAAAAAATGTGTTTATTTCCATTTTTTATATAAAATAATAATAAAAAAAGTTGTTTATATACATTTATGCGAGAATGATAAACACACAAGGTATATAAAATCTAAAAAGCCCAATGACTTTAAGTTCTTTTTATTAAGTCTCTCTTAGGGAGTTGTAAGCTAATTAATACTTTGGAATTTCACTACACACTGGCCGACTCTTCTAAGGTCTAGGCTCGACATTATGTTGAGAGTATGGTAGCAACCTTGGACCCTGATGAATCATACTTATCTAATCCAAAAAAAAAAAAAAAATCATCAATAATAATGGATTTAGTCAGGAACATCGAAAAGGGCTACCTATTGTCAAAGGTCAAGTGGGCTTGTGATGAGGACTCCGAGCATAAGTCCGTAGGGGAGTCTTGATGCCCGACACCTTATGCCAACTGGTGTGAGAGTTGTCGACTGATTGCTCGTTACACGGAGAAATCACCACAAGAGTAAAAGTGCACAATTTATATATCTTTCTTTAAAAAAAAAAAGAAAAAAAAAAGGAAAAAAAATACTGTATTGACCGAAAAGACAATAGTGTGAAAGCCGTCGTTGTAAAAATTCGAGTAAACTGGAATATTACAGATAAAGCCCGTGAGGTACTAAAGTAAACATCCACAACTCTCGAAATCCTGCAGATAAAATGATTTTGAATTAGTGAACAGGTCCTTTCGACCAATCCTTGGAAACTACTAGTCTTAACAATATCTTGTTGATCCGAATCCTTAGCTTGTGTACGGTCCAGATTTCACCGAACACTCCAGTATAAATAAGTCTTACAACTCCCTAACGGAAACTTAATGACTTCAACTTGAATTGCATCTTGACCTAGGATTTGGGCTGATTTAGTAAATAAAACCGTGTGTGCTTTCAAATTTTCATCATTTATGTATCTTAAATTAGATTTTAATAAAAAAAAGAGAGTTTTTGAAATTCTTTACTAGTATGCATTTGGAATTCGATTTTCACTTCATAGATCAATTTATGTGAAAAAAAGAAAAAAAAAGAAATTAAGAATAACAATAATAATAAATGATTTACTGAAGTTTGTGGGTATCTTCACTGAAAATCCTCACGAGACTACAACTCGTCCACTAGGGTAACCTAGGGGTTTAAAGCCTTGTTACATATGGTAAATGTAACTGCGATGCCTGCGAAAGTGAGTTAAAATTCTTCTTTTCTAGTTTTATTTTGCTCGAGGACTAGCAAAATATAGGTTTGGGGGTGTGATAAGTGCTTAATAATCTATAATTTACTTATCTTTCCATAGCACTTATCAATGTTTTTAAACTGATAAATATATATTTTACCATAAAATTAAATAAACATGGAAATGAATTTAAAATATGGTAAGAGGTAAATAATTCTTTTCTCAAAACAGACTCTAAACTTGTCTCTCTCCTGGTTATAATCTTTCATGAAAATATATAAGGAGGAGATTGTGTTGACCCGATTTGGTAACCTGATGGAGTTGTAATCAAGCTAAGGTTATAATTAAATGGGTTTTGGTCCTGATTCGACCGAAAGTTATAATTAATTATGTATGGGGCAAAGGTTTGATTAACCCTTTTTATTAGGTCACGGTCCGGTTTTTAGTCGTGTCTGGTCGAGTTCGATCTGAAGCAGCTTAGCAAGAATTAAATTTAAATGACAATGGGCTCAAGGACAAGTCAACCATCATAACCCACCTCAAACCCAAAGTCAATTCCCAACCAATTCGTTATCTGCCTTCATATAAAATTTATAATAATAATAATAACTAAATATTCACGATTCACTGTTCATATGAACAGTGTCCAGTTCAAACACTGTTTATAAGAACAGTGTTAAAAATAAATAAATAAATAAAAAAACAAAATGCCGAAAACACTGTTCATATGAACAGTGTTCGTGAAAACACTGTTCATGTGAACAGTGATAGAGAAAAAAATAAATAATACATAATAAATAAATAAAAAATAATTAAAAAAAAAATTGGGAATCCACTGTTTATCTTCTTCCTCCCGCAGCGCATCACGGCCGTCCATGGCGTCCTCCCATCGATCCTCCAATCAGCCCCTCCCAGCAGCCGAGATTCATGGCATCGTCTTCATCCCCGAGTATTCCGCCATCCGCCGGTGCAGCCAGCGACCACTCCTCCGCGATCCCAGCCGTCGGCATCCGTCTCTAGCGCCGTCCACGTCGTCACCCGAGATCCAACCATTCTCCCAGCGTATCACGCCACGGATCCGGCCACCTTCTTCTTCCGCTCCTCCCAGCATTGCGCCCCAACCGCTCCACGGATCACGCCGAGACCCAGCCGCTCCACGGATCTACAGCCCACAACCCAGCCTCCCATTTCTCAACGTCTTCATCCGCGATCTGCCCTCCGGTATCACGCCTCGGAATCAGCCACCCGTGATCTCTTCTCCCTTCCCAAATGAGCACTCCGGACAGCTATAAAAGGAGGAGGGTGGCCATCGGCTGGGGGGAGCTGGGTTCGAAAGAAAACAGGGGGCGCTCGGTTTTGGGGAGAGATGCTCTGTTCGGGAGAAAAGAAAAGAAAAGAAAAGGAGGGGGGAGAGAATATTTTGGGTATTTTGGAAACAGCGGTAGCGGAAGATTTTTATATGAAGATGGAAGGCCGTCCGGAAGCCATGCGCGGCTGAGCATCTAGTCTAGGGCTGGATAAAGCCCTAGCAATGTAACAGGGCATTGTAGTTCTTACTCTTTTAATCTTTTTAGAGTTTGTTTAAATTCTCATTCTCAATGAAAAATTATTTTATGATGTTTAAACCTTGAGCATGCCATTTACTATTCATGTTTGCTAAAGTAGTCTAAGATGATCCATGCCTAGGAAGATGAGATGTGCTACACCCTAGATTAGCATACTTAGGTAGACACTTCATGCTATACCGAAGATGGATCTTTCTAAAACTCTTTATGTTTTTATTTTAAAAGGCTTGTAGCCAATTTGCATGCCTCTCCAAAAGATAAAAATTAAGAACACAACCCCTAATGCAATGCTATGCGGTGGATTCCAAACCCTAGATCCCTCTACTCTGATAAACTCCAATTTGCACTCATAGATTAATTCAGTATAATTAAGTTAGCAAACTCTTCTTCTTGATTTATTTTTAAAAGAAAAATAACTTGTCTCCAATCCCTGTGGACCGACACCCGTAATCACTATCCTACAGGATACGTGCTATTGCGTGGTTTATTTTCGAAATTGAAAGAACCGATCAAGCAAGTGCTGAAGTCCATCTAACCAAGCAGTCCAAATCATGATAATCTGGACAAAAACAAAAAATTGCATCCCAGTAAAATTATAATTTATTTTAGGAAGAACCATGCTAGATGGGGTCGAACCAAGGGTGGGTACAAAAATTTGATATTTATTATTTTGCCAAATACACTGAATGTTAAACTGCTGCAATATGTAAATAAATATAATTCATAAATTTGTAAATCCATTTAGAGGCAATTAGACTGCTCCATCTGACCCCCTGACTATGATTTAAAATGATCCATGTTTTAACTCCAACAGACTAATGAACAAGGATATATGGTACGATACAAATTCGAGCCGAGATGGAAACTTTGCAACCAAAATAATACCTAAAAATACAAGATGTTGTTTGATAAATCCGACTAATGGAGTAAACAGTTTAAAGAAATCTGATACCATCTTGTCTATGGGAATAAAAGCAACAGCAAGCTTTCCCTCTATCCAAAAAATAAAAAATAAAAATAAACACAAAACCTTCCGATTGGACAAAAAATGAAAATAATAATTGTCCTAGGTGGGCTTGATCAATGATAAGTACAACATAAATCCATCTTTCATTATTTGCTGAACAAGTTTTTTTGTTTTATCTTTTTCTTTTTTTCCCTTTGTGTTTTTCTGATAATTAATAACAAGCAGATTGTTGAGCTGCTACAAGATTACGACCACAAATTGGCCGGATCTATCCATGACCTGAATGCAACCTGAGTAGACTACAAATTCCTAATCGGATTGGGGTCAAAAATTGAACTTCATTTGAAAACTAGGTCAGTTCTAGATTTTATAATTTCTAATCCAATCCTGACTCATCTTAGCTCACGTATCACTCAAGTCTAATTTGGGTCCAAAAAAAAAAAGGCTGGCTCATTCTGAAACTAACCCCTTTGTGGCCCCCTATAGTATAAAAAATATTTTTAATATAAATCTTTGAATCAAACTGTCATATGCTTTACCACGATCCAACTTATGAATGACGATAGTTGGACTCGTACACATGTTCTATTGCTCTTATGAAACTTTGCAACGAAAATACTTAAAAGGTGAAAGTAAATTTTGCATAAAAAACTACTTAATTATTGATTTGTAAAGAAAAAAATAGATTTTTCTTTCTCATAACGGCCGACACATTAGAACTTCTTGGACAAATTTAACCTTGGATCTAAATACAAGATGGATAATATTGCACAAAAAATATTTGACTTTTCTTAATTATTGATTTTTAAAAGACAAAGATTGGACTATTCTTGCACATAAGGATGCACAATTAGAACTTTTTGGATAAGTTTAACCTTGGATCTAAATACAAGATGGATAATATACACAAATTTAAAATGCCCCATACATGTTTACCAAATACTATACATACATAATTATGTATATATTTATGTATATTTATATATGCAAGTATGTATATGCGTAAGTATGTGTGTCTATGCATATATATATATTCTTAATAATAATAATATATGTATATTCTAAATATGTGACAAATATTTGTTTACTTAGATAAAATGGACGATGGTGTTTTTTAGTAATTTGTTTTACCAAAAAGATTAAAACAATATATATTGAGAGTAGGATTCAAAAATGATTTTAGCAAATTGTTTTTTGTCAAAATGGATGGGAGGAGAAATTTTTTTAGTAATTTGCTTCGGTGAAAAATGATTAAAAAACGTTATGTTGAGAGTATGTATATATATGTAAGTATGTGTGTCAATACATATATACATATATATATTCTTAATAATAATAATATATGTATATTCTAAATATGTGACAAATATTTGTTTACTTAGATAAAATGGACGACGGTGTTTTTTAGTAATTAGTTTTACCAAAATGATTAAAACAATATATATTGAGAGTAGGATTCAAAAATGATTTTAGCAAATTGTTTTTTGTCAAAATGGATGGGAGGAGAAATTTTTTTAGTAATTTGCTTCGGTGAAAAATGATTAAAAAACGTTATGTTGAGAGTATGTATATATATGTAAGTATGTGTGTCAATACATACATACATACATATATATATATATATATATATATATATATATATATATATATATATATATATATATATTCTTAATATTAATATATATGTATATTCTAAATATGTGACAAATATTTGTTTACTTAGATAAAATGGATGTGGTGTTTTTTAGTAACTAGTTTTACCAAAAAGATTAAAACAATATATATTGAGGGTAGGATTTAAAAATGATTTTAGCAAATTGTTTTTTGTCAAAGTGGATGGGAGGAAAAATTCTTTTAGTAACTTGCTTCGGTGAAAAATGATTAAAAACAGTTATGTTGAGAGTGGGATTTGAACCCACGCCCTTTCGGACCAGAACCTTAATCTGGTGCCTTAGACCAAGTCGCCCATCTCAACTGGTTATACTTAGTTTGTTTTTGAAGATGGCTCTTTGTCTGGGTCCCTTCTCAACATCAAATCTTCTATAGCTAGTGTTTTTGACCATGACATCTGCATAAGAAAATAGGCGTTGTTTTTATAATTATTATTCGAGCTTCTTGTGTCTGCTGTGGCCATAACAGAAGTTTTTATAAATTGTAGTTGATAGGAATTAAAAAGTGGATACTTATACAGATACCAGTATACCACTATAACTTTATGTTTCCAGAAATCATGTTTTAGTAAATATTTTGTCAGTTTTCAGCAAATGCTTTGATTTATAGTATACTGATCTTGTACTGTCATACTGTATTTATAATTGACCAGTAGGTCATAACTTGTTTCTCTGGGATGCTGATGAATGAGTGGAGGGAGTTCAATATGTTTTACTGGAAAGTATGCCATTTTTGATCGAACAAAATAGTACCTTTGAGATTCCATTTTCATTGATACCTTTTCAGCAGATTCAAAATAGCTGCAAATTATCACCCCTTGATTAGATCAAATTACACTTTCGTATGATTTTAATCTCAATTTCCCTCATCTTAACAAGATAACAAATCGAAACTCTTTGATGAACTGCATTTGATGCACAAATGCTTCATTGATATTCTCACAAAAAAATATTTTCTTGAGAAATACAGTGGGAGTATCATCTTGAGTCAAACTTGGGATGTCTGCCTTGACGAGTGGGATGCTACCAACTGAGATAAGTTTGGTCGACAATGTTTTTCACAAAAGATGAATCATCTTGGAGGTTCTTTGTTTGGCTCTGTCTACAACATAGTCGAGGCATTTGCATGTTGGCATTTGGTGGATATAAATTAAAATTTCTGTTGATAAGCTTATGTTTAGCTCTTCTTTGCTTTATGCATAACTGGTTTGTTTCAGCCAGAAGTAGATCTTTGGCTGTCAATGGAGGATGTTAATGCATTCTATGTTGTACATAAGGGGAATATTATTTCCATTTACTGAACCTTAAGTGAATGTCAAGCTCAAGTTAGCTCTTTGGTAGGCATCTTTGATACCATTAACTTTATGGAGCTGTTATTTCTTTTTTTTGTTGTTGTTTTTTTTCATTTTCTGTTTCTTGTAGTGTAAAGCACTGTGAAGGTTTCCTTTCTTTGGTCTTTATATTCCTTGATGGGTTCAAGTGTCACTGTCCTTATATTTTGTTAAAAGATATGTTCTTTCTGGTCTTTTAAGTTTCAGCCATTGCAAGAGTTGATATGCTCCACTCATTATTCATGTTAACTTTTTGCAACCGCCACTATATTGGTCTGAGCTTATTATAGGATTAGGCATGATCAACATTTGAAAACTACAAGAAGATGATATTTATTTGAAAACTATAAGAAGATGATATTTGGAAAAAAACATATATGCTTGATGCAATGAGTTCAAACTCATTCTGAAAAAACTAAGAAATATTTGCTTGGATCAACTTACTAAGAACATGACAAGGAGTTTCATTTAACTAGGGCAAGTAATTGGAGACATGATAGACTTGGGCAGACTCATTCATATTTTTCTCTTAAAGCTAGATGTACAATAACTCGCCTTAGTCATGAATCAGATCATTCAGTTTTCTAACCTCCCCTTCATGAAGCTAAAGACAACTGTATTAGTGTGACTTGCCGATAAAGGAAAGGAAGGACGAGAAGAAAATGTTCATGGTTTTGACTCTTTGCTCCAAAGATATCATATTTCCTTATGGAATCTTTAATCTTATACTATTCTGTATATTCATATGTTCTTTCATGTGTGTGCTTCGTTATCTATTTCTTTATGATAACTGTTGTTTTTGTCCAAATCTTCAATTATGTCCTTGGATCCAAGACGCCTCTTGAAAGCTTTATCTAGTCTTTGTTCTGCTTTTTTCCCTTCATTGTCATCTTTGCTTTGTTTTAAAATCAACTTATATGGCTTTGTTTGGTTACAAACTTTGAGGACTAGGAAGCTGCAATGTATTGAGTCTAACAAAATATATTAGGTAACTAAATGTTCCAAATTTGGAGTGCTACGTGCTAGTGCTATGTGGGATGAAAGAAGAGCTAGATTGGACAAAAGAGGAGCGAGACTGGTCAATCACCTTCACATGTGTATCGTAAAAGCTAGTTTTACTGAAAGTTTTGAGATCAGTTTATGATCTGGCTAGGAACATTCTGAGCGACAGGTTTTCTAGAAAGCAAAAAAGCAAAGCAAAGAAAGGAAAAAAAGGAAAAAACTTTAAATCAAGCACTTGACGATGTAGGATGACCTTGTAGAAATTTCCATGATAAATTTTCTTGATGTTCAGGATTCAGACTGCTACTCTAGGAATTTGGTCTAATGGTTTTCAAATGCCGACTTTCAAAATTATGTTCAAGTTATTAAATTTATAAAAGGTTATTGTCAATCGTTTGAGTTAAATTTTTATAAATTATTAAACAGCTATTGTCCATCTTGCCTGGAGAGGCGAGCTTTGACGGAATGGTAAGATTGTTCCATTGTGATCTAGAGGTCATAGGTTTGAAATACGGAATAGTCTCTCCACATGTGGGGGTAGGGCTACATATATCTTACCCTCCCCAGACCATGCGATGGCGGGAGCCTCATGCACCGAGCTGCTCTTTTTTTTATTGCCTATCTTGCAAAGAAGGTGATTCTTGCTTTGGTGGTTCGTTAATTTAATCAATTTTTTTTTTCCCAATAGGTATGTGATCCTGCTGTCAGTGTATTTAAGGGTTACACTTTGCATAAAGAAACAGAGGAATATCTTGCTTCTCGCGGACTTAAAAATGCTTTGTACTCCATTGATGCAGATGATGTAAAAGAAGATTTGTTTAGCAATCTTGTGCCTTGTTGTTTCCAGGTAAAACACTCGAACATAATTAGTGTCAAAAATATCATTTTGATAATCCTTATGTCCGATCAATTTTGATGCTTATCTGAAGTTTAGTAACTTGTGTTAGATGATTTTGAACCATTTCATTGTTGAAATTGCTAGTTATGTATATTTCAATATTAGACCTCTTTTTCTTCACATGGCAACATCATAAGAAGAACATGCCTATTTCAAAGGAATACGGTGATCGGAGAGCGTATGTTTAATGGAGCCCATAATGGCATGGAATTGTGCTCTTTCCTCTTTTTTGCACGGTAATTAATCTACCTGATTTCTGAGATTGACCTTTTATCTACTTCACAGTTTTGTACAAATCGTAGTTCCATATATTTGGCAAACTATGGAAGGTCAAAGATTTCAGATCCTTCAATTTTCTAGCTCACTTGTTCTCTTTATTTTTATTTTTATTTTTTTACTCACTCTCATCTGCATGTTTCTGTTGTTCCACAGGATGTAGTTGGATCTAGTTCTTTCTCGACCGAATCCTCAGAGCAACATCTCAATCTAGGGGATCCTGTTGTGGCACAACCAATATCTTGCAAACCTGTAAGTTATGTTATTCCAATGTTTGCATCTTGTGAAATTGTGGTCCTTGTGCTCGAGAAATTCTGCCAATATCTGTTCAGGTCATTCTTGAGCGATGTGTATGAAGATGTGCCTTTGGTTGACATTGGTTTTGCCAAATGGTTTCATGTTAATAATGAACATGCTTATATTGCAATTTGTTACTAATGATAATAGGGTGCAGTATCTTTATTCTAGTTTGCTTATTTAAATTCAATGTTTTAGGTTGATGAACATATTAGTTCTATCTACTCGACAATATGTACAAATATTGTACAATCATGAATTTGGTAAAAGGTGGAATGTCAAATATTAATAACCTTCATTTTGGCTCACATTCATCTGCATCTTCTTGTTCTTCCATAGGATGTGGTTGGGATCCAGTTCTATCCCAGTTGAATGTTCAAAACAACAATAGAATTATGGGTATTCAATTGAAGTGCAACCAATATCCCACAAACATGCAAGTTTATGTTATCACCAATGTGCAAATTTTGTGGATTCTTGATTTTTGTACTTGAAAAGCATCTTTTAATATCTGTAAGGGTCATTCTTCAAGGATGTGTGAACAAATGTGCCTTTTGCTGAGCTTGATTTTGCCAAATTTTTCTATATTTAAGTGAATGTGTTACTTCTCCAGATGCTTGATTTCTTTCCTCCTTTCTTCTCCTTCTTATTTTCTTTCTTTCTTTCCTTCATTCTTCTCTCCGACGACAAACCGTCAGAACCGAGCTCGGCTGCTTGTTCTTCTCTCCGACGGAGACAGGGACGGGGACGGGGATGGGGATGGGGATGGGGCGGGCTCGGGCTCGCCGCTCTGGCTCGGGCTCCGTGCCTCCGCGCAACGTGGACCGTCCAACCCGTGTCGCCGTTTATCCACACTTTGTTCTTGCTCCAAATAAAGCAAGTGCTGAAGTCCATCTAACCAAGTAGTCCAAATCACGATAATCTGGACAAAAACAAAAAAAATTGCATCCCAGTAAAATTATAATTTATTTTAGGAAGAACCATGCTAGATGGGGTCGAACCAAGGGTGGGTACAAAAATTTGATATTTATTATTTTGCCAAATACTCTGAATGTTAAACTGCTGCAATATGTAAATAAATATAATTCATAAATTTGTAAATCAATTTAGAGGCAATTAGACTGCTTCATCTGACCCCCTGACTATGATTTAAAATGATCCATGTCTTAACTCCAACAGACTAATGAACAGGGATAAATGGTACGATACAAATTCGAGCCGAGATGGAAACTTTGTAACCAAATTAATACCTAAAAATACAGGATGTTGTTTGATAAATCCGACTAATGGAGCAAACAGTTTAAAGAAATCTGATACCATCTTGTCTGTGGGAATAAAAGCAACAGCAAGCTTTCCCTCTATCCAAAAAATAAAAAATAAAAATAAACACAAAACCTTCCGATTGGACAAAAAATGAAAATAATAACCGTCCTAGGTGGGCTTGATCAATGATAAGTACAACATAAATCCATCTTTCATTATTTGCTGAACAAGTTTTTTTGTTTTATCTTTTTCTTTTTTTCCCTTTGTGTTTTTCTGATAATTAATAACAAGCAGATTGTTGAGCTGCTACAAGATTACGACCACAAATTGGCCGGATCTATCCATGACCTGAATGCAACCTGAGTAGACTACAAATTCTTAATCGGATTGGGGTCAAAAATTGAACTTCATTTGAAAACTAGGTCAGTTCTAGATTTTATAATTTCTAATCCAATCCTGACTCGTCTTAGCTCATGTATCACTCAAGTCTAATTTGGGTTAAAAAAAAAGGCTGGCTCATTCTGTCACACCCCAGATCCGGATCCGTGACACGGCCGTGCTATTGCCGACTACTGCCCACAATAACACACAGCCTCGTACATGGTCAACAGGTAGTCAAAGCAGTCAAACTTGCATATATCAAAAGAAGGTGGTACAACACACTGGTTCATATAAAGTATAGAGCTTCTACATAGTTTATATACACAAAAGTTTATTTATATCATCCCCAAAAATAAGGAAGCCCTGTTGCAAAAGAAAATGCTTCTAGCAGCTGTCACTGGTGGTGATCTGAAAAAAAAACGTAAATGAACAGGCATGAGCTACACGGCTCAGTAAGTAATCCTGCATAATCTTGTCGAATCAACTAAAAATGCTAACCATGCGTATCAGGGTTTGAGAAGCTGACATGTATGCTACTAAATCAATCATCATAATAAAATATCCATGCTGAGTAAATAAAACAGTATCCTACAATGTCAAGAAATCATGTAATGTGCACATGTAGGAAAAATCGTGCCACCGGCATGCCGTGGTCGTGCTCTTAAATGCTACTGCGAAGTCGTTCTTGGCCACTGGCGGGACCGGCTCAGTTATTAGGCGGCCACTGGCGGGGCTGGCTCAGTCATTCTCGGCCACTGGCAAGGCCGGCTCAGTTACATTGGGTCAGTAGCTCTTAAGAGTTCAAAAATAATGCTTCGTATAGGTAGTACCTCATAGATGCTACGGCGAATTCATTATTGGTCACTGGCGGGGCCTGCTCAGTTATTAGTCGGCCACTAGCGGGGCTGGCTCAGTCATTATCGGCCACTGGCAAGGCCGGCTCAGTTGCATTCGGCCCGTAGCAATAGGAGTTCTTAGGTACCCCTTTACAAGCAATATGCAGCTAGAGCAAATCATTATCATTCTTTACACTCATGCTAATAAAAATCATAATATGGAATTCAATTCATTTTGCATGTATCACAAGAGCTATGAAAACATAATATGTGCACAACTATGAATTATGTGACTGACATGTACCACCCATGTTCATATTTCATAACTCATATCTTAGCATGTAATGTAATCCCAGTATTTTGTAGGCATAACGGAATATAAAGCATATATTATCATATCTTGTGTAACTAGAGCATGTCAGATATACATATCGTTCTTAGCCTACAGTACATGCATAACATGTTAAATTTCATGTATGATTCATAAAAGATTAGGGCAGGCTACTTACATACATGATTCACAACAAGATTAAAACAAGTTACTTACAGTAATTTGCCTTTCTCCTAGGTCTCCTGCGTCCTGGTGACGAGTCCTAAGTCACCTACAATCATGTCATAATAATAATATGTTATTTTCTTTTCTACCTGAAATTTAGCCCAAGCCTAATTCCTCTGTATTGGGGTCTTGGCTAGGCTCATAAGTCTTAATTGGCCCTCCGATTGGCCACTAAGCTTAATTTCCAGCTTAATTGGGTTTAATTCCGGGTTTAGGGTCACCGTGGCCTATTTGGGCCTGAGTCAGAATTAATCTGGGGTCAATTTGGCCCCAAATTAGTCACATTGGGCTTGAATTGGGCTTATTTCCACTAATTTGGTCTGTTAGGACCAATCCCAGCCGAATTGGGTTTGGGCCTCATTCCATTTGGGCTTAATTTTGGTTAAATTTATAGTCTGGCTCGTCCAGGTTTAGCCCAATTTGATTGGGCTCGGGTTCAGGTTCAATTGGCTAAACCAATTTCTTATTATTGGGCTTAACGGGTTTTCGGACCCAAACCCGATTCCGACCCGTTAACCCACTCTTTTCTTTTCTCTCTTTTTTTTTTCTTTCTCTTTTTCTTTCTTTTTCTTCCCTGTTTCTTTTCTTCTCCTTTCCGAAGCTTCTTTTCCTTCTCTCTTTTCCTTTCTTTCTTCCCTTCTCCCGATCCCTCTTTTTCTTCCCCCTTTCTTCTCCTGCGAAGGGAGGAAGGTGCTCTCCGGAGGGGCCGAGCCACGGCCGGCGGTACCAGCGGCCGATCCCGGAGGCCGAGCCCACGGCGTCCCCGGCTGAGCCCGTGGTCGGAGCCGACGGCTCCCTCGTTCCCACTATGGTGGGGAAAGAAACCCACCACCGCGACCATGGCTGCGGTCGAACTCGCCGCGACCAAGGAAGGTGGCGGTCGAGCTCACCGTGCCCGAGGGAGGGGAGGAAGGGCCTCCGGCCGTCGATGCTGCGACCATGACTGCGGCCAAGGTCACCGCGCCGGATCCACGGTCGAAACACCGGTAGGCTCCCCTCTTCTTTTTCTTCTTTTCTTTCTTTTTCTCTTTTTTTTTTCGGTCCTTCCCTCCGGCACCACTACCTCTTGCCGGAGAGGAGGTGGTAGTCCGGCCGGGGCTGGCGGCCCTGTGGCCACGCCGGTTGCCGGCTCGGCCAGACCGGCGGCCCGGGGCTGCCCCCCGAGCCCTAGGGTAGCCGCAGCTAAAGCTGCGGTGCCCTGCTCATCTGCAGCCGAGCTCGGCCCGACCCGTGGACTGTAGGCCTTTTCCCCCCTCCCCTGTGTCGGTTTCCTCCCCTCTGTTTCACTGTTGACACAGAGGGGAAGAGCACCCCACAGTGGAATTTCTTTACCCCGGTTAAACCCTTACACTAATGCTCCTTACCTTGGCCGGTTGCAGTCGGGCAGTACCTCCCCCTGGTAGTCCCTCCTTCCCCTTGGAGCTTCAGGGCTCCTTTGCCTTCGGCTCCAAGGCTTCGGCTCTCTCTCTCGTTCAGTATTCTAGGGGGTCTGTAACTTGGGGTTGCCGGCAGAGGCTTAAATAATTTGTTTAGAGGGTGAGACCCCCCTCTGAGAGGTCCCATCCTCTCCTTTCCTCCCTGCTCCGGGACTGGCAACCGCCCCCCTGTCTCAGGCGCGCCGGAATCGGCTGCCAGCAGGGGTGAGGTCACCGTCCCAGGGTTTGCATGGCTGGGGATTTCCTTCTGTGAAGTCCCATCCCCCTTATCCTCCCTTATCCTCTGGCTCCGGGACTCACAGCTGCCCCCTGCTCTGCCATGGTGCCTGGCTCACCACTTGGGGCGTGAGGTGACCCTAGCCACCTCTCCCTGCTCTGCCATGGTGCCTGGCTTACCGTCTGGGGCGTGAGGTGACCCTAGCCACCTCTCCCTGCTCTGCCATGGTGCCTGGCTTACCGTCTAGGGCGTGAGGTAACCCTTCCCTGTCGGTCTTATCCTTTCGTTTCAGAGCAGGAAGGAGGTGGCAACCTCTTCCTGATAGCCATTATAATAATACTGCCCACAGTGAAATTTGGGCCCAAACCCTTAACTGGGCCTATTTCCTATTGGGCCTAGTAGGTTGTGGGCCCGGACATTACATCCTACCCCCCTTAAAATAAATTTCGTCCGCGAAATTATACATACCTCTATCTTTGAAGAGCTGGGGGTAACTTTGGCGCATCTCCTCTTCAAGTTCCCAGGTGGCTTCCCGTTTAGTGTGGTTGGCCCACTGAATTTTGACATAAGGGATGGTACGCCTCCGAAGAATTTGCTCCTTCTTATCGACGATGCGCAGAGGAGCTTCCTCATAGGTCAGGTCTTCATTTATCTGCAAGGGTTCATACTATAATACATGGCTGGGATCTGGGATGTACCTGCGTAGGAGGGAGACGTGAAAGACGTCGTGTACTCCTGATAACTCTGGAGGTAGGGCCAGCTTGTAGGCGACCTTGCCCACTTTAGCGAAAACCTCGAATGGGCCGATGTAGCGGGGACTCAGTTTACCGTGCCGCCCAAATCGGGTAACACCCCTTGACGGAGAAATTTTTAGGAAGACAAAGTTCCCCTCCAAAAATTCCAATTTCCTCCTGCCTTTGTCAGCCCATCGTTTCTGTCTGTCCTGAGCGGCTTGTAGTCTCCGCGTTATTAGCAGTACCTTATCTCTAGCACTCTGGACCAATTCAGGACCGAGTAGTTTTCGCTCTCCGACCTCATCCCAATGTAAAGGAGATCGGCATTTTCTTCCATATAGAGCTTCATATGGCGCCATTTGGATGCTGGAATGGTAACTGTTGTTGTAGGCAAACTCTACCAGAGGTATGTGGTCGTCCCAGCCTCCACCTAGGTCCATGGTACAAGCTCTCAACATGTCTTCCAGGGTCTATATTGTTCGTTCTGACTGACCGTCGGTCTGGAGGTGGTATGCGGTACTGAGCCTCAATTCGGTACCCATGGCCTTCTGAAAGCTTTCCCAGAATCTGGATACAAATCGAGGGTCGCGATCAGAGACGATGCTCACTGGCACTCCATGTAGGCGCACAATTTCATTAATGTACACTTGGGCTAGCCTGTCCAATGAGGTTCCAACCCTAAAGGGTAGGAAGTGAGCTGACTTTGTGAGGCGGTCGACAATCACCCACACTGCATCATTCCTTTTTACTATCCTTGGAAGCCCTGTAACAAAGTCCATAGTGATATGCTCCCATTTCCATTCTGGAATCTCTAATGGCTTTAGTAACCCTGCTGGCCTCTGGTGTTCTGCTTTTATCAGCTGACAGGTCATGCATCGGGCAACATACTCAGCTATTTCTCTTTTCATACCCTTCCACCAGTAATGCTCTCGGAGGTCCCTGTACATCTTAGTACTGCCGGGGTGAACGGAGAAGCGGGATTGGTGGGCTTCTCCTAGAATTTCTTTCTTTAATTCCACATCAGCTGGGACATACAATCGATGACCGAACCTCAGGGTACCATCTGAGTGAATCTGGAGCTCGGGTCGTAACCCTTTTTCCACTTCATCCTTGAGTTGACCTGTGCGTGCGTCAGACTGCTGAGCGATCTTTATTCTGTCGATCAGTGTCGGTTGTATCCTTAGAGTGGCCAACAGACTTTTTGTAGTTGGTACAATTACTTCAACCTGCAGCTTATCAAGATCCTTCTGAACCTGTGGCTGGGTGGTGAGTAGTGCAGATGAACTTACTGCTGACTTTCTGCTTAGAGCGTCAGCCACCACATTAGCTTTGCCTGGATGATATTTGATATCCAAATCATAGTCTTTCAGGAGTTCCAACCATCTTCTTTGCCGCATATTCAATTCTTTCTGAGTGAATATGTACTTTAAACTCTTATGGTCAGTGTACACTTCACAATGCTCTCCATAAAGGTAGTGCCTCCAGATTTTCAGGGCAAAGACCACTGCAGCTAACTCCAGGTCGTGGGTTGGATAATTCTGCTCATAGGGCTTTAGCTGTCTAGAGGCATAGGCTACTACCTTGCCATTTTGCATTAATACACAACCTAGCCCGGTTTTGGAAGCATCGCTATAAATAGTAAATTCTCCATTTGTGGATGGCAGAGTTAAAATTGGAGCAGATACTAACCTCTGTTTTAACTCTTGGAAGCTCTTCTCATAACTGCTGTCCCAGATAAACTTGGCCCGTTTTTTGGTTAATCGGGTCAAGGGGGTGGCTATTTTGGAAAATCCTTCCACAAACCGTCGGTAATACCCGGCCAGTCCCAAAAAGCTACTAATTTCTTTAACATTGGTGGGATGAGGCCAATCTACCACTGCTTCTATTTTCTTAGGGTCCACTGACACCCCATTCCCGGAGATCACGTGACCGAGGAATGCCATGCTGCTCAACCAGAATTCGCATTTGCTCAGCTTGGCATATAACTTTTTCTTCTGAAGGGTCGGTAGTACCATTCTTAAATGAACTTCGTGCTCTTCCCTGCTCCTTGAGTAAATCAGTATATCATCAATAAAGACTATCACAAACTGATCTAAATTCTGCTTGAAGACTCTGTTCATTAAGTCCATAAAAGCAGCTGAAGCATTGGACAGTCCGAATGGCATAACCAGAAATTTATAATGCCCATACCTGGTTCGGAATGCAGTCTTTGGCACGTCATCAGGCTTGATTTTTAACTGATGGTAACCGGACCGCAAATCTATCTTGGAGAAGACTTGGGCACCTTGCAGCTGGTCAAACAGGTCGTCGATCCGGGGCAGAGGATATTTGTTCTTTATAGTTATTTTGTTCAGTTCCCGGTAATCGATGCACAGCCGCATGCTCCCATCCTTCTTTTTCACAAATAGTACTGGAGCTCCCCATGGAGACACACTAGGTTGAATAAACTTTTTATCCAAAAGTTCTTGTAATTGTGTCTTTAATTCTCTGAGCTCGGCAGGGGCCATTCGATAAGGAGCCTTGGAGATAGGTCCTGCTCCAGGGGTGAGGTCTATAGTAAATTCGACCTCCCGATCAGGGGGTAGTCCCGGTAACTCTTCAGAAAAAACATCCGGATATTCTCTGACTACCGGAATATCTTCTAGTTTGATTTCCTTTTGGGTATCCGTGACACATGCCAGGTAAGCCGTGCACCCCTTTCTGAGTGCTCTAATGGCTCGCAAGGAAGAAATGAAATGCAGTGTCGGCTTACATTGAGGGGGCATATCGTCATTCTGAAAGAAGAATTCTGATTCCCCTGGCATCCGGAATACCACTTTCTTATGGTAACAATCAATGTGGGCATGATACTGGGACATCCAGTCCATCCCCAAGATGATGTCAAAATCATGCATGTCCAGTTGTAGAAGATTTGCTTCTAATTCTTTTCCTCCCAACTGAATTATGCAGTTCTTGTATTTAGTGTCAACTATCACTGTCTCTTGAAGGGGTGTGGCTGTTGGGAACCCGCCCATGCCGCTGATATTTCAAAAATTTTTCAGATGGCAGCGGAATCGGCATGCACGAGTTCGACGTTCATCTCATGAACGTTGTTTCGAGACCTTTCGTAATTAGGTAAGAATTAAATCCTTTTAAAACTAATAGGAAGATCAAATCTTCACCTTGCGCGGGTAGATGATCACCGCGAATCTGAATTCGTGGTTTTAGGAAGAGGGTTCGCTTGAAGCCGTTCAAACGTCCGGCCTCTACGGGTATCCACACGAAGCAGAGGATCGATCAAAGCTTTCTCGTCTCCCCGGGGTGCTAGCTCCCTTGCAGAGACTTCCTTTGATGGCTGATCTCCTCTCTTTCTTTCAACTCTTGAAAGTGCTTGAGAGGAGGAAGAAGAAGAAGGGACTCAAGGAAGAAGAACACAGCTTCTGCAGCCTTCTTTCTTTTCCCTGCGTTGGAAGAAGGATTGGAGGAAGAGGATGACGCCAACGCTTGGACTTTGCTCTCCCTTTGCTTGCGGCTGAACCAAGAGAGGAGGGGGCTGGTGGCGGCAGCAAGAGGAGGAAGAGAGCTCTTAGCTAGGGCGCCGGCCTCATGCCTCCTTATAAAGCCATCTAGGGCTCCTACAATCTAGGAGCCCTAGACATATTGCCTAAGAGGGAAGGGGGGCGCCGGCCCTTCTCTTCATGCCGCACACAAGGAGAGGAGGAGGGGCGTGAACCCTCCTTCTTGTGATGCCCTAATCCTCTTCCAAAGAGGATTGGGTGCCTCTCTTATGGTTTAATCCCAATCCAATTAGGATTAGCCAAATTGGGTTCAATCTATGCTAGTCCTAATCCAATTAGGATTTGAATGAACCATGACTCAATTGAACTCTTCAATCCTAATCCAATTAGGAGTCATGTTGATTCATTAGATTAATAATTAATTTAGACTTAAGGAATCCTAATCTAATTAGGATGTATTTAATTTTAGTCCTAATCCAATTAGGACTCTATTTGAATCCGAAGTCCTAATCCAATTAGGATTTCTAGGAATCCTACTCCAAGTAGGAATCCAATTTTAATTCAAAATTCCTAATCTCATTAGGATTGTAGGAATCCTATTCCAAGTAGGAATTCCAGTCCTATTCCAACTAGGATTTCCAGCCCTAATCCAATTAGGACTCTAGGAATCCCTCCCGAAGTAGGATTTGTGTTTAAGTCTAATTAATTAATTCCCTTTGTTTCTTCTTCAACTTCTTATCAATCAAATTGATTTCTTGTGATTCCTAATCACGATTTCAACCATCGGATCGGTCAATACTTCTAGTGTGTGTGACCCCATAGGTTCTATTCTGACTGGTAGTGAGATATATTGTGATCTCTATCACTATATCATTGAAAACTCCTTTCAATGGGTTGGAACGATTCCAACTCAACTCATTAGGGTTTATCGATCATCAAGATAATCCCTATAAGTCCCACCATCCACCAGTGACACCTAGCAGCATGTAGTGGCTACCCAGCAGAATGGAATGATGAACCTCTAGGTGCAGTTAACATGTGATACAGTCCTACTATCGTGGATCCCTACAGGACGGAGGTCATGGACAACTCGTCAAACCCCATCGTCTGTCATATGTCAAGATTTATTTGACTCGAGTTCGATAGTGAAAAACTCTTTCTCCACTGTGTATACTGCCCCGGCCGAGGTCTTACGAACTCAGTCTTATAAATCACATAGGATCTCTCCTTATCTATCAAGGTCGATAGATTCCATATAGGTGCATACCCTACTCCTACAGTGAACTTACTGCAGCCAATCTACACTGCATGGACCCATATGGCTAGAGACCATGTATGTGTGCAGTCAAACTACAATAACCTCACTGTGAGTAGCCGAAGCACTGCAGGTCAAAGGACCAGTCACACTACTGCAACATCAAGCAAGTCACTGACGAGTGGATAGACATCCAAGTGACTTCTTGTATTGGTCACGCTCAGTACCCTTGTTCTCTAACAAGCACCTGCACTATCACTTCAGTGTCCCTACACTGTGGACTCAAGTCTCGTCCATCCAGAAGGAGAGTGATCTGTGCACTGATCGGATCGATCACCGTCCTCGTGATGATCCTTTGATCAGGAGCATTTAGAAATTAATCACCAATGATACATGGCTCAAATTCTCAACTCTTGAGAATATGTATCATCATCTTATTAATTTCTTGGACGATTCATAGACACATAAACAATATGAATGAAAAAGATGCCTTTTATTTATTCAATAATAAATAGTCAAGTACAAAATTATGTCCCTAGAATCAACAATGTGTCAGCCAAATTGGCTTCTAGGGCATACATCTAACAATCTCCCACTTGCACTAAAGCCAATTGGTCATATATCTTAGGCCCATCTTCTCAAGGTGGGCTTCAGTCTTTTGCTGACTCAGCTGCTTAGTGAAAGGGTCTGCCACGTTATCCGCGGAGTCTACTCTCTGCACCTCTACATATTTCTTCTCCACATAGTCGCGTATGAGGTGAAAGCGCCGCTCTATATGCTTAGACTTCTGATGAGACCTTGGCTCCTTAGCAAGGGCTATGGCGCCATTGTTATCGCAGTAGAGTGTTATGGCATCTGATGTCATCACATCCAGCTCTGCAATGAATTTCTTGAACCAGAAGCCTTCCTTAGCAGCTTCAGAGGCGGCGATGTATTCGGCTTCCATAGTCGAATCAGCAATGATCGGTTGTTTAGAACTCTTCCAATTCACCGTACCACCATTGCACAAGAACACGTATCCAGATGTTGACTTCCTGTCATCGACATTAGTCATGAAGTCTGAATCTGTGTACCCTTCTACCTTTAACTCTGATGATCCTCCAAAAACCAAGAATAAATCTTTAGTTCTTCTCAAGTACTTAAGAATATTCTTCACAGCTGTCCAGTGTTCTTCACCTGGATTCGACTGATATCTGCTTGTGACACTCACAGCAAGAGCTATATCAGGTCGTGTACATAGCATGGCATACATGAGGCTTCCTATTGCCGATGCATAAGGAATCTTGCTCATGCGTTGAATCTCCTCAGGTGTGTTGGGGCACATCTTCTTGGAGAGATGAATTCCATGCCTTAGGGGTAAGAGACCCCTCTTGGAGTTTTCCATGCTGAACCTGTTCAGCACCTCCTCTATGTACATTTTCTGTGACAGGCCAAGCATCCTTTTAGATCTATCTCTATAGACCTTTATTTCCAAAATATAGGATGCTTCCCCAAGGTCTTTCATGGAGAATTCTTTTGACAACCAGACCTTGACCGAGGTTAGCATGGGAATATCATTCCCAATCAGGAGAATGTCATCTACGTACAGTACGAGAAAAACGACAGCACTCCCACTAACCTTTTTATAAACACATGGTTCCTCCTCGTTTTTGATGAAATCAAACGTTTTGATTGTATCATCGAAACGAGTGTTCCAACTCCGAGATGCTTGCTTTAGTCCATAGATGGACCTTTGCAGCTTGCAGACCTTGTGATCTCCATCACTGGAAGTAAAACCCAAAGGCTGTTCCATATAGATATCTTCATCAAGATATCCATTCAGGAAAGCAGTTTTCACATCCATCTGCCAGATTTCATAATCATGAAATGCTGCAATGGCAAGCAATGTTCGGATGGATTTTAGCATGGCTACAGGTGAAAAGGTCTCCGATAGTCAATGCCTTCGCGCTGACTATACCCTTTCGCCACAAGCCTTGCCTTATAGGTCTCTACCTCTCCATCCGAACCTATCTTCCTTTTGTAGATCCATTTGCATCCAATAGGTACAATACCTTCTGGTGGATCTACTAAGGTCCAGACTTGGTTGGAATGCATGGAGTCTATCTCTGACTTCATAGCTTCCAGCCATTTCTCGGAATCGATATCAGATATCGCCTCGTTGTAGGTTTTGGGATCCTGTATGTGATCCCTATCTCCCACTAGGAACATTTCCTCTGTATCCTCTTCTAGTATACCTAAGTATCTATCGGGAGGATGGAAGACCCTACTAGATCTACGAGGTGGTTGAGGGACATCGTGTACTGGCTCCTTATGAATAGGTTCTATAGGATCCATGACTCGTTGCTTTTCAGAGACTTTCTCTTCAAGCTCAATTTTCCTCCCACTGCCTCTATCAAGGATAAACTGATTTTCCAAGAAGATGGCATGACGGCTCACAAACACATTGTGATCCTCTGAGACGTAAAAATTGTATCCTAATGACTCTTTAGGATATCCTATAAAACGAGCACTTATGGTCCTAGCCTCTAACTTGTTCGCCTGTAGTCGCTTGACGTGGGCCGGACATCCCCAAATCTTGAGATGACCCAGACTTGGTTTCTTACCATGCCATATCTCATACGGTGTGGTAGGAACGGATTTAGAGGGAACTCTATTCAATAAATAAATCGCTGTGAGTAAGGCATCTCCCCAAAGGAACATAGGTAAATCAGTGAAGCTCATCATGGACCTGACCATATCCAATAGGGTCCGATTTCTCCTCTCTGACACCCCGTTGAGTTGAGGTGTACCCGGAGGTGTCCATTGTGAGACTATGCCGTTTTCTTTGAGATAGTCCCGGAATTCTCCACTAAGGTATTCTCCTCCTCGATCTGATCGAAGAGCCTTAAGAGGTTTTCCAGTTTGTTTTTCTACTTCATTCTTGAACTCTTTGAACTTTTCAAAGGATTCAGACTTGTGTCTCATAAGATACACATACCCATACCGTGAATAATCATCGGTAAAGGTAATGAAGTAAGAATAACGTCCCCTGGCTAGCACATCGAATGGGCCACATACATCTGTATGTACTAGGGTAAGTATTTCAGTGGTCCTCTCCCCATGTCCTACAAAGGGTAGTCTGGCCATCTTTCCTTGAAGACAGGACTCGCAAACTGGATATGACTCGGAAGTCAATGAGCCTAAGAGCCCATCTTTATCCATTTTGTTCATTCTATCTTCTCCAATATGGCCAAGTCTGAGGTGCCATAAATATCTTTGGTTTATCTCATCTCTGGATCTTTTGGATCCTTTGGCACTCACATCTTGCTCGGTAACATTCACAGATACATCCATATGTAAATGGTAGAGACTGTCAATCATAAAACCACGTGCGACTATTTTATTTCTCAAATAAATAGAACAGCAGTCTTTGTCAAATGTAAAAACATGACCTTCATGTGCTAGACATGAAACAGAAATCAAATTTCTGCTAGCAACAGGTACATAATAGCAGTCTCTAAGTATTAAACTAAATCCAGACGGTAGTCGCAGATGGTAGGTGCCCACAGCCACAGCAGCAACTTTTGCCCCGTTGCCAACCCGAAGGGTTACCGCACCTTCCGCCAGCCTTCTACTTTCCTTTAGACCCTGCATGGTAGTGCACAAATGAGCACTAGAACCAGAATCTATAACCCAACTAGAAGTAGAAGAAACCGTTAGATTAGTTTCAATAATGAGCAAGTCTATACCTTCTGAAGGTGTGTCACCTTTCTTGTTCTTCAGGCTCTCGAGGTATGAAGGACAGTTTCTCTTCCAGTGGCCTTCGACATTGCAGTGGAAACATTTTCCTTTGTCGTTAGCCTTTTTCTTTTGAACTTCCTTCTTTGGCTTCTTGTCTTTCTTCTGCTTCTTTGCAGGCTTCTTTTTCTTCCAAGTAGACTTTCTCTTGGAACCAGAAGTCAACTCAGCAGCGAGGACATTGCCCCTTGAACCTTTCAAGGCTCCCTCAGCAGTTACCAACATGTTGATTAGTTCAGTCTTAGTGCATTCAATCTTATTCATGTGGTAGTTTACTATAAACTGACCAAATGAATCAGGAAGTGACTGTAGGATCAAATCCACTTGCAATTCCTTGTGCATGTCCATACCGAGCTTCTCAAGCTCCTCTAGGTCCTTGATCATGGTCAGACCGTGATCATGGACAGACTGCCCTTCGCGCATCTTCGCTTTGAAAAGCCTCTTGGACACTTCAAAACGAGCTGTGCGACTCTGCTCACCATACAACTCTTGTAGGTGTGCCAGTATGTCCCTAGCAGTCTTTATATTTTCATGCTGGCATTAGAGTTCATTAGACATAGATGCCATCATATAGCATTTTACTCTAATGTCATCGTCCAACCACTTTTTATGCATCTCACGCTGAACATCAGTGGGACGTGCTGGTAATGTGGGGATATGTGAATCGAGTATATAGCCTATCTTCTCACAGTCCAAAACTATTTTGAGATTTCTAAGCCAGTCCTTGTAATTGGTTCCGGTCAGTCGGTTGGTCTCAAGAATACGGGTCAAAGGGTTTGAAGCCGACATTGTATCTGCAGAGAGTAAAGATTCTAGTTAGACTCTTGTACTTGATCCTAATCTGTCCTAAGGTCTTTTAGAACAAATATGACTCCCACTATTTTCTCGAATTCCTCACACTCCCCTGGTAGGAAAACGGAAATCCCACACGACTAGGGTTTCTAGTGGGTACTGCGGTCCCACCAATTCACATGCCACCTCACCTAACAGTTATTGGTGACACATAGATGGATGAGTGTACAACTCTTGTACAATGCTTCTCAAGCATGTTGCAGTGCAACTTGGTCTCTAAGCCATGAAGACCTCACCTAACAGTTATTGGTCCCATTTCTTAGTTAAGTCAGACCCATCGTATAACCGTAGGAATAAAGTCGTCATTGGGTCCTCACCTAACAGTTATTGGTGCCCAACCCCACCTTTACCCTACAACATCTCATGTCTATAGAGAGGTCCAGCCCCCCAATGCAACTTGACCACTGTATCCAGCCGAGACAAGTCAACATCAGAAAGGCCTTAGCAGCTCTACTACAGTGGAAGACCTATTGACTTAATATTGGTTAATCAGGTCTTAGTGTTTGCAACTTGAGCCTTTCATAAGAGGTAATCGAACAATTGGCCAGGTAAGCAGGTGGGAGGCTCCCCTTACTCAGAGAGTAAGGTCCTAATTAAGTAACCACCTTTCATGCTTTCCTAGACACCAATTAGATCAATTAATCTAATATGACTTGCTCATGTCGGTTCACTCTCGACTTGATTGAGGAGGTTTTAATTTAGGTCTCAATTGGGTTTGCTACATCACATGTAGACCTATCTACCCGACTCTCATTCACATCACATGCAAACGGCGCATTGCAGGCAGTTATAATCGCGGCATCAAATTAAAGCTAAACTTTAACTAGGTGATGATCATGGATTCTAATTAGGTCGTATTACAAGCACATGCACATCAATTGATCAAGTGGTCTTCAACTCTTGAATTGGTTCCAAGCCTCCTTGATTCGATCCTTGATCAACCCTTGATCCCATCGCCATCAACCACTTGGATCACCTTTCATCTCATGCCTTTGCTTCAACTTGATCGTTGATGTACATCACATCACAGAAATACAACCAGATGTAAAATAAAAATAAAAATAATTTACATCTCCTTTTAGGGGGCACGCAGGCCTCTCAAAACATCAAATAAGATGCATGCAAGCATCTGAAAAATTACATGACATCGCAGATCACATCGCAGGTCATTACATTTGATACCAAAAGGGGTTGAATCCTATGATCATCACCGTATGCTACAATTATAATTTTCAGATCTGAAACTTAACTGATTATATCATGACATAGGTCGCTGATCATGCTAATCATGATTCTAAACTTTGTAATCCCATTAACAATGCAATTAGAATCATCTTTTTATCACATAAAAATCAGCATGTAAAAATTCAGCACCCCTGAAAAAATCTGCATGCAGAATTTTTCAGCATGCATGATCAATCAATTTTCAGATCTAATAAGCCTTTAAATATTTAATTCTTACCTTAATCTACGAAGCCTAGGCTCTGATACCACTGTTGGGAACCCGCCCATGCCGCTGATATTTCAAAAATTTTTCAGATGGCAGCGGAATCGGCATGCACGAGTTCGACGTTCATCTCATGAACGTTGTTTCGAGACCTTTCGTAATTAGGTAAGAATTAAATCCTTTTAAAACTAATAGGAAGATCAAATCTTCACCTTGCGCGGTTAGATGATCACCGCGAATCTGAATTCGTGGTTTTAGGAAGAGGGTTCGCTTGAAGCCGTTCAAACGTCCGGCCTCTACGGGTATCCACACGAAGCAGAGGACCGATCAAAGCTTTCTCGTCTCCCCGGGGTGCTAGCTCCCTTGCAGAGACTTCCTTTGATGGCTGATCTCCTCTCTTTCTTTCAACTCTTGAAAGTGCTTGAGAGGAGGAAGAAGAAGAAGGGACTCAAGGAAGAAGAACACAGCTTCTGCAGCCTTCTTTCTTTTCCCTGCGTTGGAAGAAGGATTGGAGGAAGAGGATGACGCCAACGCTTGGACTTTGCTCTCCCTTTGCTTGCGGCTGAACCAAGAGAGGAGGGGGCTGGTGGCGGCAGCAAGAGGAGGAAGAGAGCTCTTAGCTAGGGCGCCGGCCTCATGCCTCCTTATAAAGCCATCTAGGGCTCCTACAATCTAGGAGCCCTAGACATATTGCCTAAGAGGGAAGGGGGGCGCCGGCCCTTCTCTTCATGCCGCACACAAGGAGAGGAGGAGGGGCGTGAACCCTCCTTCTTGTGATGCCCTAATCCTCTTCCAAAGAGGATTGGGTGCCTCTCTTATGGTTTAATCCCAATCCAATTAGGATTAGCCAAATTGGGTTCAATCTATGCTAGTCCTAATCCAATTAGGATTTGAATGAACCATGACTCAATTGAACTCTTCAATCCTAATCCAATTAGGAGTCATGTTGATTCATTAGATTAATAATTAATTTAGACTTAAGAAATCCTAATCTAATTAGGATGTATTTAATTTTAGTCCTAATCCAATTAGGACTCTATTTGAATCCGAAGTCCTAATCCAATTAGGATTTCTAGGAATCCTACTCCAAGTAGGAATCCAATTTTAATTCAAAATTCCTAATCTCATTAGGATTGTAGGAATCCTATTCCAAGTAGGAATTCCAGTCCTATTCCAACTAGGATTCCCAGCCCTAATCCAATTAGGACTCTAGGAATCCCTCCCGAAGTAGGATTTGTGTTTAAGTCTAATTAATTAATTCCCTTTGTTTCTTCTTCAACTTCTTATCAATCAAATTGATTTCTTGTGATTCCTAATCACGATTTCAACCATCGGATCGGTCAATACTTCTAGTGTGTGTGACCCCATAGGTTCTATTCTGACTGGTAGTGAGATATATTGTGATCTCTATCACTATATCATTGAAAACTCCTTTCAATGGGTTGGAACGATTCCAACTCAACTCATTAGGGTTTATCGATCATCAAGATAATCCCTATAAGTCCCACCATCCACCAGTGACACCTAGCAGCATGTAGTGGCTACCCAGCAGAATGGAATGATGAACCTCTAGGTGCAGTTAACATGTGATACAGTCCTACTATCGTGGATCCCTACAGGACGGAGGTCATGGACAACTCGTCAAACCCCATCGTCTGTCATATGTCAAGATTTATTTGACTCGAGTTCGATAGTGAAAAACTCTTTCTCCACTGTGTATACTGCCCCGGCCGAGGTCTTACGAACTCAGTCTTATAAATCACATAGGATCTCTCCTTATCTATCAAGGTCGATAGATTCCATATAGGTGCATACCCTACTCCTACAGTGAACTTACTGCAGCCAATCTACACTGCATGGACCCATATGGCTAGAGACCATGTATGTGTGCAGTCAAACTACAATAACCTCACTGTGAGTAGCCGAAGCACTGCAGGTCAAAGGACCAGTCACACTACTGCAACATCAAGCAAGTCACTGACGAGTGGATAGACATCCAAGTGACTTCTTGTATTGGTCACGCTCAGTACCCTTGTTCTCTAACAAGCACCTGCACTATCACTTCAGTGTCCCTACACTGTGGACTCAAGTCTCGTCCATCCAGAAGGAGAGTAATCTGTGCACTGATCGGATCGATCACCGTCCTCGTGATGATCCTTTGATCAGGAGCATTTAGAAATTAATCACCAATGATACATGGCTCAAATTCTCAACTCTTGAGAATATGTATCATCATCTTATTAATTTCTTGGACGATTCATAGACACATAAACAATATGAATGAAAAAGATGCCTTTTATTTATTCAATAATAAATAGTCAAGTACAAAATTATGTCCCTAGAATCAACAATGTGTCAGCCAAATTGGCTTCTAGGGCATACATCTAACAGTGGCAACATGCAATGGTTCTATTTTCTCAGATGTGCAGTGCAACTGTTTGGAAAAACTAACTGACACGAAGGAATGTGTGGAACCAGAATCAAATAGAATAGAGGCATCAATCAAATTAACTGGCAATGTACCTGTCACCACTTGGTCGCTCACACTGGCGTCCTGGCGAGTCAGTGCGAATACTCGGGGGGTGTTCCTTGGCTTCTGGCCCTCGGTTGCAGGAGGTCTGGGTGCCCTCTTCGGGCAGTCACATGCCATATGTCCGAGCTGCCCGCATGTAAAACAGGCCCCAATTTTCTTCAAACAGGGCCCACTGTGATGCTTGCCGCAGCTAGGGCAACCTCGGTTCTGTCTCTTCTTAATCATAGACCCCTTGATGCCCTTGGGCCTACTGCTCTGTCCTCCTGCTGGCCTGGCCTTCGTCAGATCACTTCTTTCTAAGTCAGGCCTCATCAAGTCGGCCTCAACCTTCAAGGCCCGATCCAGCACGTCTCTGTAGCAGGTGAATAGGTGAGAAGATATCCGAGATCTGATCCTGTACCTCAACCCTCGCTCAAACCGGCTTGCCTTACTGCTTTCATTTTCCATGAACTGGGGGCAGAACCGGCCCAGTTCGTTGAATTTGCTGGCATACTGCAGGACAGACATATGCTCGGACTGCGTCAGTGTCAAAAATTCATCTTGTTTCATCTGGTTCACCGAGTCCGGAAAATACTCTGCATAGAACAGCCTCGTGAAGTCCCTCCAAGTAATCCTGCTGGCGGGGTATGCGGGCTCCATGGTCGTCCACCAAAACTCGGCGCTCCCCTTCAGCTGGGGAATGGCTAATCGGACCTTCGTTTCTTCGGGGAACTGGAGTGCCTGGAACATCTTCTCCATATCCCGAATCCATGTCTCGGCCGCTATCGGGTCCGGTCCGCCATCAAATACTAGTGGGTTCAATCGTCGAAACCTCTCATAATAAGAGCTGGTTGGTTGTATGGTAGCTAGCTGTATCTGCTGCTGCTGCTGGAGGAGCTGCACCATCAACTGGTACACTCCAGCTAGATCCGCGCTACCTGCCCCAGAGCGTGGTGTATCCGGGGACTCGGAGCGGTAGCTAGGATCTGGGGACGGTGGCCTCCTATCATCCTCCATATCTTATAGTGTTTCTGCAACCAAAATTCAAAGTAAGGTCAATATACCCTAATAAGTCTCAACACACTTAACTACCCGTTAACCCCAATTTTATTGTTATGTTCTTGTTAGTCCTAAAGCTCTGATACCACGAAATGTCACGCCCCGGATCCGGATCCGTGACACGGCCGTGCTATTGCCGACTACTGCCCACAATAGCACGCAGCCTCGTACATGGTCAACAGGTAGTCAAAGCAGTCAAACTTGCATATATCAAAAGAAGGTGGTACAACACACTGGTTCATATAAAGTACAGAGCTTCTACATAGTTTATATACACAAAAGTTTATTTATATCATCCCCAAAAATAAGGAAGCCCTGTTGCAAAAGAAAAATGCTTCTAGCAGCTGTCACTGGTGGTGATCTGAAAAAAAACGTAAATGAACAGGCATGAGCTACACGGCTCAGTAAGTAATCCTGCATAATCTTGTCGAATCAACTAAAAATGCTAACCATGCTTATCAGGGTTTGAGAAGCTGACATGTATGCTACTAAATCAATCATCATAATAAAATATCCATGCTGAGTAAATAAAACAGTATCCTACAATGTCAAGAAATCATGTAATGTGCACATGTAGGAAAAATCGTGCCACCGGCATGCCGTGGTCGTGCTCTTAAATGCTACTGCAAGTCGTTCTTGGCCACTGGCGGGACCGGCTCAGTTATTAGGCGGCCACTGGCGGGGCTGGCTCAGTCATTCTCGGCCACTGGCAAGGCCGGCTCAGTTACATTGGGTCAGTAGCTCTTAAGAGTTCATAAATAATGCTTCGTATAGGTAGTACCTCATAGATGCTACGGCGAATTTATTATTGGTCACTGGCGGGGCCTGCTCAGTTATTAGTCGGCCACTGGCGGGGCTGGCTCAGTCATTATCGGCCACTGGCAAGGCCGGCTCAGTTGCATTCGGCCCGTAGCAATAGGAGTTCTTAGGTACCCCTTTACAAGCAATATGCAGCTAGAGCAAATCATTATCATTCTTTACACTCATGCTAATAAAAATCATAATATGGAATTCAATTCATTTTGCATGTATCACAAGAGCTATGAAAACATAATATGTGCACAACTATGAATTATGTGACTGACATGTACCACCCATGTTCATATTTCATAACTCATATCTTAGCATGTAATGTAATCCCAGTATTTTGTAGGCATAACGGAATATAAAGCATATATCATCATATCTTGTGTAACTAGAGCATGTCAGATACACATATCGTTCTTAGCCTACAGTACATGCATAACATGTTAAATTTCATGTATGATTCATAAAAGATTAGGGCAGGCTACTTACATACATGATTCACAACAAGATTAAAACAAGTTACTTACAGTAATTTGCCTTTCTCCTAGGTCTCCTGCGTCCTGGTGACGAGTCCTAAGTCACCTACAATCATGTCATAATAATAATATGTTATTTCCTTTTCTACCTGAAATTTAGCCCAAGCCTAATTCCTCTGTATTGGGGTCTTGGCTAGGCTCATAAGTCTTAATTGGCCCTCCGATTGGCCACTAAGCTTAATTCCCAGCTTAATTGGGTTTAATTCCGGGTTTAGGGTCACCGTGGCCTATTTGGGCCTGAGTCAGGATTAATCTGGGGTCAATTTGGCCCCAAATTAGTCACATTGGGCTTGAATTGGGCTTATTTCCACTAATTTGGTCTGTTAGGACCAATCCCAGCCGAATTGGGTTTGGGCCTCATTCCATTTGGGCTTAATTTTGGTTAAATTTATAGTTTGGCTCGTCCAGGTTTAGCCCAATTTGATTGGGCTCGGGTTCAGGTTCAATTGGCTAAACCAATTTCTTATTATTGGGCTTAACGGATTTTCGGACCCAAACCCGATTCCGACCCGTTAACCCACTCTTTTCTTTTCTCTTTTTTTTTTTCTTTCTCTTTTTCTTTCTTTTTCTTCCCTGTTTCTTTTCTTCTCCTTCCCGAAGCTTCTTTTCCTTCTCTCTTTTCCTTTCTTTCTTCCCTTCTCCCGATCCCTCTTTTCCTTCCCCCTTTCTTCTCCTGCGAAGGGAGGAAGGTGCTCTCCGGAGGGGCCGAGCCACGGCCGGCGGTACCTGCGGCCGATGCCCGAGGCCGAGCCCACGGCGTCCCCGGCTGAGCCCGTGGTCGGAGCCGACGGCTCCCTCGTTCCCACTATGGTGGGGAAAGAAACCCACCACCGCGACTATGGCTGCGGTCGAACTCGCCGCGACCAAGGAAGGTGGCGGTCGAGCTCACCGTGCCCGAGGGAGGGGAGGAAGGGCCTCCAGCCGTCGATGCTGCGACCACGACTGCGGCCAAGGTCACCGCGCCAGATCCACGGTCGAAACACCGGTAGGCTCCCCTCTTCTTTTTCTTCTTTTCTTTCTTTTTCTCCTTTTTTTTTCGGTCCTTCCCTCCGGCACCACCACCTCTTGCCGGAGAGGAGGTGGTGGTCCGGCCGGGGCTGGCGGCCCTATGGCCACGCCGGTTGCCGGCTCGGCCAGACCGGCGGCCCGGGGCTGCCCCCCGAGCCCTAGGGTAGCCGCAGCCGAAGCTGCGGTGCCCTGCTCATCTGCAGCCGAGCTCGGCCCGACCCGTGGACTGTAGGCCTTTTCCCCCCTCCCCTGTGTCGGTTTCCTCCCCTCTGTTTCACTGTTGACACAGAGGGGAAGAGCACCCCACAGTGAAATTTCTTTACCCCGGTTAAATCCTTACCCTAATGCTCCTTACCTTGGCCGGTTGCAGTCGGGCAGTACCTCCCCCTGGTAGTCCCTCCTTCCCCTTGGAGCTTCAGGGCTCCTTTGCCTTCGGCTCCAAGGCTTCGGCTCTCTCTCTCGTTCAATATTCTAGGGAGTCTGTGACTTGGGGTTGCCGGCAGAGGCTTAAATAATTTGTTTAGAGGGTGAGACCCCCCTCTTAGAGGTCCCATCCTCTCCTTTCCTCCCTGCTCTGGGACTGGCAGCCGCCCCCCTGTCTCAGGCGCGCCGGAATCGGCTGCCAGCAGGGGTGAGGTCACCGTCCCAGGGTTTGCATGGCTGGGGATTTCCTTCTGTGAAGTCCCATCCCCCTTATCCTCCCTTATCCTCTGGCTCCGGGACTCATAGCTGCCCCCTGCTCTGCCATGGTGCCTGGCTCGCCACTTGGGGCGTGAGGTGACCCTAGCCACCTCTCCCTGCTCTGCCATGGTGCCTGGCTTACCGTCTGGGGCGTGAGGCGACCCTAGCCACCTCTCCCTGCTCTGCCATGGTGCCTGGCTTACCGTCTGGGGCGTGAGGTAACCCTTCCTTGTCGGTCTTATTCTTTCGTTTCAGAGCAGGAAGGAGGTGGCAACCTCTTCCTGATAGCCATTATAATAATACTGCCCACAGTGAAATTTGCGCCCAAACCCTTAACTGGGCCTATTTCCTATTGGGCCTAGTAGGTTGTGGGCCCGGACATTACACATTCTGAAACTAACCCCTTTGTGGCCCCCTATAGTATAAAAAATATTTTTAATATAAATCTGTGAATCAAACTGTCATATGCTTTAACACGATCCAACTTATGAATGACGATAGTTGGACTCCTACACATGTTCTATTGCTCTTATGAAACTTTGCAACGAAAATACTAAAAAGGTGAAAGTAAATTTTGCATAAAAAACCACTTAATTATTGATTTGTAAAGAAAAAAAAATAGATTTTTCTTTCTCATAACGGCCGACACATTAGAACTTCTTGGATAAGTTTAACCTTGGATCTAAATACAAGATGGATAATATTGCACAAAAAATATTTGACTTTTCTTAATTATTGATTTTTAAAAGACAAAGATTGGACTATTCTTGCACATAAGGATGCACAATTAGAACTTTTGGATAAGTTTAACCTTGGATCTAAATACAAGATGGATAATATACACATTTAAAATGCCCCATACATGTTTACCAAATACTATACATACATAATTATGTATATATTTATGTATATTTATACATGCAAGTATGTATATATGTAAGTATGTGTGTCTATACATATATATATTCTTAATAATAATAATATATGTATATTCTAAATATGTGACAAATATTTGTTTACTTAGATAAAATGGATGATGGTGTTTTTTAGTAATTTGTTTTACTAAAAAGATTAAAACAATATATATTGAGAGTAGGATTCAAAAATGATTTTAGCAAATTGTTTTTTGTCAAAATGGATGGGAGGAGAAATTTTTTTAGTAATTTGCTTCGGTGAAAAATGATTAAAAAACGTTATGTTGAGAGTATGTATATATATATATATATGTAAGTATATGTGTCAATACATATATACATATATATATATATTCTTAATAATAATAATATATGTATATTCTAAATATGTGACAAATATTTGTTTACTTAGATAAAATGGACGACGGTGTTTTTTAGTAATTAGTTTTACCAAAAAGATTAAAACAATATATATTGAGAGTAGGATTCAAAAATGTTTTTAGCAAATTGTTTTTTGTCAAAATGGATGGGAGGAGAAATTTTTTTAGTTATTTGCTTCGGTGAAAAATGATTAAAAAGCATGATGTTGAGAGTATGTATATATGTAAGTATGTGTGTCAATACATATATACATATATATATTCTTAATAATAATAATATATGTATATTCTAAATATGTGACAAATATTTGTTTACTTAGATAAAATGGACGATGGTGTTTTTTACTAATTTGTTTTACCAAAAAGATTAAAACAATATATATTGAGAGTAGGATTCAAAAATGATTTTAGCAAATTGTTTTTTGTCAAAATGGATGGGAGGAGAAATTTTTTTAGTAATTTGCTTCGGTGAAAAATGATTAAAAAACGTTATGTTGAGAGTATGTATATATGTAAGTATGTGTGTCAATACATATATACATATATATATTCTTAATAATAATAATATATGTATATTCTAAATATGTGACAAATATTTGTTTACTTAGATAAAATGGACGATGGTGTTTTTTAGTAATTAGTTTTACCAAAAAGATTAAAACAATATATATTGAGAGTAGGATTCAAAAATGATTTTAGCAAATTGTTTTTTGTCAAAATGGATGGGAGGAGAAATTTTTTTAGTTATTTGCTTCGGTGAAAAATGATTAAAAAGCATTATGTTGAGAGTATGTATATATGTAAGTATGTGTGTCAATACATATATATACATATATATATTCTTAATAATAATAATATATGTATATTCTAAATATGTGACAAATATTTGTTTACTTAGATAAAATGAACGATGGTGTTTTTTAGTAATTTATTTTACCAAAAATATTAAAACAATATATATTGAGAGTAGGATTCAAAAATGATTTTAGCAAATTGTTTTTTGTCAAAATGAATGGGAGGAGAAATTTTTTTAGTAATTTGCTTCGGTGAAAAATGATTAATAAACGTTATGTTGAGAGTGGGATTTGAACCCACACCCTTTCGGAGCAGAACCTGGCGCCTTAGGCCAACTCGGCCATCTCAACCAGTTTCGTTAGATTTATTGTTTTTTATTTTTAAGAATCAAAGTACCCGAGCTCAACCTCCCCATTGAATTCTTATCTGGACCAAATTAAAAAGTTTCTAATCCACAAGCTGGGCCTCGATCTAAGCCATTTACCTTAAGAATATGCTAATAGGCTTCGCTTGGTCCTATTATTAGTTCTATATGCTGCTATCTGATAAATATTTCAATCATATACTTCCAAATCAAAATCAGAAATAATTTGCTAAAATTAAAAATAATGTATAAAACTACATAATTCTAACAATTCTAGTAGCACAGTAGCATGTTTCACGCCATTCATCAATCCCATCTTCCAGAAGGGGCATGCAAATTTGATAGAGATACATAATTTGATGGATTCTCTGGTTCTGACTGAAGAAGGAACCTGGAAGCCAGATCTTGCATTTCCTGGTTTTTATGAATCACAGAAGCACCAAAAAGAGCTCCCCAAACACTAGATAAAGAGGGTGCAACTGGCATTGAATTTATAAAATCCACAGCTTGATTCAGCTATCACGGTGTCGGACCCGAACACGAGGCAGATAGCGAGGGAATGGATGCCTCTGCCGGTGCCGGAGTCGACAAGCTCGGCGGAGGCCTTGGCCAGGATGGCGAGGGTGAAATGATCAGGAGATTGGTGAGTGCGCATGCGGCGGAAGATGGCGAGGGGCTCGATGAAGAGGCCGGCGCGGGAGTAGGCGGCGAGGAGGGCGTTCCTGAGGAAGATGTTGGACGGGGCGCCGGTGGCCGCGGCGGAGTCGAAGACGAGGCGAGAGAGGGAGGGGAAGCCGAGGCGGGAGTAGGCGGAGATGAGAGCGGACGAGAGGACGGGGTGGCGGTGGAGGCCAATGGGGAAGGCGCGGGCGTGGGCTCGCTGGGCAAGCCGGAGGGCGCCGGCGCCGGCGGCGAGACGGAGGAGGCCGGAGAGGGACCGGACGGCGGCCGAGGGGGAAGGGGAGAACATCGGGAGAGAGGGAGAGGAGATTGGGTAGGGGCTAAGGTTCCGATAACGGCGTTATTCCAATATAACGGCCTCCATTGCCGCCGACTGTTATATCGGTAATCTGAGCCGTTATTTGCCCGATTACAAAAGGGTGATTTCAATTTTTTATATTAAAATACGAGTGTTATAACAGCCGTTACAGCGTTTGTTTTTCCTGGTGCGCAAACCCTTTTAGAGAGAAAATTGTACAAAAAATTGTTTTATTTAGAATAAAAATAGAAATAACAGCAGGTTATAATACGTAGCCTTTGCTGACTCTGATACCAATTGTCGCAGATGAAAGAATGGAGAGGAAGCCGGCTAAGGGGAAGATGGCTTGATAAGGAAAGGATACCCTAGAGTTTATATGTAATACAGATAGCGAAATATTGGCTCTATGACCAACATGTAGACTTATAGCAGGCCATTATAACATTATAATCGTCATCATCCTTTTACTTCCCTGTTGTTAGCGTGTGGTTCCAAATTTTTATTGTTAAATAACAAACATTAGGATATCCGATGTAACATTATTATTATTATTATTATTATTATTTATGCAGGTGCACAAACTCTTTTAAAGAGAAAATTGCAATTTAGAATCAAAATAGAAATAACAATCATACCGTACAATGGATTGTTATAAGAGTCATCTTTTAGATATATTATTTTAAAATAAAATTTTTTAATTTGTATCTAAAGACTAAAAGTCAAAAATTGTAGCAAATTGTAAGCAATCTATTCTTGTTAGAAGGTTTAAGATGATTTTGTAATCTTACAGCAGCCTGTAACAGGTTTGGGCCCCCTTTGTTATATTATATCCATTATAACAAAGAAAAAGATAATGACTGCAATAGCAGATTATTCAGCGTAAGAATAGCTTGTTATAAAATGGATGGAAGGTAGATAACCAAAATGGTAAAGCTTGAAATGTAACTAACCTTTTTAAATAATTTGAGAGGTCCAAATAGAATTGCTTGCTGAATGAGAATTCGTAAAGCTTTCAAATAATTGAAAGAAGGTTTGACTGATTATGATTATGGTTGCGTGAGAACAAAGTGAAAATTTAGTAAAAAAATTGACTATGAATTTCATAAACCAGCTAGATGCATTGTTATCAGACAGATTTCTATGTTATCAATATTGTCTTCAGTTTTATCATGCCATAAATTATGAATGAACCTACATAACAACATAATTTGGATCAGAGTTACAGAATCATCTTGAAAAAATAGGATGGAAGGCTTATGCAATGCCTGTAAAGTCAGGAGCTTAAAAACAAAGTAAATCTTTATACAAGTAGGACAAAGCAAACTAAATCTTTCTGAAGTCACCCTTTATGATTCGTGAGGCCCAAGATTTTCTCAAGCATCGCAGAGAAAAATAGGTTCCATATAGCACATTCAACTTTTCAGACATCAAAACTCAAGAATCATATATAACAGGGTTTTAAGCAGACATATATGACGCGTATGAGAAAGATGATGGACAACTCATTTCTTTCAGCCACCTTAGTTGCCAAACTCATTCGTACCACATGTTTGTTACTTCATTAAACAGTCAAGCCGACAGGTGCACCACATATGGAAGCCTCAGGCTAAAATTGATTGCAGGGGAGTTATACTCCATGATATACAGAAAATCAAATTCTATTATGTACACTTTCATTTTTTAATGTAAAAAAGAAATTGTCTGAAACCAGGTTTGAACCAGTATATTGTATAATCAATATGGCATAACAAGAAGACTAAACAGTCTATGTCACACAATATAAGACATTGATTCCATCTCGAGTGCACTAATGCAGCTGTTGAATCTGCATATGAAACCCCAAGAATGCCAGGTTGTTGCTTTCTAAATAACACAAGAAAAAATATATATATGGGACCTATGACAAATGAATTACAATTAGCAAAAATTCAGAAGAAATTGTTGTCCCCAGCTGTTTGTTTGCTAACTCCCTTGTTCAAATTTTTATGGTCTTCAACAGGCATCCTTCATAAAAATGGCCATCATGATGATTAGTTAATTATGGCTAAATACCCATAAGACCTCAGAAATCCATGTTGTTGACGGCAGCACGGTCACGAACTGACACAATTCTCCCAAGCACCAAACCTAGAGCTGAAGCTACCGCCTCCGGTTTGCTGAGCGTACTCATCAATAACTTTGTGTGCACAGGCATCCCATGTCTTTACGATTTCTCTAAGCAAAAGGGGCTGTGGAAGGTCACGGAGGGACATTCTGAACCTTGACCATGCCTTGACAGAAAGATCTCCGAACTCCTTGCTATAGGAACACATGATTGAATAAGAAAAATTGCAGGTCAGATATAGAAGGGAGTGGTGAACTCAAACCCCTAAGCATGAAAATCACAACAATTTCATCTCACCTCAGTTCACTTGGTAACATGTCTAGAAGTATGGGGGATGATTTTGGATAATTGGTAGGAATGAGAATCCTCAGAGGCACAATTGGAGACTGCATAAACAAAATGTTGAATCAATACTAGATAGATCAATGAGGAGTTCATATATGTACCTCTGCCTTTTGGCTATTTAGGGCTCACCATCTGATCTGAAGCGAACTGTGATTTCAAGTTCGGACAAAGAAACACAGCATTAAAACAACATTTGATAACTGTCCCTTCTCCCCCAGCTGCAGCAACAACCATATCAGCATCTTCACTTGCAGTTATCACCATACCAATCAATTTTTGATTTATCTCGTTGATCTTTTCCAGTAGAGCATGGTTGACCTGCATCGAGGAGATCTTAATAGACAGTAAGAATACCAAAAACTAAGTAGCATGATGATATTAGATGATAGACAATGTGCAACTGTTCTTTCAAGGCTTATAAAAATTTATGTGCACATGTAATTTTAATTTACATCATCTTAAGCCTTGGAACTAGTTCCAGATGCTCGTCTAATATATTTCCATTGCAATTTAATAATGAGAAAAGAAAAGAACGAGTATACAATAATAAAATATCAGTTCACATAGACATGCCTCACCTCTGGAAACCAACTACATAATGCATCTGTCAATGTACTAAAAATAATTTTAAAAAAATCTGCATTTTCTTTCGAAGCTGTAATTTTGTGCTTAACATAAGGTCATCTCCACAGAATTACATCTTTAGAGGATTTGATTATGTTGTTTGGAAATGTACTATTCAAAAAATTAAACCTCATATGGCAGTTTCTGGACTATTTGTTACAAGCCCACCTTATTATCTTGATTAAGCATGATCTATCATAAATTATTTCTGGAACAGTTCAATCATTATCTAATTGATATCCAAGAAATAAATGTTGTTTTAATTTGTCAAAAATGGAAAATTTCTTGAGTAAGGGTTGTTTTACTCAAACATTAACAATAATCATCCAGCTTTGTCACAATATATGGCATTGGCTTTATGGATTGTAATTAGCTCAAACAGTTTTGACATAGTTTTTACTTTTCCAGGGCCATCCATAGTATTAGTTCAAGCTTTTCCAAATCCTTCTTCACAATCACCATCTACGTGACCTTATGTCTTCTCTTCTATGCTTCTACATCTTTTAAAACATATTAGAACCTATCTTTGCTGGTGCCCCATTAGGTCCTCACTGAATATTGCTCATACCGAATTTGATGATTCTCCCATCATTTCCATAATTTCAGCAACTCCAATGGAATTTCACCCTCGATCTTTCTTTTTTCAATAAAAAAACATAAATCCATGTCAAAATTCTCATTTCTGCTAGACCCACCTCTTTTCGTTGGTTCTTTTTTGCTTGCCTATTATTTAGGTAAATTCATGAAACCCCCGAGTCGTTCTATAGATTATCAGCAATACCTTATTTATCACATAAAACCCCAAAGGCACCTCTACGCTTCATCCAACTAGCTCTAGTTCTATTACATATATCTTCATCTATCTCTCCTTATTCTGTATAATAAGTCCAAGCTAACAAAAACCACCACTCTGAAGCATAATTGACATTTATCCTTGGGGAAAACGGCTTAATTGTACACAAGAATTTATAATTTAGACATAAAAGCTGAACACTGCAGACTTAAAGGTAACATACATTAATAATAGAAAACATTTAGTGATGCTACACAAGAAAACGAATTGGATTATACCATACCTCAACTTTTTGTCTCTTGAAATTGGATGTTGAAGTTGATTCAAGTTCAGATTGTTGGAAACTATCACTCATGCTGCCAGCTGATGGCATAACATTCAAGGGCCTGGCAGTTATATCACGCTTCAATTTTTTTGTCATATTATTTCCATCCTGTGACATGAGTTCCTGAGCTTCCAAATGGAACTTTGTTGAGGCAACTAAATCTTCACCAAGAGCAGCTCTGGAACCATTTCCAGGTGCTGAGCCTGCTATTCCATCAATCATGCTGATAACAGAGCGAATATCATTAACAGAGGAGCTCAGCTTCTTTGGTGATAAGGATTGTACCTGAAAGAGTAGCAAAAACAATAAAGTTTTCATACTTCTTAAATCTTGGAAAACATACTGCATATGCATGCTAACATATTAGTAGCTAACTTCTTATCTATACAATTGGTACCAAGCAAGGAATGCTGAACCGGCCTGTACCAGCCGGTTCAGCCCATACCGAACCAGTACCGGCTCTGACCGGTCTGGTTCGGTGTTAAAAATTGGTACCGGCCAACCGTACTGGCATGTATCTTCCAAATATTTTGGATGCGTGAATTAAGCTAAACCAGTGGTACCGGTTCGATACTGGTTCGGACCGGTACCGGCGCCTACCAATACGTTATATTTTTATATAGGAAATATTTACAACACATGAGGCATACCTTTAAGCAAGCTGTTTAAATATTGATACAAGTGCAGCAACAAGACAGTCTCTGGACCAGAATTTCGAAGAAAGTAAATAGCCCTAAATAAAAAAAATAACTTTTTCACTTCCTGCAGCTGTAGCATGCCAAAAGGCTGGACAACAAGATACATAAGAGCCTCGATAAATTAAAGAGCCCTACATTATTTTGCAAATGCTTGAAATTGTTGACCAACATGATTTTATCTTGTGCACATATAATGCTCTTTCTCCACTAAAAATGTTTAACATCCAGTCCTTGGATGTCCCAGGCAGACATATAGACCGGCCTCCAAATATAGTCAATTCAAGAATTTATTAAAATAACCATTTGATGGATGAAACACCCATCCAAGCATCTAGAGATTCTAGACAGCCATTCGAATGTTTAGATAGCACTTTTAAGCATTAGTAGGTTGTAAAAAAAGAGCATAAAATCTAACAATTGAAGAAAAGAAAAAAGAAAAGGACATGCACCGGAAAACCTTCTCATCAGATTATGCTATAGTTGAAAGCAAATCTATTATTTACTTAATCAAATCATGAATTAGAAAATGGTTGGAATCAGATTCTGGACAGCCCAATATTTAATAAATTCACCCTAACCAGTAAATTTTGGCCTCTACCAGTGTACATCCAGTTCATGGAAAAGACCAGGTTACCAAATACCAACCATAACAGGTCAACCGCTTGTTGAACTAGCTCACACTAGTTCAAGCAGAACTGGAAGCTGTTTCTTAGTTTATAAAAAAGTAATTTCTAAAATTTTAAGGAAAAGAATCAAGAAGAAGAAAAAGGAAGAGAAAAAACGGAAGAATGTGAGAAAAGAGTAAAAATTATGAAATATTTAAAAATCGGGTTTGAACTGATGAGGTGATTGTAAAAAAACACAAAATTTCTGGAATTAAGGAAATTCCTTTTGACCTCAACTGATATGATTTCTTTTTTTCAAAGAGAGACTGTAATTCTCTTGCAGGACCCCCAATCATGATAAGATGTTGGATTGATGATTGAAGATTGAGATCACTTTGACTGGGGCTTACACTTTGACAGCTCCACACAAGATCATCAATCTATTCAATCAGCGATTCCATGGAACTAATAGGAGCTTCAAGAGGCACAAGAATGCGTATGGGAAATGGCGACATCAATCACTAAATAACCTTGTAAAAACATGGCTTTTGCAAATAAAATACAAGTTTAAAATTTTAATAACTTCAGATACATGGATGTCTGAATGAAATTTTTTATTAAATGATATCAAAAAAACATGTCCCATATTCAATGCAGCCTGTAACTTCATAATGATTAAAAGTTAATATAACATGTAAGTAACATTCATAATGACTACAAAAATCTAGCTTTACAATGTGAAATGCAGCAAAATCCTCATCAATAAACACTTACAAAGTTTTAGCTATATTGCAGATGTTGAGAATCAATATTTCAGATCCATGAATGCAAATAATTGAACATAGAAAATGGTCTAATAACTTTTCTTGATTAATTACCAAGTTTTCACAAAATCATATAAAGACCAATATATAAAAGCGCTTTAGAAAAGTTGACTGACCGCTTTGATTAAGCGATTTATAGGCTGTTCTTTGGCATTTGATTTGCCCAGAGTTGTAAATACAACATTCGCCTCACACCCATCTGGACTCGAAAATTCTTCAAGCAATTGTGAGGCTGAAATCCCAGGTGTAGAGATAGTAATAGGATGACTTTGAGGGGAAGAAAATGCTTGTTGATGTCCAATAATTACAGCATTTGATAATGATGAAATGCTAAAATGTTTCTCAGGATCTCCAGGTACTGGAGAGGGAGTTGTGGGAGCATAAGGAGACGAAATAAAGGTTGAGTTTGCAGACTGCGAAGGTGTTTGCTCTTTTGGAAGAGATGACAATAGAATGTTCTGATCAATTTTTTGAGGCGATGAATGCTGAGAAACTTGAGGTGAAGTAGGTTGAAGGTTTTGAGGAGAAGAAATTGGAAAAGAGACACCTGCCTTAAGTTGTTGATGAGAATAATTATGGTGCTGACCTGAAGGGTAATGTTGTTGATATAATCCTGATTTGATGCCAGAGCTTTGTCTCCCCTTCAACTCATTTACATCATTTTTTTGATGCTGTGGCATCTGGTGCAGCGGCAACTGTGTCACTTGATGTAGCTGTTGAGATGCACTGATGGTAGTCTGCAAGGATCCAACATCATCCTGTTGCACCAAGCCCACAGTTCCCTGTTTCATGGAGTCCAAAGATCCTTGCTTCGTTGGATCCAAGCTAGGAGTTGGCTGCAGTGTATTTGCCATGTTCTGCTGTGTTGTTGGAACATTAACAGCCGTTGATAAAGGCATGGATCCAAGCTGCATGCTTGGTGCAGCAGCTGACTGCATTGATGCTACCGAGCACGGCAAGTTTATCCGTTGCACCTCGTTTACATGATTATCATGCTGCTGCAGCTGAGAAACTTGAGATGGTAGATGCTGTGGCATGGACTGAGAATGTCCCTGAGGCTGAGAAGGAACACTCCTATTCTTTCTTGAATTTATGAAATTGCTCATAAAATTCTGAAGCAAAGGAAACTTCCTCATCACATCAGAATTGATGTTGCTCTTAGATGTATGTAAAAGATTTAATATGAGCCGTGATGCAGACTGGCACGATTTTGCTTTTTCAAACTGTTTTGATTGTTTTGTTGCCGCCGCATTGACACCTTCATGCTGTAGAAATAAGGGGGGAAGGGGGAAGACAAGATTGATTAGCAGAAAAAAACTAGATTTTCAAACATTTCTTCTATTTAACTTGTAGGGAAATCTAAAGCTTTATGGGTCAACAGATATAATACATGAAACTGCGCAATCTTCAGAGTAATCCTTCCATTGAATTCATTGAGCTCTGTAGAGTACTTCTTCCAGGACATTATCTGCAATTGAGGAAAACCATCAAAACTAATAGAATGCAGAGGTGAAATCTCTAAGTTTCTTTCTTATGCTAATTTAATTTTTAAATTAACCAACAGATTAAACTTCATGGGGCATCTCTATTCTTTTGAAAGAACAACTTAGGTCTGTCTAGCACTGCAATGAATTTTCATTTATTTTATGCAAATGAATAATATAAAACACAAAAAACATATCAATGGAAATTACAAGAAAGGAAAGCTGCGATAAGTCACCTCTTGATAGATTTCCTCTTGCCGATCAACGACATCTGCATTTCCAATCTGTGCTGTAGAATCCACCAATGCTGTTGTTTTTTTTTTTTTGAAAAAATAAAACATTTAGCTGAAAGAAATAGGCATTAGGCAAGTAGGAATATTTCAAGGGAAACCCAAGGCCAACAAGATAGACATTAAACAACAACTGCTAACAATCTTTCAGCCACAGGATTCAACTTAGTTAACCAATAAAAAAATCATATGAACCAAAATTATGTAAAATTATTATTCAATAAGCAGAACAAAACCTTATCTTAGACGTAAATAATTCTCTGAATAGGACTTCTACTTTATTTACTGGCGGATCTAAATTCCGGCATATTATAAGATGAGAGAAAATTTAACATGAAGTTGAAAACCCATTCTATCACAACCTTACTACTCTAAAAAAAACCCGAAAGCAATAAAATTGTACTTTTAGGATGCCCGTGGAAGAAATCTCTAATGATTTATTAAGTATCAAAAATAATAGAAATAATTTGGTTTTTGAAATCAATTGTGCATCAACATCATTGCAAAAGTTTCAAGTCTAGATGCAATTCACAAACTTCTAAGTAGGTCCACCATCTACCATCAGAATTGCCCATGGAAAATTATCACATAATATAGTCTGCAGGTAGTAAGTGATTGATGAATCCTAATGACTAAAATACCATGTTACATCCTGCAGTGGCTCATACTGTCACAAGAATCCGGCATCTCGCACCCCCTTAGGACTGATCCCTAGATCAATGGACCTAAACCACCTTAAACTGCTGTAAACCAACTTCTAATGAACCACGCACCACTTGACACCACTAAGGACGAGTTTGAAGGTGTTTTCACACCTTCTGCTTATTCTTGCTTAGTACATATACAACCCATAACATAATTCAATGCAGTCATCCCGTACCAGCCAGTAACCAATACAAATCTGTACATCGACTTAAAAAACCTTGAGCTGCACATGGTGAAATAAAGATATGTTTAGTGAGAACTAGTTTACCTCACTATATGAAAAATTTTATAATGAGCCATCCAACCCTAGGACTTCTCCAAGGCTAGGACAACTGGTAGAGCCAGTATTTTATTGAAGGGGGCAACAACAAACCCATGTTAATCATAAAAAATGATGAATTTAGAAAAGACACATTTTCAAGAGTAAGTTAGCACAAATGACACATCAGATAGAAAATTTTTATCATACTTTTGATGACATTCCAATTCAGAAAATCCTCCCAAGCTTTACGGCATGGATATATGATATGATATGGCACAATATATACATATTAATCAGGCAATTTAAAAGATAAATAAAATATGATATAGCTAAGCTCACTATATAAAATAATTATTTACATGTACATAAATAAAGCACTCATAGATTATAAAGGGTTATCACAAAAATAGCTTACACTTCATACAATAAGATCAAAATCCACAAACTCTATCATTCAGTCATCATTCAACTTCATGGGCCATAATAAATCTCAAACAATGACATCAACATGGGAATCTGAAATTAACTATCCATTAGTGAAACATCAACATCCATCGAAAAGGAGGAAAAAAAACCTGCTTATCATCCCTTGAGGTATCGAGGAATTATTCCCAGGTCTATCCATAAGCACATGGAGCCCTTTTATTTTAACAAAATAGAATACATAAGTACTCGACACATTTAGTAGCTGTATCCAGCAATTAATGACATTCATTACATATTCGGAATGGACCCAACATGCAATTTGAAGGCCTTTTCTTGCTAGTTCCTAGCCTTAGAGGTGTTTGAAGAAGGCGATTTATGTATCTCCATTTTCAGTTGTTATAATTTATAAGTATTCTCTGCAAAATAAAAATAAAAACTTATATATCCAAAGTCTCTCAATATATATATATATATATATATATATATATATATATATATATATATATATATATATATATATATATATATATATATATATATATATATATATATATATAACGAAGACAATAGATAGAGAGTAAATCAAAGAAATTAAAGACAAGCCATACGTACCTAAGCTACAAAGAAGACCACTAGTAGTAGTACTCCTTTTATTTTTCTTCTCTTCTTCTTTTAGTTCCTCCTACCATTCATCTCCTTCCTCTTTCACCGATTCTTCGTTGTTCTTTCTAGATTCTACTTAGATCTATAATTCTAGTTAAAACATACCAATTTGGGAAAGAAATGTGCACTAAAAAGGAAGTGGCATGGATGATCTAGGATATTCTGGTATTGTAGTAAATTTAGATGAACATAACCACATGGGACTGGATGTTGATGATTGGATAACAAAGTTCCTGTTGTTCATTATAAAAAAGCCACCTTACATCCTTGAATGGAACGACAAAATGTTGCCACAATACTAAGCAGGCAATCTTATCCAAAAACCTAAGCCATATTTGATCAACAAGACAATTTAGAATTTAGCAACGGTTTAGAATGTATGGAATGATTTTATCATGACCATTTGATTCCATGTGTCTCGAGCATCAAAGGGGCAACAAACAAGTCTATTGCCAAATTCTCCATCTATCTCCTCCTTTGGATTTTTGCTTTAGGCTTACAAAGTTGATTACTTGAAAACCTGCATAAGAGATACTACTACTACATATACAATTAAATGCATTTTGCTTCAATATATATCGTCACCATCATATATGCCCCTTAAGATATATTTGGTCATGAGCAGATCTCAAGTTCATCGTAGTAACCCATGATGCATATGTTTTAGCTCATATTCCTGCATTAAGTTCAAAGTTACGAAGATATATTGTGAGTGGCTCTTTATAACATGTTTGTTAGCAAGGATTAGTGAATGCTAAACCGAGTCGAACTGCTCGTACGGAGCCATAGCGATGCTAGCTTAGGACGGTACAGCTGCTCAAGTTAGTTCATATATAAAATGCCTTCCACCCCACCCATTCTATGGTTTGAGAGCCTTCGAGGCCCTTTCTTATCCACTCGCTCCTCGGACTGCCTTTGAAGGTACCTATGCTGTCGGATGCCACTCGCTGACAATGTCGGCCGTCACTGGTAAGTCCCTCTGCTCCCTCTCTCTCTTTCTCTCACTCTATTAGGTTTAGGGTTATAATCATGGTATGTCGTACCGTACCAAACCGGACGGTACCGAACGTACTGTACCATACCGGTACCGATATCGGTGGCGTACCGACACTCGGTACGCCAAAAAAATATGTACAATACTATATCGATACTATATTAGTGTGGCACCAGTACGGGGTCCGGTACCGAGACGGCAAACCTTAGTTATAGTCCCTCCTGCCCTCTCCTTCTCCCCCTCTCTCTCCTCCCTTCTCTCTCTGCCCCTCCCTCTCCCTATTTCAGTACACTTCAACATGGCACAGCCCATACTATACCATACCGATAGTTCACCAATACGGTTCACGATACCTGTTCACCAAACCTTGGCAAGGACACTTGCAACACATCTATTTTTTTTGCCCTCATGTTTATGCTCTTATACTTTTAGATATATTCATCTATTATTTAGCTTTCACGTCACCATTACACTATCTCATTTTATTCTACAGCATAAGATGATCATACAAGAAAGCTCAAGAAGCAAATATCCAAATTTAGTGGGCTATTTTGCAAAATTCATACTAATTTTATTATTCATTCACGAGTCCGCTATTTTTTCTCCTTTATTTTGCAGCACCATGTGCTACATCACTTATCCAATCCTAAAGATAACTTAACTAGTAGTGGTATCTGGACCTATGTCGCAATCCACTATAACACATTAAAAGTGTATCCACTAGTTAGTATGCAATGTTTGAAATATCAACTACCTAACATGTACAATCTATAAACCAAAGGTGGGTATTGTACATGCCAAGGTCTGCCAGACCGGTACCAAGGCTCATACTGGCCGGCGACAGTTCGGTACAGTACACATGCGTACCACTCCGATTAAGAGCACACTCAAGTACGGAGAGGGAAGAAAACAAGGAAGAGAGAGAGAGGAGGGAGGGAGAGGGAGAGAGAGGGGTCCATGTAGAGGAAGATAGGGAGAAGAAGAGGGAGGAAGAGAGAGAAGGAGAGAAAAGCCCTAACCTTAATGCTAATCTTAGGATAACTAGGGGGTGGGGAGAGAAGAAGGGGTGAATGAGCGACGGGGAGAGAGGGAAGAAGGAGAAAGAGGGAGGGGGGAACAAAGAGAGCAATAGCTAAGTTTGGTCACGATCGAGGGGATCGAAGTCACCTTCAACAACGATTGAGGAGAGCGCAGTGTCACTATCACCGATGGAGCCTACGGTTGGGTAACATGGAGCTTCAAAACTCTAATTATGGAGGACCCAAGGGGATAGGGGGAGGAACGAGGAAGGAAGAGAGAGATGTCAAACAATCAAAGGGGTCAGGGAGGCTTGGAGGTTATTTAAGGGACATCGCAAGCCTCGTTAAATTTATAATACACAAACTCGACATGCCTTAAGGCCACTTTTGCAGAAACCTTTCTGACTATCTGAACCATCCTGATTCTTGACTAGTTCGATTTTGTATAGACCGAATCGTCTAATTCGGGATGGTTCAGTATGGACCAAACCGTCCTATTTCGATGGTTCGGCTAATATATACCATAACATGTAGTATATCAACATAAGGCATTAACCGATACACATTCACATGGACATTATGCACCTGTACAACTAATTTTGGCCTCCAAATTCATTATTTACATTTTTGTATGAATTATTTTCTTAATGCTCCATTTTTGTAAGTAATAAGGTAACATTAAGTGCATCCTTCTCTATATTTGCTGAGGTTTTTGAAGTGGTACAAGAAGTTGGTAACAATCAAGTTGATCAATTTGTATCAAGAAAAAACTAATATCAATAAATTTTCCTAAGATAAGTGCACATAATAAAAAGAAAGCAAATTGTATGATAACTGATGTCATTCCACAGAAGCATCATGTCTTCATGTTTTTAAAGATTTATTTATTTATTTATTTACATAGACTGCTTAACAATAATAGAATACAAGAGTACATGCAAATAAGTAAAAGAATATTTATTTATATATCTAATAATCTAAGAGTCCATTAATCATATGAAAATAAAAATGTTTGATGGATTGAGTATTTTGCATTTATACACAACACTCAAGAAGTTTTCCGAGTATTTGGATTGACTTCGATCATGTGGCACCATGAATTTGGAGACAAGGGGGTTACCGAGTATTCATACCATAAAGCTGACCTATACTAACATGGTCCTAGAATGGTACCAGTACAAGTACAAATTGGTATTGTGAACCTTATCATCAAGCATCATTCGAACCATTGGAGCTTGTTAGGTTTTTGAGTCTTACTTATAATTTTATCTTTTGTTTTAGTCCCTTTAGTCCATGTTCTACTCAGTCTAGTGTGAAAAAGATTGAATTTAAGTGATTAGTTTAGTCACATGCATAATTGTAGAGGCAAGACGGTGTCTTACGAATAAAAATAGGTGCAGAATATAGTTCATATCATTGTAGCAAGAACAAGAACACTAAGCACATGGCTATTTAAGGCTTCTCCTATTAGGGTTTTATGGAAAATCAGATCCAAGGCCCTCGGAAGTGAGAATCAAACCAGTTTCAGTCAGGTACGTTTCTTTATTCCATAAGTTTCTTCACTCTTTCTTTGCATCTTGTTTTCTATTTTTTTCTTTTCTACTATTCTTTCATTTTGCATGTAACAACCTAGGACCTCACCTGAAAAGACTAGCTGAATGGTTTTGTTTAGGTTCCTTGGCCCTGTATAAATACCCAATATCTCCCCAATGCATGAATAATGTGGGACTAAACATGCGCCTGTATGGGTCTTCACTTACTCCCTTAGAGTAAAGCCTAGCATTCTTGTCAGGACAATGGTCCAAATCCAATCACAAACATCATGATCAACCTGTGAGATCCACTAGTCACACATAAGCAATGAGCCGAGTCCGCTTTAATACTATTTGTAACGACCGAGGTTTTGTTTGGGTTTCTTAACCCTGTACAAGTACACAAGATCTCTCCAATGCACAACAAAAGATAGACTAAACACGCGTGCATGGGTCCTATACTGCAGTCTAGCACCACCTAATATAGGTGCTGTTAGCAGCCATCAAACAGGCCTTCCTAAAGGATCAAACTGGACTGCTGACAGGTTATCTCACCCAGCATGATTTCAGCCATGCAACAGCTTTTCTAATCCCCGACACAAGTCTTCACAGCCCAGCAATCTTCTAAATAAGTCCCATATTCTTTGTGTCCCTTAACACACCACAAGATCTGCTGTCAGTTCTTTTTTGCTAACTTCATGTTTCAGATATGAAGATAATCAGAGCTGTAATCCACTTGTTGGTTTTTTCCTACATCCAAACCCTAATCCTAAATTGCAAAGGTATCTTGAGCATCAATTTTGCTATCTGTTCACAAACATCTTGGATTCATTGACAATCTATAGTCCAGCATGGAGGAAAACGAACAAGGCAAATTCCTAATTGCGACTGCAGCAAATAAACTGGGCAAGATATATATCCCATCTCCTATGACTCAAAGAATTTAGTAACTCTCATTATCTCTGTTCTCAACAATTAGTTTTTTTTTCTTTTTTTTGTTCTTAGAGACTACAGACCGATGTTTGTTTCAGCATCTTGCATGCATGACAGCAGTTATATGTTTCATCTTGCATATATGTTATGTTTTGAATTAATTTTCTGAATCCATCAGTTTCATATTTTAATTTTTCAGATTCAATAACTTGTCATCATATTCTATTTGGTACATCGAATGTCTTTTTAATGACCAGCACTGATGCAGGACAGCCCCAGCCCCCAGGGAACCCTAATATGCAATACCAACATAAACAATTAAGAAAATTTATTTTTTTCCTTAAACAAATTTCTAAATTTTTTCGTAGCTCCTTTTCAGATGATCAAACAGATTTAAATTAAGAAAATGATTTTATGTTAACTTTGACAATTAAGCTTGCAGTATCTTAATGAAAAATTAAACAAGTCTAAAATTTAATTAAGCATCCTTATTTAAACTTAATTAGACAAGTCTTATTATATGCCTAATTAATGAAAAATTAAACAACTCTAAAATTTAATTAAGCATCCTTATTCAAACTTAATTAGACATATAATCATTATAGCAGTCTGTACAATTTTTTGAATATTTTCAAGCAAAGAACCTTTAAAAGTTCATCCCAAGCAGTATCTTACTGCTTGGTTTGGCGAGGTTCAGGGCCAGTTCAGAACCAATACACCCTGATATGGACCAAAAGGAGTGGCACAAAGCCACAAACCCAGTTCAACATATGCAGGGGCATATTGGCCAGATAAATACAGTAAATACTGGCCAATACAAGGACAAACACTTGGCTTTTCAATCCTTGTTAATCTAATGGTATAATGATACAAAGAAAAGAAAGCTTAAAAAGAAAAAAAGACATGGAAACCAAAAAAAACATGTGTCTATGTGTTAATAGTTTGGAGAAAAGCATGAAACCATATTATCTCAAGTTAACCCAAATGTCCCAGACAGCATAACCAGACAAGCAGATAAACATGTATGGAAAGAAATGGCAAACGTGCAACATGGAATAAGAATTCACTAATAGAGAAGTTTAATGGGCCTTACCTGCTTTAAGATTATACTGGATCAAAATAAGAAGACTATATATATGAAAAGGCAAAAGAAGCTTTTTTTCCATAATCTTTGAACTAGAATAAGTCTTTCTCTTTTGTCAAAAAATATAAATCAAAAAACTGAAAGATATATTATGCTTCATGTTAGAAAAACTAATACCTTTTGTGCCAATTCCTGGATCAGCTAAATTTTGGCTCTCAGTAGCAAGGACTGATGGTGAAGAATTAATTCCAGCACCATTTTGAGCTCTTGTTTCCATTGTAAGCAATTTTGCAGAAATTCTCCTCAGATAATCATCCTGAAATATACAAAATAGGAAAAGTTGCTTACCATGGAAGTTTTTAGCTCATATTAACAGGAAAAAGGGGGGGAAAGGTAGGAATAAGCATGTGTTGGGCATGAATGAAGACACTGGAATGTAAATCGGCAATAAATGGACTTCGACCCAGGATGCTCATGTCTCTAGCAGAATTTTTTGTAGACTTGATAGCAGCATAGTACGCCATTCTAGTTAGTACCGGTGGAAATTGAGTGTACCATACCATACCGGTATTGCACTGTTACATTTTATGGGAAGCATACTCAGTGCCGATACGCTGAACTAACCCTCTTACCAAGCATATAAAAAATGTACCAATATATTACCGGTACAGGGTCTAGTACCAAGATGGTGAACCTTGGATAGCAGTGCGTAATATTATGACCTATTGCATCTATTCCCAAATTCCATGGTAGATATCTTTCACAGCCTGATACCACTGACCATGTTGCCCTTCTGGGAAGCTTACAGCATCCCTCAACTCTTGTCCCAAACGTAAGCCAATGTTTGGTTTGTAAGCAAGTAGAAGGCTACTAAGAGATCTCATAAAATCTGGACAGGAAAAGAAAACTGATTTTCCTGCCTCTTATAATGATCACACCAAGGTTGCAGTTGTAGACATTCAGGCACAACTTCCAGAGAAACTCATAAACCCTATTCTTGAACAGAAGAGAGTCAATTAAGGGTAAAAAGGCAATGCAATGGTTTCAGCGTGATGATCTTAATTCCAAGTTCTTTGATGCTTCTATTAATAGATGAAAAGCTATGACTAGATTGATAAAATATAATAACCGGATGGTTTAGTTTTTGAGAGGTAGATAGCATAAAATATGCAGCACTTGATTTTTTATCAAGTATTCAATCAAATTGATTACTCAACCTCGATTGATAAACTCACATTCAAAAGAATCACTTCACCAGATTCTAACAGATGGGTTGTGCCAACAGATTCATTTGGAAATGTAAATAGGTGGTACTTCTATGCACAACTTGTTGATGAAAAATAATATATTTCATTAGTGGTTGAAGGACTGGATTCAATGATCAACCCAAAAACACTAAATTAAGGAGAAGATTTCGAGTAAACTTAACTAAATATAAGTTCTAAAACCAAACATATGCAACACAACAGATCATTTAACACTCGAGGTTTGAACAATGGTATGGATCATGAATGATTAGTAACATGTAACGCATCACTTAACATTCAGTGTAGATTAAAGCATAAATGAAACATGAAAGATCAGCACGGACGATTGTAAGGATAAACAAAAAATAAATGATAAATACTGAATATCAGATCATAGGCCATGCTTCCAATAGGCAACTCACCACCATTGATAAATCGATCAAAAAAGAAAACCAATTGGCGATCTGCAATCAGAGAAGTCCTGCATTGAGACTGGTCTGTGATCCTCAATATCAGAAGCCCCATCACCACAGAACATGGGGAGAGCCAATCAGAGGGGGGCCATGCTCCCCCCAACCCGATTTCAAGTGATTTCCAGTACATGTATTACATACACAAGGTCTGCCAACCACCCTCATCATGAGATGTGCCCCCCAATCACCTCCAATATCTCACAGTGGTTAGACTGTTCCAATTTCCTCTCTCTCTATCACATTATTTTGAAAAGGTTAAATTAAAAAAAAATTCATATTTTTAAAAAATTAAAATATTTCTATATTTTGGATTGGGTGTTGAGACAAATTTACAGGTGGATATTGGTGAAACTTCCAAACTACAGAGCCCTCTTGCTCCCTCTATTTCTCTTTAGTAGGGTTGTAATCAGGTCAAACTCTAGTTGGATCCATGCTGTATCCACATCCAAACTTGATAAAGAAAAATCAAGTTCGAATTCATGTTGGGATCCATCAATTTAGAAAGCTCAAAATTCGCATCAAGCTCAATCAATAATTGTATTTGATTTAGGATTGGAGCGCATGATTTTAGTTAGACAGCTAGCAAAGGTCAACAATTCCCAAAATTACAAGGACTCCTCACAACAGTCCTCCATATATGGTGAATTTGTGGCAGATTGCAGTAGTAAAGGAGCACGACATGGGAAGTAAATGATTGGTTTTCAAAAAAAAACAATTACTTTGAGAATGTTTTTTAAGTTCCCATTGAAGTTAGATTTGATTGAAAGAGAATCAGAATATAAGTGCCACCTAGGTGTTGGGAACTGAAATGATGGTGTTGGAAAGTTAAAGAGAGCTTGTTCGAGAAAAGTATAAATCCGAACATGGAGAAAAGGAATTAATGCAACCATATATACATTCATACGGTTATCGGGTCGTTGGATTTTGATGGGGGGCAAAATGGATCGTCCTGCTCACAACAATAGGACCACCTAATTTAGCCAAATAGACCCCAACACCGATTGAGCCGGACCTCGGTCCCGCTAAAAGCCAGTCCGACCTCGGGCTCTGTCGAAGGCTCAGTTGACCTCGGCCGGATCTCTCCGCTGCCACGACTTGCAGTAACCTCCTCTGATGTTTATAATGACGTCCCGACCAAGCTCGAGGCGCCCTTATATATTCGCCGACACGCCCCGACCGAGCTCGGAGCGCCCTTTATACTCATCGACGCGCCCCGATCGAGCTTGAGATGCCCTTATATATTCGCTAACGCATCCCGACCAAGCTCGAGGCATCCTTATATTCGCCGATGCGCCCCGACCGAGCTCGGGGCGCCCTTTATGTTCGCCGACGCGCCCCGACCGATCTCGGGGCGCCCTTTATATTCGCCAATGCGCTCCGACTGAGCTCGGGGCATCTTATCCATTAACGCGCCCCGACCCTCGAGCTCGAGGCGCTCTACTGGACGACCTCGGGACCGGAGAAGTGAGGCCGACCTCAGCAACCGCCAAGCCAACCTCTCTGAATATACGCTGTGGCCCCTCATCGAGCTCGGCCTCGCCCATGATAGCATCCTCGTGCGTGCCCACGCCCACCTACGTGGCCGTACATTACAACGTCACCGCGCCATGCTTGCTTGCTGGCTAACGACAGTGGACAACGCCATGCTGCTCCAGCCATACCCCGTCGCATCCGTCAATGCCTTATCGTTCACAGAAAAACGGCCTATGCCGTGCGCCTCAAGCAAGCTCTAGCTGCGCACCATCTGTCTAAAACCTATCTTCTCCCATGATGAGGACAGGTCATACCTCCGCCATCTGGACACCTCTACGGAGACTATATATAGGCCCATCAGGTAACACTAAGAGAACTTTTGGACCAATTAAGATCCACTCTAACTTGGGTGTCGAAGGGCCCTCACCGGAATCACCGGTGAGGCTTTGTGCAGGTATGCCGTCGCGCGGGAGGTGGCTCTCCTCATTCTCCGCCCCGGCCAGTAGCTCCCTCGACTCCCCCGACGTGGTCACCCTCGGGCCAAATTTGAACCACAACATATTTGAATATAGCTCAATAGTTACATCCAAGTTTGATCCAATAAGAAATTGGATCCTATATATGGAAATCGACTTCATTCCAATAAGGTTATAGAAAAC